>NC_058520.1:520613582-521238582 GCF_904849725.1 Hordeum vulgare subsp. vulgare
TTTAATTTGACCAACTTGGATCAAGCATGTGTGTCAAAGAACATTCAGATTTATTTCTGAACTTGATGATTGAATATGCAGTCAAAAGAGCCAATTCTGGCATTTATGTCCCTTACAGGGAATTACCCGCATAGCGGGAAAAGATGATTATGATAGCACCCGCATGGCGGGAAAAGTCTGGAAAAATACCTGCGTAATTAGGTAAAGTTGACATAGTATTATGTAAAAAATCCTGCATGGCGGGAGAAATTTTGGCAAATGACTTATCCTGTATGATAGGAGAAAGATATGATGACTCATTTGCAGTTAATGTGTCCCACTGTGGGAGAAAAGTATGGAGTAGCTATTATGCTTTTCTAGTATCGATCGTACACCTTATGTGTAACGGTCATTAAGCACTCAATAAATTCAAAGAGGATAAAAGTTACAGATGAATCTAAAGACAAGAATGATATGCAAGTGTGACTTGCAAAAGTACCAATTATAAAGAACTCTGTTGAGTTTCTGAAATGAAATGAGGAAAAAGTACTCCCATACTAGTTAACATATAACTTCATTTTGCATGAAGTAATAAGATGAATGAACTAGATAATCGAAGTTTCCTCAATTCACAAGAGTTATGAATGATTTTCAAAATTGTGGCAGAAAAGTTCTTGCCACATTTCGAGGGGGAGAAAGAAATATGAAATACATTGTATTCATGACTCCCCTGTACTTTAGATAATGTGATGCACATTATGCATCTAAAGTGATCCATTAATGAAGAATGTGATTGTCAAGGGGAGTACGACAGTCATTATAATACCCCTAAAGAAAAGAAATAGTTGTATTTATGGATCTTTTATAGTTTCGAAAGCAGACTAAGGAATACAAAAATGGTGCTTAAAGTGCCATAAAGAAGAAAGTTTTAACAGAATAAACCCAAATGATAAAGTTTAAAGATACGCCATTTTTAGTGAAGATGGAGTAATCTGGGGAGCATGTTGTATGACCTATACAACACCTGTTATTAGCTCTATAAAGGATGAATGAGTAAACATGGATCTTGTGATACAGGTCCCTGTAAAACCTATTGCCTCTTGGAAATGGGTGACTATAGAATTAATTTGCCTCTTGGCAATGACAAAGCAACGACAACCCCATATGAAAGAAGTGCCAGTACCTGAGACACTGGTAATGAGAAAATCAAATACTTCTGATTACTATAAAGTCTATGTTAGTGAAATTCAAATGGAGGTTGATTCCACCTCATTTAAAGCGCTTAATCGAGCTTTGAGAAGTGTTTGTTTGTCTAAACGATAAGAGACTATGTGAGATGAAATAAAATTGTTGAATCCCGACGATGTTTGGGACTCATAAGTAATTTCCAATGGAGCCAAAACAATAGGATTTAAAGGGTCTACAAGGCAAATGTGGCTCCAAAGGAAATATGTAAAGGTGTAAAGCATGACTTAAATCGAAAGATTTTGTGCAAAGAGAATGAACAGATTACAATGAGTGTTAGTGGCACATCATGATCGACATCATGATATGAGTAACATAAGATGAAAGTAAAGATCACAAGGAATACTGCTTCAAGAAGTCTTTTATGGACTAGATCAAGTCTCTAGACAGTAGCATTTGAAGTTAAAAGAATCAAATGTTATTTTGGGTTAAAGAAAATGAGAGGACAATTGTATTCATACAAAGTTATAGAATGGTAAATTCATTTCCTAATTCCTGTGCATGTGGATGACGTCCTACTTGCTAGTGGTGATGTCAATCTACCGCACGAGGAGAAAAGAAGTTCTTGTCCTCAAAATTCAAAAGAATATTCTCGGTAGAGTGTCCCTCGTTATAAGTATCGAGATTCACCAAGAAAAGAATAAAAGGGGGTATTAGGAATGTCGCATGGACATGCTAAGAAAGATCTCTAAAGTATGCGAGAAAACCTACGCATGTTCTTATAGTCAAGGGTAATGGAACTGGAAACTATGGTGTTCCAAAAGTTGATGAGAAACGATTGAAAACGGATATGGTACCATATGTTTCAGCTGTTGGAACCTCAATATATTACCCTGACATAGTTCACGTATATATCCGGATTGTTTTGGCAATGTTCAATCCATATATAGATCAATGGAATGGAGTCAAAGATATCGGCCTCATGCTGAAAGAAATAAGTGCTCTCAAAAGATTGTGAGTACAAAGACAGGACTTGTGAAATGTATAGCGAAATCCACAATTGCCGCTAACTTTCATACTTGGGGTTTTGTGTGGAAAATCTCCAAATGAATGAAACAATTATCATCAATGTGATGCAAAGATATGTTATAGCTTGATATGAGGCTAAGGGACACGCAAAATGGTTAAGGAGACCTGTACCCGGAGTTGATAATGGTTGACAACAACGATAACCATTTTAAGTTTTTCGCTCCTACGACAACGAGTCAAGTGTTGATGCCAAACACACTGACACAGAGTTATGTGTTGTAAAGGAGAAAGTCCAGAATTATGTAAAAAATGCTTGAAGCATAAAAAGCAACACACAAGTGTTTGCAGATCTGCTTATTAAAGGCTTACCGCCCAGTGTGTTCGGAGAACACACAGTCGACATGAGTTTTATGGTATAGCCTAAGATTTCCGGACAATGAAGGGCCCAAGGTTAAAGAATTTGTTTCAAAAACACAGAGGTACGTTGTGGTTGTCTGACTCTATCGGCAACTGAGCTGTGATGATGAAACATGCCCTATGTATTGATCTGTTATGAAATGAGTAAATTTAAAAGTATATGATGAGATCAAGGGGGAGAATGTTAGATTGATGTCTTCCCCAATGGGCCCAACGGCCCATTGGAGCCTTGACTCACGCCCTGATTGGGGGCGTCCAGCCCAAGCAAGGCTGGTGGGCTCCTATCGCGCAATGCTATATAGAGGAGGTGGGGACCATGGCACATGACACGAGGTTCGCCGTCGCCACTGTTTCCCCACTCCTAACCCTAATCCGATCTAGAGGGAAGCGATGAAGCGATGGGAAGCCCAGCGACGCCACCAGCAACTTCGTCGTCGATCTCTCTGCTTTCACCGGCCACCGTCACCATGGCCGGCTCCGGTACTTCCTCGACTCAAGGTGAAGGTATCTCCCATCTCGTTCACCCCACTACCGGATCTCTCTAGCCCAGTCGATCTAGTGGACATAACAAGCCCTTCTATCTTGTGGAGAAGTCCAATACGGCAGAAAGCTTATAACTCTTTGTGCTTGTGACAATCCATAGAACAAGGGTGCACAAGTTTTTCATTGCTGACGACTCAGCTAGCCGGCATGCATATGAACAACCTATACACATAACGAAACAACCAATATATGTATACAAACAAAACTCTACAAGAGCCCTAGAATGTAGCATCAACTAAGTAATGAAATATATTTTTTACCATTTGTCCGTTTACAGAACAATGTTAATTTACTAATGAGAGGAGAATATCTAGCCAGTATTGCAACAAAAAATTCATGCTTGAGTTTGCGGAGAGTACCTCTTCCCCGGTCACCTTTGTAATTCCACAACCCATCAACTACCCCTCACAAGAGAGCTTAATTCAACCATATCAGAAATATCATGTTCGGATGGTTGAGGAGCACAATTAGCTTCCTAATATTTCCCTTTATTGATTGTTACTCGTTTGACTGTACAAGTTTGCAACCTGGTGGATGACTAGTTCTGGTTCATGCACCACGAAACATGAATTTCCTGTCCACGTCTCTAGTGGTGTGATAGTCGAAAACCGGCCAAGGAGAGATGATTAATGTGTGTAACTATTGTTGGAAACATGTGAAATGGGAAAAATAAAATAAATTCAAACCTAAAACTAATTGAGTGTGTAATGGTGCAGGATATTGTCAACCTACACATCGCAAGCATATCACTATCTCACTAATCCAATCTATATCAAAAATTGCTCGCAAAATAAAGGCACTTGAAGCTTGTCACGTATTGTGTAATGTTACACATGAGAGAACACTCGGTTTGAGTCGACTAGGACGGACGATATCAAAATTTTAGTACTGAAATATACGTAATTGTCCCAAGTTATATATTAGTCCACTTCCATGGCATATACATTGGCATGCAATTGCATTTATCCTATGAAAGGAACTTGTGTATGTGATTAGGAAAATTCTGATGAAAACTAGCAAAATGCGAAGCTACTCATGTGTCTTTTGTACTCTTGAATAACGATATATACATGGTATGGTGTAATATGTGTTGTGCTCCCTAATTGGTATTATGATATTTGGCAGTGAAGATAGAGTTATTCGGTACGTCCAAACACTATGGATACATACTATGCATTTACATGGCAAAACCTTTTCAGCCAAAAAGGAGAGGAAACAAAGCTTGTCTTGTTTTGAACGAATCTGCAGAGAGGAGGATTTAATTGATTACGCTGGAGTAGCAAGATGAGGAATCCATAATGTTGGAACTTCATTTTTTTAGAAAAGGAGGTTCACCACCAGCCTCTGCATCATGATGATGCATGCAGCCATTTTATTGCGCAATCAAAAAAATCCAACAAAGGTCTTAGATCCACAAAGGCTCTCATTAAGCAGCTAAATAATAACGAACAAGTGAAATTAAAGCCGCAACCGGCTCACATAGGATGCGAAGACTAGGCTATCCTATTAGTGACTCGCCATCCAAACCGGTTATATATATCCCAAGCTACCATCTCCCATCAGGCAGACTCGGTAACCAAAGGCTCCCTGACTTTCGCAGGAGTGAGTAATGACCACGTACGGATTAATGATGTGGCCCTGAAGATGACCTGCAAAAAGTTATACGAGTGTGTCTGTTAATTGTTAAATAATAAATATCATGTCATTTCGGCAGTTTCATATAGCCCATAACAATGCACATACTCATATCCAAATATGTTTAGCAATAAAATCATCAAACCTGTTTAGCCACGTCCCAAAATAATGTGTTTATGCTATCCGGAGGGTTAATGTTAAAGACTATATTAATCGATCGCCATAGTATCCTAGCCATTGGGCAAAAAGGGGGTTGGAACTTCATGGATGGCTTAATGTACATATGAATGAGATGCATATGAATTTTGAACATGAAGTGAAGCTCAATAATACACATGTTTTTCATTGTGTATACGCATGTTTTTCATTATGTGTGCACACGAAAACAGGAACATGTTAGCTTCATAGCTACGGCGATGGAGGTTTGCAAGTAACAGTGAGTTATTCCCCCATGTTTTGTTTGGAATGAATGATAAGCGGACATGGAGAGCTTTTTGGATATCTCATGTCAGTGCAATCATGGAGAATTGAAGTTAGATATGGCAAACGCGATGAACCCGGGATAACTACAGGCTTTAAAAGATGACCATTTTATCTAATGTATAGGCATACAAAAGATTTGTATGGAAGTGACCTTCGTGTGGTATTTCATGTCATCCCCCACCCCAACAAAGAGATGGTTTTCCATCTACAGTATGAAGCTTACTTCCTATTTTTCATGGGCACCTAATTTTGTAAATGTATTTAAGAGTGCCACGCTTTATCGTCAATTACAAAGTTTTGTACATGACTTTGTCATGTTGACACGGTGAATTACGATCAATGACGGTGCAATCAACACATCATGTGGATATACCCAAATACAATGAAATTATTAGACAGAGCTCACTTCCATAGTCGGCAACATTAAACTATGCCGTTGAACAAAAGTCATGGACAAAGAAGGACGAGTGTGATTAAAACAATGAAAAATCTCAGCACGTGTCCTCTCACCTAGCCTTCAGCGACGCATGTATGATAAGATGTACTAATGTACTCCCAAACATTGAATTAGTAGTTCTCTAAAAAAACCATTGAATTATTGGTGGGTGAGCCACGAGACGATGAGTTACTCAACATTATGACCCTATGGATATAAACTGACTTCGAATCGTATGACATGACCATCGAGTGGAGTAGTAAGAAGAAGCATGGGACAAAGGGGATAATCGAGAGAGGAGGAGCGTGTGCAGTGGAGCATGGTTTTTGAGTGGCTTGTTAGCTTTCCGAGAATATGATGCGTCGGGAATTCGAGCAGAGGCAGCAGGCATCTTTCTAGCAGTGCGTTTGGGGTGAGATGCACAAGTACGGCATGCTTCACGCGGGGCCAATCAAAGAATCCATACGAGCAACAAGGACACGGCACCGGGAGCCAAACGGTTAGCACGTCTAGTGGGCATCACATAGCCTGAAACTGATGGACTAGACAAATACTCGTAAGGAGGAGGCTAAACTGAACACAAAGACATAACAGCGCTCCTGCGTGTTTGGGATCAGGAATGATGCTAGCTATTTGGCAAGGTTTGCCAGCTGCAATACATAATATTTTCTGTAAATACACATTAGTACTATACGTACTAGTACATGTATAACTTTGAAATGGCAGGACTCAAGCGTGTTAGGCCTGATTGTTGACCTAGTACTGGACCTGATGCACTGTCATGTGCTTGCGATTTGAGGCTTGGGACGAAATAAAACACAGATATACGATCCAACCGACCAACTGACAATTCCAAGTTCAAAAATCCTAGAAAGTCAAAACGCTCGTGAATTCATAATTTGGCATGAAGGTGAAAACAATTAGCGCATAGCGTCGGTTTGAAGGAAAGTTCGCTCAGTTGGGCGAGACACTGAGGACGGGTATCAATGGATGTACGTAAAAGGGGTCGAAGAAGAAAATATGAAGTATAATTTAGAATTAAATTAACATCAATTCTGAAGAAAAATTTGTTGACGGCAAATAAAATAAGATCCACTATTCCAATGATGTCGTGACAGTGAAGCTAATCTATTAGTTTTAGGTTGTATTTGTTGAACACAAAATAATATATGTCAGTATTTAGTAAGGTATTGCGTAGTTATATACATGTATTATATTACAATTTCCGTCTTCGTAAAACCTGCCACATCTCAAAATTATTCATGCCTTCGCCACTGTTTGGGACCATGGTCTTCTTCTTCGTGACTTCAACGGGTTGTGAATAAGACGTGTAGGAGCATTGCCCCGTGCAAGAGTTCGTGCCGGATGAGCGACCAATGTTTGATCTCTCCATAGTAGATACATAGTTGTTCCTGAATGTGTTGTGCTCTAACTAGTTTTATTGAACGTGCTACGTGTTCGTCGGCTGATTTTTATAAAAGATCAGATGGACCATGAGCCATCGAATTTATCGGATCCAACGAGCCGAACACGCCTTCAACACTACAACACAGTTCTCGTTGCAGAATTATTTCTGCAACATAGATCTCGTTGTAGACTTTTTCTACAACAGTTATTTTGTTGTAAAAAAATTGCAACTATGGTTTTGCCGCAACATTTTTTGCAACGGAGGTTTTGTTGCAGAATTTTTTTGCAACAAAAATTTTGTTGCAAAACATAGAGTCGTTATATACCATTACAACACCGTATATGTTTTAGAAAAATAGTATGTGCGTTGCAGAAACTTGTTCAACTAAGGACGACATATGGACGGGTATGATGGATGGTATATGTTTTAGAAATATAGTATGTGCGTTGCAGAAACTTGTTCAACTAAGGACGACATATGGACGGGTGTGATGGATGGTATATGTTTTAGAAATATAGTATGCGCGTTACAGAAACTTGTTCAACTAAGGACGGCATATGGACGGGTGTGATGGATGGAAGGTGGCGGACGCCGTCGCTATGAACCACCCGTTAATGGTAAGCTTTTCCCTAGTTTTATGGGAAACTCTTACCTTTTATCGGCGGATCCGAACAAACTGTCCACCGCTTTCTCGTTCGTCGGATCTTACTCCATCTAACCGACCGTGTCCGTGTCAAACGATTTCTGAAACTGGGGAGTTGTATCTGAAAACTGCCCAGTCCATGCCTCCGCCTCGGCCTCGGCCCTAACGACCTCGCGCCGCCGGCCTGCTGCGGCTCCTCGCCCCTCTGCCGCCTTCCTGCCCACGGCCCCGCCGGCCTGCCTGCCGCCTTCTGCTGACGGGGCTGCTCCGCAGCTGAGCCTGCAACATTTCTGCAATGGGATCGTTGTTTCTGCAACTCAGCTATTGTTTCAGGAGTTGCATAAATTAATTTCTTCAACACGACCGTTGTTTTAGTATTTTTTTTGCAACGCGGCTATTGTTTCTACAACTTGACCTCTGTTTTAGAAACTATTGAATGCGGGGACGTAGATCGGACGGCTGCACCGATACATCCAACGGCCGTTGAAGTAAAGGATGTTTACTAAACATCCGTCGGTGGACGGGTAGCAACCCCTAGTTTTATCTGCCGAAGATGGACTTTTACCATTAGTCTCCATTCTGACAGAAGTTGATTTAAGTTACACCGAAAACATTTTCCATGTGATAAAAAAAAGAGGGTCAAAATTGGTCCACCGGAGGTTGAGGCGAGGCATGCCCGACGGCCCGACCGTGAATGGCTGCGCTCGCCGGTGGCTTCGTTACTGACAGGAAGACCGATGGAGGAGGGCATTAAGGCATGTACAATGGTTGATAAGATAGTCTTATCTTAAATTTTACATGTAATTTAAATATGATAAAAAAAGGGTCTACAATGGTCATCTCCTAGCCTTATCTTTTATAATTAGTTATTCCTAAAAATATGGTGAGACATATTGTGCTAAGGGATCACCTCTTGTCTTCTCTTAAATAAGAGAAGGCAAAGCCTTTTCTTCGAGTTCTCTCTCCTCCACCTCATCATTTATCCTATATGACACTTTTAAGATATCATCATTGCACATGCCCTTAGAATGTCCCGTGTGTACGCGTGGTGCGCTAGGTGTGGTAGGTGTTAGAAATAATTAATATGTATTAATTATGTAATTAATCAATACTATGTCGGTTGTTCTTTTGACAACCGCCCCTTTTGTAAACCGCCATGTACTGGGTATAAATATCCCCGGTTTCCATCAATGAGAGATTACTGTTCATTCCAATCATTCGCTTTCCCTCTCTCTCATTTATTCTTAACACGTTATCAGCACTTGCTGTTCTCCAAGATGAGCGATTTGGCCATGCAGAAAGAAGAACACAACCCCGACCAAGATCAAGAAGTACTGATGGAAGAACACAGCGTGAGCCTCCATCGATTCAGCAATTGAAAGCCTCGAACACACTCTGCCAAAGGACAGAAATTAATCAATTGAGCGGATTGACATACTCCAAACATGAACACAAGAACTTGAAAATTGGGCATAATTTACAATTACACAAGGAAGACGCACAGAAAAGGGTTGGCATACAGGATCACTCGATAGAAAATCCATACCTGTAACAGTAAGCATCCATCTAATTTCTTAAATGTGTGATGTTCTTACCTCTTCAATGAGATCGGCCGTGGATCAGCGTACCTGATTCCGGACGGATCTAAGCGACGGCGGCGGCTTGACCCATCTCCACCTCCTTTTTTCCCTGGTTATGGATGGTTGAGGGCGCACCCGCGACCTCCATCGGCACGGCCGTCTACGGCGGCGGCGGCCACATCCCGGCACCAACCTCGGTGCAGGTGTGCTAGCCTTAGGTCAACAAAAGAAGAAGACGGGCAGCCCCGCAGCGCTCGCGCATTGCGCGATTCCCGTTAGCGGGCTGCACCGGCGCTTCGAGGTGGAGCAGCAACCCCCACCGTGGATGGCGACATCAGCCGTGGTGGCGCCCTCCTCTGCGCCTCAAGCGGCGTCCAGCGGACGTGAACCCTTCCATGGATGGCGACACCAGCAGCAAACCCCAACGGTGTCCAGCGGACGCGATCTCCAGTGTGTGGCTAATATCTTTTTTCATAGCATTGGAATCGACTGCCTTGCGGACTACCTCGACCGGCCTCAACTTCAAAGTGTTGTTGATTAGCAATGGCCATGACGCACACACAGGAAAGGGAATTGGGGAAAGCCTTATCCCTTTGCTAGTTTGCAATTTAGCACTTCTACTTTCCAATATTCTCATATTGGCCCTATACCTACAAGTATAGCCATCAGACTTTACTCTATATACCTTACATTTGTGTTCCCTGCCAATTGTGAATTTAAATTTCACAAAACAAGTATGATAGTCATCAGACCTTATGTAATGCAGGTAAGCCTTCAGACTTACTATAAATTGTAGATTGTGTAAATTTATACATGAGATGGTCGTATTCCTTTATATTTCGTTTATATTATGAGACTAGTTATTCCAAACATATTTTTATGGAATATGTTACATGTACAACGTACATGCTTTAGTAAATCCTTGTGGCATGTTTCTAGTGCAACAACTTCAGTTTTGCAATTGATACTATCTTGCAAAACTATATATAAATAAATAAATTATAAAGTCTCATAATTAATGAGATCATTTAAAATATTATTTGGAAATCACAAGGTATTGGTGGCATCTACTACATATTTTGCAGATTATCCATCATTACTATAAGATCTACGTTTTTGTTGGAATTATGCCCTAGAGGCAATAATAAATATAGTTATTATTATAATTCCTGTATCAAGATAATCGTTTATTATCCATGCTATAATTGTATTGTATGAAGACTCATTTACATGTGTGGATACATAGACGAAACACCGTCCCTAGCAAGCCTCTAGTTGGCTAGCCAGTTGATCAAAGATAGTTAGTGTCTTCTGATTATGAACAAGGTGTTGTTGATTGATAACTGGATCACGTCATTAGGAGAATCACGTGATGGACTAGACCCAAACTAATAGACGTAGCATGTTGATCGTGTCATTTTGTTGCTACTGTTTTCTGCATGTCAAGTATTTATTCCTATGACCATGAGATCATATAACTCACTGACACCGGAGGAATGCTTTGTGTGTATCAAACGTCGCAACGTAACTGGGTGACTATAAAGATGCTCTACAGGTATCTCCGAAGGTGTTAGTTGAGTTAGTATGGATCAAGACTGGGATTTGTCACTCCGTGTGAACGGAGAGGTATCTCGGGGCCCACTCGGTAATACAACATCACACACAAGCCTTGCAAGCAATGTAACTTAGTGTAAGTTGCGGGATCTTGTATTACGGAACGAGTAAAGAGACTTGCCAGTAAACGAGATTGAAATAGGTATACGGATACTGACGATCGAATCTCGGGCAAGTAACATACCGAAGGACAAAGGGAATGACATACGGGATTATATGAATCCTTGGCACTGAGGTTCAAACGATAAGATCTTCGTATAATATGTAGGATCCAATATGGGCATCCAGGTCCCGCTATTGGATATTGACCGAGGAGTCTCTCGGGTCATGTCTACATAGTTCTCGAACCCGCAGGGTCTGCACACTTAAGGTTCACCGTTGTTTTATGCGTATTAGAGTTATATGGTTGGTTACCGAATGTTGTTCGGAGTCCCGGATGAGATCACGGACGTCACGAGGGTTTTCGGAATGGTCCGGAAACGAAGATTGATATATAGGATGACCTCATTTGATTACCGGAAGGTTTCGGAGTTACCGGGAATGTACCGGGAATGACGAATGGGTTCCGGGAGTTCACCGGGGGGGGGGGGGGCAACCCACCCCGAGGAAGCCCATAGGCCTTGAGGGTGTCACACCAGCCCTTAGTGGGCTGGTGGGACAGCCCAAAAGGCTCTATGCGCCAAGGAGAAGAAAATCAAGAGAGAAAGAAAAAAAAGGAGGAGGTGGGAAGGAAGGGGGACTCCCTCCCACCAAACCTAGTCCAACTCGGTTTGGGGGGGGGGGGAGAGTCCTCCCCCTTGGACTCGGCCGACCCCCTTGGGGCTCCTTGAGCCCCAAGGCAAGGTCCCCTCCCTCCCACCTATATATACGGAGGTTTTAGGGCTGATTTGAGACGACTTTTCCATGGCAGCCCGACCACATACCTCCACAGTTTTTCCTCTAGATCACGTTTCTGCGGAGCTCGGGCGGAGCCCTGCTGAGACAAGGTCATCACCAACCTCCGGAGCGCCGTCATGCTGCCGGAGAACTCTTCTACCTCTCCGTCTCTCTTGCTGGATCAAGAAGGCCGAGATCATCGTCGAGCTGTACGTGTGCTGAACGCGGAGGTGCCGTCCGTTCGGTACTAGATCGTGGGACTGATCGCGGGATTGTTCGCGGGGCGGATCGAGGGACGTGAGGACGTTCCACTACATCAACCGCGTTCTCTAACGCTTCTGCTGTACGGTCTACAAGGGTACGTAGATCACTCATCCCCTCTCGTAGATGGACATCACCATGATAGGTCTTCGTGCGCGTAGGAAAATTTTTGTTTCCCATGCGACGTTCCCCAACAGTTTTGTCATTTTGGCAAGACGACTATCTTCAACGTGCTCTTCCAAATATTACTGTGTATATAGCCTAAACTTTTATTTGTGAATCATAAGGTATTGATGACATCTATTGCACAATTCGTAGATTATCCATCACTACTCTGAGGTCTACATCTTGTCTGTTTTACAAGATGATTACCTCCAAAGTGTTTTTTCTAAATATTAGTATTAGATGTGACTACCTCAAGATATCATAAGGTAATATTGGCATCTACTGTAAAATCTAGCAGATTATCCAATACTACTGTGAGGTCTACATCATGTCGTCCCGACATATGACTACCTTCAAAGTGATTTCTTTAAATATAGCATAACATAATGTAATAGAGATATGAACATCTACTGACGACAGTCAGATTATGTTTTCTATTACTACGAGATCTACACCATATTGGTGATTATCTTCAAAGTGTTATCCTATATAAATTGAGGTCTACACATAAGGCTATAAGGCATCAGCCGTACTAGAATTTGCTCCTCCGAAGCATTCATTGTTGTTGTTCTAAAATAATTTACTCTCATAGTAAATATTGTTCTTGCACACTTTGCTTGAATATGTAATAGGAAACCACGGAGATATTTGCATATACATATGATTACCTTCTATTACATTGCTAAAATACATGGCAATGGACCCTACGTCACTATTTCTAATTATAGTGTCGTCCATCCATGAAGATGGATCCTATAATTTATAGCAACTTATTGAGTGTCTCAACACTTTTGCAAGGTCCACATCACATCGTGATTGTACTTTCATATTGACTAACCAATGGTAAGCATGCAAGTCTATACGTTTTGGCAGTGACTCTAAAGTCACACACTTCCTTAAGAATGAAGTCCAAAACATTAGCAATAATTTCATCGCATGTGTTATATTGAAGTATACACCTAGGGTCACCAAGGATCACCTTGGCCATGATTGTTCTCAAACAAATCATTTATTCATAAATGCCACTTACTCCTAGAAGTAAATTAAATAAATGCATTAGCATTTTTAAGTAATGCATGACTGACATTTCCAAATACAATAAATGCATGATTTGGTGGGAGTATTTATTGTAAGATGATTCATGACATCAGTCATTATATCCACATGCGGCATTTGTGGCCACTATAACTCCACCTTTTGAATATGTGTCATGGCTATTCTTTTAAATAGCTAAGTATGCTCATATGTATTTCATGTGCCACCAACTTCATCAGTCACAACTTTTCAAATTATAATTTTTCCTAAATCATCAGATTTTATGTGCACTCATGTGTCGTAGGGGAAATAAGTTTTAAGGCCCTCTCACCTTAAAATTCTAAGTGAGCCACTCATTCTTTCTTGAACACATTCAAAAGATATATGTGGATTACTTAACCATTATGTGGGATTATTTAGATGCTTCATGGTACACATATAAAAATTTATAAAATGATCTCAAGTGTGTCTCTTGTCACACACAATCATGAATGATCTTACTAAATCAATTGCTCAACTTCTCAAAGTAAGAGAAAATTATCCTAAATAAAGGATAAATCCATTCGAATGGACAACTTCGTTGAACTCATTTCACGAGCATTTTCTGATTGCATCGAGTACTACTTGTACATACCCATAATGGTTCATCTAAATTTCTTATCAAAGATAATCACATGGATTACATGACCATTTTTAAAGAATTATAAATTTACCAGCCTCTTGCTGGACACATACGTCCTTACACACCGTAAGTATGATCTAAATCATGGCAACTGCATGTCATACTACATTCCCCTTGTAGTAATTACGTGGAAATCAATAAAGTATTTCCTATCTGCGATAATTTGGTTACACACCGATATCACCACTCCAGCATGCATCAATGGGCCCTCACAGAAAATTAGGGATTTATGTGAGGAATAACAATTTATCCGTCAATCAAAATTATTCAGAGCCCGTATGCTGATTGCATCAGCAATAAGGACATTTCTGGCATTAGGGGGAGATTAGTACCAGAAAGAATGCCGAGAAATAAATTAGACATGTTATTGACATTCAGTCCTTATATCCACGTCCTCAAAGAATCTGAACAAGAAGTTTAGAATCACATATTTGCAACTCATTGCAAATCTGCCACATACATTTACTCATGACAAAGGTGTCACTCAATTTTATATTCCTGCAGTAAAGTGTCAAAAAGAGTGGAGGTACCTGATAAACCACTCTTCTCCCCAAATGAGAGCAATAGGGGGATAAATCTGACCACACAAGATATAATCTTGCATATGCTTTCGCGGAAATAGAGGAAATCAAATCCTCTACCAGTAAATGTAATTCAACATCAAGTTGAAAGACACCTCACCGGATGCTCATTATCCAAAACCCGACATAAATGTGCACAACTGTTTTGGTGTCGGGACATCGAAACACCTTGATTCCATTGTTGTAGGAAATCACAAGGAGTTAAAACGAATAAATATATTTCCACAAATTTCATCGATTCCACCAGAATCATATAAAATAAAGACTACATTTGTCGACATACATTTCTTCTAAAAATTGCTAAAACCTTTTGGGCCCTGAACTAAAATCCATGGTAGAGCGCCTCTTGCACTCATATTGGTTCACATAAAAGGAAGCAAGTAATGAAGAATAGCACTCGCTCAACAAAGAGTGGTATTTACCACAGTAATACCTACTACTCATAAGTATCTCCCATAAGGAATACTAAAAACTTCTCACTTAAACAAAGTCAATGAGGTGGTGAGAAAGCGAGGCTTGTAGCAAAAGGGTTCACGCAGAGACCCGACATCAAATTATGATGTAACATACCCTCTTGGTATGAGTGGAATTAAGCTTCGATAATAAATATCATTGGCAGTACAAATAATATTATCCATGCAGTTAATGGATGAAGTGACTACATACTCATATGGGTCACTCGTTTCGGAAATTTATAACAAAGTCCCTAAAGGGCTTATAATTCCGAATCCAAAATAAATTGCAACATATTTTTGTAAAATTTCAGAAGTCACTCTATGGCTTGAAATAGTCGTAAATCATATGGTATTACCGACTAAATGAGTTCCTTCTTCAAAGGATTACTCAAAGGATGATCATTTTTTTATGTGTTAATATAGGAATCCCAAAATTTTATTTACTTACATCACCTTAGTGTATATCAATGATTTCATCATCAATGTCTCTACAAGACATAAACATACACAAAATCATCTAAAGACAGAAAATTTGGATTCAACCAAATTTAGCTTAAGCTTACAACTTGAGAATTCTCTCAAGAATACATATCAGTCTACATATATCCAAAACATATACGAGAAGTTCAGTGTGGATATATCATAACAACAAAAGACATGTATGGTCATAATACCTTTGATAAGGTACATACCTAGGGTTGATAATGAAGTGACATAAGGACCTGAAGTTCTATATCTCACTAATATCAAAGCACTCATATAATTGTAAACTATGTCAGGCCTGACACGATATTTTCTATATTTGCTTAGAGTGCAAACCCCAACAAAAGGTACATGCT
The DNA here is from genome assembly GCF_904849725.1 of Hordeum vulgare subsp. vulgare. Lineage (NCBI taxonomy): Eukaryota > Viridiplantae > Streptophyta > Magnoliopsida > Poales > Poaceae > Hordeum > Hordeum vulgare. The sequence continues at coordinate 520,629,429 of NC_058520.1, forward strand.
TGATATATGGAATATCATCTTATATCTTAAGATCACAATAAATATTGGACAATTCCATCAGGAAATACAAGATATGACCATGATATGATATGATGATATTGGCTCTTTATTTGATCCCAATGACGCCATATCAATGACTGAATTTGTTGAAATAGCTTTCGTATGGAAGTCATCTAAATGGACTTTAATGGTTATTCCCACTTATCATTCTGACATAATTGCTTTATCTAAAAGCATTGCAAAATATGCATGGCTTAGCAGAATGATTAACCACACTCAAAATCATGTGGTTGAGATTCATCAGAATCATATAACTTGATTTATAAAGCTACTTCCACTTGTGTTACTCAATACCTACAGGTTATATGAAGAGCAATATCATAAATCACATTGCTCGAAAACTACTTATCCTCATGGATTATAGAAAAGTGAGGAAATAATTTGCAAACAAAATCATGTGAAAATCCAACAGATTATACACAATCTTATGTTCATGAAATTGGTATGAGACATACTCCATATTTGCAAAGTTCAGGGGGAGTAATCTCCCAAACAATAACCTAGTAACAATCATCAGATTGCATATATTGTACTCTTTTTCCCTTGATGAGTTTTTCCCTAATGGTTTCTCATAAAAGGTTTTTAACGAGACAATATAAACACAAGTGTTTGTATATGCCATATCATTTTCTCCTTATATTTTTCCCACTGGGTTTTAAAGGAGTTTTCAATGGCATGTTAGATGCACTCTTTTCCCTTATGAGTTTTCTCCCGTAGTTTCTCATAATGGTTTTTAATGAGGTTATACCTTCTCAAAGATCATATGTCATACTTTCTATTTTCCCTATTGGGCTTTTTAAAGGAAGTACTCAAGACATATCAATTGTTCTCTAAACTCACCAATGAGTTTTCTCCTTCTTCAAAGGTTTTTCTCATATGAGTTATCAAGATACAATAATCATTATATGTTGCATCATTTTCTTCTTATTATTGTTCCCACTGGGTTTAAAGGAGTTTTAGCAACATATCTACACTATTCTTCTCATATTTTTTCCACAAGGTTTTTGGAGGAGACTTTAAAGATTATACAAGGATTTCTCAAGATGGAATGATGAACATTCTCAAGGACAAAGTTATTTCTAAAGAAGTCCTTATCAAGAAGATGGCTATTTACAAGATCAAGAATTGATTAGGGGGAGTGTCAGAAATAATTAATATATATTAATTATGTAATTAATCAATACTATGCTGGTTGTTCTTTTGGCAACCGCCCCTTTTATAAACCACCATGTATTGGGTATAAATATGCCCAGTTTTCATCAATGAGAGATTACTGTTCATTCCAATCATTCGCTTCCCCTCTCTCTCGTTTATTCTTAACAGTAGGCACCAGAGAAGTAGGTGTTCGGTCGCGCGGACAGCAAGCCGAGGTCGGTCATGGCGGCCGGCTTTGGGCTTGGGGCTCCAGACATGGAATCGAGTGGAGAAAGAGGGGACTAGGGGCGTGCGGTTGCAATTCAGACGACGGAGAGGTCCGGGAGGTATATGTTGGCTCTGGGCGACCGGATTTATTTCTGAAGTGCGACGGCCATGGCGGAGGTCGGGATCCTGGGCGTCGTCTACGGACTACGGGCGACCCCTACCCGGTTCACCGTGAAGGACGAACACGCGGTGACGTACGGGTCTCATGGACATGCTCGGTTGGCTCGAGCCGGCCTCCGGTCGCCGTGATTTGCGACGGTGTCCTCGGCGCAAGCTGCAGCAAGAAGCAGAGCAAGGGGATGACGATGGAGGGCAAGAACCAAGAAGACGACCATGAGTCGCATGATCTCCGCGGGGGACGCGGCTAGTTGTTCCTCGGCCCCCTTGGTGCTCACCCACAGGAGCGCCGCCCCTCGCCGGTGATGGCCACATCGGACGAGCTGCACACAGGCCAGGGAGGGAGAGGTTGTGACTTGTGAGAAAGAAAGATTTTCCTATTTTTATTCTTTTTGGTTGGCCCCATATGTTAGTGTGAGAGACAGAGAGGGTGAGAGTAAGAGTTCTATTCAGTAAAAAATTTAGAGTGGGTCCCACTTGTAATTGACACCTGAAGTCGTGGCCAAAATGTCCATAAAACATTTTGAAAATGGTCAAAGCCCTTTGACCAGACGATAACGACGCGAAAGGACATTTCTATAAAGTCACCTAATGGCGGACGAGCAAATTTGAGCATGCTTAAAAATTGAAGGCAAATATGAATAATGGGTTTGAGTTAGGGACACAAATATATAAAAAAAGTTTCCGTCGTTTGATCGTTCACACAAGAAAACCATTTCACTATTGACGAAAGAATAACTAGGCAACTAGCCAATATAACAAAAAAAGAATTCATGTTGGACTTTATGGAGAGCAACTCTTCTTCGGTCATATTTGTTCACACACCACCAACCAGTAATGTACCCCTCGGAGGAGAGGCCAATTGTGGCATATCAGAAAGTCCATGATCTTGATATTTGTGGAATCCCTTCATCATCCAACTGATTTTCGAGATGAGAATAACAGCCTAACATTTTGATCAAACCATCATGCTCAAAATTTACATTTTCTGTTGTGTCATCCTTCAGTCCATCATCAAGAACATGAAGAACATAAGTTGAATTATATGAACAAGGTACCATTGGTAACAAGCAGGTGGTCCACGACTTCACTATAGATCACCTATTTCGGTTCTTTGGCATGCTTGTGTTGAGCGTTCCCTAAGTGTCATCTTCATGCTTGACTTTATGGAGAGCAACTCTTCTTCGGTCATCTTTTTCCACATGTGTGTGAACTGTGAAGATTAGAACATGCAAAAATCTTTGGACGTGTCCTTCTGAGCCTTCGACGAACGGGTGTATGACAAGAGTACTGTACTAGAGTACTCCCAAAAATTGAATTGTTAGTGGGTGAACTACCGAAGGATGGGTCACTCAACATCCTGAGCTTGTGGATATAAACCCAGTTCTTTGTACCTTATTGTATTATTACAGGACCTTCAAGTGAAGTAAAAAGAGACATACTTCCTCCGTTTTAAAATAAATATTTTAAACTTAATACAATTTTGTATTAAAAAGTTAGTATAAAGTTGAGATAGTTATTTTGAGACAGAAGGAGTATGAGACAGAGGAGACAATCAAGCGAGGAGGAGCATATGGAGAGGAGCATGGTTTTTGAGTGTCTTGGTAGCCATCCGGATGTACGCGGGGATGTGATGCATCGGGAATTCGAGTACCAGTGGCACGCATTTCGCATGCAGCTATTTCTGGGCATGCTCCTTCATATAACTCTGGTTCACGGGAGGCCGGTCAAAGGATTTGCCGGATCTCGGTTGTTAATCAGCAGGAAACTGATGGTCCTAGACAGAAACTCATAAGCCAAGAACTAGTTCCAACAATGACTCCCAAAGTTTCTTGATGGCATCTCAATTGCAAGGCGTGCACCATAGATGCTAACGGATAAAAGAATACCAAAAAGATCATTTTAAGGCTTTCTAACCAAATGCAAGCGCTAATGATGGGTGTTAACTAACCGGCCGTAAAATACATCTCTATGACAAAAAAGAAGCTAAGCGACGGCCTCGTCAGCGTGTGAGCGTCCCGGTGCACCAAACGCGGTGGCACTATGAGCACCGCGTGCCGCTCCCTTATCTCGATGTCACGCTGCCACACGGCTAGCATCTGGATACGGAGAGGATTCTCATGCCGGCCGTGCCGCGGTCGGCGTGGGTGCATGCGGAGGAGGTGAGCCGCTGTCAGCGTCTGCTCACGACGGAGCAGCTGCGAGACCCTACGTACGCGGTCGACTCCCCTAACTGGGAGGTGTGGTTCGCAGTGGAGCACGAGGAGCAGAGCCGTCGTGGCGTGCGCGAAGTGCAGCCCGCGCCGGTGGGACAGACGGCGGAGGCGCAGATAGCTGCGCTCTGGAACACGACGTTCCCCTGGGCCGGCCATGCGCCTATGCTGGTCGACCTCACTGGCCCCGATGATGACGCCTAGGGCTACCCTCGTAGTTTTAGGTTTTTTATGTATAATTAATGTAATGCGGACGCGTGACTCTTGCCGGCCTTCGTGATCGGTTTTTAATGTTTAATTATGTATTTATGTATTTTTTTCGCACGCCGGTAAAAATGGGTCCGGCCAACGTTGGGCACATGCGCCGACCCATTTACGGAAGCGAACATTCGTGTCCGCCTGGCCAACCCAAACGAACAAAAAGCAAACAAAATCGCTGTCCGTTTGGGTCAACCCGTTGGAGTTGCTTTAGCTACTTTTCTGAAGCACATACATGGATTTACTTGCGAAAAGATTCTCTTAGTGGTAAGAAAAAACACTATTGTCCCAAATTGTGAAGAAACTCGGCAAAACCGATTAAAGAGGATTTTTCTCGATTATTAAAGAGCGTATGAAGCTCACTTCCTATTTATCACGGCCACCTAATTTTGAAAGGGCAACCAAATCAATTCCTGGTCCCCTTATCTCTCTTGTTGAGTGAACTAACTTATTTCCTTTTTAATTTTTGATTTTTAAACTCATTGTCCTTTGCTTGTGCAGATGTGAGAGAATTGTTTGTTAGGACATCGTCAATGCCAACCCGTAGTTCTACCGCGGTGGCGCTCCCTCGCTCCCCCATCCATAGTTTAAAAAATCGAACCAGAAATCAAATCGAAAAGGCTTCCGGTTCAGGCTTTTACCGTTCTGACCGCCGGTTCATCGGTTCGATTGTCGATTTTTTAAGCAATAGAATTATAAATATTGTGTAATATATGTGCTAATATAGTATGAAACAATGATCAAATAAAATTATTTTTATGTAATGGACAACAAAGTAGCATAGCCGAGTTGGTTATTGGGTTGTGTGTAGGCCTCATGTACTACTCACACAACCTGGGATCAAATCCCACCTCTTCGAGTTTCAATTAAAATATGTTTTTGGTTTTTTCCACTTAGGGCCCCGGTTTTTTATCGATTTTATAGAAAACCAGTCGAGTCGACTGGTTTTCTCCGGTTCATTTGGAGAACGGTCTTATAAGCTAAAAACCCGATGAGGCCGCCGGTTCCGGTTTTTTCCGGTTGGATCGCCGGTCCGGTCTGGTTTATTAAACTAGCCCCCACCCCTTACCCCTCCACCGGGCACGTCGCCGGCCATGGTCGACCCGTGGTCGTCTCGGCCACCTCACGCACCAACCTCCAGCCCCCACCCCCACCCCTAGGCGAGGCGGCTGCATCTCACCCGGCATCATCCACAGATGCAGTCTTGATGCCTGCCCCGGTGGATGCGCCTTCAATGCGGGTTGTAGGAGCGTGCTCCTTCCGCGATGCGAGCTCTCATCCATGCCTACGCCTCCGTTCCATCATTAGTGCCCTAAGCCGACACTAGCTCATGTTGAAAATATGCCTTAGAGGCAATGATAAAATAGTTATTATTATATTTCCTGTTTAAAGATAATCGTTTATTATACATGCTACAACTGTATTGAATGAAAACATAAATGCATGTGTGGATATATAGACAAAACTATGTGCCTAGTAAGCCTCTAGTTGACTAGCCAGTTGATCAAGGATGGTTAAGGTTTTCTGACCATATGCAAGGTGTTGTCACTTGATGACTGGATCACATCATTGGGAGAATGATGTGATGGACAAGGCCCAAACTATAAACGTAACATGTGATCGTGTCATTTTGTTGCTATTGTTTTCTGCGTGTCAAGTATTCCTTCCTATGACCATGAGATCATGTGACTCACTGACACCGGAGGAATACCTTGTGTGTATCAAACGTCGCAACGTTAATGAGTGACTATAAAGGTGCTCTACAGGAGTCTCCGAAGGTGTTTAGCATGGATCAAGACTGGGAGTTGTCACTCCGTGTGACCGAGAGGTATCTCGGGGCCCACTCGATAATACAACATCACATATAAGCCTTGCAAGCAATGTGGCTAAAGTGTTAGTCACGTGATCTTGTATTACGGAACGAGTAAAGAGATTTGTCGGTAACGAGATTGAAATAGGTATAGGGATACCGACGATCAAATCTCAGGCAAGTATTATACCGAAGGACAAAGGGAATGGTATACGGGATTATATGAATCCTTGGCATAGAGGTTCAACCGATAATATCTTCGTAGAATATGTAGGATCCAATATGGACATCCAGGTCCCGCTATTGGATATTGACCGGGGAGTGTCTCAGGTCATGTCTGCATAGTTCTCGAACCCGCAGGGTCTGCACACTTAAGGTTCGGTGACGTTTCGGTATAGTTGAGTTATAGGTGTTGGTGACCGAAGGTTTGTTTGGAGTCCCGTATGAGATCACAGACGTCACGAGGATTTCCAGAATGGTTCGGAAACGAAGATTGATATATAGGATTGTTTTATTTGGCCTCCGGAAAGGTTTCGGGCATTGCCGGCAATGTACGGGGAGTGACGAATGGGTTCCGGGTTTTTACCGGGAGGGGGCCACCCACCCGAGAAATAACCTAATAGCCCATGGGTGGCGCTCCAGCCCTTGATGGGCTGGTGAGGCCAGCCCAATAGGGCTATTTCGGCTAAGGAAAAAAATCAAAGGAGAAAAAAAGAAGGAGGTGGGAAGGAAGGAAGGGACTCCACCTTCCAAACCGAATTGGAGTGGGAGTCCCTCCTCCTCCCTTCGGTCAACGCCCTAGGGGCTCCCTTGAGCCCCAAGGCTAGCCTTTCCCCTCCTCCTATATATACTAGAGGTTTTAGGGTTTTTGAGACACAACTTTGCCACGTGCAACTCTAAACCTTTACTTCGTAGTTCTTCCTCTAGATCGGTTTTCTGCGGAGCTCGGGCGGAGCCTTGCAGGAATAGATCATCACCATCACCGGCGCGCCGTCACGCTGCCGGAGAACTCATCTACTCCCCCTTCTCTCTTGCTTGATCAAGAAGGCAGAGATCGTCATCGATCTATACGTGTGCTGAACGCGGAGGTGCCGTCCGTTCGGTGCTAGATCGGGACGGATCGTGGTACGACGGTGATTTTAATCACGAAGCTGTTCCACTACATCTACCGCGTTTCTTAACGCTTCCCGCTTAGCGATCTACAAGGGTATGTGGATCCGATCTCCCTCTCGTAGATGAACATCACCATGATAGGTCTTCGTGTGTGTAGGAAATTTTTTGTTTCCCATGCAACGTTCCCCAAAAGTGGAATCATGAGCTAGGTTCATGCGTAGATGTAATCTCGAGTAGAACACAAAAGTTTTTGTGGGCGTTGATGTTCGATTTGCTGCCCTCCTTAGTCTTTTCTCGATTCAGCGGTATTGTTGGATTGAAGCGGCCCGGACCAACCTTACTCGTATGCTTACGAGAGACCGGTTTCATCGACTAACATGAAACTTGTTGCATAAAGATGACTGGCGGGTGTCTGTTTCTTCAACTTTAGTTGAATTGGATTTGATCGAGGCGGTCCTTGGAGAGAGGTCAAATAGCAATTTGCACATCACTGTTGTGGTTTTGCGTAAGTAAGATGCGATCATACTAGATACCCATAGCAACCACGTAAAACATGCAACAACAAATTAGAGGACGTCTAACTTGTTTTTGCACGATGGCACCTGCGACGATGAAGATCATGCCGGTGCTTTGGTGATGGAGATCAAGAAACACAAGATCATGGCCATATCATGTCACTTATGAATTGCATGCGATGTTAATCCTTTTATGCACCTTATCTTGCTTAGAATGACAGTAGCATTATGAAAGGATCGATATGGTTGACTAGAGGGGGGTGAATAGGTGATACGTCTGAAACGTATCTATAATTTTTGATGGTTTCACGTTGTTATTTTGTCAACTTTGGATGTTTTGTTTACCATTTATATCTTTTTTGGGACTAACTTATTAATCGAGTAGCAAGTGCCAGTTCTTGTTTTTTCTGTGTTTTTGACTCTTTTCAGATCTGATTTTGGAACGGAGTCCAAACGGAATAAAATCCCGGAAATAAATTTTTCCAGAACGGAAGAAGATCGGGAGGCTTGATGGCCAAGGCAGGGGGCCCCCTGGGAGCCCACAAGCCCTGTTGCCGCGGCCACGCGGAGCGGCAACCACGCTTGTGGCCTCCGTGGTGCTCCCGTGCCCTAGCTCTTTGGCCTATAAATTCTCTAAAAATCCAGAAAAAATCACGACATCCACGAAAACACTTTTCCGCCGCCGCAAGCTTCCGTTTCCGCGAGATCTCATCTGGAGACCCTTCCCGGTGCCCTGCCGGAGGGGACTTTCGAGTTGGAGGGCTTCTACATCAACATCATCGCCTCTCCAATGACTCGTGAGTAGTCCACTTCAGACCTACGGGTCCGTAGTTAGTAGCTAGATGGCTTCTTCTCTCTCTTGGATCTTCAATACAAAGTTCTCCATGATCTTCATTGAGATCTATCCGATGTAATCCTCTTTGGCGGTGTGTTTGTCGAGATCCGATGAATTGTGGATTTTTAATCAGATTATCTATGAATTATATTTGAGTCTTTGCTGATTTCTTATATGCATGATTTGATATCCTCGTAAGTCTCTCCGAGTCTTGGGTTTTGTTTGGCCAACTAGATCTATGGTTCTTGCAATGGGAGAAGTGCTTGGTTTTGGGTTCATACCGTGTGGTGACCTTTCCTAGTGACAGAAGGGGCAGCAAGGCACACATCGTGTTGTTGCCATCAAGGGTAACAAGATGGGCTTTTATCGTAGATATGAGATTGTCCATCTACATCATGTCATCTTGCTTAAGGCGTTACTCTGTTCTTTTGGACTTAATACACTAGATGCATGCTGGATAGCGGCCGACGTGTGGAGTAATAGTAGTAGATGCAGAAAGTATCCGTCTACTTGTTTTGGACGTGATGCCTATAGATATAATCATTGCCTTAGATAAAGTCACGACTTTGCGCGGTTCTATCAATTGCTCGACAGTAATTCGTTCACCCACCGTCTACTTGCTTTCATAAGAGAAGCCACTAGTGAACACTACGGCCCCCGGGTCTATTCACAACTATCGTTTCCACTTTCACTTTTTACTTTGCTTTGTTTTCTTTCTTGCTTTCAGTTCTCACTTTGCAAACAATCTATAAGGGATTGACAACCCCTTCATAGCGTTGGGTGCAAGCTTTTTGTGTTTGTGCAGGTACTTGTGACTTGACGCAATCCTTTCTCTGGTTCGATACCTTGGTTTTCAAAACTGAGGGAAATACTTGCCGCCGCTGTGCTACATCACCCTTTCCGCTTCGAGGGAACACCAACGCAAGGCTCCAAGGCCACTGGGGAATCCTTTGCATATTTGCCAAGGAAGTCCCTAAAGGCGTAGCCGTAGCAGAAGGATTCCTGACGCCGTTGCTGAGGAGTATCAAGACAAGAATAGTCTCCCATCAACACGCTTGTTTCTGGCGCTGTTGGAAGATCTTTTGTTGCAGTAGCAGAAGTATTTCTGGCGCCGTTGCCGAGGAAGGAGAGATCAAGACCTATCCAAGTAGGTGTCACAAACTCATCTCTTGCATTTACCTTTTTTGCCAGTTGCCTCTCGTTTTCCTCTCCCCCACTTCACATTTGCCGTTTTCTTTTGCCTTTTGCCGTTTTCCTTTGCCGGTTCTCTTGCTTGCTTGTGTGCTTGTTTGTTTGTTGAAGTCGTCATGGCTGAAAACACCAAACTTTGCGACTTCTCGAGCACTAATAATAATGATTTTATTAGTACTCCGATTGCTCCCGCCACTAGTGCGGAATCGTATGAAATCAATGCAGCCTTGCTGAATCTTGTTATGAAAGAGCAATTCTCTGGCCTTCCTAGTGAAGATGTCACATCCCATCTCAATACCTTCATTGAGCTTTGCGATATGCAAAAGAAAAGAGATGTGGATAACGACGTGACTAAGTTGAAGTTTTCTCCTTTCTTGTTGCGAGATCGCGCAAAAACTTGGTTTTCTTCTTTGCCTAAAAATAGTATTAATTCTTGGGATAAGTGAAAAGATGCTTACATATCCAAGTATTTTCCGCCGGCTAAGATTATCTCTCTACGTAACGATATCATGAATTTCAAGCAACTTGATCATGAACACGTTGCACAATCTTGGGAGCGGATGAAGTTAATGATTAGAAATTGTCCCGCTCATGGCTTGAGTTTGTGGATGATTATACAAATCTTTTATGATGGTTTGAATTTTTCTTCTCGCAATATCTTGGACTCCGCCTCAGGTGGAACGTTCATGGAAATCGCGTTAGGAGACGCTACAAAACTCCTAGACAATATCATGACCAACTACTCTCAGTGGCACACTGAAAGGTCACGTGCTAGCAAAAAGGTACACGCTATAGAAGAAATTAACTCGCTTAGTGCTAAGATGGACGAGTTGATGAATTTGGTTGCTGGTAGAAATGCTCCTTTAGATCCTAATGGCATGCCACTATCTTCCTTGATTGAGAATAGCAACGCTAGTTTGGACGTTAATTTTGTTGGTAGGAACAATTTTAGCAACAACAATGCTTTTAGAGGAAACTATGTTCCTAGGCCTTTTCCTAGTAACTCCTCTAACAATAATGGCGATTCCTACAACAACACTTATGGAAATCAAAACAAATTACCCTTTGATTTATAGAGTAATATCAAAGAGTTCATCAACTCTCAAAAGATTTTCAATGCGTCCATAGAGGAAAAACTACTCAAAATAGACGATTTGGCTGAGAGCGTTGATAGGATGTCTTGTGATATTGATGCTTTGAAAGTTAGATGTGCTCCTCCAGAGGTCAACTTGGATGAAACATTAAAAGCTATGTGTGTCTCCATGAATGAGAGCAAAGAAAGAACCGCCCAAATTCGCGCTAGGCATGAATGGTTTAAAAGGGTGTGTTCTAGTGATGCAAATCACAAAGATCTTAAAGTGCTTGGTGTGACTCCTCTTGAATCTTTGTTTTCTCGTATCAAACCTATTGATGAAGGGGCTGGATATGAATCCACTTTGGTTGAAAAATGCCCCAATGATTCGGAGCCCACCTATCTTGATGATAAAGGTGTGGAGAGTGGAGTAGAAGAAATCAAAATTTTGGGTAATAATGAAACTCCCACTTTGGATTTCAAGGAATTCAATTATGATAGTTGCTCCTTGTTTGAATGCATTTCTTTGATGCAATCCATTGCAAACTCTCCACATGCTTATAGCCAAAGCAAAGCCTTTACCACACATATCGTAGATGCTATGATGAAATCTCTTGAAGAGAAGCTCGAATTAGAAGTCTCTATAACTAGAAAACTTCATGATTAGTGGGAACCTACTATCAAAATCAAGATCAAAAACTATCAATGCAATGCTTTGTGTGATTTGGGTGCTAGTGTTTCCGCGATTCCAAAGTCTTTATGTGATATTCTTGGTTTTCATGAGATTGAAGAGTGTTCTCTCAATTTGCATCTTGCGGATTCTACTGTCAAGAAACCCATGGGAAGGATAGATGATGTTCTTATTGTTGCAAATAAGAACTATGTACCCGTGGATTTCATTGTACTCGACATAGATTGCAATCCTTCATGTCCCATTATTCTTGGTAGACCTTTCCTAAGGACTATTGGTGCTATCATCGATATGAAGGAAGGGAATATTAGATTTCAATTTACCCTAAATAAGGGCATGGAGCATTTTCCTAGAAAGAAAATAAGATTGCCTTATGAATCTATGATGAGGGCTACTTATGGTTTGAGCACCAAAGATGACTATACGTGATTCCATCACCTTATGCCTAGCTAAGGGCGTTAAACAATAGCGCTTGTTGGGAGGAAACCCAATGAATCTATCATTTTTCTTTCTGTTTTCTGTTTTCCACACTTTCATAATTCTGTTATGATTGTGTTTTTTGTGTTTCTTTTGCGTTTGTGCCAAGTAAAACCGTTATGATTAGTCTTGGAGATGATTTCTTTCTACTCACGAAACGAATTTTCATTTTTTTTCTATAAGAGATTTTGAGTTGATTCTTTTTTCTTATGATTTCTACGCAAATTCTTCAGACCGTCGTAATTGTTCAGAATTGTTGAAGTACCAGAAGTATACGAAGTATACAGATTGCTACAGACTGGTCTGATGTTAACAGATTATGTTTTTGTTGAGTTGGTTGCTTATTTTGATGAAACTATGGATAGTATCGGGGGGTATTAGCCATGGAAGATTGAAAATACAGTAACCCAACATCAACATAAGTATAATTTAAGTTTGCTACAGTACCTAAGGAAGTGGTGATTTGCTTTCTTATACTAATGTTATCACGAGTTTCTGTTTAAGTTTCGTGTTGTGAAGTTTTCAAGTTTTGGTGAAGTTCTTATGGACGAAGAGATAAAGAGTGGAAAGAGCTCAAGCTTGGGGATGCCCAAGGCACCCCAAGTTGATTCAAGGATGCCGTAAAAGCCTAAGCTTGGGGATGCCCCGGGAAGGCATCCCCTCTTTCGTCTTCAATCCATCGGTAACGTTACTTGGGGCTATATTTTTATTCACCACATGTTATGTGTTTTGCTTGGAGCGTCTTGTATCGTAGGAGTCTTATATTTTTGTTGTGTCACAATCATCCTTTCTGCACACTGACTAGCACTCTCCGGCAATAGCTAGATGAATGCTGATTGTGACAACAAACCTTCCCCTGCAACGGCACCAGAAGAATGCTACTAGCACTCCCCAGCAATGAAACTAGAAGAATGTTGTTGACGGCCCACCAGCGTGTGGGATCGTAGCAGTTTTCGAGGGTAGAGTATTCGACCCAAATTTGTTGATATGCCAGACAGGAGGTGAGAGTATACTCTCAAGTATTAGTAGCTGAATATGTCAAATTCAACCACACCTGAAAGATTAGTATCAGTAGCAAAGTAGTATGATAACAACGGTGTCAGAAACGATCTGTTGACGGTAGACTATTCCTAACGATTGTATCAATGGCGCCAAGTTGCCGCGTTGATGGAAGTTGTCAGTTCCCGTCAACGTTCAGTGAACCAAAATTGTTGCAGGTAGTAGCAGTGTAACGAGCAATAGCAGCGGCAAGGAACAGCAGTAGTGACAGCAGTAGCAAGTAGCAACAGTAGCAAGCGACAGTAGTAGCAATAGTAGGAGCAGAGCAAGACAAGTAACAGCAGTAGCAACAGTAGTAGCAGCAGCAGAGCAAGACAAGTAACAACAGTAGCAGCAGTAGTAGCAGCAGCAGAGCAAAATAAGTGACAACAGTAGTAGCAGTAGCAGAGCAAAACAAGTAACATCCGTAGCAACAGTGGGACAAACTCGTAGGCAATGGGTCGGTGATTTGTTTGGATGATATTCATCATGCACCAACTATAACACGGAGAGATATGTGGCTAGCTCCCGTTCGTCAATGTGATGTAGGCATGCATTCCGTGTGTCGTCATACGTGCTTAGGGAAAAGAACTTGCATGACATCTATTGTCCATCCTTCCCGTGGCAGCGGGGTCCAAAAGGAAACTACGGGATATTAAGGTTCTCCTTTTAATAAAGAACTGGACCAACGCATTAGCACTTGGTGAACACATGAACTCCTCAAACTATGGTCATCATCGGGAGTGGTTCCGGTTATTGTCACTCCGGGGTTGCCGGATCATAACACATAGTAGGTAACTACAACTTGCAAGATCGGATCTAAAACACACTGTTAGAGCATATATCTCCATATGTGGTTTTGGTAATTGATGACAATTCCTATGGACTAATGGTTGCCTTAAGTTATATTTATAGGATTTGTCCATAGGCACTTCTTGAAGTCCATCTGTTGGGTTCAAGGAGTTTATATGATGACCAAGGTGGTATTCAAGGTATTATCCAAAGAATGGTCATAGAGACACAAGGTTGATCAAGATCGTCAGACAAAGAGTAAATCAAGATGATCAACACACAAAGCGTACAAGATGTACCGAGAGGGATCAAGTGATCCCATGGTATGGTAAGCAGTGTCCAGTACGTATTTGTGTACTAACCCATGGTCTTTGTGAGAGTTCTATGTGGGAGTTAGGTGTGTTTCCATGGGCTTGCGTCTAGAGGAAGATCTCATACAACCCATGAAGGATGATGTCAAGTGGTGATCGTTATCAAGATTGCGGTGTGCAAGTTCAAGAGGATCAGCACGAATATATCGTGCTTGAAGCTTGCTGTCCATTGTGGTGGCAATGGACTTGTGAAGATATGTTGAAGAGTGTCTCACCCATAGTAAGTATGGGGGAGCAATCAACTAGTCTTCATCAAGCCAACGCAATCAAGAAAGGTGGTCCATCTTGAGGAAGCCAAGATCATCATCATCTAGCTCAAGAGGACGAGGTGCAAGGTATAGGTTTGCCCTTGATAGGTTTTCTGTTTAGGATAGATTGATGTACTATAAAGGGGGATCTCCAGGGAGTAGTTTGATCGTATCGTTCGTTGAGAGCTCAAACCATTTGCATTCTAACATCATACTTCTTGGTTCTTGATTGGTGTTTCTCTTTGTGAGTTTTAGAGCTTATGGTCATCTTCGTGACAAGCTCGAGTTCATCGAAAACGGAGTCCATATGCATCTACTATGATGTTTTTGATGTTGGAGTTTTTGCCGGTTCTTCATTCATAGAGTCCATATCTGCCGGTTCTTCATCGCTGTTTGGATAGTTCTTGTCGTCCTGAATCCAACAAGCTTGGGTTTGCTCGATTCGGAGCTCGTATGCGAAAGTTATGGCTGTTTCAGTGGCGAGCGGTAGTACCGCTGGACCTAGCGGTAGTACCGCTAGAGCTGGCAGTAGTACCACTGTCCCAGCGGTAGTACCACCCCTGGTCAGCGGTAGTACCGCTGCAAAATTTTAGTACCGTCATCTTTGTGGTTGTACTGCGTCGGACATTTTTGCGATGACTCTCTTGGCGGTGGTTGGTCCGGTAGTATCTTTGCGCTACCATGGGCTCAGCGGTAGTACCGCTGGAGGGTCAGCGGTAGTATCGCTGCAACCTGTGGTAGTACCGCCGGAGGGTGAGCGGTAGTACCGCTGGAGCCAGCGGTAGTACCGCTGGGCTCGGGCTGTAAGTGGGGGTAACGGTCTGATTCCTTCCCCCACTATATAAAGGGGGTCTTCTTCCCCCTTGGTCTTATCCATCCGTTGAGCTCTTGTTCTACCTCCATTGTTGACATTCTTAGAGCTTGCTTACTCTCAATCCCTCCAATGATTCTTGCTTGTTCTTGAGGGAAAAGAGAGAGGATATCTAGATCCACATCTCCACCAATCACTTTCTCCTCTATGTGAGGGGAACCCCTTGGATCTAGATCTTGGAGTTCTTTGTGATCTCCTTGTTCTTCCTCTCATATTTCTCCATAGCTTTTGTTGTTGTGGAGTGATTTGAGTGTGAGGGACTTGACCACTTCGTGTGTTCTTGCCATTGCATTGGTTGCATCGGTTTGAGTTCTCCACGGTGATACGTGGAAGTGAAGTTTGAGAAGCTTATTACCTTTGGTACTTAGTATCCTAGATATTGTTCTTCGTGGATGCTTTGGCGTCCTAGAAGCTTGGTGGTGTCTTGGAGCTCAAGCATTGTGGTGTAAAGCTCCGGGCAAGCGTCGGGGTCTCCAATTAGGTTGTGGAGATTGCCTTGAGCAATTTGTACGGGTACCGGTAACCGCCCCAAGGGTTGCCACGTGTACGAGTTCGGTGACCGCCCCCAAGGGTTGCCATTTGTACGGGTTCGGTGACCGCCCTCAAGGGTCCCTTAGTGGAATCACGGCATCTTGCATTGTGCGAGGGCGTGAGGAGATTACGGTGGCCTTAGTGGCATCTTGGGGAGCATTGTGCCTCCACACCGCTCCAACGGAGATTAGCATCCGCAAGGGTGTGAACTTCGGGATACATCATCGTCTCCCCGTGCCTCGGTTATCTCTTACCCGAACCCTTTACTTATGGACTTTACTTTGTGATAGACATATTGTTTATTGTAATATATCTTGCTATCACTTAGTTGTTTATCTTGCTTAGCATAAGTTGTTGGTGCACATAGGTGAGCCTAGTTGTTTTTAGGTTTTGTGCTTGACATATTAAACGTTAGTTTTATTCCGCATTTGTTCAAGCCTAAACCTTAATTATTTTAAAGAGCCTATTCACCCCCCTCTAGGCGACATCCACGTCCTTTCACACACATATATTGGTGACAACATAATAATTTCAGATCTGAAATCATGGCACTCGGGCCCTAGTGACAAGCATTAAGCATGGCAAAGTAGTAGCAACATCAATCTGAGAACATAGTGGATACTAGGGATCAATCCCCATCAAAACTAACTCGATTACATGATAGATCTCATCCTACTCATCACCGCCCAGCGAGCCTACGAATAGATTACTCATGAACGACAAAGAGCTTCATGGAATTGGAGAGGGAAGAAGGTTGATGATGACGATGGCGACGATTTCCCCTCTCCGGAGCCCAAGACGGACTCCAGATCTGCCCTCCAGATGAAGAACAGGTGGTGGCGGCGCCTCCGTATCGCAAACGCGACGAAAACTTCTCTTTTTTATTTTTTCTGGGACGAAAGTGAACTTATAGACCTGAGATTGGGGGCGACAGAGCCGTGTGGGCCCCACAAGCCTGCCCATCGCCACCAGGGGGAGGTGGCGGAGCCAGGGCTTGTGGCCCACTGGCCCACCCCCTCAGGTGGAACTTGGCGCAGATATCTTTCTTATTTTCCAAAACTGCTCCCCGTAAATTTTCAGGACGTTTGGAGAACTTTGATTTCTGCACAAAAATAACACCAAGGCAATTCTGCTGAAAACAGCGTCAGTCCAGGTTAGTTCCATTCAAATCATGCAAATTATAGTCCAAAACAAGGGCAAAAGAGTTTGGAAAAGTAGATACGATGGAGACGTATCAACTCCCCCAAGCTTAAAACCTTGCTTGTCCTCAAGCAACTCAGTTGACAAACTGAGAGAGAAAGAAAAACTTTGACAAACTCTGTTTGATCTTGTTGTTGCAACTATGTCTAACTCATAACCAGAATTTCAGCAAGATCACAAGTTAACCACATAAGCAAATGACACAAAGGTCTCACGGTAAACTAATATCAATGGCATAATCAGCTAACGAGCAAATAATAATGAGTTTCAAATACCAACACTTCAATCAAAACAAGCATGAAGCAATATGAATAGGTGGTATCTCGCTAGCTATTTCTGAGATCGCAAAACATAAATGCAGAGCACTTTCAAAGATCAAGGGCTGACTAAACATTGTAATTCATAGCAACGAAGATCCAGTCATAGTCATACTCAATATCAATCAAAAGCAAAGCATAAAAATGACAGAGGTGCTCTCTAATTGGTGCTTATATAAGAGGAGGATGACTCAACAGGAAAATAAATAGACAGGCCCTTCGTAGAGGGAAGCATTGATTTGCAGAGGTGGCAGAGCTCAAGCTTTGAAAACAGAGATAATAATTTTGGGTGGCATGCTTTCATTGTCAACGCAATGACCAAGAGTTCTCAATATCTTCCATGCTAATCATGCTATAGGCGGTTCCCAAACAGAAAAGTAAAGTTTTAACTCCCCCACCACCAATCAATCACACTCCACGGCTAGCCGAATCCTCGGGTACCGTCCATACTAACATCAATCCGGGGGGAGTCTTGTTTTACAGTTATGTTTTCGATTTAAGCGTGGAACTGGGCATTCCAATTACCGGCCCCTTTCTCGTGAATGACTGTGAATAAACACATGTCGAGGATAACACTCCTAGCATGGAAGATACCAATAGCCCCCTGTCACTACATGAGCGGTTCGGGCATGGAAAACAAATTATTTCTTGAAGGTTTAGAGAGTGGCACATGCAAATTTACTTGGAACGGCAGGTAGATACCGCAAATAGGTAGGTATGGTGGACTCTCATGGAAAAACTTTTGGGTTTAAGGAAGTGGATGCACAAGCAGTATTCCGCTTAGTACAAGTGAAGGCTAGCAAAAGACTGGGAAGCGACCAACTAGAGAGCGACAACACTCATCAAGATGCAATGAGTTTGACTAACATCATAGAGGCTATGTTGATTTTGTTTCAACTACATGCATGAACATGCGCCAAGTCAAGCCACTTGAAACATTCAAAGGAGAATACCATCCTATCATACTACATCATAGTCATCTCAAAATCTATGTTGGCATTCAAGACAAATCATTATAAGCTCTCAGCTAAATAAGCATGGCATCAGAAACTATGATCTCTAAGTTGTCATTGCAAACATGGTTCTCCCACAACAAAGCTAAATCTGGGTCGACAAGCTAGTCATATTTACAAAAACAAAATAGATAGAGTTCATACCAGTTTTTCAGTCTCAGTCACTTCATCATATATCATCATTGTTGCCTTTCATTTGCACGATCGAACGGTGTGAACAATAATAAGCACATTGGACTAAGCTGAATCTGTAGGCAAACACAAAGGAGAAGACAAAGTAATATGTCTCTTTGAAAGCTAAACAGGTAAGCATGTAAGAACCACTAAACATTGTAACCAATATCTTCTACCTTGACACAAAGAAAAAGAAAAGTATTTACACGGGAAAGCTCCCAACAAGAAAAAGAAGAAAGAAAAAAAATCTTTTTGGGTTTTCTCAAAAGGACATAAAACAAGAAAACGAAAATAAAACTAGCATGGATAATACAGTGGCAAAGTGTTAACACCGGCTAACAAAGCGAAAGCATAAGCATGAATGTAAAGTCGGTGAGAACACGTACTCCCCCAAGCTTAGGCTTTTTGCCTAGCTTGGTCTACTCCCAAGGTGGGAAATAACCAGCTCCAGGATACTCCGGAGCAGACTGTGGATGCCATTGCTGTGTGAGCTCCTGTGGCTCCCACTGATAAACTGGCGTCTGGTACTCGACTGACGGCTCGGGCACGGGCGCCTGTGGTTGGGCCAAGTCACAATATGCGTAGATGTCCGAGGGCATAATAGTGTACCTGCCTGCATGAAGATCGAACAAAGAAGGAGCAGGCAAAGTAATAGTCTGTCGAGTACCCTGACTAAATACCAGGTTATAAATCATCTGTCTACTAGCATCTCTATTCGGAAAATCATGGCGAACCATGCCGTCATAATCCAGATATTTCTCAGGGAGAAGCATCTGTCCTTCCTCTCCCAGTCTAATGGGTATCTCAAAGTGTCTGGCAAGACGGGTAGCATAGATACCTCCATAGACGACACCTTTAGAACGGTTCAGGTTCAACCTTTGAGCTACTATAGCGCCCAAGCTATAAATCTTATCGTTATAAAGGCCTTCGCGCAAAACCGCAAGGTCTGGAGAACTAAGTGATCCAGCCTCCCCACGCCCAATCAAACATTTTCCCACAAATAGTGAGAAGTACCGAAGCACAGGAAAATGTATGCTAGCAATTCTAGAGCGAGACACTCCTCTCTCCTCTCCAACAGCAATAGAACCAATGAAATCCTCCAAGTCCCGTGGACGAGGGTCACGGATATCCCCACCATAAGGTAATTTGCATACATTGCAAAAATCCTGCAGTGTCATGCACTGGGAAACATCGTATATCATGAACTCAACCATGGCAGGATTCTTCCTCGGATAAAAGTTGAAGCTTTGAACGAAAATATTGGTGAGGAGGAGGTATTGTGGGCACTTATATTCAACGAATGCAGTAAGACCTGCGTTCTCCACCAAGTAACAAAAGTCTTCATAAAGTCCGGCGGCGCGCAAAAATTCATCACTTGGCCACTCGCACGCTCAAACTTCTGTGATTCGAGGGACTACGTACTTGGGGTGCTTCTTCGCATCCTCCTTGGGGTTACGGCTTGAAGAGCCTCTCAAGAATCTCCTCATCTTTTCCTTTTTCTAGCTCTGAAAAATTCTGAAATTTTTAGAGACTTTGAAAGAAAAGTGAATAAAGATTAACCCAACTTGTAGCAACTACTCCTACTCGTGCCTAGAGACCGTATCACGCGCTAAAACTACTTGGGACCAGCTAAAAGCAACTTTTCAAGCTCAAGAACAGGGTCACCAAGGTAGCAAGAATTCGCGAAGGATAAAGCTCTAGAGCAAAAACTAATTGGACCAATGGATGAGTCACTTACCAAGGAGTAATTTCCCCAAAACGGTTCGGAGAATGGTGCTTTGAGCAAGGAGATCAAAAATCACAGCCAGATGAGCAAGAACACGGGTTTGAGCTGCGAAACAATTATTTCTAGAGGTGGAAGAAGAGGCTGGGAGTTGGAATGAGTGGAAGGGGTGCCTGTTGGCCCCACAAGCTTGCACCCCGCCACTAGGGGGGTAGGTGGCGGTGGCAGGGCTTGTGGCCCACTGGTCTGGCCCCCAGGCCAGCTCTCAGGCCCAGAAATTTTCAAAAATTCCAGAAAAAATCATACTAAATTTTTAGGACCATTGAGAACTTTGATTTCTGCACAAAAATAACACCAAGGCAATTCTGCTGAAAACAACGCCAGTCCAGGTTAGTTCCATTCAAATCATGCAAATTATAGTCCAAAACAAGGGCAAAAGAGTTTGGAAAAGTAGATACGATGGAGACGTATCAACTCCCCCAAGCTTAAAACCTTGCTTGTCCTCAAGCAACTCAGTTGACAAACTGAGAGAGAAAGAAAAACTTTGACAAACTCTGTTTGATCTTGTTGTTGCAACTATGTCTAACTCATAACCAGAATTTCAGCAAGATCACAAGTTAACCACATAAGCAAATGACACAAAGGTCTCACGGTAAACTAATATCAATGGCATAATCAGCTAACGAGCAAATAATAATGAGTTTCAAATACCAACACTTCAATCAAAACAAGCATGAAGCAATATGAATAGGTAGTATCTCGCTAGCTCTTTCTGAGACCGCAAAACATAAATGCAGAGCACTTTCATTGATGGAGCATTGTCCGATGTGAGGAAATAAAAGAGGCCAAACATGCCCACCAAAAAAAAGAGGCCAAAGAGCCCACGAAAAAAATGAGAGAAAAAGAGAGAAGGGACAATGCTACTATCCTTCCACACTTGTGCATATTAAGCACCATGATCTTCATGATTGAGAGTCTCTCGTTTTGTCACCACCATATAGCTAGTGGGAAATTTTCATTATATAACTTGGCTTGTATATTACAATGATAGGCTTCCTCAAAATTGCCTTAGGTCTTCGTGAGCAAGCAAGTTGGATGAACACCCACTAGTTTTCTTTAAGAGCTTTCACATACTCTTAGCTCTAGTGCATCATTTGTATAGCAATCCCTACTCATTCACGTTGATATCTATTGATGAGCATCTCCATAGCTCATTGATATGCCTAGTCAATGTGACCATCTTCTTCTTGTTTGTCTTGCAACCTCCACCACACTCCACATCATTTATAGTGCTAAAACCATGGCTCACGCTCATGTATTGCGTGAGAGTTGAAATAGTTTGAGAAAGTAAAGGTGTGAAAACAATTACTTGGCCAATACCGGGGTTGTGCATGATTTAAATTCGTTGTTCAAGGATGATAGAGCATAGCCAGACTATATGATTTTGTAGGGATAACTTTCTTTTGGCCTTGTTATTTAGAAAGTTCATGATTACCTTGCTAGTTTGCTTGAATTATTATTGTCTCCACGTAAATAGGAAACTATTGTTTTGAATCTAATGGATCTGAACATTCACGTCACATAAGAGGAGTTACAAAGGACATCTATGTTAGGTAGCATGAAAGCATCAAAAAATCATTCTTTATCACTTCCCTACTCGAGGACGAGCAGGAGTTAAGCTTGGGGATGCTTGATACGTCTCAAACGTATCTATAATTTTTTATGGTTTCACGCTGTTATCTTGTCAACTTTGGATGTTTTGTTTAGCTTTTATATCTTTTTTGGGACTAACTTTTTAATCCAGTGCCAAGTGCGAGTTCGTGCTTTTTCTGTGTTTTTGACTCTTTTCAAAGCTGATTTTGCAACAGAGTCCAAACGGAATAAAATCCCCGAAATAAATTTTTCCAGAACAGAAGAAGATCGGGAGGCTTGAGGGCCAAGGCAGGGGCCCCCCTGGGAGCCCACAAGCCCTGTTGCCGCGGCCAGGGGAGGCGCGCGGCAACCAGGCTTGTGGCCTCCCTGGCGCTGTCCTACCCTAGCTCTTTGGCCTATAAATTCCCTAAAAATCCAGAAAAAATCACGGCATCCATGAAAACACTTTTCCGCCGCCGCAAGCTTCCGTTTCCGCGAGATCTCATCTGGAGACCCTTCCCGGTGCCCTGCCGGAGGGGACTTTGGAGTTGGAGGGCTTCTACATCAATATCATCGCCTCTCCAATGACTCGTGAGTAGTCCACTTTAGACCTACGGGTCCGTAGTTAGTAGCTAGATGGCTTCTTCTCTCTCTTGGATCTTCAATACAAAGTTCTACATGATCTTCATGGAGATCTATCCGATGTAATCCTCTTTGGCGGTGTGTTTGTCGAGATCCGATGAATTGTGGATTTGTGATCAGATTATCTATGAATTATATTTGAGTCTTTGCTGATTTCTTATATGCATGATTTGATAGCCTTGTAAGTCTCTCCGAGTCTTGGGTTTTGTTTGGCCAACTAGATCTATGGTTCTTGCAATGGGAGAAGTGCTTGGTTTTGGGTTCATAACGTGTGGTGACCTTTCCCAATAACAGAAGGGGCAGCAAGGCACACATCATGTTGTTGCCATCAAGGGTAACAAGATGGGCTTTTATCGTAGATATGAGATTTTCCATCTACATCATGTCATCTTGCTTAAGGCGTTACTCTGTTCTTTTGGACTTAATACACTAGATGCATGCTAGATAGCGATCGACGTGTGGAGTAATAGTAGTAGATGCAGAAAGTATCGGTCTACTTGTTTTGGACGTGATGCCTATAGATATAATCATTGCCTTAGATAACGTCACGACTTTGCGCGGTTCTATCAATTGCTCGACAGTAATTCGTTCACCCACCGTCTACTTGCTTTCATGAGAGAAGCCACTAGTGAACACTACGGCCCCCGGGTCTATTCACAACTATCGTTTCCACTTTCACTTTTTACTTTGCTTTGTTTTCTTTCTTGCTTTCAGTTCTCACTTTGCAAACAATCTATAAGGGATTGACAACCCCTTCATAGCGTTGGGTGCAAGCTTTTTGTGTTTGTGCAGGTACTTGTGACTTGATGCAATCCTTTCTCTGGTTCGATACCTTGGTTCTCAAAACTGAGGAAAATACTTGCAGCCGCTGTGCTACATCACCCTTTCCGCTTCGAGGGAACACCAACGCAAGGCTCCAAGGCCACGGGGTAATCCTTTGCATATTTGCCAAGGAAGTCCCTAAAGGCGTAGCCGAAGCAGAAGGATTCCTGGCGCCGTTGCTGAGGAGTATCAAGACAAGAATAGTCTCCCGTCAACACGCTTGTTTCTGGCGCCGTTGGAAGATCTTTTGTTGCAGTAGCAATAGGCAACTACCAATTTTTATCTATTCTTAACAAGTTAGGGTTAGCAACAAAAAGGTTCTCTAAAATGACAACTAGGTGGAGCAACCTATATGATGCTACCAACTATAATCGCTAAGGCAAGTAAGAAATACCCTACAACAATAACATACACAATGTAAAGGTTAGAGATAACCACAAGTGGAACCGACGAAGACGAGGATGTGTTACCGAAGTTCCGTACCTTCGACTGGAAGTATGTCTCCGTTGGAGCGGTGTGGAGGCACAATGCTCCCCAATAGGCCACTAGGGCCACCGTATTCTCCTCACGCCCTCACACAATGCAAGGTGTCGTGATTCCACTATAGGTGCCCTTGAAGGCGGCGACCGAACCTTTACAAACAAGGTTGGAGCTATCTCCACACAAAGCTTGGAGGCTCCCAACAAGGCCACGAAGCTTCACCACAATGTAATGTGGCTCCGAGGTGACCTCAACCGTCTAGGGTGCTCAAACACCCAAGAGTAACAAGATCCGCAAGGGATTAGTGGAGGGAATCAATTTTCTCTTGGTGGAAGTGTAGATCTAGGCCTTCTTAACCAATCCCTAGAAAATCAACAAGTTTGATTGACTAGGGAGAGAGATTGGGCACATATGAGTTTAGGGATCAACAATGGAGTCTTAGAGGGACAAAGGTAGGGTTTGTGAGGTAGGTGAACCCTTTATATAGTGGGGGAACAAAACGAACCATTATCCTCACTGTCAGCACGCTCCTGGCGGTACTACCACATGGGCGCAGTGGTACTACCGCTGCCCCTGGCGGTACAACCGCAAGCCACAGCAGTACTACCGCAAGCCCCAGCGGTACTACCGCCAGGAGCTGGCGGTACTACCGCTAGGCTGACACAAAACCATGGTAGTATAAATACTACTACCGAGTGTACCACCGCTGGAAAAGTGTTCGCAAAAAGTCCGACAAAGTACAACGCTCATAGAGGGAGGTACTACCGTCCCTAGTGGTACTACCGCGAGGAGGTGGCGGTACTACCGCAAGCCCCAGCGGTACTACCGCCAGGACCTGGCGGTACTACCGCTAGACTTTCTGCAAAGGCTGAGAGAGACCAAGCGGATGCTCCATTGCCACAAAGAGAAAGTGGTGGAAATAAAAATGTGCGCGTGAGAGAATTGATTCCACCCAAACCTTTCCGACGTGGACCCCCTCTTAATAGTACGGCTTTCCTACTACTCAACATTAACAAAGATAATCGTAGGAAACACCGTGCTCCAACAACACCGAGGGGCGACGAACCATCTTGTGCTTTGTTATGTATTATCTGAAATGCTCAACGCACACGATTAGTATGCACAGGTGCTGTCATAAATCACCAAAACTACTTAGAAAAAAATATGCCCTAACAATATCCCCCTTTTTGGTGGATTGATGACAACACCGGATTTGCCAAAACACATAATAATGAAAACATAGACATGTGAGCATAAAGATAATAGCACAAGATGAATGATCTCACATGCAAAGTACAAAGAGAGACTTTAGAGATAATATAGGGATAGCATATGTCTCACACCATATGACGAAGAGTCTTCACACACATAATAATATATCCAACAGATTTAAACCAACCTAGTTCAGAAAAGAAAGACTCAAACACGAACGAAAACACCAAAGGCAAATCACAAATATCTAACACTCTCTCCCCCTTTGGCATTAGTCCACCAAAAAGGCAGAGAGAACGTGAACACAAGTGATGGCTCATGCATCCGCATCCTCATCAGACACATCAGTAGCATCCTCATCGTCCTCATCATCCTCCTGCTCCTCCTCGTGATCAGACCCTGTTGCAGCTTCTTCGTCCGCAGAACTAACCCATTGGTAGTCCCTATCCTGCATCCAGGCAGCCTCTGGAGTGATGACATCCTCAGAACCACTAGAGACGTGCACATCAAGCGTCCTCAATAGGCGCTTATTCCGCTGACAGTTCTCCTTCGGAGCCACCTGAGTCTGATATTGTCCTTTTGCCTGCATGCAGAACAAGGTCTTTATCTAGTCCTGCAGGGACCCCATCTGTGCCTTCAGCTTCTTGGCCCAAGATAGCTCAGCAGAAGAACGGGTCTGGGAAGCAGGGCCGCCCTTAGCTCGAGCAGCATCAGTCTCCTCCTCAGCCTCCATGTGAGCAGTAGAACGGGAAGAGGAGGTGTTGGCCCACTTCTCTTTCTGGCGCAGTTTGATGGGATCATGGCTGGCGAGCTTTGTGGGTGCAGGAAAGGCTATGGCAGGGAAGGTCTCAACCCACTTGGTCTTGATGTAGTAGTACAAGTAGGGCCCATAGATGGGGACCCTACGGTTGTAAATGGCCATCTGAAGCTCACAGAACATCACATTTGCCACATCAAGTGTCCCATTTCACTTTTCCAGTCCTTTTTGACACATCAGGAGCATGTCCACCAGATAGGAGTGAACCTCGTCTTTGTTACCAACCTGAGGAAACAAAGTGTTGCGGAAGACCCGATGCATGATATCCAAAAAGGGAATGAGCACACCCTTCCTGACATAGAATGGCTGCAGCTTGTCCCTGGAGGTGGTATCAGGGTTGCGATGAGGGCGCAGGCCAAGAGAATTATGCACTCCAGTGAACTTGATCCCCAAAATATTCATGAACTCAGACCAAGAGCCATGTAACAGCTCACCATGAGACATCCAAAACAAAGAGAGGTTCGCATCATTCTCGAAGAATATAGTGGTATAGAACTGAGCCACTACCTCTGCATTGAAGTCACAGTGAAAGGTGATGATGTCCTCAATACCAAGCTGCTCAATCATACGCAGGGCCTCACCAAAATAATCCATATCCCTCTGGAGATGATTGATATCAATCCACTGCACTGGAACAAACTTCTTATTCTTGGTCAGGGCGACATCTTGATAGATCATAATCTTCTGCTTTGTCCAGAACATCTCTTCGCCCCTGAACTCCTCTCTCTCTTTGAGATAAGGGTTTTGCTTGCGGCACCTGGTAAACTCTTTGGGAGGCATAGTGTCAAAGTCAATGGTTGCCCCCTTCTCCTTGGATACAGTCTTCTTGACGCTGCGCTTCAACGGACGAGAACTTTCTGATTCGTTAGTGTTGTGGTACCTCTTGGAATCGGTGTTGCGAACCGGGTTGGAACGACGAGAGATACCACCTGAGACACACAACACAAACACGCAAAAAAAAGACAAGAAGAGTCATGGAAACATCCAAAACAAGGAGAAAATACAAAGGAAACCAAGTAGTAGCTAGCAAAGGCAGCAAATCAAGAGCTAGCGGTAGTACCGCTCGGACAGGGCGGTAGTACCGCTCGGCCTGGGCGGTAGTACCGTCAGCTAGCGGTACTACCGCTCGGGGTTGGGCGGTAGTACTGCGTGGTTCCAGATCTGGAGGAACAAGAACAAATCTAACCACAAAGCTGCATATTTTGAAAATATAAGAGACCAAAACTATGGATCTAAGCCAAAACTAAGCAGACCCTATGCAGCAACTCAAATAGGGGCACTCCCCAACATCTCTCCT
The DNA here is from genome assembly GCF_904849725.1 of Hordeum vulgare subsp. vulgare. Lineage (NCBI taxonomy): Eukaryota > Viridiplantae > Streptophyta > Magnoliopsida > Poales > Poaceae > Hordeum > Hordeum vulgare. Next base: position 520,656,383 of record NC_058520.1, read on the forward strand.
CCGTTCTAAGAACGAAACAAAATCATGCCACAACAATGGAGCCAAAACATCTATCCCTAACCCTAGAGAAAGAACATCACCACAACACAAAGGGGATAGGGGTAGTACCGGAGTCCATGGCACACGGAGGAGGAAGGAGGAGGAGGGGTAATCCGTCCAACTTAAATGGGAAGAGAACCGTCGTGGAAGAAGATCGAAACTGGGGAAACTCGGGGTAGAGAGGGAGAGCTCCACGAAGAAGAAGCAAATGTGGCAACAATACGACCTCCCTCTCTTTATATAGCCCAGGGCACGGGCATGGCGGTAGTACCGCTCGGGAGGAGCAGTAGTACCGCTCGCTACGGTAGTACCGCTCGTGCCCTAGCAGTAGTACCGCCAGAAACTTGGCGGTAGTACCGCTGGGATCATCGCGGTAGTACCGCCAGAGGCAGTAGTGCCGCTCCCCAAAAGGATTTTCAGATGCCAGCCCTAGGTAGCGGTAGTACCGATCTTGTCATTGCGGTAGTACCGCTGGAATCCTGGCGGTAGTACCGCTTCCCCCAAGCGGTAGTACCACTCCTAAAATAGACAGAAAAATCCAGATTTTGCCAAAACAACGAGAAAACACCAGGGACACATACCGGTCAGTACCGGAGACAAAGACAACGGCAAAATATACTGACTAGCAATATTACATCCCTCCTTTACCAGGAGCGAGAGGGGCGGTGGCCGGAGCCACCTATGTGAGACAAAAAGGTATGACACCGCGAAGAATTATCCTTGAGTTCATGACCAACGCTCATCTTTGAAGCACAAGTGCCATCAATAATGGCCAATATGAAAGACTTGATCGATTTATGCATAATGGGGGGATGGAAAGTTCATTGAGAGAACAACACCCCCCCTATGTCCATGCCAACACGTAGAACGAGATATAATGCGGAATGAGGTGCAGAGTGCCTAGTTTCAATCCACATTACTTGAATCAATGATATTTAGCTCATGCCTTAACTCCCGGAACCTTGCTTCATCTAGGGGCTTAGTGAAAATATCTGCAAGTTGCTCTTCAGTGTTGATGAAGTGAGCCTCAATATCACCACGCTTGATATGCTCACGAATGAAGTGATGGCGAATATCAATGAGCTTGGTCTTGCTATGTTGCACCGGATTGAGGGAAATCTTGATAGCACTTTGATCGTCACATAGAAGAGGCACTTTGTCACAAGTGACACCGTAATCCTTTAAAGTTTGCCTCATCCATAGCAACTGTGCACAACAACTCGCACATGCAACATACTCAGCTTCGGTGGAAGACAGTGAGGCACAGTTCCGCTTCTTTGAAGACCAACTTACTAGTGAACAACCAAGAAATTAACATCCTCCAGAAGTTGACTTCCTCTCCACACAGTCTCCCGCCCAATCTGAGTCAGAATAGCCCACTAGGTTGAAGTTTGCTCCTTTGGGATACCATAGGCCAAATTTGGGGTAGGAGCCAAATATCGAAAGATTCGTTTGACAGCCATATAATGGCTTTCCTTTGGTGCAGATTGAAACCGTGCACAAATCCCTACACTCAGCATGATATCCGGTCTAGATGCACAAAGGTAAAGAAGGGATCCAATCATGGAGCGATATACCTTTTGATCCACTGCTTTACCATTGGGATCACGGTCAACCTTGCATCTGGTTGGCATGGGAAACTTGACCGGCTTGACATCCTCTAGCTCGAACCTCTTGAGCATGTCTTGGGTGTACTTGTCTTGTTTGATGAAGGTCCCTTCTAAACATTGCTTAATCTCAAACCCGAGGAGGAACTTCAACTCACCCATCATTGACATCTCAAATTTCTCGGTCATTAGTGCAACAAATTATTCACTGAAAGATTCGTTAGGGAACCAAAAATGTTATCATCAACATATAGTTGGCATATGAACAAATCTCCTTTGACCTTCTTGGTAAAAATAGTGGGATCAATCTTCCCAATTTCAAACCCACGATCTTGTAACAACTCAGTAAGGTACTCATACCACACACATGGGGCTTGTTTAAGGCCATAGAGTGCCTTATTAAGTTTGTATACATGATTGGGGAGCTTGGGATGTTTGAATCCCGAGGGTTGTTTGACATAAACCAACTCATTTAAAGGACCATTAAGAAAAGCACTTTTCACATCCATTTGTTGTAATTTGAAATCATGATGAGATGCAAATGCAAGCAGCATGCGAATAGATTCTAGACGAGCAACAGGGGCAAAGGGTTCACCGTACTCGATACCCTTGACTAGGGAGTAGCCTTGAGCCACCAATCTTGCCTTGTTTTGAACTACAATCCCATTGGCATCTTGCTTGTTTTTGAAGATCCATTTGGTCCCGATGAAATTATGTTCCTCCTTTGGTCTTGGCACTAATTTCCAGACATGATTAAGCTCGAAGTTGTTGAGTTCTTCATGCACGGCTATAAGCCAATCCTCATCATCGAGCGCTTCATGTACTTGTTGAGGTTCACAATACGAAACAAACGTGTGATGCTCACAATAATTTGAAATTTGTTGACGAGTGGATACTCCCCTTTTTAAACTTCCAAGCACATTCTTCATAAGATGTGACTTGACTCTCAGCTTGGATGCAATCTTGGTTGTGCGACGCTCCAAGAGTTCTGCACTTGATAACTAGGGAGCATCAAGTCGATCACTTTGCATGGCCTTGAGTTTTGATCCTTCCTTGGCACCGCGACCCCTCTTAGGTGCTGCAGAAGGAAATTAAGAAGCAGCATCCTGATCAACGTGATTTTCGTCTTGAGCAGGCTCACTGGTTTGTTCTTGATCTTGTGGCTGCTCTTGATCTTGATCTTGTGCCTGCATTTGATCTTGATCTTGTAGTTGCACTTGATCTTGATCTTGAGCAGATTCGGAACCTTGTGTAAGCACTTGGACATCATGTGTTGCATCACCATCTTCGAGTGATTGATCTTGTCCTTGATCCTGTTCAACTGGTTGAGGGTTTTCTCTTTGTTCATCGGAAGCATGAGGGGCTTGTGAGGGTGATGGCTCCACTTGAGTAGAGCATTGTTCTTCTCCTTCGGCCACAAGGGGTTCCTCAATGGGGAGTATTTGACCAATCCCCATTCTTCTTATGGCTTGGGGAGGAATTTCATCACCTACATCTCAAAGACCACTTTGCTCCACTTGGGAGCCATTATTTTCATCAAACTCCACGTTACATGTTTCCTCAATGAGCCCGGTGGACTTGTTGAGGCACGGTAAGCATGAGAGTTTGTGGCATAACCAACAAAGATGCCCTCTTGAGCTTTAGAATCAAATTTAGCTAAACGTGCACCTTTCTTGAGAATGAAACACTTACACTCGAATACCCGGAAGTACTTGAGATTGGGTTTGTTTCCGGTGAGAATCTCATATGGGGTCTTGTTCTAGATTTTGCGGATATAGAGCCGATTGGATGCATGACATGCTGTGTTGATGGCTTCGGCCCAAAAGTTATACGGAGATTTGAATTCCGCCATCATTGTTCTTGCCGCGTCCATCAACGTCCGGTTCTTCCTTTCCGCCAGACCATTTTGTTGAGGGGTGTATGGTGTTGAATGTTGATGTTTGATTCCCTCATCACTAAGAAACTCATCCACGGTGTAGTTCATGAACTCGGTGCCGTTGTCACTTCTAATCATCAAAATCTTTGCTTCAAGTTGACGTTGAGCTTCATTATCAAAGTTTATGACGGTTTGTTGAGTCTCACTCTTCCTCTTGAAGAAATATACCCAGGTGTATCTTGAGTAATCATCAACAAACACCAAGCAGTACTTTATGCCCCCGAGACTATCAAACGATGGAGGACCGAAGAGATCCATATGAAGGAGCTCCAAAGGCCTCTGTTGGGAATATACCCCATGGTGTAACTTGGCTTGAAGTATGACCCACCAAGGACTTGGCGACTCACTAGCGACTCAGCAGTGACCTGGCAGGTGGCTCATACATGACCCGCCAGGCGACTCACACGAACGACAAAGGCCCAAGGCCCAGCATGCAACCTGGCATATGGCGACTCATAGAGAGGCCAGGAGGGCCGGCTCACAAGAGAAGGCCCAAGAAGAGGAAAGACTCTCACAAGAAGGAAACAAGACCCGGATTAGGATTCAAGAGAGACTAGTCCTATTCCTACTCCTAGTAGGACTCTACATGTAACCCTACCCCTTCCACCTATATAAGGTGGGGTAAGGCGTCCCAAGAGGGAGAAGATGGATAACTTAGGTCTATACAAGACAAATCATGAGATAGACAAACTAGACATCCACGAGACTAGAGGTGCCGAGTCTGCACCTTTGTAATCGAGATCATCATCTTCATCAATGAAACACAAGCAGGATGTAGGATTTTACCTCCATCGGAGGGGCCGAACCTGGGTAAACTCGCGTCTCTCGATTCCGACCAACCCCTCTCAAGCCGCCACATGGTTGCGATGGCCTTACACCTAAGTTCTCTCACGAGGACATCTGCCGTGACAAAACCACGACAGTTGGCACCCACCGTGGGGCTGATCGCACGGTGGTATTATGTTGTTGAAGGAAACTCTTTTAGGGATCGAGAAGCTCGCAACGCGTCGGATGAAGAAAAGCCAGCGCGGAAGGATATGCATCCACTCCAAGTTCATCGGTCAAGATTGAAAAATTTCAGCGGCAACATATAGGAATCAGGCGAAAGTAATTTCACCGATGAAGTCCGTTGAAACCTAGAAGAAACCAATCGTGCCCACAGAGAAAAAGAAATATTCACGTATGCGTGTGCTACTGTACGCGGCCGGAAAAATTGCCGAAGCCGGATCGATTTTGGTTACACCGTATCCGAGAGCAAGAGGAGTTAAGATTTTTTGCGAAATGTGCCACCGTAAGTTTTACCATATGCTGTTGCAGTGCCAATGGAGACAAAGCCGACCCGTGGATCAAATTCCAATGCTCAATTTATTGAATCGCTGGTGGTCACAACCTCACAGTACTACAACTCCCCGTGAAGGCCATGATCAAAAAGCAAAATCCTACTACTTCTAGAAGGAACACTATTAGAGCAAATACAATAGAGCTGAGTCAGCTGACTATAAGGAATAAAGTAGTATATTTTTGCTTAGTTGGAGGAGACAGAAGAGGAGAAAGAAGGTAAGCGGGCTCTTAACTAAGAGCCAGCTCTAACACGTGCTCCTAGGCACTTTATGAGAATGAAAGGTGGGCCATATAATAAATAAGTAGTACACTCTTCTAACCAACTATTGTACATGTTAGCTATAAGATGGGCTATAGGTGACATGACATGAGCTTACAGCCGGTAACCGGCTCTACTATTGTACTTGCTCTTAGTACGTGGGTAATTTCTCACAAATCAGGAAGCCGTAACATACTAATACTGGTTGGAGCAGGTCTCTCAAGATCGGATTCATCAAGTGCTATCATGACCCTGAAAGCGACAGTGACCAACGTCCGGATTGAATATTCTATTGTGGCCGACCAAGCAGCACTACGGCCTGGACAACTCCGACGACATAAGAGGCCTTATGCAAGACATAAATTATCAGGGCAATTGCTCCCTATTGTGGGTATGAAGTTCGTGTCAGCACCATCCTATGCTGACGGACAAAATGTGCAGACTGCCATCTCCACAATCTAGGTTACGTTGACACGCTGAAGGACCAGACATCTGCAAAAACATCAGGCCACCGTCCATGCAGATGGTCACGGCGATCGTACCAGCATCCGCTGGGTCACTAATGAACACCTGGGTAGTCCGCCGTCTAGATGTTCCGGGCTATGTTTATACACTGACGGCTGCACCGGCATCGGGTGAAACCGACTTACTAGACAGACGGCGAGCCCCATTAATGGATGTCCGCGTGGACGTCGTCTAGGGACCATCTACCGTTCAAATATATCAGTCCAAATATATCAGGTGATATTTTTCCGATCTATTTTTTATACTCTCTCCGTCTTAAAATAACCGTCTCAACTTTATACTAGAGCTAGTACAAAGTTGTACTAAGCTTAAGACACTTATTTTGAAACGGATGGAGTAGCATATATTATTTTCTGTGAGAAGAAGTTATTTTGGTGTGTGATATTTTCATGCAGGACAATTATTCATTACTAAAGCGGCATGATACCGTTGGAATGAAGGCGCGCCAACACCAATCTGGACCGGTGTTCGTCCGTGTCACGCTACGCCGGCTTACAAAGACGCGACCAACTCTCACGTCCGTGCAACCAAGATGGCTTACAACGCCACAACCGATTCTCGAGTCCATACCAAATCGCCAGCAAACTCTCGCATTCAACTCGACCCACCGATGCAGTGCTCGCCTGTACGAGTCGCCACTCCCATGGTCCAGTTTATATCAACTCACCGGTGCAGTGCTCGCCTGTACGAGCCGCCCAACAGACGGACGCAAGTCGCCACTCCCATGGTTCGGTTTATATCAACTCACCGGTGCAGTGCTCGCCTGTATGAGCCGCCCAACAGACGGACGCAAGTCGCCACTCCCATGGTCCGGTTTATATCAACTCACCGGTGCAGTGCTCGCCTGTATGAGCCTCCCAACAGACAGATGCAAGATGTTGCCATCGCGGTCCGGACGACATCAACCTGCCGGTGCAGTGCTCTCTTATACGAGCCACCCGACAGGCGCGCGCAAGCCGCCGTCCCCACGGTCCATTCTTCATCAACATATCGGTGCAGTGCTCGCCTGTACGAGCCACCCAACAGACGGATGCCAGACGCCATCCTCGCGGTCCGGACGACCTCAACATATCGGTGCACTGCTCGCTTATACGAGCCGCCCGACAGGCGCGCACAAGACGCCGCCCTCGCAGTCCAAATGACATCAACATATCGGTGCAGTGCTCGCTTGGATGAGCCGCCCAACAGACACATACAAGCCGCCTATGCGGCCCGTCTCCCCCAACAACATTGGATCAAAGCATATCAAAAGTAATAGGAGAGTTTGATACGGAAATATCCCTCATGAAGCTACAATTTGATCCAGCCATTATTGAACCGACAATTCGAAGCAAGCAGCAAAGAAAAAGGAAAGTGGTCCTCGAGGAACCACGAGAGCCGGACCACCCGAGAATTAAGCATGGGTCAAACATCCATCATCAATTGTCAAATCTTATGTCAGTTTATGCCACAATCAAATATGAAGATTCTGAAGCCGCCTCCTTGAGTCGACTTAAGACTCGGGGGCTACACAGACATGGCTCGCCAGATCCAACTAGGCTGAATAATTCAAGAACTCCGGGTCTTTACAGAAAAATTAAGCCGGTCTCAGGGGCTGATGCCTCATTGACGAGAAGATTTAAAGATCGCCTAAGAAGACAAGTCGCCATGATACGACCGCCCAAACATTGGTGCCCGACCTTATTGGCGGATGATTCATAAGCCGTCCAAGCATGGACGCTATCAGTATCAAAGAGCACAAGTCGCCATGCTGCACTTATTTCAAAACTGGATACTGGTAAGCCAAAGAGGACCAAAGTTGCCACGTTGCACGGTTCAAACATGGGCGCATTATATGGTTTTGAGAACTAAGCCGGCTTACTTGGGGGCTACTATCTCCCAAGTCGTTTTGTAGTAAGAGCGGATACGCTTCTGTAATCCTATGTCTGGTTTTTTCCTTAATCATAGGTCACTTGGGGGCTTTCACTAACTAAGTTCAGCCTGAATACCCTCTTGGCTAGCGAAAAATTACCACATTACAAATGGTTATACTGGACTATGTGTTGGACGATTTGCACTATGGACCCATGTACTCTTGGCGAGTCAATTCGTTTTTTGGACCCTGAACTCGCCTTGGTTAAAACATGAAAGGTACCGGCCAGAGCCACCCATGGAAAATAGAGAAACCATTGGTTCATTGAACCTGCTTCACTGAAGCTTGACTCGCGCCTGATCAGCCGGTCTAAATAACTTGGGTTGTTGCAAAAGCCTTCTTGGGGTAGCACTAGAGTTTTGCAAACTCGTCCTATCCTGTCTCAACCCATCGAGCCGACAAATTTTTATGACTATCTTCGTGGCACTGCCGCAAGGTTTCGTAAAAAGTTTTATAACCCGTCATGACTCACTCAGCCGGCTTAACCTTTTTGGGTACCACTAGAGCCTTGAGAGTTCGTCCTACCCGCCGTGACTCACTGAGTCGGCTTATTTATAATAATTTAATGCCATACTATGGTGTTGCAACATTATTCTATCATATACATGCATCATCTTGCATTGCATCATGCATCATACATACATATCATGTCGGTCTTCAAACCGGGTCAAAGCATAAACTTCTGCAGGAGCAAATAAATCTTTGATAGCCGATATGGCTGGATTTTCATCATGGTTTATCATAACGAGTGTTAAATGATTGGGGTTTTTAAGCCAGCTTGGAAGAAGTGACTATTATCGAAGAGCTAACCTATCACATATAATGCCGAGTCATCTAATTGACCGGCCCTTGGATTTCTTCAACTTGTGCTCTGTGATAAACTACAACACTTATGGATTTCTCAAAATATATGGATTTCTCAAGGATATATTCGCCAGGTTACATTGCAAACCACGGTCAAGGATTTCTTTTATCACAAAAGGCATCATCAGCCCACATAGTGGATATGATTTTATTCTACAATGGAAGGAATAGTCCCGAGTCGCTGCAGGCAGACAACCCGACACTTGGGGGCTACATTATTCAAATCAAGATTACATCAAACTATGAAAGTCCCATGTCGCTGCAAGCATGCACCATGACACTTGGGGGCTAATGCAAACTGCTCTTTCAAATCATCACATCATCAACAGACCCAACTATTTCAAGGAGATAAGCCGGCCCTGGGGGGCTACAGGTCGCTCTTTATTCAAGTATGGATTCAAGGAAGAACCGACTCATTATTTTTATAATGACCCGGCCCTTGGGGGCTACACATTGCCGCTCAAGTTTACATAGTCAGATCTACAAAGTCCCTGCTCAATATTGCACAATGACCCGACCCTTGGGGGCTACATCATATGATGTTTTATTTTCAAAGGAGAAGAACGTGGAAGTCCCGAGTCGCCGCAAGCAATCGACCCGTCACTTGGGGGCTACACTATTCAGATCATAATTTCTAAAGTCCCAGGTTGTCACAGGCAAGACAACCCGACCCTTGGGGGCTACAAAACTAAGTTGTTTCACAGATCATGAGGTTCAAATTGAAGACCCGGCCCATCTCACAATGACCCGACCCTTGGGGGCTACAGGTAATATGGATATATCAAAAAATTGAAGAGCACATTTCATTTCGTCATGGAGGTGAAGTATTGGGAGACTGGTTCGACATATTTTTATCTAGTTGAAGCATTGAAAGACCGGCTCAACATTACACAGATTTCTTTATCCCCAATAATTCGATATAGTCAATTGGAGTTCAGTTGTTTGACGGGGCACTGCCAATAATCATGACCCGTCATTAGCAATCATGACCCGCCATTGTCAATCATAACCCGCCGAAGCAAGAGAAGTTGGTTCAACATTGTGTGGATTTCTTAATCCCCATCAAGCCAAAGCATTGGAGGCCGACTCAATGGCATATATATATTTTCTTGCAAAAGACACGTACCTACAAGATGATTGAAGGCGGCTCGAAGAAACCGTATTTTTCAAAGAGCCACTTCAATAAATCAAGCCGGCCAGTGGAGCAAGTTGGTCCCTTGACATATTTATTATTCTGATTTCAGGAGCTTACCTTGAATAAATTCAACCTAACCTGGGGGCTAATGTTGGGGATATACCCCATGGTGTAACTTGGCTTGAAGTATGACCCACCAAGGACTTGGCGACTCACTAGCGACTCAGCAGTGACCTGGCGGGTGGCTCATACATGACCCGCCAGGCGACTCACACGAACGACAAAGGCCCAAGGCCCAGCATGCAACCTGGCATATGGCGACTCATAGAGAGGCCAGGAGGGCCGGCTCACAAGAGAAGGCCCAAGAAGAGGAAAGACTCTCACAAGAAGGAAACAAGACCCGGATTAGGATTCAAGAGAGACTAGTCCTATTCCTACTCCTAGTAGGACTCTACATGTAACCCTACCCCTTCCACCTATATAAGGTGGGGTAAGGCGTCCCAAGAGGGAGAAGATGGACAACTTAGGTCTATACAAGACAAATCATGAGATAGACAGATTAGATATCCACGAGACTAGAGGTGCCGAGTCTGCACCCTTGTAATCAAGATCATCATCTTCATCAATGAAACACAAGCAGGATGTAGGCTTTTACCTCCATCGGAGGGGCCGAACCTGGGTAAACTCGCGTCTCTCGATTCCGACCAACCCCTCTCAAGCCGCCACATGGTTGCGATGGCCTTACACCTAAGTTCTCTGACGAGGACATCTGCCGTGACAAAACCACGACAGCCTCTTAGTGTAAATGAGAGTCGTTGGAAGTTGAGTAGTTTCATGAATCTTCCCTTCAATACAGGCACTGCAAGCATGATCTCTGGGAAAACTCACATTTGTTAGTCCACAAACATGGTCCCCATTCAGGAGACTTTGCAAAGATCCCATATTGAAATGAGCTAGTCGGCAATGCCAAAGCCAGCCCACATCAACTTTAGCCATTAGACAAGTCGCGGTCTTAGTGGGTCGCTGTGAAAAGTTCGCCACATATAGACCATTTTCGACATATCCAACATAGACTACTTTAAGAGTCTTGCTCCACAAAAGGACCATGGCATCAAGATTAAAGAATGTGGCAAAGCCCATAATAGCAAGTTGACGAACCGAAAGTAAATTGTAAGCAAGGGACTCAACAAGCATGACCTTCTCAACAGATAACTCTTGAGAGATGACCACCTTACCAAATCCCAATACCTTGGACGTTGATGCATCAGCGAATTGTAAATGGGTGGGCATAGATGGGGAAGGATGCACGTCCACCACTAAGTCCTTGCTTCCGGTCATATGATTTATTGCTCCACTATCGAGCAACCATGACACCCCACCGGAAGCAAACTCCTGCAATAGATCAAGGCTTGGTTTTAGGTACCCATTTTTGAATGGGTCCTTTAATGTTAGAAACAAGGGTCTTAGGAACCCAAATAGCCCATTCAATGGACTCATAGTAAGAACCAACAAATCTGGCATAAACATGCCCATCACCAGCACGACATAAAACATAAGATGGATTAAGTTTGTCGGCTGTGTTGGTAGGAATGGTTTTGCCCTTCTTGATGCTACCATCCTCCGCCTTGTTCATGTTCTCCTTCTGAGTCCCTTCGCCCTCTTTGACAAAGATGTCAATGAGGTTAGGGGATCGCTTGTTCCTATTCTTCCTTTTCCTTTTCGACTTGGATGTAAGTCCAAGTCCCTCCTTTCCTACAACTCCCTTTTGATTGCTCAAAAGGTCGTTTAGGTTCTTCTTGCCTTGGATGCATGACGCAAGGCCCTTCTCAAGTTGATCCTTCAACTTAGCATTTTCATCCACAAGATGTACATGCTCACAACATGGGTTAGTTGTACAAGCATTATCAATTATAACAAAAGGAGGACAAGTAGAGATCTCCTTGGTAAGCTTTGCTTGGAGTTGATCATGAGACTCTTTCTGGGATAAATGAGCACCTTTCAAGACCTTGTGAGCCTTGACAAGTGTATCAAACTCCGCCTTGAGTCTGTCATGGCCAACCCCAAGTGCAGCCTTTTCACACTTAAGCACACGAGTAAGGACAATAGCGTGATCTAGCTCCTTTTGTAATTTAGCACAATCATCGTTGTGTGACTCCTCAAGAGCCAAACGAAGAATGCACTCTTTTTCTAGAGCAATAGATAATTCAGCAATCTCATCGGCATAGTCACGACTATGTCCTTGCAGCACGGAGATAGTCTCCTCATGAGTCTCGATGAGGTCATTAGCCTCACCCAGTTGTTCCAAAAGAGCAACAAAGTGCTTCTTGGATTCTCCTTTGATTTTACACAGAAATTTGTCAAAATCATGCTCATTAAGCTCCACAACATCACTATTATCAACACAGTTTAACAATGAAGGAGCAGTAGTGATGGTGGTCTTAATGTTGGGTGTTACCTGATCGATACCTTTGGCCATAAGGCACTTGGCGATGCGGTTATCGTTGGGGGCATTGAAGAGAGACATCTTGGGAGAGGGGGTGGCAATGGCTACAGTCGCCGTTGCCACCATATCATCATCGTCATCATCATCGGAGGGGTACTCTTCAAGTGCCACCATACCCTTTGGATGGGGTTTCTTGACAAAGTTGTTCTTGTTTGGGAAAGACTTGGCTTTGTCTTTGCGAATGAGCTTGCCCCCGTTGTCTTCCCTCTTCTCATAGGGACATTCTGCCACGAAGTGACTCACATTGCCTCACTTATAGCATGTCCTCACACGTTCCTTGGTCTTGAACCCATTTGACTTATTCTTGGAGAATTTGGGCCTTGAGTTTCTCTTGTTGCTCCAGAATTGCCTTGACGCAAGAGCCATGTGCTCGTGATAAGCATACTTAGTGTCTTCAGGGCAGCCTTCCTCTTCCTCCTCATCTTCTTCTTCTTCAGAAGAAGCCTTTGCTTTTAAAGCAAGGTTGGGTGAAGCTGTCTTGGACCGAACGAGAGCAAGAGCATTATCATCGGTCTTGTTCATGATTGACATTGCAATGAATTCATCCAACACCTCACTGGAGGACAAGGAGTGGAAATCTGGTCGTTGGCAAATGACAGATGACATGGCTTTGTTGAATGGCATGATGGCCTTGAGAAACTTGCGCTTGATCCATGTGTCATCCACATCCTTTCTCCCATGATCCTTGAGAGCAACAGCAATAGCAGTCACCCTTCGATAGAGATCACGAGGGTCCTCATCTTCCTTCATCAGAAACTCATCGGCCTCATCAAGAACCACTTCATAGTTGGACCATTGAATGCTTGAGCTTCCCTTGTACAACACCATAATGTGCTCCCAACAGTCCTTAGCTAGAGTGAAGGGGCGCAAGTGAGGAAGATCTTCAGGAGGCACTGCAGACTGGAGAATAAATAATGCGGAGTGATTATATTGATTGTCCGCTTCTTCTCTTGGAGTGAGGTTGCTTGGGTCATGCGGATAGTAGCCTTGCTCAATGATTCTCCATAAATCTGTTGAGCTCTGATTCAAATGAGACTTAATGGAAAACACCCAGTTAGCAAAATCACCCTTAACAAGCTTAGGAGGAGGACACACAAGATTAATACAAGGTGTAGGAACCGGTCCTCCATAGACCATGGGAGGTGGAACTGAGGCATAGGTTCCAGTCCCATTATTGTCGTGAGGGGAAGAAGGTCGCATACCTTTAGCCGCTTCCATGGAGGAATTGGCCTCTGATACGTCTCAAACGTATCTATAATTTTTGATGGTTTCACGCTGTTATCTTGTCAACTTTGGATGTTTTATATACCTTTTAAATCTTTTTTGGGACTAACTTATTAATCCAGTACCAAGTGCCAGTTCCTGTTTTTTCTATGTTTTTGACTCTTTTCAGATCTGATTTTGGAACGGAGTCCAAACGGAATAAAATCCCCGAAATAAATTTTTCCAGATCAGAAGAAGGTCACGGGACTTGAGGGCCAAGGCAGGGGGCCCACAGGGAGCCCACAAGCCCTGTTGCCACGGCCAGGGGGGCCCGCGGCAACCAGGCTTGTGGCCTCCCTGGCGCTCCCCTGCCCTAGCTCTTTGGCCTATAAATTCCCTAAAATCGCAGAAAAAACCAAGGGATCCACGAAACCACTTTTCTGCCGCCGCAAGCTTCCGTTTCCGCGAGATCTCATATGGAGACCCTTCCCGGTGCCCTGCCGGAGGGGACTTTGGAGTTGGAGCGCTTCTACATCAACATCATCGCCTCTCCAATGACTCGTGAGTAGTCCACTTCAGACCTACGGGTCCGTAGTTAGTAGCTAGATGGCTTCTTCTCTCTCTTGGATCTTCAATACAAAGTTCTCCATGATCTTCATGGAGATCTATCCGATGTAATCCTCTTTGGCGGTGTGTTTGTTGAGATCCGATGAATTGTGGATTTGTGATCAGATTATCTATGAATTATATTTGAGTCTTTGCTGATTTCTTATATGCATGATTTGATATCCTCGTAAGTCTCTCCGAGTCTTGGATTTTGTTTGGCCAACTAGATCTATGATTCTTGCAATGGGAGAAGTGCCTGGTTTTGGGTTCATACCGTGTGGTGACCTTTCCTAGTGACAGAAGGGGCAGCAAGGCATGCATCGTGTTGTTGCCATCAAGGGTAACAAGATGGGCTTTCATCATAAACTTGAGATTTTTCATCTACATCATGTCATCTTGCTTAAGGCGTTACTCTGTTCTTTTGAACTTAATACACTAGATGCATGCTGGATAGCGGTCGACGTGTGGAGTAATAGTAGTAGATGCAGAAAGTATCGGTCTACTTGTTTTGGACGTGATGCCTATAGATATAATCATTGCCTTAGATAACGTCATGACTTTGCACGGTTCTATCAATTGCTCGACAGTAATTTGTTCACCCACCGTCTACTTGCTTTCATGAGAGAAGCCACTAGTGAACCCTATAGCCCCCGGATCTATTCACAACTATCGTCTCCACTTTCACTTTTACTTTGCTTTGTTTACTTTTTTGCTTTTAGTTCTCACTTTGCAAACAATCTATAAGGAATTGACAACCCCTTCATAGCGTTGGGTGCAAGCTCTTTGTGTTTGTGCAGGTACTTGTGACTTGACGCGATCCTCCTACTGGATCTATACCTTGGTTCTCAAACTCAGGAAAATACTTACCGCCGTCGTGCTACATCACCCTTTCCTCTTCAAGGGAACACCAACGCAAGGCTCCAATGCCGCGGGAAAATCCTTTGCATATTTGCCAAGGAAGTCCCTATAGGCGTAGCCCATAGCAGAAGGATTCCTAGCGCCGTTGCCAGGGAAGGTGTGTTGACGCAGCAGCAGAAGGATTTCTGGCGCAGTTGCCGGGGAGGAGAGATCAAGTCAAGATCTATCCAAGTAGGTGTCACAAACTCATCTCTTGCATTTACTTTTTTTTGCCAGTTGCCTCTCGTTTTCCTCTCCCCCACTTCACATTTGCCGTTTTCATTTGTTGTTCTCCCTTGCCGTTTTCATTTGCCTTTTTGACTTTCTCCTTTGCCGTTTTCTTTTGCCTTTTGCCGTTTTCCTTTGCCCGTTTTCCTCGCTTGCTCTTGGGCTTGTTCGTGAGAGACCTTTCCTCATGGCCAAACCAAACTATTTCAGAAGGTTGGAAGAGATTGAAACTAGTGTCAAAGGTTTCATGTCTTCTCAGTTTGACCAAAATAGTTACTTCCGTAGGGAATTAAAGGAGCAAAATTCTTTTATGGCATGTTTTAATAAATAAGTTTATGATATGGCCAAAGAATTCCTTGCACTAAATTCTCAGCTTGCTCACCTTGAAAAATTGGTGGGCCAAATTTCTGACAAGCAGGCTACCTTAGTCAATAAGATGGCAGCTAAACCTGAAATTTGTGATGCAAATCACGAAGATCTTAAAATGCTTGGTGTGACTCCTCTTGAATCTTTGTTTTCGCGTGTCAAACCTATTGATGAAGGGGCTGGATATGAACCCACTTTGGTTGAAAAACGCCCCAATGATTCAGAGTCCACCTATCTTGATGATAAAGGTGTGGAGAGTGGAGTAGAAGAAATCAAAATATTGGGTAGTAATGAAACTCCCACTTTGGATTTCAAGGAATTCAATTATAATAGTTGCTCCTTGTTTGAATGCATTTCCTTGATGCAATCCATTACAAACTCTCCACATGCTTATAGCCAAAGCAAAGCCTTTCCCGCACATATCGTAGATGCTATGATGAAATCTCTTGAAGAAAAACTCGAATTAGAAGTCTCTATACCTAGAAAACTTCATGATGAGTGGGAACCTACTATCAAAATCAAAATCAAAAACTATGAATGCAATGCTTTGTGTGATTTGGGTGCTAGTGTTTCCGCGATTCCAAAGTCTTTATGTGATATTCTTGGTTTTCATGAGATTGACGAGTGTTCCCTTAATTTGCATCTTACAGATTCTATTGTCAAGAAACCCATGGGAAGGATCGATGATGTTCTTATTGTTGCAAATAAGAACTATGTACCCGTGGATTTCATTGTACTTGACATAGATTGCAATCCTTCATGTCCCATTATTCTTGGTAGACCTTTCCTAAGGACGATTGGTGCTATCATCGATATGAAGGAAGGGAATATTAGATTTCAATTTCCGCTAAAGAAGGGCATGGAGCATTTTCCTAGAAATAAAATAAGATTGCCTTATGAATCTATGATGAGGGCTACTTATGGTTTGAGCACCAAAGATGACTATACGTGATTCCATCACCTTATGCCTAGCTAAGGGCGTTAAACAATAGCGCTTGTTGGGAGGCAACCCAACGAATCTATCCTTTTTCTTCCTGTTTTGTGTTTTCCACACTTTCATAATTCTGTTATGATTGTGTTTTTTGTGTTTCTTTTGCGCTTGTGCCAAGTAAAACCGTTATGATTAGTCTTGGGGATGATCGTTTGGTCATGCTGGAAAAGACAGAAACTTTCTGCTCACGAAAAGAATTTTCATTTTTATTTTCTGTAAGAGCTTTTGAGTTGATTTTTTTTCTTCTGATTGCTACGCACATTCTTCAGGCTGTCGTAATTTTTCAGAATTGTTGAAGTACCAGAAGTATACGAAGTATACAGATTGCTACAGACTGGTCTGATGTTAACATATTCTGTTTTTGTTGAGTTGGTTGCTTATTTTGATGAAACTATGGATAGTATCGGGGGGTGTTAGCCATGGAAGATTGAAAATACAGTAACCCAACACCAACATAAGTAGGATTTAAGTTTGCTACAGTACCTAAGGAAGTGGTGGTTTGCTTTCTTATACTAATGTTATCACGAGTTTCTGTTTAAGTCTCGTGTTGTGAAGTTTTCAAGTTTTGGTTGAAGTTCTTATGGACAAAGAGATAAAGAGTGGCAAGAGCTCAAGCTTGGGGATGCCCAAGGCACCCCAAGTTGATTCAAGGATGCCGTAAAAGACTAAGCTTGGGGATGCCCCGGGAAGGCATCCCCTCTTTCGTCTTGAATCCATCGGTAACGTTACTTGGGGCTATATTTTTATTCACCACATGTTATGTGTTTTGCTTGGAGCATCTTGTATCGTAGGAGTCTTTTATTTTTGTTGTGTCACAATCTTCCTTGCTGCACACCTAGAGATAGAGACATGCACTCACCGTGATTTTGTCGAGCTTCACTTATATCCTTTGGTTAGCCAATTCAGCTCACACGTGCTTCACTTATATCTTTTGAGCTAGTTGATTTTGCTCTACGTGCTTCACTTATATCTTTTAGAGCACGGAAGCGTGTGGCTTGGTAGTTTATCTATGCTATGAAAGTAATCTCAAAAGGGGTAGTTAGCCAAAGGGATATGAAAACTTCCACCTTCATGTGCATTGAATATTTAGAGAAGTTTGATTCATCTCAATTAGTTTTGAGTTGTGATTGTGGTAATATCGAAGTTATATTAGTAAGGTGTTGTGGATCTAGAAATACTTGTGTTGAAGTTAGTGATTCCCGTAGCATGCACGTATGGTGAACCGCTATGTGATGAAGTCTGAGCATGATTAGTCTATTGATTGTCATCCTTTGTGTGGCAGTCGGGATCGCGCGATGGTTTATACCTACCAACCCTTCCCCTAGGAGTATGCGTTGAATGCTTTGTTTCGATTACTACTAAAACTTTTGCAACAAGTATATGAGTTCTTCATGACTAATGTTGAGTCCATGGTTTAGATGCACTTTTACCTTCCACCATCACTATCTTCTTTAGTGTCGTGCAACTTTCGCCGGTGCACAAAACCCACCATATAGCCTCCCTCAAAACAGCCACCATACCTACCTACTATGGCTTTTTCAAAGCTATTCCGAGATATATTGCCATGCAACTACCACCATGACATGTGCCACCACTTCTACATTGCCATTGCATGATCATAAGATAGCTAGCATGATGTTTCCATTGATGGCTATGCCATGCTAGATCATTGTCACGGTACACCACCGAAGGCATTCCATATAGAGTCATCATTGCTCTAAGTTTTGAGTTGTAAGTGTGATGATCATAATTGATGGAGCATTGTCCCATGTGAGGAAATAAAAGAGGCCAGCGAAGCCCATTTACAAAAAGAGGCCAAAGATGCCCACCAAAATAAAAATAATAATAAAATAAAAAAAAGAGGTCAAAGTGCCCACCAAAAAATGAGAGAAAAAGAGAGAAGGGACAATGCTAGTATCTCCTTTCCACACTTGTGCTTCATATTAAGCACCATGATCTTCATGATTGAGAGTCTATCGTTTTGTCACCACCATATAGCTAGTGGGAAATTTTCATTATATAACTTGGCTTGTATATTCCAATGATAGGCTTCCTCAAAATTGCCTTAGGTCTTCGTGAGCAAGCAAGTTGGATGCACACCCACTAGTTTTCTTTAAGAGCTTTCACATACTCTTAGCTCTAGTGCATCATTTGTATGGCAATCCCTACTCATTCACGCTGATAAATATTGATGAGCATCTCCATAGCTCGTTGATATGCCTAGTCAATGTGACCATATTCTCCTTGTTTGCCTTGCAACCTCCACCACACTCCATTCCACTTATAGTGCTAAAACCATGGCTCACGCTCATGTATTGCGTGAGAGTTGAAAAGGTTTGAGAAAGTAAAGGTGTGAAAACAATTACTTGGCCAATACAGAGGTTGTGCATGATTTAAATTTGTTGTGCAAGGATGATAGAGCATAGCCAGAC
This sequence comes from Hordeum vulgare subsp. vulgare, assembly GCF_904849725.1. Classification (NCBI taxonomy): domain Eukaryota; kingdom Viridiplantae; phylum Streptophyta; class Magnoliopsida; order Poales; family Poaceae; genus Hordeum; species Hordeum vulgare. The sequence continues at coordinate 520,675,227 of NC_058520.1, forward strand.
TATATGATTTTGTAGGGATAACTTTCCTTTGGCCTTGTTATTTTGAAAGTTCATGATTACCTTGCTAGTTTGCTTGAAGTATTATTGTCTCCACATCAATAGAAAACTATTGTTTTGAATCTAACGGATCTGAACATTCACGTCACTTAAGAGGAGTTACAAATGACATCTATGCTAGGTAGCATGAAAGCATCAAAAATTCATTCTTTATCACTTCCCTACTCGAGGACGAGCAGGAGTTAAGCTTGGGGATGCTTGATACGTCTCAAACGTATCTATAATTTTTGATGGTTTCACGTTGTTATCTTGTCAACTTTGGATGTTTTATATACCTTTTATATCTTTTTTGGGACTAACTTATTAAATCAGTGCCAAGTGCCAGTTCCTGTTTTTTCTGTGTTTTTGACTCTTTTCAGATCTGATTTCGGAACAGAGTCCAAACGGAATAAAATCCCCGAAATAAATTTTTCCAGATCAGAAGAAGGTCAAGGGACTTGAGGGCCAAGGCAGGGGGCCCATAAGGAGCCCACAAGCCCTATTGCCGCGGCCAGGGGGCCCACGGTAACCAGGCTAGTGGCCTCCCTGGCGCTCCCCTGCCCTAGCTCTTTGGCCTATAAATTCCCTAAAATCACAAAAAAACGAGGGGATCCACGAAACCACTTTTCCGCCGCCGCAAGCTTCCGTTTCCGCGAGATCTCATCTGGACCCTTCCCGGTGCCCTGTCGGAGGGGACTTTGGAGTTGGAGCGCTTCTACATCAACATCATCGCCTCTCCAATGACTCGTGAGTAGTCCACTTCAGACCTACGGGTCCGTAGTTAGTATCTAGATGGCTTCTTCTCTCTCTTGGATCTTCAATACAAAGTTCTCAATGATCTTCATGGAGATCTATCCAATGTAATCCTCTTTGGCGGTGTGTTTGTCGAGATCCGATGAATTGTGGATTTGTGATCAGATTATCTATGAATTATATTTGAGTCTTTGCTGATTTCTTATATGCATGATTTGATATCCTTGTAAGTCTCTCCGAGTCTTGGGTTTTGTTTGGCCAACTAGATCTATGATTCTTGCAATGGGAGAAGTGCTTGGTTTTGGGTTCATACCGTGTGGTGACCTTTCCCAGTGACAAAAGGGGCAGCAAGGCATGCATCGTGTTGTTGCCATCAAGGGTAACAAGATGGGCTTTCATCATAAATTTGAGATTGTTCATCTATATCATGTCATCTTGCTTAAGGCGTTACTCTGTTCTTTTGAACTTAATACACTAGATGCATGCTGGATAGCGGTCGACGTGTGGAGTAATAGTAGTAGATGCAGAAAGTATCGGTCTACTTGTTTTGGACGTGATGCCTATAGATATAATCATTGCCTTAGATAACGTCATGACTTTGTGCGGTTCTATCAATTGCTCGACAGTAATTCGTTCACCCACCGTCTACTTTCTTTCATGAGAGAAGCCAGTAGTGAACACTACGACCCCCGGGTCTATTCACAACTATTGTCTCCACTTTCACTTTTACATTGATTTGTTTACTTTTTGCTTTCAGTTCTCACTTTGCAAACAATCTATAAGGGATTGACAACCCCTTCATAGCGTTGGGTGCAAGCTCTTTGTGTTTGTGCACATACTTGTGACTTGACGCGATCCTCCTACTGGATCGATACCTTGGTTCTCAAAGTGAGGGAAATACTTACCGCCGCTGTGCTACATCACCCTTTCCTCTTCAAGGGAACACCAACGCAAGGCTCCAAGGCCGCGGGGAAATCCTTTGCATATTTGCCAAGGAAGTCCTATAGGCGTAGCCCGTAGTAGAAAGATTCCTGGTGCCGTTGCCAGGGAAGGTCTCTTGACGCAGTAGCAGCCTCCAAATCCGTGTTGGCGGGTTTAGCCACCATCGCCGGTTCGGGAGAACTTTTAATTCCCTCAATTAACTCTTTAAGCATGGTCTTGACTTCGTTCGTCAAGGACGTCCTCAGGTTAGCCATAGTCGCATTCAAGTTGTCCTTGGTGAGCAAAGTCAAGGCCATGGCCTCGGGTTGTCCATGGGTTCCTCCCTCATCATCATCCGTACTCTTCGGGTGGTGAAACCCTTAATAAAGAGACGTGGCTCTGAGACCAATTGAAAGGATAGATATGATTGACTAGAGGGGGTGAATAGGCAACTACCAATTTTTAGCTATTCTTAACAAGTTAGGGTTAGCAACATAAAGGTTCTCTAAAATGACAACTAGGTGAGCAACCTATATGATGCTACCAACTATAATCGCTAAGGCAAGTAAGAAATACTCTACAACAATAACATACATAATGTAAAGGTTAGAGATAACTACAAGTGGAATCAATGAAGACGAGGATGTGTTACCGAAGTTCCTTCCCTTTGACAGGAAGTACGTCTCTGTTGAAGCGGTGTGGAGGCACAATGCTCCCAAATAAGCCACTAGGGCCACCGTATTCTCCTCATGCCCTCACACCATGCAAGGTGTCGTGATTCCACTATAGGTGCCCTTGAAGGCGGCGACCGAACCTTTACAAACAAGGTTGGGGCTATCTCCACACAAAGCTTGGAGGCTCCCAACAAGACCACGGAGCTTCACCGCAATGGAATGTGGCTCCGAGGTGACCTCAACCGTCTAGGATGCTCAAACACCCAAGAGTAACAAGATCCGCAAGGGATTAGTGGGGGGAATCAATTTTCTCTTGGTGGAAGTGTAGATCCAGGCCTTCTTAACCAATCCCTAGGAAATCAACAAGTTTGATTGGCTAGGGAGAGAGATCGGGCACATATGAGCTTAGGGAGCAACAATGGAGTCTTAGAGGGTCAAAGGTAGGGTTTGTGAGGTAGCTGAGCCCTTTATATAGTGGGGGAAGAAAATGAACCGTTATCCTCACTGTCAGCACACTCCTGGCGGTACTACCGCTTAGGCGCAGTGGTACTACCGGTGCCCCTGGTGGTACTACCGCCAACGAGGAAGCGGTACTACCGCAAGCCCCAGCAGTACTACCTCCAGGAGCTGGCGGTACTACCGCTAGGGTGACACAAAACCACGGTAGTATAAATACTACTAACGAGACTACCACCGCTTGAAAAGTGTTCGCAAAAAGTCCGACAAACTACAACCACTCAGAGAGGGAGCTACTACCGTCCCTAGCGGTACTATCGCGAAGAGCTGGCGGTACTACCGCAAGCCCCAGCGGTGCTACCGCCAGGAGCTGGCGGTACTACCGCTAGACTTTCTGCAAAGGCTGAGAGAGACCAAGCGGATGCTCCATTGCCGCAAAGAGAAAGTGGTGGAAATAAAAATGTGCGCGTGAGAGAGTTGATTCCACCCAAACCTTTCCGACACGGCCCCCTCTTAATAGTATGGCTTTCCTACTACTGAACACTAACAAAGATAATCATAGGAAACACCGTGCTCCAACAACACCGAGGGGCGACGAACCATCTTGTGCTTTGTTATGTATTATCTGAAATGCTCAACGCATATGATTAGTCCACAGAGGTGCTGTCATCAATCACCAAAACTACTTAGAAAAAACCCTAACACATTATAAGGTGATCCCTCACTAAATTTCAAGATAAAATTGTATTATCCCCGACTGTGCACCGTTGCGACAGTTCGTCGCTTCGAGACACCACGTGATGATCGGGTATGATAGGCTCAACGTTCACATACAACGGGTGCAAAACAGTTGCACACGCGAAACACTCGGGTTAAACTTGACGAGCCTAGCATGTACACACATGGCCTCGGAACACAAGAGATCGAAAGGTCGAGCATGAATCGTATGGTTGATATGATTGACATAGAGATGTTTACCACTGAAACTGCACTCAACTCACGTGATGATCAGACTTGAGTTAGTGAATTTGGATCATGCCACACTCAAATAACTAGAGGGATGTCTATTTGAGTGGGAGTTTATTAGTTATATGATTAGCTCAACTCTAATTGTCTTGAACATAGTCTAAGTACACTTTGCAATATTTTATGTTGTAGATCAATGGCTCACGCAGTAGCAACCCTGAATTTCAATACGTTCCTAGAGAAAGCTAAGTTGAAAGATGATGGTAGCAACTTTGTAGACTAGGCTCGTAATCTGAGTCTTATCCTACAAGCTGGGAAAAAGAATTATGTCCTTGTTGCAGCGCTAGGAGATGAACCACCAGCTACGTCTGAACAAGATGTTTTGAATGCTTGGCAAGCACGTAAGGAGGACTACTCAGTAGTTCAATGTGCAGTCTTGTATGGCTTAGAACCGGGACTTCAACGATGCTTTGAACGCCATGGAGCATATGAGATGTTCCAGGAGTTGAAGTTTATCTTTCAGAAGAATGCCCGGATCGAGAGGTATGAGACCTCCGATAAATTCTATGCTTGCAAAATGGAGGAGAATTCGTCTACCACTGAACATGTGCTCAAAATGTCTGGGTACTCAAACCGTTTAGCTGAGCTGGGAGTTGAACTCCCGCAAGAGGCTATCACTGACAGAATTCTTCAATCACTACCACCTAGCTACAAGAGCTTTGTGTTGAACTATAACATGCAAGGGATGAATAAGTCACCCAGCGAGTTATTTGCGATGCTGAAAGTCGTAGAGTCAGAACTCCGAAAAGAACATCAAGTGGTGATGGTCAATAAGACCACTTGTTTCAAGAGAAACGGCAAAGGCAAGAAGGGTAACTCCAAGAAGAGCGGCAAAACTGTTGCCCTCCGACAAAGAAACCCAAGGCTGGACCTAAGCCGGAAATAGAGTGTTATTATTGCAAGGGGATGGGTCACTGGAAGCGCAACTACCCCAAGTATTTTGATGATAAGATGGCGGCCAACGCCAAACCAGGTATATGTGATATACATGTCATTGATGTGTACCTAACCAACTCTCATAGTAGTGCGTGGGTATTTGATACCGGTTCTGTTTCTCACATTTGCAACTCGAAGCAGGAACTGTGGAATAAACGAAGGCTGGCGAAGGATGAAGTGACGATGCGCGTGGGAAATCGTTCCAAGGTTGATGCAATCGCTGTCGGCACGGTCTCACTTCAGTTACCATCAGGATTAGTTATGAACTTAAATAATTGTTATTTAGTGCCTGCGTTAAGAATGAACATTATATCTAGATCTTGTTTATAGCGAGACGGTTACTCACTTAAGTCAGAGAATAATGGTTGTTCTTTTTTTTATGAGTAATATCTTTTATGGTCATGCACCCAATGTGAGGGGTTTGTTCATATTGAATCTTGATTGCGATGACACACATATCCATAACATTGAGACCAAAAGATGTAGAGTTAACAATGATAGCGCCACCTTTTTGTGGCACTGCCGCTTAGGTCATATTGGTGTAAAACGCATGAAGAAACTCCATGTTGATGGGATTTTGGAGTCACTTGATTTTGAATCACTTGACACGTGCGAACCATGCCTCATGGGCAAGATGACTAAGACTCCGTTCTCTGGAACAATGGAGCATGCAAGTGATTTGTTGGAAATCATACATACTGATGTGTGCGGGCCAATGAGTGTGGAGGCACGCGATGGATATTGTTATTTTCTCACCTTCACTGATGATTTGAGTAGGTATGGATATATCTACTTGATGAAGCACAAGTTTGAAACGTTTGAAAAGTTCAAACAATTTCAGAGTGAAGTTGAAAATCATCGTAACAAGAAGATCAAGTTCCTACGATCTGATCGAGGGTCGAATATCAGAGTTTTGAGTTTGGTGCTCACTTAAGACAATGTGGAATTGTTTCACAGTTGACACCGCCTGGAACACCACAGCGTAATGGTGTGTCCGAACGTCATAATCGTACTTTGTTAGATATGGTGCGATCTATGATGTCTCTTACCGATTTGCCATTATCGTTTTGGGGTTATGCATTAGAGATAGCTGCATTCACTTTAAATAGGGCACCATCAAAATCCGTTGAGAAGACACCATATGAGATATGGCATGGCAAGAGGCCAAAGTTGTCGTTTCTTAAAGTTTGGGGATGCGATGCTTATGTCAAAAACTTCAGCCTGAAAAGCTGGAACCCAAATCGGAAAAGTGTGTCTTCATAGGTTACCGAAAAGAGATAATTGGGTAGACCTTCTATCTCAGATCCGAGGGCAAAGTGTTTATTGCTAAGAACGGAGCTTTTCTTGGGAACGAGTTTCTCTCGAAAGAATTGAGTGGGAGGAAGATAGAACTTGATGAGGTTATGGAACCTCTGCTCCAACAGGATGGTGGCGCAGGGCAGAGGGAAATCTTTGTCGAGGCAACACCAGTTGAGCAGGAAGCTAATGATGATGATCATGAAGCTTCAGATCAAGTTCCTGCCGGACCTCGCAGGTCGACAAGATCACGTACTGCTCTTGAGTGGTACGGGAATCATGTCTTATCTATCCTGTTGTTAGACAACAATGAGCCTGCGAATTATGAAGAAGCAATGGTGGGCCCAGATTCCAACAAATGGTTAGAGGCCATGAAATCCGAGATAGGATCTATGTATGAAAAAAAAGTGTGGACTTTGGAAGTATTACCTAAAGGTCGCAAGGCTATTCAGAACAAATGGATCTTTAAGAACAAGACGAACGCGGATGGTAATGTGACCGTTTATAAAGCTCGACTTGTGGCAAAGGGTTTTTCACAAGTTCACGGAGTTGACTACAATGAGACATTCTCACCGGTAGCGATGCTTAAGTCTGTCCGAATCATGTTAGCAATAGCTGCATTTTTCGATTATGAAATCTGGTAGATGGATGTCAAAACAGCGTTCCTTAATGGTTTGCTTAAGGAAGAGTTGTATATGATGCAACCTTTTTGTCGATCCAAAGAATGCTGACAAAGTATGCAAGCTCCAGCGATCCATTTATGGACTGGTGCAAGCATCTCGGAGTTGGAATAAGCGCTTTGATGAGGTGATCAAGGCATTTGGGTTTATACAAGTTGTTGGAGACTCTTGTATATACAAAAAAGTCAGTGGGATCTCTCTAGCGTTTCTAATATTATATGTGGATGACATATTGCTGATTGGAAACATTGTGGAGTTTTTAGAGAGCGTAAAGGATTACTTGAATAAATGTTTTTCAATGAAAGACCTAGGAGAAGCTGCTTACATATTAGGCATTAAGATCTATAGAGATAGATCGAGACGCGTGATAGGACTTTCACAAAGCACATACCTTGAGAAAGTTTTGAAGAAGTTCAAAATGGAACAATCCAAGAAAAGGTTCTTGTTTGTGTTACAAGGTATAAAGTTGAGTAAGACTCAATGTCCAGTAACTGTAGAAGATAGAGAAAAGATGAGTATCGTCCCCTATGCTTTGGGCATAGGGTCTAGCATGTATGCAATGTTGTGCACAAGACCGGATGTCAGCCTGGCCATAAGTATGGCAGCCAGGTTTCAAAGTGATCCAGGAGTGGAACACTGGGCGGCGGTCAAGAATATTCTGAAGTACCTGAAAAGGACTAAGGAAATTTTTCTCGTTTATGGAGGTGACGAAGTGCTCGTCGTAAAAGGTTACGTCGATGCAAGCTTTGACACTGATCCGAATGACTCTAAGTCTCAAAACGGATACGTATTAATTCTTAATGGGGGTGCGATAAGCTGGTGCAGTTCCAAGCAAAGCGTCGTAGCAGATTCTACATGTGAAGCGGAGTACATGGCTGCCTCGGAGGCGGCTAAGGAGGGTGTCTGGATGAAGCAGTTCATGACGGATCTTGGAGTTGTGCCGAGCGCACTAAATCCAATAACTCTGTTTTGTGACAACACTGGTGCCATTGCTCTAGCCAAGGAACCAAGGTTTCACAAGAAGACCAGACACATAAAACGACTCTTCAATCTCATCCGCGACTATGTTGAAGGAGATGGCATAAATATTTGCAAAGTGCACACGGATCTGAATGTTGCAGATCCGTTGACTAAACCTCTTCCAGGAGCGAAGCATGATCAACACTAGAATTGTATGGGTGTTTGATTCTTTCCAATGTAAATCACATAACGAGACTAGATTATTGACTCTAGTGCAAGTGGGAGACTGCTGGAAATATGCCCTAGAGGAAATGATGAAATAGTTATTATATATTTCCTGTTTAAAGATAATCATTTATTATCCATGCTCAAATTGTATTGAATGAAAACATAAATGCATGTGTGGATATATAGACAAAACGATGTCCCTAGTAAGCCTCTAGTTGACGAGCCAGCTGATCAAGGATGGTTAAGGTTTTCTGACCATATGCAAGTGTTATCACTTGATGACTGCATCACATCATTGGGAGAATGATGTGATGGACAAGACCCACACTATAAATGTAGCATGTGATCGTGTCATTTTGTTGCTATTGTTTTCTGTGTGTCAAGTATTCATTCCTATGACCATGAGATCATGTGACTCACAGACACTGGAGGAATACCTTGTGTGTATCAAATGTCGCAACATTACTGGGTGGCTATAAAGGTGCTCTACAGGTATATCTGAAGGTGTCTATTGATTTAGCATGGATCAAGACTGGGATTTGTCACTCCGTGTGACGGAGAGGTATCTCAGGGCCCACTCGGTAATACAACATCACATATAAGCCTTGCAAGCAATGTGGCTAAAGTGTTAGTCATGGGATCTTGTATTACGAAACGAGTAAAGAGACTTGCCTCTAACGAGATTGAAATAGGTATAGGGATACCGACGATCAAATCTCAGGCAAGTAACATACCGAAGGACAAAGGGAATGGTATACGGGATTATATGAATCCTTGGCACAGAGGTTCAACCGATAAGATCTTCATAGAATATGTAGGATCCAATATGGACATCGAGGTCCCACTGTTGGATATTTACCGGGGAGTGTCTCAAGTCATGTCTGCATAGTTATCGAACCCGCAGGGTCTGCACACTTAAGGTTCGGTGACGTTTCAGTATAGTTGAGTTATAGGTGTTGGTGACCGAAGGTTTGTTCGGAGTCCCAGATGAGATTACTGACGTCACGAGGGTTTCCGGAATGGTCCGGAAACGAAGATTGATATATAGGATTGTTTCATTTGGCCTCCGGAAAGATTTCGGGCATTGTTGATAGTGTACTGGGAGTGACGAATGGGTTCCGGGTTTTTACTGGGAGGGGGCCACCCACCCGAGAGAGAACCTAATAGCCCATGGGTGGCGCACCAGCCCTTGGTGGGCTGGTGGGGCCAGCCCAATAGGGCTATTTCAGCTAAGGGAAAATCAAAGGAGAAAAAAAAGGAGGTGGGAAGGAAGGAAGGGATTCCACCTTCCAAACCAAATTGGAGTGGGAGTCCCTCCTCCTCCCTTCGGCCGACGCCCTAGGGGCTCCCTTGAGCCCCAAGGCTAGCCCCTCCCCTCCTCCTATATATACTAGAGGTTTTAGGGTTTTTGAGACACAACTTTGCCACGTGCAATCCTAAACCTCTACTTCGTAGTTCTTCGTCTAGATCGGTTTTCTGCCGAGCTCAGGCGGAGCCCTGCACGAATAGATCATCACCATCACCGGCGCATCGTCACGCTGCCGGAGAACTCATCTACTTCCCCGTCACTCTTGCTGGATCAAGAAGGCGGAGATCGTCATCGAGGTGTACGTGTGCTGAACGCGGAGGTGTCGTCCGTTCGGTGCTAGATTGGGACGGATCGTGGGACGACCGTGATTTGAATCATGAAGTTGTTCCACGACATCAATCGCGTTTCTTAATGCTTCCCGCTTAGCGATCTACAAGGGTATGTGGATCCGATCTCCCTCTCGTAGATGAACATCACCATGATAGGTCTTCGTGTGCGTAGGAAACCTTTTGTTTCCCATGCAACGTTCCCCAACAGCACATTGATGAGGATGGGTGACACTTTGTGCAAAGAGGAAAGAGACATCCTCCTTATCAGTGCCCCCAATCTTGCATCGCCTAAAAACCTTCGCACCTCGAAGATCTCTTTCTACGAAGAGACAAGGCAAGTGCTTTAACTGATTCGAGCCTTGCCATAGAGTGGTGCTCTGCCTGAACCCACTGAAGTGCCTTCTGTGTGGTCTTGTTGTGCACAAGGCATGGAAGTGCCCCCTAGCTGGTCCAGGTGTGACTGCAACCTCGACGCCGACACCGGTTGCTCCATCCCCAACACCGATGCTCCCATCGCTGCCCCCTGTCCCACCCCCTGCCTATGATGTTCGACTCCACCTCCCTACCGTCTCATGCCCAAGAAAATTCATGGCGGCGCCTGCGGCTAATGTGGTCCTGCGCGGGGGGATTGTCGTCGCCTCGGCCCTGAGGACGGCATCAACGGTGTCACGACCCGACGATGATGGGTTGGTCGAAGACGAGCCTGGGCTGGAGGTGGAGGTTTGGGATCGAGATTTGAGACAGCGGCGAGAGAGAAGAAGGAGATGAGAGCGAGCGAGAGGAAGAAGCAACCGGAGAGAAGGGATATTCCTTTCTCAACTTCGATTCCGTTTCGAGGAGTGGTGTGATGTCCCACAAGCGTATGGGATCGCAGCAGTTTTCGAGGGTAGAGTATTCAACCCAAATTTGTTGGTTCGCACGACGGGAAGCGAAAGAATATTCTCAAGTATTAGCAGCTGAATGTGTCAGATTCAACCACACCTGAAAGATTAGTGTCTGCAAGCAAAGTATCAGTAGCAAAGTAGTATGATAGCAACGGTGCCAGAAACGATCTGTTGACGGCAGACTATTCCTAACTGTTGTATCAATGGCACCAGGACGTTGACAGGGGATTATTCTTAAGAAGAATGCTTCCCCGGCTACGGCTCCAGAAAAGTCTTGCGACAAGTAGCACCGAAGTAGCAAGGAATAGCAGTAGCAGCAGCAGCAAAGTGGCACAATCCCTTTTGTAGCAAGGGACAAGCCTAGACAAAGTAACGTACCGAGAACCAGTAGTAAAAGACTCGTAGGCAGTGGATCGGTGATGGATGAGTATGACGGATATGATTCATCATGTAACAGCTATAACACGGAGAGATGTGACTAGCTCCCGTTCATCAATCTAATGTCGGCATGTATTCCGTACGTAGTCATACGTGCTTAGGGAAAAGAATTTGCACGACATCTATTGTCCATCCCTCCCGTGGCTGCGGGGTCCTAATGGAAACTGCGGGATATTAAGGTTCTCCTTTTAATAAAGAACCAGACCAACGCATTAACATGCGGTGAATACATGAACTCCTCATACTATGGTCATCTCCGGGAGTGGTTCCGGCTATTGTCACTCCGGGGTTGCCGGGTCAAAACACATAGTAGGTGACTACAACTTGCAAGATAGGATCTAAAACACACATATATTGGCGACAACATAATAGGTTCAGATCTGAAATCATGGCACTCGGACCCTAGTGACAAGCATTAAGCATAGCCAAGTAGTAGCAACATCAATCTAGAACATAGTGGATACTAGGGATCAATCCCCGTCAAGAACTAACTCGATTACATGATAGATCTCATCCAACTCATCACCGTCCAGCAAGCCTACGATGAGATTACTCACGAACGATGAAGAGCATCATGGATTTGTCGATGCAGAAAGGTTGATGATGACGATGGCGACAATTTCCCCTCTCCGGAGCCCGAAACGGACTCCAGATCTGCCCTCCAGATGAAGAACAGGATGTGGCGGCGCCTCCGTATCGCAAAACGCGATGAAACCTTCTCTCTGATTTTTTTCCACGCAAAACGGAAGATATAGAGCTGAGTTTGGGAGCGGTGGTGCCACGTGGGCCCCACAAGCCTGCACGGCGCGACCATAGGGGGTGGCTGCGTCCTGAGGGCTTGTGGCCCACTGGCATGCCCCCTCCGGTGGATCTTTGCGCAGGTATTTTTCTTTTATTACAGAAAAAATCTCCGTAAATTTTCAGGACATTCCGAGAACTTTTATTTCTGCACAAAAACAACACCACGGCAATTCTGCTGAAAAGAGCGTCAGTCCGGGTTAGTTCCATTCAAATCATGCAAATTAGAGTCCAAAACAAGGGCAAAAGAGTTTGGAAAAGTAGATACGACGGAGACGTATCAACTTCCCCAAGATTAAAGCCTTGCTTGTCCTCAAGCAATTCAGTTGACAAACTGAAAGAGACAAAAGAAAAACTTTGACGAACTATGTTTGATCTTGTTGTTGCAAGTATGTCTAACTCATATCCAGAGTTTCAGCAAGATCACAAGCAAACCACAAAAGCAAATGACATCTAGGTCTCACGGTAAACTCATATCAATGGCATAATCAACTAGCGAGCAAATAATAATAAGCCTCAAGTGTGAACACTTCAATCAAAACAACATGAAGCAGTACGAATAGATGGTATCTCGCTAGCTCTTTCTGAGACCGCAAAACATAAATGCAAAGCACCTTCAAAGGCCAAGGGCTGACTAAACATTGTAATTCATGGCAATGAAGATCCAGTCATAGTCATACTCAACACAGTTAAAAGCAAAGCATAAAAATGACAGAGGTGCTCTGTAATTGGTGCATTTGTAAGAGGAGGATGACTCAACAGGAACATAAATAGACAGGCCCTTCGCAGAGGGAAGCATTGATTTGCAGAGGTGCCAGAGCTCAAGCTTTGAAAACAGAGATAATAGTTTTGGGTGGCATGCTTTCATTCTCAACGCAATGACTAAGAGTTCTCAACATCTTCCACGATACACATGTTATAGGCGGTTCCCAAACAGAAAAGTAAAGTTTTGACTCCCCCACCACCAATCAATCACACTCCACGGCTAGCCGAATCCTCGGGTACCGTCCATACCAACAACAATCCTGGGGGAGTTTTGTTTGCAATTATCTTTTCGATTTGAGCATGGAAGTGGGAATTCCAATTACCGGCCCCTTTCTCGTGAATGATAGTGAATAAACACATATCGAGGATAACACGCCTAGCATGGAAGATACCAATAGCCCCCTGTCACCACATGAGCGGTTCGGGCATGCAAAACAGATTATTTCTTGAAGGTTTAGAGAGTGGCACATGCAAATTTACTTGGAACGGAAGGTAGATACCGCACATAGGTAGGTATGGTGGACTCATATGGAACAACTTTGGGTTTATGGAGGTGGATGCACAAGCAGTATTCCCGCTTAGTACAAGTGAAGGTTAGCAAAAGACTGGGAAGCGACCAACTAGAGAGCGACAACAGTCATCAAAATGCATCGAGAGTAACTAGCATTGAGTGCAAGCATGAGTAGGACATAAATCACCATGAACATGAACATCATAGAGGCTATGTTGATTTTGTTTCAACTACATGCGTGAACATGTGCCAAGTCAAGCCACTTAAAACATTGAAAGGAGGATACCATCCTATCATACTACATCATAGTCATCTCAATATTCATGTTGGCAACCAAGACAAACCATTATAAGCTCCTAGCTAAGTAAGCATGGCATAAGCAACTATGATCTCTAAGTTGTCATTGCAAACATGTTTCTCTCACAACAAAGCTGAATCAGGCATGATGAGCTAGTCATATTTACAAAAACAAAATAGACCGAGTTCATACCAGCTTTTCCAGGCTCAGTCACTTCATCACATATCGTCATTATTGCCTTTCACTTGCACGACTGAACGATGTGAACAATAATAAGAGTGCTCGTGCATTGGACTAAAGCTGGAATCTATAGGCAAACACAAAGGAGAAGACAAAGTAATATGGCTCTTTGAAAGCTAAACAGGTATGCATGCAAGAGCCACTAAACATTGTAACCAATATCTTCTACTTTGACCCAAAGAAAAAGAAAACTATTTACACGGGAAAGCTCCCAACAAGCAAAAGAAGAAAAAGAAAATATTTTTGGGTTTTCTCAAACTAGACAGACACACGAAAAGAAAACGAGAAAAAGAAAATAAACTAGCATGGATGATACAGTGGCAAAGTGTGAACACCAGCTAACAAAGTGAAAGCATAAGCAAGAATGTAAAGTCGGTGAGAACACGTACTCCCCCAAGCTTAGGCTTTTGGCCTAAGTTGGTCTACTCCCAAGGAGGGAAATAACCAGCTCCTGGGTACTCCGGAGTGGACTGAGGATGCCAATGCTGTGTGAGCTCCTCTGGCTCCCACTGATAAACTGGCGTCTGGCACTCGACTGGTGGCTCGGGCACGGGCACCTGTGGTTGGGCTAGGCCCCAATATGCGTAGATGTCCGAGGGCATAATAATGTACCCGCCTGCATGAAGATTGAACAAAGAAGGAGCAGGCAAAGTAATAGTCTCACGAGTACCCTGACTAAATACCAGGTTATAAATCATCATTCTATTTATATCTCTATCAAGAAAGTCATGGCGAACCATGCTATCGTAATCTAGATATCTCTCGGGAAGAAGAATCTCTTCTTCCTCGTCCAGTCTAATAGGTATCTCAAAGTGTCTGGCAAGACGAGTTGCATAGATACCTCCATAGACAACACCTTTAGAACGGTTTAGGTTCAACCGTTGAGCTACTATAGCGCCCAAGCTATAAGTTTTATCGTTATAAAGGGCTTCGCGCAAGACCGCAAGATCTGCGGAACTAAGTGACCCAGCTTTCCCACGGCCAATCAAACATTTTCCCACAAATAATGAGAAGTACCGAAGCACGGGAAAATGAATGCTAGCGGCTCTAGCGCAAGACACTCCTCTCTCCTCTCCTACATCAATTGTATCGATGAAAGCTTCTAAGTCCTCTGGACGAGGTTCATGAATATCCCCAACGTAAGGTAATTTGCAAACATTGCAAAATTCATGGAGTGACATGCGCTGGGGGATATCAGAAAGTTTAAACTCAACCATAGGAGGATTCTTCCTTGGATAGAAGTTAAAGCTTTGTACGAAGATATTAGTGAGGAGGAGGTATTGCGGACACTTATCTTCAACGAAGGCGGTCAGGCCTGCGTTATCCACCAAGTGATAAAAGTCCTCATAAATTCCAGCGGCGCGTAAGAACACGTCGCTTGGCCACTCGCACGCTTGAACTTCTGCGACTCGAGGGACCAGATACTTGGGCTTCTTCTCACTCCCATCATCCTTCGGGTCACGGCTTGACGAGTCTTTTAAGAACCTCCTCATCTTTTCCCTTTTCTATATCTGAAAATTTCTGAATTCTTTAGTGATTCTAAGGAAAAGTGAATAAGGCTCAACAAAATTCGTAGCAACTACTCCCACAAATGCCTAGAGGCCATATTATGCATCAAAACTACTTGGGACCAGCTAAAATCAGCATCCAAAGCTCAAGAACATGGTCACCAAGGCAGCAAAAATACGCGGAGTATAAGGCACTAGAGCAAAAACTAATTGGACCAATGGAGGAGTCACTTACCAAGGAGTAATTTCCCCAAAACAGTTTGGAGAATGGTGATTTGAGCAAAGAGATCGAAAATCCTAGCAAGAGGAGCAAGAACACATGTTTGAGCTGCGAAACAATTTTTTCTGGAGGTAGGAGAACCAGATGAGAGCAAGAATGAGTGGAGGGGGTGCCTGTGGGCCCCACAAGCCTGTGTGGCGCGGACAGGGGGGTGCCCGTGCCCCAAGGGCTTGTGGCCCACTGGTGCAGCCCCCAGACAAGCTCTTTGTCTCAGAATTTTTCAAAAATTCCACAAAAAAATCATACTTGATTTTCAGGACGTTCGGAGAACTTTTATTTTCGGGTACTTTTCTACCGGACGCTAAAACAGAAAACAGGGAAAACTAAACTAAATCTATCATTTTTCTTCTAAGCAACCTAAAGTGAAAGCTTGGAACAGAGGTTTGTGACTCCTCGATTCATCCATCTCATGGTCATCGAAAGAAAATCCGCCAATGAGGTTGATCAAGTCTCCTCGACAAACCTTTTCGAATCGCAAAAGAGAACGGAGAATTTTTCGAATAGCCACTAGGTTACCTCAATGGGGATGTGTATCTCCCCAACAAGCAAGTCATACTTCATCTTGACACGAGGAATAGGGCATTCAAAGCTCCCAATAAGAATCGATGAAGTTTTTTTGATAGCACTGATGCAATGTACTCGATATTGTTTCTTCGGGAAGTGCACCGTATGCTCATTACCATTGACATGGAAAGTGACATTGCCTTTGTTGCAATCTATAACAGCCCCTGCGGTGTTTAAAAAAGGTCTTCCGAGGATGACATCGTCCTCGGGAATATCCAAGATAACAAAGTCTGTTAAGATAGTGGTGTTAGCAACCACAACATGCACATCCTCGCAAATGCCGATAGGGAAAGCAGTTGATTTGTCAGCCATTTGCAGAGAGATTTCAGTGGGTGTCAACTTATCCAGTTCAAGTCTACGATAAAGAGAAAGAGGCATAACACTAACACCGGCTCCAAGGTCGCATAAAGCGGTTCTCACGTAGTTACCTTTAATGGAGCAAGGTATAGTGGTCACACCAGGATCACCTAGTTTCTTGGGAGTTCCACCCTTGAAGGTATACTTAGCGAGCATGGCGGAGATCTCAAGATGAGGTATCCTCCTCTTATTAGTCACAATATCTTTCATGTACTTAGCATACGGAAACATCTTGAGCATATCCGTCAAACGCATTTGCAGAAAGACAGGTCTGATCATCTCAACGAATTGCTCAAAATCCTCATCATCCTTTTTCTTGGATGGTTTGGGAGGAAAGGGCATAGGTTTCTGAACCCATGGTCCCCTTTCTTTACCGTGCTTCCTAGCAGCGAAGTCATTCTTATCGTATCTTCTATTCTTAGGTTGTGGGTTATCAAGATCAACAGGTTCAATCTCCACATCCTTATCATTGCTAGGTTGAGCATCAACATGAACATCACTATTGATATCATCATTATGCTCATGTTCATCACCAGATTGTGTTTCAGCATCAGAGACAGAGGCATCGTTTGGACTCTCAGGTGTAGCAGCAACAGGGTTGCTAGCGTGCAGGTTCCTATCATCTTTCTTCTTTCTAGGATGACTAGGTGCATCAGTGCTAACTCCTTGAGAATCTTGTTCAATTCTCTTCGGATGACCCTCGGGATACAAAGGTTCCTGGGTCATTCTATCGCCTCTACTGACGGCTCTGATAGAATTGTCATTCAACTCATTGAGCAAGTCATTTTGAGCTTTAAGTACTTGTTCTACCTGAGTAGTAACCATAGAGGCATGTTTACTCAGAAGTTTAAGATCGTTGACGTTTCTGTCCACACAAGCACTTAAATGAGTAAGCATACGAGCATTCTGTTCAAATTGTATGCTAACATAATCATTGAAACTCTGTTGTTTGGCAACAAAGTTATCAAATTTATCCAGGCATAAGCTAGCAGGTTTATCAGAAGGAATATCACTCTCATCAAACCTACGCAGAGAATTTACTTCTACTACCTGTATCGGGTTATTGAGACCATGGATCTCTTTGATAGGTGGTAGATTTTTGACATCTTCAGATTTAATGCATTTCTCTCGCATAGATTTCTTAGCTTCTTGCATATCTTCAGGACTGAGGAATAGAATACCTCTTTTCTTCGGAGTTGGCTTAGGAGGTGGTTCGGGAATAGTCCAAGCATTCTCATTGCACAAGATGTTATTCAATAGAATCTCAACTTGTTCTACGGTTCGTTCCCTAAAAACACAACCGGCACAACTATCTAGGTGGTCTTTGGAAGCATCGGTAAGTCCATTATAGAAGATATCAAGTATTTCATTCTTCTCAAGAGGGTGATCAGGCAAAGCATTCAGTAGCTGGACGAGCCTCCCCCAAGCTTGTGGGAGACTCTCTTCTTCAGCTTGAGCAAAGTTGTATATTTCCTGCAAGGCAGCTTGCTTCTTATGGGCAGGGAAATATTTTTTTAAGAGAAGTAGTAGACCATATCCTGGGGGCTACGCACACAACGAGGAGCACGATAAGTGAACCAGGTCTTAGCATCATCCTTTAGCGAGAAAGGAAACAGCTTGAGGATATAGTAGTGGCGGATCTTTTCCTCACTAGTGAATAGGGTGGCTATATCGTGCAGTTTGGTAAGATGGGCTACAACCGTTTCAGACTCATAACCGTGAAAAGGATCAGATTCGACGAGAGTGATTAACTCAGGGTCAACAAAGAATTCATAATCCTTATCGGTCACAAAGATAGGCGAAGTGGCAAACTTCGGGTCGTATTTCATCCTAGCGTTCAGAGATTTTCTTTCCACTTGCGCAGTAATTTCTCAACATCATAGCTATCCTTACACGCAAGAAAATCCTCAGCTATCTCTCCCTCCATAACATAACGTGTATCGGGCATATCAGGCAATTCAGGCATAGGCGAGCTAGTTCTAGCAGGCAAAATAGCAGGTTCTACTTCAATAGTATCAGCAGTTTCAGAAGTATCATCACATCTAGCAGCAACTCTAGCAATATGTGCATCAAGGAATGCACCTAGTGGCAAAGCAGTATCAAGCATAGCATTATCAGGCATAGTATCAAGCATAGCATCATCAGGCATAGTATCAAGCATAGCATCATCAAGCATAGTATCAAGCATAGCATCATCATAAGCATCATGGGCAGCAGAAGTAGCATCATCAAGCACATGCGACATATCAAGATTTCTAGCAGGAGGTGATGTCGCAAACTTACTCATAACTGAAGGTGCATCAAGTGCAGAGCTAGATGGCAGTTCCTTACCTGTCCTCGTAGTGGAAGGCAAGATTTCAGTTCTTGGATCTTTCGGATTCTTCACAGTGACCAGCATACGTAAATCGCAAGTGACTCAGAGAATATAGCTGTGCTTCCCCGGCAACGGCGCCAGAAAAAGGTCTTGATAACCCACAAGGGTAGGGGATCGCAACAGTTTTCGAGGGTAGAGTATTCAACCCTAATTTATTGATTCGACACAAGGGGAAGTGAAAGAATATTCTCAAGTATTAGCAGCTGAGTTTGTCAGATTCAACCACACCTGAAAGATTAGTGTCTGCAAGCAAAGTATTAGTAGCAAAGTGGTATGATAGCAACGGTGTCAGAAAAAGATCTGTTGACGGTAGACTATTCCTAACTGTTGTATCAATGGCGCCAGTAAATAGCACGTTGACGGGGGACTATTCTTCCCCAGCAACGATGTCGGAAAAGTCTTGCAGCACGTAAGAGCAAAGTAGCAAGTAACAGCAGTAGTGACAGCAGCAGCAAGGAACAGCAGTAGCAATAGCAGCAGCAGAGTAACAGCAGTAGCAACAGTAGTAGCGACAAAGTAACGTAGCAAGGACCAGTAGTAAAAGACTCGTAGGCAGTGGATCGGTGATGGATGAGTATGACGGATGTGATTCATCATGTAACAGCTATAACACGGAGAGATAAGTAACTAGCTCTCGTTCGTCAATCTAATGTAGGCGTGTATTCCGTATGTAGTCATACGTGCTTAGGGAAAAGAACTTGCATGACATCTATTGTCCATCCCTCCCGTGGCAGCGGGGTCCTAATTGAAACTACAGGATATTAAGGTTCTCCTTTTAATAAAGAACCGGACCAACGCATTAACAGTTGGTGAATACATGAACTCCTCATATTATGGTCACCTCCGGGAGTAGTTCCGGCTATTGTCACTCCGGGGTTGCCGGGTCATAACACATATTAGGTGACTACAACTTGCAATATAGGATCTAAAACACACATATATTGGCGACAACATAATAGGTTCAGAGCTTAAATCATGGCACTCGGGCCCTAGCGACAAGCATTAAGCATGGCAAAGTAGTAGCAACATCAGTCTCAGAACATAGTGGATACTAGGGATCAATCCCCGTCAAAACTAACTCGATTACATGATAGATCTCATCCAACTCATCATCGTCCAGCAAGCCTACGATGAGATTACTCACAAATGATGAAGAGCATCATGGAATTGGCGATGGAGGAAGGTTGATGATGACGATGGCGACAATTTCCCCTCTCCGGAGCCCAAAACGGACTCCAGATCTGCCCTCCAGATGAAGAACAAGGGGTGGCGGCGCCTCCGTATCGTAAAACGCGATGAATCCTTCTCCCTGATTTTTTTCTGGGCGAGACAGAATAAATAGAGTTGAGTTTGGAGGCGGTGGTGCCACGTGGGCCCCACAAGCCCTCACGGCGCGGCCAGGGGGGATGGCCGCGGCCCAGGGGCTTGTGGCCCACTGGCACACCTCCTCCGGTGGATCTTTGCGCAGGTATTTTTCATTAATTCTAGAAAAAATCTCCGTAAATTTTCAGGACATTCCGATAACTTGTATTTCTGCACAAAAACAACACCATGGCAATTCTGCTGAAAACAGCGTCAGTCCGGGTTAGTTCCATTCAAATCATGCAAATTAGAGTCCAAAACGAGGACAAAAGAGTTCGGAAAAGTAGATACGACGAAGACGTATCATTGGCCCCTCTATGTTTTTCTACACCTTGTGGTTGTGTTTGTTGCTGGGGGCACTAGTTGTATTGCAGTTCCTGCATGTTTTATGGTTTGAAGTCTGCCTTATTGTTCGCTCCCAACCTTGGGTCTACTTTGGTTTCCAATGGAAGTGGGCCTAATCAATTGGAATGTGCGGGGTCTTTGCATCCCAACCAAAAGAAGGGTTGTTCTGAACCTTGTCATGCAGTTGCAATGCAACATTGCATGTCTCCAGGAGATCAAAACTGCACAGGTGGACAGTGCATTCATGGTAGAGGTCCTGGGTTGCCGCTTGTGTGACAATTTCATTTTCAAACCTGCTAATGGGACCATAGGTGGCATTTTGATTGCTTGTGCTTACTACTTCAGCATTGTGGAGACTTACACTAGGGTTGCTGAATACACACTATCCGGAATGATCGTCGATCGCACCTCTGCTCTAAATTGGTCGATTACTAGGGTATACGGACCTCAACTCAAAGCAGACAAGATTAGGTTCATGCAAGAGTTGATATGTGTCAAGCCGCTGATGATGAAGGAATGGATGGTGTTGGAGGATTTTAACCTGATGAAGAGAGTCAGCGAGAAGAGCAACTCCAATGTAAACCTACAGTTGTTAGGGAGATTCAGAAATTTGATTGATGCTCTTGAGCTGAGAGACCTACCACTCGTTAGAGGATCATTCATTTGGTCCAGTGAGAGGGAGCCGACCGCCTTGACCCAAATTGATAGAATCTTAATCTCCAATGATTGGGAATGTGCCTTCCCTCAATATCAACTTTCACATGCTTCGACTTTCTGACCGCTGCCCCCTCCTTCTTAGGAAAATGCAGTTGCAGGCTTATAATGGATTCATATTCGAGTTGTCTTCGATTAAGATGGACAGTATCTAGCCGGTAATTGAGAAAGCTTGGGAAAAAACACACTCCAATGATGTTATTAGAGCGTTGCACATCAAGCTTTCTAGAACTGCTGCAACATTGAGGAGGTGGAACAAGCAAGTGAGAGCCAACCAAAACTTGGCCTTCAACACGAGGTGATGTTTAACTTGGATATTACAATGGAGACGCGGCCTCTCTCGGCTAATGGAGCCTTCGGCGCCTGCTCAAAGCTAGGCTTTTGGGCATCGCCCTGGCTAATCGGATGAGATGGCCACAGAGATCGAGGTTACTATGGGTCAGAGTGGGAGATGCCAACACACGTCTGTTACATCTCTGAGCCGACGGTCAAAGAGAAAGAATTACATCTCAACCTTGAGAGGACCTACGGGAGAGGTCATTATCCCTCTTTAGCCAGCTCATAGGAAAGAGATCCACTAACTGACCCTATCTGAATTGCAATGCGTTGCACACGCCCTCGGTCAATCTTCAACACCTTGATGCTCATATCACCAGACAAGAAGTGAAAGCTGCGGTTTTTGGTCTGCATGATGAAAAGGCACTAGAGCCTGATGGGTTTATTGGTGCTTTTTTCAAGCGCTTTTGGACTACTATCAGAGATGATCTGTTCCAAGCAATCACCCACGTCTCATGTTTGTGAGGCAACCAATGGAAACTCTTAGATGGAGCAAACAACATCCTCATCCCCAAGGAAGATGGAGCAGACATGGCCTCGTAATTCTGACCAATCAGCCTCATGAGTAGCGTGGCTAAGATTTTCTGCAAGATCTTGGCCAACAAATTGGGGCCTGAGCTTGACAAACTGATTGCTCACAGTCAAAGTGCATTCATCAAAGGACGATCTATCCATGACAATTTTCTCTACGTCCAGGATGTGATCAAGGATGCCCACAAGAGGAAGCGTCCAATGTTATTCCTGAAGCTTGATATCACTAAAGCCTTCAACTCTGTTAACTGGACATACCTGCTCCAAGGCCTTTGACACTATGGTTTTGGCCTCCGATGGAGGGACATGATCTCCATTATGCTTGTGTCGTCTACCTCCTGAGTGTTACTGAATGGCAAGCCTGGGCCTCCTTTTGGACACATGTGTGGACCACGACAAGGAGACCCCCTTTCGTTGATGCTTTTTATCCTTGCAATGGACCCCCTCCAAAAATTCATGGATAAAGCAACGACTGCATGTATCCCTATCGCCACTACCAGTTAGGTCTACTGCCCTCAGAGCCATCTTCTACGCTGATGATGCGGTCCTCTTCGTCAATCTTGTGTAGGAAGAAGTGACCGCCCTCCACCGCATCCTCCTGGCCTTTGGCAATGCTTCGGGGCTGATGATATATGAGGCCAAGTGTGTGTTTATCCAATTCAATGCTAGCAATTTCACATTGCAACCATTCTTGAGGGTTTTGGTGGATCTTTGGGCACCTTTCCCTATCAATATCTAGGGCTGTCGCTCTCAACCCGCAAGCTCACGCGCATTGGCATGCAACCACTGATTTACAAGGGGGCGCAAGACTGAAGCTCTGGAAGGGCAAGCTCATGAACAGAACTAGGAGGCTGCAGCTTATAAATTCAAAACTCATGGCAACTGCCACCTACTTCCTCACCTCCTTTGCTCCACAAAAATGGCCAGTCAAGAAGTTTGACAGATTGAGAAGGAATTCCCTATGGAATGTTGAAGAGGAAGCTCATGGGGGAGTGCATAGTGAACTGGAAGCACGTTTGTGCCCCAAAGGATGTTGGGGCCTTGGGTATCAAAGATATACATGAATATAGTAGGTCCCTAAGAGCATCTTCAACAGACGCCCAACCGTCGTGCGCGCTAAAAATAGTTTGCAGCGTCGAAATAGAAAAATATAGCGCGCCGGAGTACGCTGGCTCTAGCGTTTGCCGTAAAATATTGTGCGCGCGCGTCGCTCCAGCAGGCGCTGCAAAAACACATAACGCGCGCCCAGCACAAACAACATACGAGACTGCAAACGAGTTTTAGAAGATCAAACAAATAAAAAATAATCAACAATAAATAGTTTGATTTTTCATAATAGTCAACAATAAATAGTTCGATAATACAACATCAAACATACAAATCATCATTCTCATTTTGTTGGCCATTCCATGTCCACCATTCCTTGATTAGATCTTTCTTAAGATCATCATGTGTTTCGGCACGTCGAATGGCATGATAGGAGGCAACAAATCGGGCCACCCTCGCAGCCCGACGACGCACTCGCACGGGATGTCTCAAGAGCTCATACTGAGAGTAGTCTAAATCTTGGCCACGCTCATTCTCGATGATCATGTTATGCATGATCACACAAGCGTGCATGATGTACCAAAACATCTTTTGATCCCAAAATCTAGCCGGTCCTCTCACAATAGCAAATTGGGCTTGCAAAATTCCAAAAGCTCTCTCCACATCTTTCCGAGATGCCGCCTGAGCATTGTGGAAATCTAGATTTTTCTTACTTTCTGATTTTTTCAACGGCTTCACAAATGTTTGCCACTTTGGATAGATGTCATCCGCAAGATAGTAGCCATAGTTGTATGTATGACCGTTTGCTACAAACTCCACCGGTGGTAGTTCACATTTGCAATCTTATTCATGAGTGGTGATCGATTAACAACGTTCATGTCATTCAAAGATCCGGGCATTCCAAAAAAAGTATGCCAAATCCAAGTCCCTTGATCGGCCACCGCTTCAAGGATTATAGTGGAACCCTTTTTCTGACCGTGGAATTGCTCATGACATGCCTTAGGACGGTTCTTCCAACTCCCATGCATGCAATCTATTGAGTCAAGCATACCTGGAAACCCACGAGCTTTGTTCATCTCCAATAGCCTTGCGACGTCTTCAGCATTGGGAGATCTCAAATACTTCCGGCCAAACACTTGTACAATTCCGAATGCGAAGCGCTTGACACATATGATGGCCTGACTCTCACCTATGGCCAAGTGGTCATCAACTAGATCAGTTGGAATACCGTATGCCAACATATGCAAAACGGTTGTCACCTTTTAAAAGGTGCTATGCCCGAGTTCTACGGCGGCATTCCTCCTCTGCTGAAAAAACTGGTCATGGCTCGCCAGTTTCTTTGCAATGTGCCTGAACAACTCGGTGATCATCCTAAAACGGCCCAGGAAGTACGACTCGGGGTACACGGGATTATCCACAAAACAATGCCTCATCAATCTGTTGTCGGCATCGATCTTATCCCTCCAAATTTTCTGCCGACCCATAACCGAACCACTGTGCTTCGTTTTTTTATTGATGTGCATAGCTAGGATCATTGCAAGGTCTTCCTCCTTTTCAATATCAAATTCTTCTTCGGAAGAATCATATGACAAACTCATCTACAATATTGAATTTAAACTAGTCTATAAGACCTACAAAAACATGCACCAAATTCATGTAAAAAATGTCAAGTTGAAGCAATACATACCTTGCAAGCGTTTTGTCGAACACCCTGTGGGCGCCGAGCGGCAATGGGCAGCCGAGCGCTCTTCGTCGGAGGAATGGAGCGTGCAAGGAGCGGCGACGATAGAGGGCGACGGAGGAAACAGAGGCGGCGCATGCATTGGCTCGGGAAGCGCCGTCGGGTCGTCGGAGCAAATGGGGTGGCGAGGACGGCAGCGCCAACGCCTGGATCCAGTAGTGGGTAGAAGACGTGTTCGAGTCGTCGTTGTCCAGCGCGCGGTAGCGGGCGCACGAAATATGAGGCGCGTGAAGCCGTTTCGTCCCGCGTGTTGAAGCGTTTTCCCGCGCGCGCGTTTTTTACGCCTCCACTGAAACGCTCGCAGCGGGTGCGCACGCCCAATACGCACAGTTTTTTCAGCGTGACGTTTATATGGCGTGGCTGCTGAAGATGCTTTAAGATTGAGATGGGCATGATATGAATGGGATTCCAGCCGAAGACCATGGAAGGGCACGGGTGCTCCTTGTGACAAAACGGATCGACAACTCTTTCAATCATGCACTCAAACAGGCTCTGTTCTGTACCCATCGATGGCTAGATGGCAATGCCCATGGGACTACTTCCCGCAACTTTTCAGCATATCGAGAGCCAAGTGCACGATCGTGGCTAATGCCTATTACTAATGATAGCTGGATGAGAGGGCTACGACAGACCAACTCAGTTGACCCTATGGACTCTTTCATTGCCTTGTGGACGAGGATCCAAACCATTCATCTATCCTCAGAGGCCGATACAATCACCTGGACACCCACTGCAAACGATGTTTATTCGGCACAATCTGCCTGCAATGCCCAATTCTGCACCCGGATCCCAATGCCACACCTTGCCTCTGCTTGGAAATTCAAAGCTGAGGTCAAGATCAGATTTTTTTTATGGCCGTTACTAACAAAACAGACTTTGGACAGTAGACGGCTGCTTGGAAGAGGATGGGATCACCAAGATGCTTGCTCTACTTGCGATCAGGTGAGAGCATCTTCAACAGTCCGTATGTTCAATCGTTGGTATAAGTGTCCACATCAACAACCAACAGCACATCATACAAGCTTTTCAATAAAGTATATGTTAATCGTATGTAAAATAACTAAGCGGATCCACTAAACATGAAAGAAATAACCATGCTTGCCTCGGAGCTTGTGCGTGAACCGTTGCTTCAAGTTCATACGATTTCATTCTTTCTCTTCTTTTATTATGCGTCATGTCATCAAAATCATCTATGTGGTAATTTTACCAACGATGATCATACAATCATTGAAAATGCCCTAAGTGAGTCTGCCCACTACTTGATCCTTGACTGCCTCTACGCTAAGCAAGTCTGGATTTATTTCCAAAACATGAGACCAAGGGCATGCCAGGAGGCGCTGCACACAGATTCAGTCAGTACATGGTGGGATGCGGTCTTGCCCCTCGGGGAAAAAGGAGAAACCACCGATGATTGCACCTTCTTAGAGCAAGTTTAGTAGAGCCTCAAACCCTTAAAAATAACCGTTTTTTTATAGTTTTCGTCGAAAAAACGGCGTAGACTAGAACCCTTAAACTCTTAAACCCGTAAAAAAATTTAGAGGTCCAACCCTCAAACGCCATCGCAGCCTGTAGAAGTGAGGGTTGGGGGGAGAAACTCCCCCCAACCTGCACTCCTCTTCCTGTCCAGCGCGGGAGGAAAGTTTTAGCTCCCTCCCCTCGATCCGCCGCCGCTGCCGCTCCGTTCCGGCTGCCCCGGCCGCCCCTCCGCCGCCCCGCCCCGATCGCCCTCCGCCGCCGCTGCCCCGGCTGCCCCATCCGCAGCGCCGCCCCGTCCGCAGCGCCGCCCCGCCCCCGCCGCCCCTCCGTAGCGCCGCCCCGCCGCAGCCCCGGCCGCCCTCCGCAGCGCCGCCGCCCCGGCTGGCCCTCCTCAGCCCCGGCCTCCTCTCCGTCGCCGCCGGCCGGCCCTCCGCAGCGTCGCCCCGTCCCGGCCGCCCCTCCCAGCGCCGCCGCCCCGCCCGCCGCCGCAGATTTCATGGCAGATTTTGCCCTGTGCAATTGATACATGCCCTGTGCAATTAGTTGTTTCAGGTTTTGCCCTGTGCAATTGATACCGATTTTGCTTCAGGTTCCATGATTTCAGGTTTCAGATTTCATAACAGATTTCATGGAAGATTTTGCTGCTAAGAAATCAGTTACAAATAGAGGCTAGTAAATAGATTTTGCATGATATGCTTACCTTGTATTTTTCTTTAGATTGCTGCTAAGAAATAAGTTAGCATGTGAATAATTTGGTTTCAGATTTTCATGATATGCTTACCTTGTATTTTGCTTCAGATTGTCATGATCTTCCAAAGTTGCTATTATTTCACTTTACATTTTATCTCCATTGTCAAATGTTTTACTCATGAATTATGATGTATCTTTGTTTTACTTTTCTATGTTCTATTTGATTCGAACAATTGTTGTAATTTGCTCAAACATTATTGTAATAATTTAAATGATTATTGTTTTATTCGATGGTGTAATAATAACTAGAATGATTATTATTTTATATCAAATGTGATTGAATTTGTGATATGTCATATGATGAAATGTGATGAAATGTGTGATATATGAAATGACAATTTTAAGGATTGGGGTCGGGGCAAAGACTAGAACCCTCAAACCCAACCCTTATAACGGAACCGAACCCTTAAAAATGTTAAAAATGATCAATTCTCAACCTTAAAACTGATTTTAGATTTAAGGGTTTAAGGGTTTTATTAGAGATGCTCTTAGCATACATGGCCTGGAATATTTGGAATGAACGCAATAGAAGAGTCTTCACAAACCAGGCCCTGAACCCAGTACAGCTATGTTCGTGGATCCTTTTCTTGCAATGATGAGATCAGCCTCCTCGAAGAAGCATGGGAGAAATAGTTTTTTGGGGAATTGTATAGCCAGGCTTGCAATGCTTGTGCTGGACCCTTTTCTTCAGCTTTTTTCGGTTTTTGGCTACCCTCCCTAGTAGCTTCGCTGCTATTGTAAAGTTTTCCCCCTTGCTTCGGTGAAAAGGTAGACCACCTGCCGTTCCGGTCAAAAATAATTTTGAATTTTTGGATTAATTTTTAGGGGGCTGCTACGCATCTATCGGCGGATGTTTAGTAAACATCTGCCACCTGAAGGTTCGTCCGATGTACGCGCAGTCGTTCCGATCTACGCGCGTGCAGCCGTCCGATCCGCTTTAGCCGGGCACCATATAATTCCGCTTCAGCCGGGCACTATATAATTCCTAAAACGACGGCCGAGTTGCAGAAACTTTCATTCCTGAAACGACGGCCGAGTTGCAGAAACTTTCATTCCTGAAACGACGGCCGAGTTGCAGAAACTTTCGCTTTGTTGCGAAAAATAAATTTTGCACCCGTTAATTCCTGAAACAACGGTCGAGTTTCAGAAACAATTTGCTTGTTGCAAAAATTTTGTTGCAACCGAGTGTTTGTTGTAGATTTTTTTTTTTGCAATAGTAGACAATTTTTTTGCAACAAAAAGTCATATTGCAGATTTTTTCCAATTTTTTTTCTTTTGCAACACATGTGTTGTTGCGGAAATAAGTTTTGCAACACATGTAATGTTTCAGAAAAAAGAAAAAAATGACGTTGCAATCCAGATTCTCATCTGCACCGCCCGTCATCGACTTCAGAGTTGCGGCCTCCGCTCTGTTTGGCCCAGCGCACAGGACACGTGTCGTGCACACGAGGAGGCGGATGGGAAATGTCCGTTCCGCCGGATGATTAGCATCATTTTCCTAATTTTTATGTATTTCATAGTGCCACACTTTTCCATCTATTGCATGGTTTTTTTAGGGGAAATGTATTGCATAGTTTTGTGTGTGTCATGTTCACACAATGAATTACAAACAATGACCGTGGAATCAACACATGATATGGATATATGCAATCAACACATGACGAAGGGATAAGTGTCTCTCGCGAAAACTTCTTCCGGCTTGCTTCCGTCCGAACGACTCTGGAGGCGCTCCATCATGATCCCACTGACCCTTCACCCCTCACACTCTGATCCTGGCCGGCGTCGACGCCGACACCCTTCTTGCAAAAGGATGGAGGGCAAGGAAGTGCATCACGGCGGCGCACCACGGGCGATGGTGGGGAGGTGCAAGGCGGCACAGTCTCCAGCGATCTCCGACGACGCGGGTAGTGATCCGATCTCGGGCGGTTTCCAATCCTTTCGAGGAGGACCGGCCTTGGACGGCTGGGGCCGCTCTGGGTGGAGTACTGCGGGCGTTCGGAGGCGTTGCAGCCGTTTTCTCCTCTGCTGCTGATCGGCGGCATGTGGGCTGCTGGTTTTGCTCGACTAAGGAGGCAGTCCTGGCGCTCTTCTCGATTCATGGCAACGTCATGCATGATCGGTTCTTCTCGATCTCGTCATTGACGTGTTCCGGAAGTGCCGCCGGAGATCTTGCCCAGGATTTTTGGATCGGATAGATTTCATTCGTGCACGTTCATTTCAGCACACGAGGTTTCATGAAGGCGTGGCGCGAAGCTTTGTTGTTTGTTGACATCATGGAACGTGTCGGTTTCTCGATTTCTATGATGTCGATAGCAAGGTTGTCAGAATCGCGATTCTGAATCGGATCGGAGCTCCGTTGCTAGAATCGTGAATCATAGAATCATAACTACTAGGATCATAGAAACTTAGATTCTATGAACAAAATCGTAGAATCGAAGGGACTGGTTTGGATCGTAAAGTCGTAAGATTCTAAGAATTGTGTCACGATTCTGACAACTTTGATCGATAGTTGTGAAAAAGGTCATGGTGGCTGAGATCGGAGGATCGGTTAGACGGACGTGGCCTTGATGACGATGGAGTCAATCAGGTGTCACATAACCCCAAGAGCAGTAATGATAAATGGGGACGACAACAATGACATATTTCATTTTTTATGATGCTCCTTAGATGTTGAGTCGTGACTTTCATGATGAAAACCTAAGGTCTAACCTTCATTGGTTGTGCATGGGGTTGCCTTATTGAAGGAATTGTTTTGTGAGGGCGGACTTTTTCGAGAGTGAAAATCTAAGATCTTGTATCAGGCAACGACGGTGCTTATACACTGTTCCTTTCTTGAAGGCGCTGACTTTGGATACCTTTTATATTTTTTGGGTGTTGTATTAGGTGGTGGTATGTATGCCTGTCGTTGAGAGAAATCGAACACTATGACGGGACTTTCCCTTTTATTTTCTTCTTTGCATGTGTACATTGTGGATGTCTTTTGTGACATTTTTGTAGTTGCAGAAGCTGAATGTAATTAGTATCTTCGCAATATTAACATATTCTTTTTTTCAAAAAAATAAATTAATACTACAATGTGGTTACGCAAAATATTAATTAGACAAAGCTCATTTTTTACGGCTGGCAACATTAAACTAAGCTACTGAAGGGAAATCATGGGTAGACAAGGACGAATGTGAAAATTGGAACATGCAAAAAATCTTCCTTCCCTGCCTTCATCGACAGGTGTATGATAAGGCGTACTAGTGTACTCCCAAACATTGAATTATTAGTGGGTGGTCTATCGAAGGATGAGTTACTCAGCACCCTGACTCTGTGTATATAAACCGACTTCCTCTTATCGTATTACTGAAACCTTAAGTGAAGTAGTAAGAAGGGAAAACGTGGGACAAAGGAGACAATCGAGCAAAGAGGAGCGTGTATAGTGGAGCGTCGTTTTTGAGTGTACCTATCTGAATGTACCCTGGAATGGGATGCATCGGGAATTCGAGCAGCAGTTGCAGACAGTTGACCTGCTGCTGCTTCTGGCATATACGTACAAAGGAGCCCGTCCTGGCTCAGGCGAGGCCGATCAAAGGATCTCCTGGATCTCGGTTATTAAGCAGCCCCGATCTCGGTTATTAAGCAGCCCGAAACTGATGGTCCTAAACACAGACTCGTAAGCCCAGAACTAGCTGCCTCTTGTCCACTGGAGGAAATTGACATGACTGGCTGTACGTACTTTAGACTTAGACGAGCGTTTTAACTATGGCGAAAAGATTCTCCCAGTAGTAACAGAAAAACTCTCTATTGTCCCAAATTGTGAAGGAACTGAGCAGAGCTGATTAAAGAGGGTTTTCTTATACCCCAAGAAAAAGCTACCATTCGATCGATTACAGAAGAAAAATATTTTACTGCAGAGGGGCGAGAATAACTAGCCAATATCACAACAAAATTTTCATGCTTGACTTTATGGAGAGCAACTCTTCTTCAGTCACCTTTTTCCACACGCCACCAACCAGTAATGTACCCTTGAGACCATGGATCAGTTCTGGCATAACAGAAATCCCATGTTCAGGTGGCGATCTTGATATTTCTAGAAAGCCTTCATCATCCAACTGCTTCTCGGGGTCAGCAATTTCAATCTGACCATCATCCTCAAAATTTCCATGTTCAGCTGTGTCATGCTCCAGTTCATCATCAATGATATCAAGGACAGGAAGAACAGCAGTTGAACTATATGAACAAGGTATCATGCCTAACGGACAGGGGGTCCAGGACTTCGCTACAGACCACCTATTACGTTTCTCTGGCACGCTTGTGTTGAAAGTACCCTCGGTGCCGTTTTCAGCTATACTCGCATTATCTGGTTTCCTCAGCTGCAACTTGAACGCTTCCAGCTTCTGTGTTGCGCTTTCAACCGATTCTTGTCCATTGGACAAGATTCTGGATTCAATGAGGGTACAATCTTTGGGTGACCTTCGCAGGGACAACAAAGGAAGCTTCCTCAGTTTCTCCTTCACGTTATTATTGCTGGCCATCTCAATCAGCAATAGTGCTGCATCTGCAATGCATCTTTCACCTATAACGGGCAAAGTCAAGAACTTCTGCAGAAGTTTTGCGAGACAGAAACGAGGGACAGCGTTCTTGTCTGAAGAGAGTACTCCTATCTCGTGGACAAGTCCAATACGGCCGGAATCCTTTAACTCTTTTATGCTTGCGACAATCCATAGAACGAGGGAGCACAAGCTTTTCATTGTTGGTGACTCAGCTGGCAGGCATGCATATGATCCACCTATACATATAACGAAACTAATAAGATCAGTATATCTGTACAAACAAAAGTCTACAAGAGCCATGAATGGATATGCTAGCATCTAGTTTGAACAACGAAATAAAGCATAGCAAGCCATCCAGTCCAGGATTGTGATGTAAAGCAAACTATTGGTATAAACCAAGTAAATAAGGTTGCAGAGATGGTAGAAAACCGAAATTAGGACACCCAAATATCAGGGCAGTACCTTTGTGTTCAAGGTCATTCCTGGCCTCAATCATTTCAATTATTGACTTTAGTAAGCCAAGAAGCACTCTTGGTTCTTTTTCTGATAGTTTTGTTATTATGGTTTTCATATCTCCATTTGATATTTGATTCTGACTTTGAACATCAGATGAGGGATTTCCATCCAAACTATCAGCTTGATGTACATCGCTGTCAGAGATTTCTGGGGCATCGAGCTGAAAGAACTCCAAAAGAACAGAGATAGCCTCAGAGGGACATGTGTAGTAAAGTCGACGTACATATTTTATGGCATTTAAAATATGTTTTTGGGAACCTGCAATATAGAAAAAAACTCAATTAATACTGAGCTATCCTGATCATGAGATACATTGGGCTGAGAGACAGTTGTAATTAAAAATAATTATGTCATATCTTGAAGCACTACCCACAGTTTTGTTGTCATAAATACTACAAATAATTGATATTCATGTCACTATCAGGTGGTGGAAAACAAATTAACTAGAGTATATTCACAAAGCAGATCAATAGATGGCAGTAAACAGATGACGATAAGAATAGTTATTCCAGCACTAATATATGTAAAACTTCTGGGCAGTTCAGATTAATTGAAGATATCAGTAAATCAATCCAGATTAAGTAATCAAGAAAGCATTAGTCTCTCACTGAACACAGAAAAAATCTGAGGACAAACCAAAGTAGAGAAAACCTATCTCTGACAACCCATATCCCAAAGAAACAGAACAAGCCCAAGTGCCAAGCTTAATCAGAGTTCATGCTACAGGATGACGATACTCACGTTTCCTTTTGGAACCTGATTTTGCATTTTCAGAATCTTTTCCCTTCAGGAATTGAGCAATATCATGCAATACTGAGCTTAGTTCTAGTCGAACATCAGGAATTGCACTAGTCTGGGAATCCCAGTAATTACACTTCAACCAATCAAATGCCTGAAAGTAATCTCAATTTGTTAAAGATGCAGAATCACTGACAAAACATACCAGCAACTCTAAAAATTATGTTATTTGATTTAATACCAAAGCCAACATCCAGAGAGAAACAAAATAATTAGCTACTCCCTCCGTTCCAAAATATAAGACCTTTTAGAGATTTCATTAGGAGACTACATACGGAGCAAAATGAGTGAATGTACACTCTAAAATATGTCTATATACATCCGTATGTAGTTTATAGTGCAATCTCTAAAAGGTCTTATATTTAGGAATGGAGGGAGTAGATGTCTAAGAAATACTAATCAATCAACTCAGTGTACCTTAATGGCTGCCAAATGTAGCAGTCGCAGAGAGGGGATGCCGCGATGTGAACTTTCTGCATGCATGCGATATATATCTTCATTAGCACTGAATTACAATAGTGCAAACTAATCTAGATACAATAGACAGAATTTACTAACCATGACGAATGTCAACGAGAATTCGTGGTACTCCAACAGTCTCAGCTAAATCAGATATTGAACGACCAGTTTCCTTGTGCGGGCTCTCCATAAAACCATTTACAAGCCTGGGAACAGATTAAATAAAAGTAGAAAATAAGCCTTGTACATAGTCATCGCTGTTGAGGTCTTCCCCTGATCAGGCAGACATTCAGTTTCTAATCTTATCAGAGGTCTACAGTACAGTTTTTTTATTTAATAAAAGCAGGAATTCTCAGTAGTGTTGACATGTGCATCTAGATTGCAGTGTTAGTAACTGCTTGTTGGCAACTTGGAGCTAAGTTGGGCACTCTTTCCTCTGAGAATTTGACATTGTTTTGGATTATGATAATATTACCTTGTTGAGACGCTTCTAGATACTTGTCCATTTGGATATCTGTGTACAATCAACTTGCAAACAGATGGCTCCAAACATATGTGAGGAAAGTGAAACTGCGGGCTTACAAAATTTATCTAACTTGTATGATATACTAAACAGAGCAATATATTTTTCACAACTTTCTTTCACAGCAGCTTAATGGATAAGCACAGTTCCGGCAGCTACCACAAACTGAGCTGAAGAATCATGGATTTCGAGTCGCTCGACTAGTCTATGAGTCGCAACAGCAAGGTCGACTCGAAAAGCGAGTCACGACTAGTCACAACTACAGGCTCGACTCTTTCCGAGTCGCTACCCCTGAGCGACTCGCATGAGTCCCGACTCGAAAACCATGCGAAGAATATGATGGAAGTGAACAACATATGATAGTTTTAAAATCAGATATAGAAAAAGTAAAGCGGAGAAACTTTGGTTAGTGCCACCATTTTGGTTGGGTAGATTTCATTTCGTTTTGGCGTTCATCTAATAACAACAGACCGGTGTTTTGACGCATGTTCATCTAATATGTTGGTACCCCAACATATTGACACCAAAGTATGTTCTAGACTTCTAGCAGCCTCTAATTCTATTGCATCAGAATGACTATGATTAAGCTCCTGATGATCTGCAGAAGTAAACTACGTTCTTTCATCAAAATCTCCTATTCGAGAAGAATGTCTGGACCACATGAAAAATATGAAAAACAGCTTTAAGAATAGCGACTCACGAATACTAATTTGTTCCCCTGGACTGCTTGCACAGTCCACCTCTTTGCACAACAAGATGTGTCACCCATCTGAACCCAGCTAATAAAATGCGTTGTTTCTCCTTTGGCACCGCGACAATACCACTGGCTCATTTTCCCGCAAGTAAATCGCCAGTACTATTCAGTTTCCACACATAAGGCGAAAATAAATAGCACCAGGAATGTCCTCACCTGATGATTGCCATGCTGTACAGCAAGGCGAGCATCTCGTCTGACTCCAGCTTATCATCCGAAGCCACTCCATTCCTAGAGAGGAAAAGTTTCCATCACATACAACTTCGTCCCAAATCCGTCCACACGCAAGAGAAAAAAAAGGTTGGAACTGTGGGTCAAAACAACATACCGGAAGAAGGGATCCCGCAGCCTTATCTCGAAGAGGGCCGCGGTGACCTCCACGGGGATGGGGAGGCATCCCCTGCTCCGCCACGCCGCTATCTGCACCAACGGAGGAGTCAGGTTTCGCACCATCCACCTGACAATTCTGGGGGGGCTTCAGGAAGAGGACACCTACCCTGCGAAGAGCGGCGCCAGGGTCAGGGTAGGGGGAGAAGATGGCGTCGCGGACGAGGCGCCACTCCGCCCAGCTCGACCACGGCACCAGCTTCCGGGCCGTGGAGCGGGCGCCGCCGGCATCTTCCGCCGCCTCCATGGGAGCGGAGCCGAGCCGAGCCGAGCGGCGAGTCCAAACCCTACTAAACCCACCGGTGGGGTCGCGCCGTTTCGCTTGGGGGGAAAAGGCGACGACTCGCTGCCAGGGTGGGGCCGGCCAAGGGTGCGTGTCTGGTTTGGTTGCGAGCGCCGAGCAGGGTGTTTTCTGCAATTTGCCACGACAGTTGTTGAGGTGCGTCCCCACCCCACCTCCCACCGTGGGGACGCGGCCGCGGCCGTGGCCAACCTCCGGCACATGGCCTCGCCGGCTGCCCCTCGCCGGAGGAGAGGCGTAAAGGCGAGCGCGGCCAGGACGCCCGCGCCGTCGCTTTCTCATCCTGCCGCCGGCGCCGCTCACATTGTCCGCTCCAACCTGCACGACACCAACATGTGATGTGAGTACCCTAGCCTAACCCCCATTGCGTGCCAACCAAAACTGCAGTTTCAGTTCGTGCGCATGCTGTCAAGTCGACATTAAGAGTGCTAGACTGCGCAACCGGAGAGAAATAGTCACAATGAGGATTGATTTTAACCAAATTGTTGCTGTAGTTGTAAGATAAATTCTTCTTTTTTTATCCCCGCATAAAAAAAAGATAAATTCTTCTTTTTAGGGGCAATTGGGGGATAAATTCTGGTAGCAACCTCACTTGACCCAAGAAACCTCAATTGACCCAAGCAATGATGTAAGCTGATAAGTACAAGTGTG
This sequence comes from Hordeum vulgare subsp. vulgare, assembly GCF_904849725.1. Lineage (NCBI taxonomy): Eukaryota > Viridiplantae > Streptophyta > Magnoliopsida > Poales > Poaceae > Hordeum > Hordeum vulgare. Next base: position 520,711,077 of record NC_058520.1, read on the forward strand.
ATGATTCAGCTGGGTATTTAGCATGTGAGTAATGCACATGTTACTTCATAACACTACTTCTTTTCATGGTTTTTACTTTCTAGTACACTATTACACTCATGGTCATTAATCACTTTCTAGTAGTTAATTACTATCACCAAGCTACAAAGAGATTTATCAGAAGAACTAGTTCACAGTATGTCTAATATTTTGATGGTCTATTTTGTTTCTTTCCTCCTAGTTTGATTAACCACCCTATGACTGTTGCGATATATAAACTCGAACTGCTTGCTCATGAAGAAACCATCGTCGCATCAGTTTAGATATTTAATCACAGTTGTAGCTTGCAACAGAAATTTTACTCTTTATTGAGACTAATATTGGAAGAAAACAAATAAGATTGCAGCATCAATGTCATTATGAGAAAATGTGTCACCTTCTATATCTGCTCAAGCACAATAACATCCCCATCAATCTCGATGTCTCTGATGTGAGCTATCTTGACTCGGTCCATCCCACCTTCTTGGCATCTTTGCTTAATTTTTGGGCATTGATTGATGTAAAGCTCCTTGAGCCCCCTGGGCAGACCTTCTTCTGGCAAGCTTTCAAGCTCACGGCAGTTGGAGATATGTAGCGTTTCAAGTGAGGAGACTTTATGCAGACTAGGAGGCAAACACTGGAGGTCATCACAGCGTGATATGTCTAAGAACTGGAGTGTGTGAGGTAAAAGCTCCAGTGGAAAGTTACTGATGTCACGGTAGTCAGCAATTTGGTAGTCAGCAATCTGAAAATGCTTGAGACGAGGAAGGTATTGTAGGCCATCTAGAAGTACATGTGCTAACAGAGAGCATGATGTTAGACGGATTTCTTCAACTGAAGCGGGAAGCAAGCCTCGCTCCAGGGCTGTCCAAGGTACCAGGCAAGGGCACTCGTAGATGTGCAGGAACTGAAGTGATGTAAGTGGACGGAAACACTCTTCTGGTAGCGAAACAAGCTCTTCACAGTGGGCTACTGTTAGACTCTTGAGGGCTGTCAGATTATGTGAAAGCAAGCCTACACGCAGAGATGTTAGATTCGGGCAACCATTGATGTATAGAAACGTTAGAGAAGACGGACAAGCTTCTTTTTGAAGATCTGGAAGTGACTCAAGTCCAGCTTCATCTATCCTCAGTGTTGTAAGTGTTGGTGGAACAGGGGGCAACTTTTTCAGCTTGGGGCAATTGATGAGACCAAGTTCAGTTAATTGAGGGAACAACTGATCAGCATCATCAAAAATCCACTCTCCGAGCTTAGGCATATCTTCCAACAGAAGCTCTTCTAATGCTGGAAAACATTTTATTTGCCCAAGTCCTGTGAACTCGTGTCCAATTTGTGTCACCTCAGTTGCTCCTGCTATATTAAGATTTTTGAGAAAAGGAAGTTGGCCTAATGGCGGGAGAACTGTGCATCTGCAGTTGCATATATGGGTGGTTTGCAGATTAGGAAGAAATGAAGTAGCAAGCCAGCTCGGGAACCTCGCCCCTGGAAAACCTTTAATCATCAATTCCTTGAGATCAATATGTGGTTGAAGGCCTTCCAGAATTTCATCTTGCTGATCTGAAGGAGGAAGTTTGCAGTCCTCATCCCATATAAAGTGTAGAGCTCGAAGATGTTCTTTGGTTTTCAGCTTCGCACAAATTGCATCTTGTTCATCAGCCACATTGTTGAGGCCACGAATGGTAAGTTTTCCTTGCAGCTGATCCATGTTTCTTAATTCTGTGATGTTGTGTCCGGAGCGTTTCAAGACAACAAATTCTTCTAATTCCTGTAGGCAGATTAAATTTCCGATTCCTGGTATCCTTGACAGTAGCCTTGTGCTTCCCTCTAAGTGGCGCAGATTAGTGAGCTTAGTAATGCCATGTGGCACTTCCCTTAGTGAGCTGCAGTTGTTCAGCTTCAATATTTGCAAGTTATAGAGCTTGACAATAGATGCTGGTAATGTTTTTATTTCAGTGCTGCTGAGATCTAGGAAGCGAAGTTGTTTCAGATTCCCTATAGACTCTGGTAATTCCTTAAGACCTCTTCCATGCATATCAAGAACTCTAAGGAACTGAAGTTTCATAAAGACACCATCAGGAAACCGAGACATCTTAGAATTGTATCCATGCATAAGAATTAGTGTTCTTAACTTCTTAAACCCATACAGTGGATCAAAATGCCTGGTCCTGACACTGGTGCATGGAAATGAAAGATGACGGGTCTTTATGGCATTGTCGTATCTTGTCCCATCCTCAAATCGTTCACAGTGTTCCATGGAAACTGATATAGCAAGGTCATGCATTGCATCATGCATCACATAGTTCTCCTTGTAGGGCTGGAAAAAAGACCTGCTTGCCAGCTCATGAAAATATGCATTACCAGAATCCTCCAGTATCTTCTTTCTAGATTGCCTGATGAAACCAAGTGCTAGCCAAATCTTAACCAACTTCTCTTTACTGAATATATAATCTTTTGGATATACGGAACAGAATGCAAAGCACTGCTTGAGATGTGGTGGCAAATGGTTGTAGCTTAGCCGCAGAGCTGGCAATATGTTATTTTTATCTGCTGGTAGCTCCCATATATCACTTCTTAGTATCCCCTTCCACTCCTCTTCATCTGCTTTGCAGAAGAGGAGGCTCCCTAATGCTTTCGATGCGAGAGGCAATCCCTTCAGCTTCTTCACAATTTGCCTTCCTATCACCTCCAGCTGTGAGTATGTGCTGCAATCACCATCCCTGAATGCATGGTTCTTGAATACGGACCAGCTGTCATCATCCGATAGTTGCTGTAACTTGTAGGGCTCTATCCCTCCCATGATTCTGCCAACATTATCATTGCGTGTTGTAACCACTATCTTGCTTCCAAGCCCTCCTGAAATTAAGGCTGCTCTATAACTGAGCCATTTGTCATAGTCTTCATTCCAAACATCGTCCAAGACAAGCAAATACCTCTTGCCCCGCAATACTCTAGAGAGTGTTTCCTGCAGCATATTCATGTTGGTGCTAGGAAAGGATTCGTCATAAGCAGCAGCCTCGAGAGTTTCTTGTGTTAGCTTTCTCCCATCAAAACATTCAGACACATAGATCCAGATCCTCAACTCAAAGTGTTCTATCACTCTCTCATCATTGTACACCATCTGCATAAGAGTCGTCTTACCAAGCCCCCCCATGCCAACAACTGGAATCACACAAACATTGCAGGAAGTGTGTCCATTCTCAGAGAGCATGAGCCTCACCATTTCCTCTCTGTCTCCCTCCCTGCCAAACAGAGCTGAACCATCCACAAGAGAGCTCGACTGTGGCCTCTCCGACGTCTCACGCCTGCTCATTTCACCCAACATCTGGAGCCCGATCGTGTCGCGTTCTCTTGCGATTTTATCCAACCGCTCCAGTATTCCGCTAATCTTACGCTTTATCCTGTACTGGCACATATTCTTACGCAGGAAGGAAGAAGGGGAACCGACACTTGCCTTGGTGGACAGTTTCACCTTCCTCTTCTTCAGATACATAATCTTGGCTGTATACCTGTCGAGCAGATCATCTAGGTCGTATGCGACGTCCTTGAGCTTCGCTAGCCATCCCCGCACGGACGCGTCCGCCAGCTGCTTCGCCTCGGCGTCATCGAGGAAGGCCTGTAGCTGAGAGAGAATCTGAGAGAGGCTCTCCAGCTTGCCATGGATGCCCCTGCAAGACTTGAAGTGGTCGAGAAGTGCTTCCGATAATTTCTGGAACAGGGTTTGCATGAAGGCTCCTAAAATTGCCTCTGCTGCCATGGGAGCTTGTTTCCTTGTTTATCAGTTGTTTCTCTGTGTGAGAAGGAAGACGGGGAAGAAAGGCTGAAAGGAGTAGACACTAGTGAGGACTGAGGGCCATGTGCTTTTTGGGACGTGTTGACTTGTTCACCCGAAGATGCTTGGCCATTTCCATGCATTTTCCTTATTCTGGGCAAAGTAGCAACTAGCAGGTGGTGAATTCTGTTCATGTGAAACCAAGCCAGAAAGGTATTCTGAAAATTTCAGTCTGGACTTTGCAAGCGCGTCTCTGGTTAACTATGGTTAGTCATGTTAGGAGAAGGTTCTTCTTATGGTCGTGCAATCCAGTTCAGGAGACTCATCATCGTCAACAAAACCGATTATAATAAGCAGGAGAAGAACCATCCCCTGGCATGGAGATATTTAACTGCTCCTTTGGACAGAGAGCCTTTCGTGGTGTACGGTGGGTGATGGATGGTGTGCTACCTAACTTTTGGCTTTCACACCTCACTATCTGCGAGTGACAGGACCTGATTATTGAGGTTCCTTTCAAAGTGACACTGAAGAACAATGAAAAATAAGTGGGCAGTTCTATAATTCTAAGGGCCTCTTTGGTTTGCGAGATTTCAAAAATGCAACATAAGAATAGAAAATGCAGGAATTTGGTGTCATGGCATGTTAAATACTCCCTCTGTTCCTTTATACAAGGTGTATTTGTTTTTTCAGAAGTCAAACGAGTGCATGTTTGACCGAGTTTTCAGAAAAAATATATCAACACCCACAATACAAAATTTATATCATTTGATCCATCATGAAAAGTAATTTCATATTTTCTCTGTTATGTATTGCAGATGTTGTTATTATATTCTATAATCTTAGTCAAACATTCAAAGTTGACTTGCACGGAAATCAATACACCTTATATTCTGAAGCGGAGACATCTTCTGAGAGCATCTCTAGCAAACCCCGTAAAAACGCAAACTGTAAAACTGGGATACGGGTAAAAAAAGGCATTTTAAGGGTCCATTTTAGCTACGGCCGAACAGAAACTGTAAAACTGGGATAAAGAGCGCCTTCCTCCGGTCCGGCGGCCGCCACCGCTTCCCTCAGTCGGCCGTGCCGGCCACGCCGGCCACGTCCAACCCCGTCGGCCGCGCCCCATCACCACGCCGGCCGCGCCCACCCTCGCCGGCCACGTCTTGTCGCCCGCCGGCCATGCCCCGTCGCCCGCCAACACTGTCCTGCTCCATTGCCAGCCGAGCCGTGCCCCTTTGCCGGCCGTGCCGGGAGGATTCCGGCAGCCAGGCTGAGGTCATGGGAGGCCACGGCGAGGTCGAGCTCGTCCAATTCAAACCGGCGGCGATCGATTGCGGTGTCTAGCGGCCTTTTTGGTGTGCGGTGATGAATTCCGACGAGTTTAGGGCGGATTCCGGAAATCTCCGCGGCGGCGTGTTTGCTCCGACGAGATTTGACCGGTATACGGGGCCCCCTCGGTTCGGCCTTCCAACCTTCAAACATAAGGGTTTCGGGTGTGGCTTTTCCGTGCCCCTTAAAACAATTACGAGTTGGACCACTTATACGTTTCTGTTCTGGACACTTTTTTCGACCAAAACTGTAAAACGCAAAACAATTACTGGTTTGACCACTTATACGGGGTCTGCTAGAGATGCTCTGAACGGAGTATATCCTATATGAACTGAAAACACAGGAACATGTATAAATGTTGTTTGGCTGTGCCATAGGAAATGCAGGATCTTTTCCAAATCATTAGGTGTGTGCCACAGTTGTTCTTCAAACGAAGGTAAAAAAATTCATGAGCTTGGACTCGATGAAGTTCCCGTGTGGAATTACACACTACAAACCAAACAAGTTTCCTAAAGGGTGAGGATACTCTGATATTTCTTTGAACCAAAAGAGGACCCAAAAGCGAAACTTGTACACTCTTATTTAGGCAAAATGCATCATCTGAAGCTTTATATGATTAAAAAGGCGATCTCTTACAAAAACACAATTTATACAAATATAATGGGAATCAAACATATATAGCCTTCTTTATGCCTTGTGCAAAGATGTGTTCCTTCAGTATCTTAGTTGTACATCCAATTTGTTTAACGGAATGACTACCATGGATACACATAAAACTTTTCGTGGGGACGGTGCTGTCGTTTTACTTTTGGCACTTTCTGTGAAAAAATAAACATTCTGCTGATCAATGTTTCCTCTAGGCTTCATGATATGATGCCCGGAGGTGTTAGGCTGTGTTTGGTTCAAGCCCAAGTTTACGTCAGCAAAAGTTGGCTTGCCCACAAGATACGATTCATTATACCAGAACTTTGTTGTTTGTTTCAGCTGAAACTTGGCTTAAATGTTTTTCATATATAATTATGTGAGAGTTGAAGACTATTTGGTATTTCCAAGATATGATCACTATATTAGTAAATTTTCTTGTTTGATTCAGGCGAATTTCTGCCTTTATTGGAACTCTGAAGATAGTAACCACCTTTGGTGCTCCAGTCTGAAGAAAGGGGAGATTGCTGGAGTGTTTGCAAAACACACTTCATGAGCTGAGCTGACAAAGAAAGACCTCTTACAGTTATTTGATGAAGCGGTGACTGGCTTCTGCTTGGCCTAAGGCGGGGATCAAGTGTGGTTTGGGATGGGATCATTCCTGACTTGGCAACATGAGGGATGATCATTGGCATGTCTGGAATGTTCGTGACAGACGGCTCTGCAGATGCCAAGACGAGTTGCTATTGCGGCGTCTTTTGAGGCTACGCCAAAGGTATAGTACTACTAGAAGAAGGAACTTTGTCTAACCACTCGATGGATGCTCCCTGATGAATAGTATTATTCTCACTAGTGAGGAATTTAGTCTAAAGCACATGCAGGACTTTGTTCTGGCCAGAGTGTCCGAGAGAATCAATCCACAGAAATCCTCGGCTCTCTTTTACGGCACGCCGTGAAAATGGCCATGATGGATGAATTTGCCGTTGGTGCTTGGGCTCTGCAAGTCAACAGGCCCGTGGAGGTGGAGGAGATCATCCGGTTATAGATTGGGGCCGCACCAGCCAATCCGGAGCCTTTCTGTTGGACAAGATACGCTCGCTCCTCTGTCAAAGAGGGAGAAGGCGTGAAACAAACCAACAGGCTAGCACCACTGCTACTCCTACTCTGCTGCGGTTTGCGAGCGGGTCGCGGCTAGCAGGAGTTGGGAAGCCATGGCTACGCCCTGCCGCATCCGCGTCCTGTTCGTCCTGCTCGCCGCCGCCGTTGCCGGCGCGGCGTCTCACCCGGCACACGAGGTGAGCGCCCCGCTTTGTCTGGTGGTTCTTGTTTTTCTTCCCTTACGCGGTTGGAATTTGGTTGTGCGCGCGTCAAGTTCTGCGCGGCCGCGGGAGGAGGAGGAGGAGGAGGGGACGGCACGAGGATCCTGATCAAGGGCGGGACGGTGGTGAACGCGCACCGGGCGGAGGAGGCCGACGTCTACATCGAGGACGGCCTCGTCGTCGCCGTCCGGCCCAACATCCCGGTGAGTGCTCGCTCCGCGTCTGGGAGATTCCTACTACTTCGGGGCTCGGAATCTTGGGATCGGGGAGGCCGAGGCTTGACTTCCGAGACCGACGAGCCACTCTGCTGCGCACACCTGCTGACCTGTTGCCCGCCTTCTACGATGCCGAGTGGTATACCAGCTTGGCTGCTTTGGGATCGCCGCCACTGCTTATTTTAGGGCCAAATGATACTGCTAGCTATCACTAGTAGTAACAGAAATCTGCGGGGATTTATAATATCGACCTTATTTTTCTTTCTTCTTTGCGGGATTTCCTTTGGGATGAAGTGAAATGTTCCGACGAAATCATGTCCTCCCCTGATTCTCTTCTGTTTTCATGTTACTTTTAGGTTGGTGACGATAATGTCAAAGTGATTGATGCAACCGGAAGATATGTCATGCCAGGTCATTTCTCGCAACTGTTCTGAATATCAAGAATTCAGTTGTTGCCTGTTGTTCAGTTCATGAGGCTTCTGGCGAATATCGCAGGTGGAATTGACCCGCACACCCACCTGGAGATGGAGTTCATGGGAACTGTAACCATAGATGACTTCTATAGTGGTCATGCCGCAGCACTGGCTGGTGGGACTACAATGCACATCGACTTTGTCATTCCAGTAAACGGGAACTTAACTGCCGGCTTGGAATCCTACAAACACAAAGCAGAAAAATCTGCTATGGATTATGGATTTCACATGGCCATTACCAAGTGGAATGATGAGGTTTCGAGGGAAATGGAAGTCATGGTCAAGGAACATGGTCGGTGCATACTTTCTTTTATATCGTTTGATTAGTCTGTTACATGACGCAGATCTTCTGTGTCAAAATTTCAGGGATCAACTCTTTCAAGTTCTTCATGGCATACAAGGGTTCATTGATGGTGACCGACGACCTCCTTCTGCAAGGCTTACAAAAATGCAAATCTCTTGGTGCCCTGGCTATGGTTCATGCAGAGAATGGGGATGCTGTTGCTGAGGGACAGCAGCGGATGATTGGTCTTGGGATAACTGGTCCGGAAGGACATGCTCTCTCAAGACCTCCAGTTGTAATTCCTTTGTCTTGAGTCTTTACGTGTTCATGTTTTTTGACAAAATCTAAGTCCCTTGATGAGATAGCTATAACATGAGATTTGTGCTTTCCTCTCACAGGAAGGTAGTGATGAGTCAATTAAGTTTCTCTTGTTCTCTGCAGTTGGAAGGCGAAGCAACTTCCCGGGCAATTCGATTAGCAAAATTTGTCAATACACCGTTGTATGTTGTTCATGTGATGAGCATCGATGCGATGGAGGAGATTGCCAAGGCTAAAAGAGAAGGTATGATGTCTGACCATTCGGTTCAAACAAGTTCCTCCTCAATTCAAAACACAAGCCAGAGTTATTTTATGAACAGTTACTCTCAGAACATTGGCTAGTTATGGCTTTGTACAAAAGTTTCAGGACTGGGTTAGTCCCAAAACAACTTGCTGGGGCTTCAAAACTTAGTAGTCCCATGGGATTGATCATACTCCAAACCTAAGTACTAAGTTGATTTAAATTTTCAACTGTAAGTTGATGTAAGCTCGAACTTTGCAGGGCAGAGAGTCATCGGCGAACCTGTGGTATCTGGGCTAGTCCTTGATGATTCTTGGCTTTGGGATCCTGACTTCGCAACTGCTTCAAAGTAAATAGAACACACACAATCAGTCTATGTTTATGTAGTTGTGTTTCCTCTTATTTCATATCATTCTTCTAGATATGTGATGAGTCCTCCAATCCGGGAAGCAGGGCACAATAAAGCACTTCAAGCTGCTCTTTCATCAGGAATATTACAGGTGACACGCTTAAATCCAGAATCCCACCTTAGTTTCCTAAAGCGTTTCAAGCTGGTGCTTAGCTTATCCGATTGAAGATTGTTTGGGGGCGGTAATAATAATGGAGTATTATTTGCTAAATTGTTGTCTGTGCATTGTCTACTATGGAGGCGGAAAAGTCCCTTGAATAAGCACCTAACTGTTCTTTGTTCCTCTGCAGCTTGTGGGAACTGATCATTGCACCTTCAATTCCACTCAGAAAGCTTTTGGTTCTGATGATTTCAGAAAGATTCCCAATGGTGTAAATGGTAATCAAGGGGGCTTGGAAAAAGGAAGCTGTATGTTGTGTCATTGCGAAAAAAATCGGGCTAAGACATTTCTCTTTTGATTATTTGATCCAGGTATTGAGGAAAGGATGCATATAATTTGGGATAGCATGGTGGTAAGTTTTGATTCTAAATGTTGTTTCTCGTGTTGGGTACGAAGTTGATTCCATTGCCGGTATTTCTGTTTTCTGACTTCATTCAATAAATGTACAGGAGACCGGCAAGATCACTGTCACCGATTATGTGAGAGTGACAAGCACAGAATGGTATTACTGCAGAAATTCTATAGCTACATGACTACATCAAAACAAAATCAGCAAAAGAACACGAAACTACCAGTTGAAACTTGAAAGTAGAATGATACATATTACTCTCTAATCTTTTCAGCGCCAAGATCTTCAACATATACCCTCGAAAAGGAGCAATCCTCGAGGGATCTGATGCAGACATCATCATCCTGAACCCCAAGAGGAGCTTCGCAATGGGCGCGCGCACGCACCATTCTAGGTCCGACACAAGCGTGTACGAGGGCAGAAAAGGAAAGGTTGGCCCCTCGTTGCTCACAACTGTTAATCTGACACGATATGAGGTCCAACCTGTGGATGTTTCTGTCTGATTGGTGTAGGGAATGGTAGAGGTCACCATTTCAAGAGGGCGAGTGGTGTGGGAGGATGGCAATCTGAACGCCGTGCCCGGTGCAGGAAGATACGTCAGGACGCCGCCTTTCGGCTACCTCTTCGACGGCATCGACAAGTCAGATGCCGTCTACAGGGCTTCCCTCCGAGCCCCTGTAAGACGTGGTGAGGCTGCTGCTGCTTAACGGCGTGTTCGACGGCTGGTCTCATTGCCCCCTGACGGTACCACCATCCTATCTGGTTCAAGAACAAATTGCGCCTAAGGTGAACAGCGTCTGCTCCATATGTAGCTTCCTTGTACATACAATCTGCCTTGTTTATATCCAGATTCAGAGATGGGTGGAAATTGTAAAGTTAATTATTCATACAAGGCACTTTTTTTCGTGCAAACATACAAATCACATTTCTGATTGGGGAGATTGCAAATAGGCTCAAGTTCGACATATCCTGATGTCAAATAAACTTGGGAGTCTGGTACAACTTCCATGATCATAGTTATATACCAGGAGCACACGCTGATAGCAGGCACAGTTGTAACTCAAATGATCAAATTTTCTAGTATCCTACTCCCATCCGTTCCTAAATATAAGTCATTTTTAGAGATTCCAATATAAACTACATATGAAGCAAAATGAGTGGATTTACACTCTAGAATAATAAGCATGATACATTCCCACTAAAAAGGGATTGAGGATGATCACACTTATCTTTTTGAAACAGTTCATCACACATTCGTGTATGAAGCATGATCTATGAAGTAACTTGGCTTTTCTTCGAAAGAACAAAAACTGATGTATAGATGCTTTATGAATCTGATAACACCTCGTCATGCTGTATGGTTTATTTAGGCGATTATACACCGCAAGCACATCACATCATAAGATCTCAAGTTATTCTGCAAGTATGTACATCCCCAATGTTTTCAAAAATGCTACGAACTTGTTCAATAGTTGATAATCTGATGTCACCTACTACAGACAGCAATATCCAGTGAACATTCACCGTAAACGTTCATGACATGATTCTGATCCAAACCTCTTGCTAATACAAGAACATTGTGAAGAATCTAGGGAGTTGGGAATACCTGAATTCCTATGGGGCTGGCTAATACAACACTCAAGATGCAGTACCTAATATTATTGTGCTATTTGTGAATCGATTCAATTTATTCCCGTGGACGGGCCAGCCAAAGTGAACTCAAAGCGCGTAGACGAGAGAAGTAATCGCTTATTGCAAGCAGAGCTCGTGCAGACTGGCGAGTGGTTAATATGCGTTGCATCTGCTGAAGGGTTTGCAGCCGCAGATTATCAGCCTGCAGATAAGACATTGTTGAACAGTTCATCACCAGTTGAATACAAATCTAATATATTTTTTCTATGTTTTCTTGCTATCCCCCCTTATTCGATGGTGCATCAGTTTAAGTGAAAATGTGCAGGTGAAAACCCGATACTCATTTTCTTTTGGGACTTCTATTATCTGTCAGTAACATTCGGAAGCTCCTGAATTCATTCTCCAAAATAAATAAATAAAAAGAAATGGAGCATGCTATGAAGGAAGTGCGTGTTTTAGTAATGAAGTAGAAAAAGAGCATATCACAATATTCGAAATCCCCAAATAGTCTGCACAAAACACATAACGACTTAAGCAGAGGAAAGAACGACAGCATGGTTTGTGTAGGTTACCTGTCGGAGGAAGTTTTCTAGAGTGCCAAGTTTTCCCATTGCCATTGCCATCTGCCCCATGTAGCTTGCAACATTACCGGAAGATCCTGCAGGGCCCAGGGATCCAGATGCTAGGGTTTCTGCAAGCGACTGTTGTAGAGCCTCCATCCCTTGAGAAAGAGCATCCTCAGCTTGTTGAGAAGACTGTTGCAAGTTGCATATGCCAGTAAGCTGCTGCTCAGTAAGAGGTTCTAGTTGACCTGCCAGTAACTGCAACAGAAATGTCGGATTAAAGAACTAGATGGAGACATGGTAACTATATATTGACCGCAAGTTAATCATCTTGACATGCTCATAAGGGCTGTGGAAAGAAAACCACTCACTAAGTTGGGCCCTGGTTAAGGAATTTAATTGTGTCTGTAACATAAATCGTATCACATTGGTACCTTAAGGAGCTCGGATGATCTGAAGCCACCTAACCACATGAAGCACCTCTCAGCAGGGGTCTTCCACATTCCCGACAGCACATGGAAAACGTCTGCTTTGGCCGCAACACCCTTGAGCCTGAAAAATTCATCATACTGTGCCATGATGCTATCAACAATACTCCGAAGATCGTCATCGCCAGCATGTGCATTGGCTGCAGCCCTCAACTCATTTATATGCTTGTTATGTTCCTCCAACCATCGTGCGTACTCCATGTCAAATGCCACAGCTCCTACAAATTAGAGAACATTAGCATAAAAGGCACCAACAGAATACTGGCACAAAGAACGAGCTTCACCAAAGGCCTAGGATAATGTATATAACAACTAAAAAGTATTCCCTCCGTCTTGAAATAAGTGACTCAACTTTTTACTAACTCTGGTACAAAGTTAGTACAAAGTTGAGTCACTTATTTTGGGACAGAGGGAGTAGTTCACTGCACCAAAATAAGGCATCAGCGGAAGTATCTATATTTTCAAAGCCCAAATAGAGGTGCAGAAATGGTACTCGCCAACAAATCAGTTGATGATTGCATCTTGAGGTTGTATCTAGATTGTTTTATCTATCACATTCTAAGGAACACCCAAGCAAATGACAAACAGAAATCCCATAACGAAACACAGTACACAGCATAGTACTGCTGATAGCAATCTAATAGTTAGATAATATTACCATTTCCACCCGCTGAGTGAGCCTGATCCCCTGAAGATGAAATAAAAATGCCCTGGAGAAGTATACATTGGTCAAACAAAAGGGATCGATGTTTAACCCAAGAAACTTCCAATGAATCATGTATGGCGATGTAGAGCACATACCTGTTGCCGAGCGCGCTGAAGCTCTTGCTCTAGTTGAGTAAGTTTCAATCTACTACTCTCCAGGTTTTGGATATATGCCTGACAAAGCCAAATGGTGAAATAATGCAAATCAGTTCTCCCAAGTGACTCAGTAGAACACACATAGAGGAAAACAGGGAAATAGGTAGGGTTAAGATGATAACAATAAAGGATGCTAACCAAGTCCACCACTGAAGTAAAATCATGTGTTAGGCTCACAAAGACTGTCTAGCACAAATCCATGCTACACTAGTACTAAAGGTTTAGGGTGAAATGATACTCCCTCCGTCCGGAAATACTTGTCCTAAAAATGCATATAATGGATGTATCTACAATTAAAATAAGTCTAGATACATTCATCTCTAGGACAAGTATTTCCGGACGGAGGTAGTACATCATACACTGTTTAAACTAACTATCATGCTACCAAAGTATGCAAGCACATCACAAATGGAATCTAATAACATTTTAAGAACATATAAGCTCACCTTCTTTCTTAAACGGCTTTTCCTAGCAGCTTCACGGTTTTGGGCAAGACGGCGAAGTGACTGCTGGTAAAGAAACTAAAATCTTTAAGCAATGGATCAGCATGTGACCGAAGCATCAGATATGTAGTGTTAACTGTACCTTATGATCTAATTTGTCCCTTGATTTGTCACTAGAATCAGAAGCTGTGGGGGCAGCAAGCTGTCCTTGTTCAAACTGTTAAGTGGGATAATCATCAATAAGTATAAATACTGTGGCATTAATTTTCAGCAATTGTGTTAATGAGAACTAAATTCAAATAGGCAACTAGGCAATATGTGGGAAGATAAAGGTGCTACTGCTTGAAATGTCATTAAGATATGACACCATCCTGGATACACATAGGACCTTTTTCCTCTCTCGGATACATATCATTAAGAAATAAGAAGCATGTCGAAATGACACAAATATCCAAACAGACTCAAACAAAAGGATAGGAAACCAAGAACAGGAACAAGGTATCTAACTAACGCTACCGAAGGACCTTAACACTAACAAATCATTCAAGATCTCAAGCCAGGTGTACACGTACATAATACTGAAATTCAAAGATCTTTTAGGAAATTTAAAAAGCTCTTTAACTGCAAGGAAACAAACATTTTGGAAACGAAATTTAGATCTCCAAAACCTGAGAGTATGAAAAGTTCAATATCAAGCGTGCCACTATAATGGGACAGGCTGACAAAGGGTTGAGCTGAGAATGGTAGGTACCATTTGGTTCCTCTCATCAATGTCTATATCCGGATCCGTTGATGTATCAGTCCTAGGACTTGTATCAGCCATACTTGACTCTCCCCAGTTCTCATTGTTACGAGTTCTTAAAGCTACTAGATTTGGCTGCACTGCCTTTTGCTGTAGTAGTGCCTGAGGATCAACTGCTGTTACTGCTGCCGCCGCCGTAGTAGCTAGATCAGTCGGAGAAATGGACTGCAATATGGGGTGCAAAAATTGCATCAATCCCTAATGCAGATGGAATATCACCTAATAATTGGGGCTCTGACTTGCCACTGGTACCTTTCCGTAGTTTCCAAACTGAAGGGGGTCACTGGTATATGCATGTGTATTTGGCTTCAGGTTGAATAAATTATCTGAACATCAGCAGACAACGGAGAAACAAACTTCAGTAATCATGAACATCGACGGTGCTACTTACTGAAATCTTATATGAAGTTGTAAACTTCTCACAAGCAGAAAAGCGTAAAGGATCCATGATTGAAGTCACTGGAGGAGGCTATGTTTCTAGCGCAATTGATTGAGGAAAGAGCAACATACTTGTACTGAAATTAGCAAGATCTTCTATTCTGAATCCAGCAGAGTGCGCGAGCGCCCCGAAATCAGCAACTCGGGATGGCTGCATGATGTTCACATCTGTTGGGCTGCAAGAAATTTTCACCACAGTTAAAAAAATCTCAGAAAACAACATGTGCCTGCAACAAAACTCCTATCTTTTCTTATTCTTGTCTTGCATGTGACATGCTACATCCTATGCCCATCCCATACCGCTCATTCAGTAACTAACACAGCCGCAACCTATATATTTATTTTCTATTGGAAGAATCACAATGCCATTCAACTGCATCGGTCAGAGAGACTTATGTATGTGCACCAACCATCAAGAGGGACCGCTCGGATGTGTGATAAATATATTTGGTTTTGGTCCACAAACCCATAGTTTCTTCTACTACATGTAGTAGTAGTAGTGCTTTGTTCAAATTATTACTCCATGAGTTTAACCCCAAACGTGCATGCCCAACCTGCATGTTCTGCCCTTTTTTTTCTGAAGATCTGGACCTACCACATGTACGTGCCACTGATTCCCAGTGATCAGTGATGAGCCCCCTGGAGAGTTAATGATGCACACACAAACGAGGCAATCATGGTACTACTAGCATGGCAGGAAGAGGAGTAGCGAGGCCTCGCGGCAATTATTGCTCCTTCTTCGGCTTCCGAAGACCCTGTTACTACTACTCCTACTCCTCCTCCTAGTAGTAAAGCTGCTCTGCCCCTCTAATCATCACGGCACTCGAGCTAAAGGTCGCCGCACTCCACATCGACAAGGGCTAATCGGAGGGGAAAAGCGGCCGGCTTTTTCCGTGCTGGAAAAGGAGGAGCAATCAGCGGCGCCGGGGGCGCCATGATCAATTAAGTAATCCGCAACCAGGGGTCGTTAATTCGTAATCGCGCCGTGCGGCACAGGGATGCGAGTGAGACAACACGGAGCGTGCGGAAATGAGCGAGCGAGCGAGCGCATGGGGCAGGGAAGGAAACCATCAAGAAATGGAGGAGGGGGTGGCGGACGTACATGGTGTGCTGAGGAGCCCCGAATCCCGGCATCGGCCCGCGCGGGTCTCCGGCCGCCGCCGCCGCCGCCGCCGCCGGCCCTCCTCCTCCTCGCCTACTCTCCATCGGCCACCATCAACCGCCGTGCACCCCCGGTGCTGCTGCCTGGCTCATCACCCCGCCTCACCAGCCTGCGGAAGGGGAGGAGGCAAGGGGGTCTTTCTCCGACGCCGCCGCTGCCACCAACAGAAGCGAATCAAGAAGAGGCAGAGGGAGAAGAAGAAGCTACTAGCTAGCTAGGATACTTGGATGTTTCTGATACTCTGATCAGTTGCTGAGCAGGTAGCAGCGGTAACCTGACGGGACGGGGCTGCGAGGTGACGTTGGTGGTGGCCTCGTGTGGCTGTGGTGTGGGTGAAGCCGTGGAGGGGGAGGTGGAAGGTGGGAGGGAGAGTCCTCCACCGGCGACAGTGGCACAAGGGAGGGAGGGAGGGGGGAGAGCTTAGCTTAGCTTAGCGATGCAGCGCCTCGAATTCCGGCCATTTTTTTTATGATGGCTCCTTGGTTTTGCGAGTCCTGCTAGAGGAGGAGTGACGTTTGGACCATAGCAATCTCTAGGCGGGAGAGTCATCCATCCTCTGCCTCTGCACCACAGTGGGCTACTGTGAGGCAGTCAAGGCTCATCACCCACCGTGCCTGCCTGCATGCATGCCTGCCTGCCTAATCTCCAAATGCAATACACGTAAATTCGTATTGCTTCATTCTCGAAACAGGCTTTCGTCCCACTTTATATATAAAGCAAATAGATCAGTATCTAGACATCACATCCCAACAAAGTGACAGAAAAGAGGATCCGTTGGGACAGCAACACAATCCAGCCCAAGAAAAGAGAAGAAACAAAAAATGGCATCAAAGGGACAAGCTAAGCAGCATGCGAGGTACAGGAGAGCCGTCGGGCGGCCACCATCAACGCGTCCAGGTAGCGCTGAAGCCGGTCCCAGTCTCGGGTCCTAACGAGCGGATGCCAGTGCTGCAAGAAGGCAAGAAATTTGAAGAACGAGTCAGATGCACGCTGCTGAAACACCTTCTCAATCACCATTTTATTGCGACTAGTTCAAAGAGTCCACATCATAGTTGCGAAGACCAGCCAAAACAGTCGGCATTTACGGCCGACCTGGGTGGCCCGCACCTGCAGAAAATCTGCAAGGTCATAGGCCTCCCACTCCGGCCCCAGAGCCTCGCGTACAAAGCACCAAAGGGCCTGCTGTTAGGGCATAGTTTATGCCTAAGTAATTTTGGTGATTGATGACAGTACCGTAAAGGACTAACCGTGTGTGCTAAGATTTCAGATAACACATGTCAACGGCACAAGACAACTCGCCCCCTCTTTCATGGAACAGAAGCACGGTGTACTCTACGATTCTCTTTATTTGAGTCATAGAAACGCCGTACTATTAAGAGAGGAATCGTGGTGGAAAGGTTTGGGTGGAATCAATTTTGCACGCGCACACTTCATCTCCTTTCCCCCTTGCCGACAACTTTGGAGTGGCTCCCGCCTTTGTGTTTCTCTCTTCTTTGCAAATGGTCCCTCAGCGGTAGTACCGCTGTGCCTAGCGGTAGTACCGCTAGCCCTAGCGGTACTACCGTTGGAGTGCTAGCGGTAGTACCGCTGCAGCCAGCGGTAGTACCGCTAGTTGGCGGTAGTACCGCCCCTGGTCAGCGGTAGTACCGCTCCAGGAGCTTAGTACCGCCTTCCTAGCGGTTGTACTTGGACGGACCTTTTTGCGAAGACTTTCTTGGCGGTGGTTGGCCCGGTAGTGCTTATGCACTACCATGGGCCCAGCGGTAGTGCCGCTGCAGCCAGCGGTAGTACCGCTGGAGTGCCAGCGGTAGTACCGCTGCATCCAGCGGTAGTACCACTAGGCACGGGCTGTGAGTGGGAAAACGGTTGGATTCCCCCCCCCCTATATAAGGGGTTCTTCTAGCTATGGAACCTCATCTCTTACCCTCCCAAGCTCCATTGTTGCTTCCTAAGCTCAAAAGTGCCCGATCTCTCTCCCTAGCCAATCAAACTTGTTGATTCTTTAGGGATTGGTTGAGAAGGCCTAGATCTACACTTCCACCAAGAGAAAAGTTGATTCCCCCACCAATCCCTTGCGGATCTTGTTACTCTTAGGTGTTTGAGCATCCTAGATGGTTGAGGTCACCTCGAAGCCACATTCCATTGTGGTGAAGCTTCGTGGTATTGTTGGGAGCCTCCAAGCTTTGTGTGGAGTTTGCCCAACCTCGTTTGTAAAGGTTCGGTCGCCGCCTTCAAGGGCACCTATAGTGGAATCACGGTACCTTGCATCGTGCGAGGCGTGAGGAGAATACGGTGGCCTTAATGGCTTATTGGGGAGCATTGTGCCTCCACACCGCTCCAACGGAGACGTACTTCCTGTCAAAGGGAAGGAACTTCGGTAACACATCCTCGTCTTCGTTGGTTCCACTTGTGGTTATCTCTAACCTTTACTTTGTGAATGCTTATGTTGTTGTCTATCTCTTACTTGTCTTAGTAGCTCTCGTTGTTAGCTTCATTACGGTTCACCCCATTGTTGTTATATTTGTGAACCCGTATGTTGTTTACCCTAACTTGCTAAGATTAATTAAAAAGTGGTCGTTGCCTATTCACCCCCCTCTAGTCAACCATATCGATCCTTTCAATTGGTATCAGAGCCACGTCTCTTTATTAAGGGTTTCACCACCCGAAGAGTATGGAAGGCGAAGAGGGAATTACCCATGGGCAACCCGAGGCCATGGACTTGACTTCGGTCACAAGGGACGACTTGAATACGGCTATGGCCGCCCTCAAGACATCCTTGACGAACGAAGTCAAAACCATGCTTAAAGAGTTAATTGAGGGATTTAAAAGTCCACCCGAACCGGCGTTAGTGGTTAAACCCACCATCACCGATTCGGAGGCCAATTCCTCTAAGGAAACGGCTAAAGGTATGCGACCTTCCTCATCTCACGAAAAGGATGGGACTGGAACCTATGCCTCAGTTCCACCTCCCATGGTCTATGGAGGATCCGTTCCCACACGGCGTCTTAACCCTGTTGGTCCTCCTCCTAAGCTTGTGAAAGGTGACTTTGCTAACTGGGTATTTTCTATTAAGTCTCATTTGAATCACAGCTCAACAAATTTGTGGAGAATCATCGAGCAAGGATATTATCCCCATGATCCAAGCAACCTCACTCCAAGAGAAGATGCATACAATCAATACAATCACTCCGCTTTGTTTATTCTCCAGTCCGCAGTGCCACCTGAAGATCTTCCTCACTTGCGTCCCTTCACTTTGGCCAAGGATTGTTGGGAGCATATTATGGTGTTGTACAAGGGAAGCTCAAGCATTCAACGATCCAACTATGAAGTGATACTTGATAAGGCCGATGAGTTTGTGATGAAGGAAGACGAGGACCCTCGTGATCTCTATCGGAGGGTGACTGATATTGCTATGGCACTCAAGGATCATGGGAGCAAGGATGTGGATGATACATGGGTCAAGCGCAAGTTTCTCAAAGCCATCATGCCTTTCAATAAAGCTATGTCATCTGTCATTCGTCAGCGACCAGAATTCCACTCCTTGTCTTCCAGTGAGGTGTTGGATGAATTTATTGCAATGTCAATCATGAATGAAACAGCTGACAATGCACTTGCTCGTGTTCGCTCAAAGACAACTTGACCCAACCTTGAGTTAAAAGCAAAAGCAATGTTTGAAGAAGAAGAAGAAGAAGAGGATGAGGAAGAGGAGAGTTGCCCTGAAGACACAAAGTATGCCTATCATGAGCACATGGCTCTTGCGTCAAGGCAATTCTGGGGCAACAAGAGGAACTCAAGACCCACCTTCACCAACAACAACTCGAGTGGATTCAAACCCAAGCAACGAGCGAGGACATGTTATAAATGTGGTAACGTGAGCCACTTCGTGGCCGAATGTCCCTATGAGAAAATGGAAGACAACGGGGGCAAGCTCATTCGCAAAGACAAAACCAAAGTCATTTCCAATCAAGAACAACTTTGTGAAGAAACCCCACCCAAAAGGGATGGTGGCCCTTGAAGAGTACCCTTCCGATGATGATGATGATGATGATACAGTGGCAACGGCAACTGTTGCTATTGCCACTACCTCTCCCCAGAAGTTGTCTCTCTTCAACGCCCCCAACGAGAACCACATCACCAAGTGCCTCATGGCAAAAGGTATCAATGAGGTAACCCCCATCGTTAAGACCAACATCACTACTGCTCCTTCAATGTTAAATTGTGTTCATGATAGTGATGTTGGGGAACTTAATGAGCATGATCTTGACAAGTTTTTGTGCACTATTAAGGGAGAATCCAAGAAGCACTTTGTTGCTCTCTTGGAACAACTGGGTGAGGCCAATGACCTCATTGAGTCTCATGAGGAGACCATCTCCGAGCTTCAGGGATACAGTCGTGACTATACCGATGAAATTGCTGAATTATCTATTGCTCTAGAAAAGGAGCGCACTCTTCGTTTGGCTCTTGAGGAGTCATACAACGATGACTGCGCTAAAATGCAAAAGAAACTAGATCATGATACTATTCTTACTCGTATGCTTAAGTTTGAGAAGTATGCTCTTGGGGTTGGCCATGACAGACTCAAAGTGGAGTTTGACACACTTGACAAGGCCCACAAGGTCTTGAAAGGTGTTCATTTCTCTCTGAAAGAGTCTCATGATCAACTCCAAGCAAAGCTTACCAAGGAGATCTCTACTTGTCCTCCCTTTGTGTTAATTGATAATGCTTGTGCAACTAATCCCTGTTGTGAGCATGTACATCTTGTGGAGGAAAATGCCAAGTTAAGGGAGAAACTTGAGAAGGGCCTTGTGGCATGCATACAAGGTGAGAAGAGCCTGAACGACCTCTTGAGCACTCAAAAGGGTGTTGTAGGAAAGGAGGGACTTGGACTTACCTCCAAGTCAAAAGGTAAAAGGAGGAACAGGAACAAACGATCTCCTACCCTCATGGACATCTTTGTCAAAGAGGGTGAGGGGACTCAGGAGGTGAACAGGAATAAGGTGGATGATGGAAACGTCAAGAAGGGCAAAACCATTCCTACTAACACAGCCAACAAACTCAATTCTTCTTATGTCTTATGTCGTGCTAGTGATGGCCATGTTTATGCCAGATTTGTTGGTTCCTACTATGAGTACATTGAATGGGCTATCTGGGTTCCTAAGACCCTTGTCTCTAACACGAAAGGACCCATTAAAAAATGGGTACCTAAAACCAAGCCTTGATCTATTGCAGGAGTTTGCTTCCTTTGGGGTGTCATGGTTGCTTGATAGTGGAGCAACAAATCATATGACCGGAAGCAAGGAATTAGTGGTGGATGTGCATCCTTCTCCATCTATGCCCACCCATGTCCAATTCGCCGATGCATCCTCGTCAAAGGTATTGGGATTTGGTAAGGTGGTTGTCTCTCAAGAGTTATCTATTGAGAACGTCATGCTTGTTGAGTCGCTTGCCTACAATTTACTTTCGGTTCGTCAACTTGCAATTATGGGTTTTTCCACATTCTTTAATCTTGATACTGTGATCCTCCTGTGGAGCAAGACTCTTAAAGTAGCCTATGTTGGATATGTCGAAGATGGTCTTTATGTGGTGAACTTCTCAAAGCGACCCACTAAGACCGCGACGTGTTTAATGGCTAAAGTTGATGTGGGCTGGCTTTGGCATCGCCGATTAGCTCATGTCAATATGAGATCTTTGCAAAGTCTTCTAACACGGGACCATATTCGTGGACTAACAAATGTGAGTTTTGCTAAAGATCGTGCTTGCAGTGCCTGCATTGAAGGAAAGATTCATGAAACTGCTCATCGTCCAACGACTCTCATCTACACTAAGAGGCCATTGGGGCTCCTCCATATGGATCTTTTTGGCCCTCCATCATTTGATAGTCTTGGAGGCAGAAAGTACTACTTGGTGATTGTTGACGACTACTCAAGATACACCTGGGTATATTTCTTCAAAAGGAAGAGTGAAACTCAACAAACTGTCATCAACTTTGCTAATGAAGCTCAACATCAACATGAAGCAAATATCTTGATGATTAGAAGTGACAATGGCACCGAGTTCAAGAAGTACACCTTGGATGAGTTTCTAGGTGATGAGGGAATAAAACATCAATATTCAGCACCATATACCCCTCAACAAAACGGCGTGGCAGAAAGGAAGAACCGGACCTTGATAGACGCTGCAAGAACAATGATGGCGGAATTCAAATCTCCATATAACTTTTGGGCAGAGGCCATCAACACAGCATGTCATGCGTCCAATCGGCTCTATATCCGCAAAGGTCCGAACAAGACTCCATATGAGGTTCTAACTGGAAACAAACCCAATCTCAAGTACTTCCGGGTATTCGGTTGTAAGTGTTTCATTCTCAAGAAAGGTGCACGTTTAGCTAAATTTGATTCTAGAGCACATGAGGGCATCTTTGTTGGTTATGCTACAAACTCTCATGTTTACCATGTCCTCAACAAGTCCTTCGGACTCATTGAGGAGACGTGTAACGTGGAGTTTGATGAAAATAATGGCTCCCAAGTGGAGCAAAGTGGTCTTTGTGATGTAGGTGATGAAATTCCTCCCCAAGCCATAAGAAGAATGGGGATTGGTCAAATACTCCCCATTGAGGAACCCCTTGTGGCCGAAGGAGAAGGACAATGGTCTACTCAAATGGAGCCATCACCCCCACAAGCCCCACACGCTTCCGATGAACAAAGAGAAGACTCTCAACAAAATGAACAAGCTCAAGGTCAAGATAAATTGCCCAACAATGATGATTTGTCCCATGATATTCAAGCACTTACCCAAGGTTCCGAACCTGCGCATGATCAAGATCAACTGCAACCACAAGATCCAGACCAAGTAGAAGCACAAGATCAAGATAAAGAGCAACCACAAGTACAAGGACAAACAAGTGAACCTGCTCAAGTCGAAAGTCAAGATGGTCAGGATACTGTCTCACAATTCCCTTCTGCAGCACCAACAACCGGTGCCAGGGGAGGATCAAGACGCAAGGGCAAGCAAAGTAAACAGGCCGATGCTCCCCAGTTATCCAATGAAGAACTCTTGGAGCATCGAGCAGCCAAGATTGCGAACAAGCTGAGAGTCAAGGCACATCTTATGAAGAATGTACTTGGCAGTTTAAAAAGGGGAGTATCCACCCGTCAACAGATTTGGAATTATTGTGAGCATCACGCGTTTGTTTCATATTGTGAACCTCAACAGGTACAGTAAGCGCTCGATGATGAGGATTGGCTTATGGCCATGCATGAAGAACTTAACAACTTCGAGCGTAACCAAGTCTGGGATTTAGTGCCAAGGCCAACGGAGGAACATAATGTCATCGGGACCAAATGGATATTCAAGAACAAGCAAGATGCCAATGGGATTGTGATTCGAAACAAGGCAAGATTGGTGGCTCAAGGCTACTCCCAAGTCGAGGGTATCGACTACGGTGAAACTTTGCCCCTGTTGCTCGTCTAGAATCTATTCGCATGTTGCTTGCATTTGCTTCTCATCATAACTTCAAATTACAACAAATGGATGTGAAAAGTGTCTTTCTTAATGGTCCTTTAAATGAGTTGGTCTATGTCAAACAACCCCTGGGATTCGAACATCCCAAGCTCCCCAATCATGTGTACAAACTTAATAAGGCACTCTATGGCCTTAAACAAGCCCCACGTGCGTGGTATGAGTAGCTTACTGAGTTGTTACAAGATCGTGGGTTTGAAATTGGGAAGATAGATCTCACTCTTTTTACTAAGAGGGTTAAAGGGGATTTGTTCATATGCCAACTATATGTTGATGATATTATCTTTGGCTCTCCTAACATTTCTTTCAATGAAGAATTTGCTGCACTAATGACTGAGAAATTTGAGATGTCCATGATGGGAGAGTTGAAGTTCTTCCTCGGCTTCGAGATTAAACAAGGCCTAGAAGGGACCTTCATCAAACAAGCCAAGTACACTCAAGACATGCTCAAACGGTTCGAGCTTGAAGATGTCAAGCCGATCAAGTTCCCCATGCCAACAAGATGCAAGCTTGACAGTGATCCCAATGGTAAAGCAGTGGATCAAAAGGTATATCGCTCCATGATTGGATCCCTCCTTTACCTTTGTGCATCTAGACCGGATATTATGTTGAGTGTAGGGATATGTGCACGGTTTCAATCCGCACCAAAAGAAAGTCATTATATGACTGTTAAGCGAATCTTTCGATATTTGGCTCATACCCCAAACTTTGGCCTATGGTATCCCAAAGGAGCAAACTTCAACCTAGTAGGCTATTCTGACTCAGATTGGGCAGGAGATTGTGTGGAGAGGAAGTCAACTTCTGGAGGATGCCAATTCCTTGGTCGCTCACTGGTAAGTTGGTCCTCAAAGAAGCAGAATTGTGTCTCTCTATCATCCACCGAAGCTGAGTATGTGGCAGCTGCAAGTTGTTGTGCACAATTGCTATGGATGAGGCAAACTTTAAAGGATTATGGTGTCACTTGTGACAAAGTGCCTCTTCTATGTGACAATCAAAGTGTTATCAAGATTTTCCTCAACCCAATGCAACATAGCAAGACCAAGCATATTGATATTCGCCATCACTTCATTCGTGAACATATCAAGCTAGGTGATATTGAGGTTCACTTCATCCACACTGAAGAACAACTTGCAGATATTTTCACTAAGCCCCTAGATGAAGCAAGGTTCGAGGAGTTAAGGCATGAGCTAAATGTCGTTGATTCAAGTAATGTGGATTGAAGCTAGGCATGTTGCACCTTACTATGCATTCTATCTTGTTCTAGATGTAGGGGGAGTGTTGTTCTCTCAATGAACTCTTCCTCCCCCATTATGCATAAATCGATCTAGTCTTTCACTTTAGCCATTGCCAAATGGCACTTGTGCTTCAAAGACGAGCGTTGGTCATGAACCCAAGGATAATTCTTCGCGGTGTCATACCTTTGTCTCAAACATAGGTGGCCTCGGCCACCGCCCCCCACCTTTCTCTCATAAGGAAGAGAGGATACAAAATGACAAGTTAGTATATCTTGCTGGTGATATCTTCTTATTCTCACTAACTTGTCATTTGCCCACGTTCTTCTCATCTCCTAGGTCCCGTTGTGACATTTGCAGCGGTACTACCGCCAGGGGTAGCGGTACTACCGCCAGGACCCCAGCGGTACTACTGCTAGGGTTACCGGTACTACCGCCAGGACCCTAGTCTACCACGACCTAACTAGGACATTTTTAGGGCTGTCTCAAGGGGGAGCGGTACTACCGCCAGGGGGAGCGGTAATACCGCCAGGACCTCAGTGGTAGTACCACTGGCCCGTACCCCTTGGGCTATATAAAGGAGGGGGCCCGTTTTTTCCTGCCTATTTCTTCTTCCTCGTGGCTCCTCCCTCCCCAACCCCGAACTCCCCCTACTTGGATCTCTATCCGTGGATCCCCTTCTCTCCGTTGAGTTGGAGGGTTTGCTCCACTTCTCCTTCCTCCTCCAAGTGCCATGGACCCCGGTAAAGCTCCTCCCTTTCTTCTCTTGGTTGATGTTTTCTTGTTCTAGGGTTAGGAGCATTGGTGATTTGGATCCATGCCTATGGTATTGTGCTTTGTTCTTGGATGACATGAAGGAGATTTTCGAGGGGAGTGTAGGTCCTATGATTCTTTGCCTTTATATTGCCATGCCCTAGGATTTTCATGTTTTAGATCAAGCACTCCTTCTATTTTTGGATTAGATCTAAAACTTGCATCCTCTTGACTAGGCATGTCCTTATTTAGATGGTATTTGTGATCCTCATGTGGTTAGGGATGTGGTGGAGTTTTTAGTGATTATATACAGTCCCATGGCCCTCGGAAATCCCATGTAGCTGTCTCTATGGGTCCTTTTCATATTCAGATCTGAAAGTCAAACCCTAGCGGTACTACCGCCAAAGGTAGCGGTACTACCGCTAGGACCCCAGCGGTACTACCGCCAGGGGTAGCGGTACTACCGCCATGACCCCAGCGGTACTACTGAACGTGAATGCTATGCCCCTAATCGACTTTTGGTGTTAATGACAACACATACATAGGAAACTAATCCTATTTGTTGAGTGTATCTCAGGATGGCAAGTACTTTAGTAGATTGAGAATTATGTGCCAAAGGTGGTCTGAGAAGATCGGGATTTATATGTCAAGAAGGCTCGGGATTGAGAAAAGATGATGTAGACTATCCTTTTGAGTTTACTAGTCTTGAGTATACGGATCCCGCACTATTAAGAGGGGATCGCAGGTTTTGCGATGAACTTTCTCATGCCACATCTTCACTATTCTGCTCAATACCACATATTCTCTACTCCGCTCCTATCTCAAAACAGGTCTAATGCCTCGGACTTCCGGCTCCCTCCGGACGTCCGTGGGCCGGTCAAGGGTCGGACGACCGACATGCTTCGGAAATCCGGAGCTCTGCACCAGAAGAACTTGAGCCCTATAACCCAGATTTCCGGCTCCCTCCGGACATCCGAGGGCCGGTCGACCGACCAGCTTCGGAAATCCGGAGCCCTGCACCAGAAGAACGTGAGCCATATAACTCGAACTTCCGGCTCCCTCCGGACGTCCGAGGGTCGGACGTCCGTCCCCCTTTGGAAATCCGGAACCTTGCACCAGAAGAAGTTGAGTCGAATAACTCGGATTTCTGGCCTTCTTCGGACGTCCGGTCCCTGTTCAACTCACAGTGTTTCCACACATATCTACAGCTCTCGGACGACCGACCCCTATCGGACGTCCGACCCCTTGCGAACGCCCGGACTTCCGTAAACTGCCGGACGTCCGAACCCTGTGTGACTTAAAGTGTCCCCAACGGCTGTTTTACACTCCCCACTATATATACCCCCCCCCCACTTCGTGAGAGGGTGTTCAACACAGCTAGAACACATCCAAGAACACCCTTCTTCTCACTCACTCTTGTCTACACCAAATCTTAGACCCCAAGAGCATTTGTGAGTCCCTTTGAGTGTTGTTCCAATCAAAAGATAGATCGTCTCCTTCTCCTCCTTCCCACCAAAGTGATTTGTGATTTGAGCAAGTTTTGAGCAATCCCCGTGATCTTGTTACTCTTGGATGTTGGAGACTCCTAGGCGGTAGGAGTCTTCGAAGAGGAATCAAACCATTGTGATTTCCCCCGGAAAGTTTGTGAGGGTTTGGAAGCCACCTCAAGGCTTACCACTAGTGGTTGAGAAACGCCTTCGTGGAGTTATCTCAAAGGGAGAATAGGGTGAGCCTTCGTGGCGTTGGTGTGCCTTCGTGGTAACATCCGCCCCTCTAACGGTGACGTAGCTTCCCTCCAAGGAAGTGACCATCGGGATACATCCTCGTCTCTCTTGGAGTTTCGGTTATTCCTAACCCTAACTCTCTACTTGTGTTAATCCTTATTACGTACTTGTATTTGATTATTGTTTACCGCTTGCCTTACTTCACTCTAAATAGCTTACTCCTTGTCATAGCAATTATTAGGCCTACAGTCATATTCCGCACTTTTGCCTAAAATTGCTAAGTAATTATTAAAATTTGGAACTGTACCTATTCACCCCCCCCCTCTAGGTCCACCTCGATCCTTTTCAATTGGTATCAGAGCCTCGTGCTCTATTCTTGTGGCTTAACCGCCCTAGAGCGAGATGGACGGGATTCCAACTACGGTAGCTCCAGTGGAGAGAGACGGGACTTCCACAGAAGTCAAGTCTTTCACCTCTGAGGACCTGGAACGGGCCCTTGCCAAGCAAAAAGAGGAGCATGATGCTTCTCTTGAGGCCTTGGTCCAAATAAGACTGGCATCATTAACCACGGGGACATCCACGTCCCCGAGGGCCTCAAGGCCACATGTGCACGGTTCTTCATTTGGCCAACAACCTCCGGAAAGGAACCAAACCAGTGTTCCATGGCTTTATGCTAGATCTCAAATTGAGAAACCTAAGTACAATCGTGGAGGAAAACCTCCCTTGCTTGATGACAATTCCGATTTTGCTTTGTGGAGAGTTGGTATGCAGGATCATCTTAGGTACGCCAATGATGAGATGTTGGACATCCTCGAGCATGGGTACAATCCTGTAGATCCAAGGTGCCTCACTCCCAGAGAAACTTATGACAAGCATCTCAATGACACTGCGATCATGTGCATAAGAAAAGGAATGAATGACAAGCAACGAAGACCTTACATTCACATCACAAGTGCCAAGGAACCGTGGGATAGCATTATAAGGACCAAGACCGGTACCTCGACTCTTTGGCTTTCTCAATATGAAATTGCCAAGGGGCAATTACAGAATTTCTGTATGGAAAAGGGTGAATCTCCCAAGCAACTGCTAGAACGGCTCATGACTCTCGCCGCAGACATTGAGTCATGTGACTGTGACAAGACGCAAGATGGTTTCAATCTGACCAAGAGATTTCTCGTGGACAAGTTACTTCATGCTCTTGCTCCGTACCACCATCAAATGGTATGGGCATGAGGCAGCACCATGGGTTCAAAAAAATGACTCCAGACTACATCATATCCACTTCCCAATTATTTGAAGAGTCAAAGGAAAATGCAATAAAGCACCTTGCCATGCATGGCACTTCAACATCAAAGATCAATCTTGCTTTGAAAGCCAAGCATGAATGTGATGAAGAAGAAAGTGAAGAAGAAGAGGGTGATGATGACTGTGAAGATGGTGATGATGTTGACTCTGATGAAAGCCCATCTTATGAGGACATTGCTCTCTTTGTAAAGAAGTTCAGTGCAGGAAAATTCAAGGGAAGATTCCCAAAGAAGAAGGTAAGGAAATGCTATAACTGTGAGGAAACCAACCACTTCTCCAATGACTGCCCTTATGAGAAGAGATAAGATAAACCAAGGTTTCCGAAGACCTTTGTAAAGAAGAAGTTGCCAAACCCTATGAACTCCAAGCTCAAGAGAACTGATGGAAGGGCAATGGTTGCACAAGAAGAATCAGATCCAGAAGACGTTGGTGGGGTTGCTGGAGTAGCTCAGGATACACAAAACACCTTGAGGCTAGTCAACAAAAGTGGCTATGTTGTTCACTACAACTATATGAAAGACTACAAGGGCAACGCCCACAAGTGTTTGATGGCAAAGACTGCCATGGGAGATGAGGAAGACCAAAGCTCCCATGATAAGGTTAAGGTAAATCCACGGTTAAACTCTTTCAGTCTAGCTTCTACCTCTCCTGATGAGTATCTTGATGTGGAAGATCACTATGAGGATAATGACTTAGATCATCCCATGTTTGCCAAAATAAACAAATTTATGTGCTCTCTTAAAGGAAAGAAGCTCACTATGTTTCGCATACTTATGGAAATGGTGAGTAAGCACACCAATACCATCAAGGAACTCGAAACCCTCGTCACTGAGGAGAAGGAAAGAAATGAAATCCTTGAGCAGAAAGTCCTGTATGAGGAAGCACAAAATGATGCATTATGCTCAAAAGTTGGTGAAAACCTTGATAAACATGCTAATGATCTTGCCTCCTTGAAAAAGGCTGAATCTGTGTGCAAAGAGTTACTAAATGATAAAAACCGACTAGTGAACTCTCATGCTTCCCTTTCTAAGGATGTGAGCGTCTATCCTTGTCTCTCAAAGACAAGGAAGAGAAACTCACTGTTCTTACAAAGAGCTTTGAGGCACTCAAGGTTACTTATCTTGACACTCTAGCTAAAGCTTACTCCTCACCTATTATTAATGTTGATACCTGCACTACTAACTCTAGTAGTGAACTGACATCTATCCTTGAGGGAAACTGTTTGCTAAAGGCACAGCTAGACAGAGGTCTTATGACATGTGCACAAGGACAAAAGACTCTCAATGAGATCTTAAGTCAACACAATGGAGGCCTTGCCAAGGAAGGACTTGGGTTCAATCCAAGCACCGCCAAGAAAAGTGCATCTCCTCTCAAGTGTACCACTCCGCTTAAAGAAATATTTGTACGAGAGGGACACAAGGAGAAAGGTAAGGTTGCGAGTGGGTCGGCCACTAGGGGTTCGCCTACTTACAACAAGACAACTGAATTCATGCCTCCATCCTATGTACTTCGCAAATCAAAGGAAGGAGAGGTTTATGCTGAATTCGTTGGTCCCCGTAATGCATTCCGATTTTATGCTATTTGGGTCCCTAAGACTCTTGTAACTAATGTGAAAGGCCCCATGACGAAATGGGTACCTCAAACCAAGTCTTAATTCGTTACAGGCTGTTTTCTCTGGAGGAGCCAAATGGGTGATCGACAGTGGATGCACCAATCATATGACCGGAGATAGTAACTTGCTCTATGACTTCATGCAAGCCATTCGACCATACATGAGCATTGTATTTGGTGGAGGGTCAAAAGGGCAGGTAATTGGGTTGGGCAAGGTGGCAATCACTAATGACATGTCTATTGCAAGTGTCATGCTTGTCCAATCTCTTCAATATCATTTACTTTCAGTTTGCCAATTGGCTTCCGTTGGTTATGACACATTATTCAGACTAACGGATGTGAAAGTCTTTAAGAGAGACACTCTCGAAGTGGCCTTTGTTGGAGAGTTGGATGGCAACCTTTACACGGTTGATTTCTCGAAAGAGAGCACCTTCCATACAACTTGTCTAATGGCCAAGGCCGACATGGGATGGTTGTGGCATCGCCGGCTCGCCCATGTCGGCATGAGAAATCTTCAAAATCTCTTAAACGACAATAACATCCTTGGACTAACAAATGTATCTTTTAAGAAAGATCGTGTGTGCAGTGCATGCATAGCTGGGAAACAACATCAATCAAAACATCCACCCAAGAACATTGTATCCACTTCAAGGCCATTAGAGCTCCTTCATGTGGATCTGTTTGGGCCTCCTTCATGGGCAAGTCTTGGAGGGAAAAAGTATGGCCTAGTCATTGTTGATGATTACTCAAGATATACATGGGTGTTCTTTCTCAAGTCCAAGGACGAGACGAAGATCACCTTCATTGATTTTGCCAAACAAGCCCAGCGGAAGTTTGACAAGGACATCAAGGCAATAAGAAGTGATAATGGCTCTGAGTTCAAGAACTACACCCTAGAAGAATTTCTTAGTGATGAGGGAATTGAACATCAGTACTCCGCACCTTACACCCCTCAGCAAAATGGTGTGGTAGAGAGGAAGAACCGGACACTTGTGGAAATGGCAAGGTCCATGTTAGACGAATACAAGTCACCACATAGTTTTTGGGCTGAGGCCGTCAACACAACATGTCCTGCATCAAACCGGCTCTTCCTTCGATCAATATTGGAGAAGACTCCATATGAGCTCCTAACTGGGAACAAGCCCAATGTTAAGTACTTTCGTGTGTTTGGATGCAAGTGTTTCATCCTCAACAAACAGGAACGGTTAGGAAAATTTCAATCCAAAACAAATGAAGGGATTTTTGTTGGCTATGGATCAAACTCTCACGCCTACAGAGTCTACAACAAATCCACTGGATGTGTTATAGAAACCTGTGACGTGACGTTTGATGAATTTAACCGCTCCCATGGGGAGCAAGTTGATCTAAGTGACGCAGGTGAAGAAGACTCCTCACAAGATATCTTGAACATGGGTGTAGGTGCACTTCTTCCCATGGAACAAAGACCCCATGATGCTGATGAAGATGATGAGAGTATTTCTCATCCTTAAGACAGTTCACTGCCCGTACCTCCACAAGATACTAGCACACATATCATGCCAGTTGTTGAGGATCAAGTGGGAGAACATGTCTCTCAATCTGATCACACTCAAGAACAAGTTGATCTTCAAGAGCTAGACCAAAGTATGGATATGCTTGATGATGAACCTCAACAGGTGCAACGCGAAGAGGAATATCTTCCTCTGCACATAAATGATCCATATGTTGAGGACGTTGATGATGGAAACGAAGTCGAACCTCGTGAAACCCTGACCTCCATCATGCCACGTGTGGCCGGTCGTGTTGATATTGATCGAATCCTCACCGGCGTGTCGGAAGGTAGAGTGACTCGTAAACAATTAACAAACTTTTGTGCTCACTTTTCGTTTGT
This sequence comes from Hordeum vulgare subsp. vulgare, assembly GCF_904849725.1. Taxonomy (NCBI): domain Eukaryota; kingdom Viridiplantae; phylum Streptophyta; class Magnoliopsida; order Poales; family Poaceae; genus Hordeum; species Hordeum vulgare. Next base: position 520,743,004 of record NC_058520.1, read on the forward strand.
CTCTAGTACCGTGCCACACAGGGTTCAGGATGCATTGTGTGACAATGACTGGCTCCTTGCTATGCAAGAAGAGTTAAACAGTTTTACACGCAACGAAGTATGGTCATTGGTAGAACGACCAACTGAGGAACATAATGTCATTGGAACTAAATGGATTTTCAAGAACAAGGAAGATGAGAATGGGACTGTCCTACGCAATAAGGCAAGGTTAGTAGCACAAGGGTACTCCCAAGTTGAAGGTTTGGACTTTGGTGAGACTTTCGCCCCTGTTGCTCGTCTTGAATCCATTCGCATTTTATTGGCCTATGCTGCTTTCAATGGTTTTACTTTGCATCAAATGGATGTGAAAAGTGCTTTTCTTAATGGTCCTCTACAATAAGAGGTATATGTATCACAACCACCTGGGTTTGTTGACCCTCACCACAAAGACCATGTATACAAACTTCACAAGGCTCTGTATGGCCTCAAACAAGCACCCCGTGCTTGGTACGATCATCTTAAGAAGTTCCTACTCGATGATGGCTTTGTGGTGGGGGTGATCGATCCCACTCTTTTTAATAAGAGGGAAAATGGTGACTTGATCTTATGCCAAATCTATGTAGATGACATCATTTTTGGTTATCCTAACATCCATTTATGCAAGAAGTTTGCGGCCTCCATGACCAAGACCTTTGAGATGTCACTCAACACGGACTTGAAGTTCTTTCTTGGGTTTCAAATACAACAATTTCAAGAAGGGATTTTCTTGTCTCAAACTAAGTACCTCAAGGACATTCTTGAAAAATTTGATATGACAAATGCTAAACCAATGAAGACACCCATGGCCACAGATGTAGTTCTAAATGAAGACACCAACGGTATTCCTTTTGACCCATCTACTTACCGCTCCATGATTGGTTTGCTACTTTATCTTTGCGCATCTAGACCGGACATCATGTTAAGTGTAGGCATATGTGATAGATTTCAAGCTTCCCCTAGGGAAAGCCATCATACGGCGGTTAAGCATATTCTTAGATACCTTGTTCACACCCCAAAGTTAGGCTTATGGTACCCTAAGGATGCAAAGTTCGATCTTGTTGGGTACTCCGATGTGGATTGGGCCGGTGACAAAGTGGGACGGAAATCCACTTCCGGTGCATGTCAGTTTCTTGGACGCTCCTTGGTAAGTTGGTCCTCGAAAAAGCAGAACTGTGTTTCTCTCTCCACGACCGAGGCCGAATATATTGCAGCCGCAAGCTGTGCAACCCAACTGCTATGGATGAGGCAAACCCTAAAGGATTATGGTATCACGTATCGACACGTTCCTCTTCTTTGTGATAATGAAAGTGCCATAAAGATCTCCGAGAACCCCATTGATCACCCTCGCACAAAACATATTGATATTAGGTATCATTTCTTGAGAGACCATGTGCAAAAGGGTGACATTGATATTACCCATGTGGGTACCGACATGCAGCTCGCCGACATTTTCACCAAGCCACTTAGCGTAGCTAGGTTCTGTCAACTTAGGCGTGAACTTGGTATCTTGGAGCTTGATGACATAACTTGAAACCTTACACACATACACACACTCACATTATGTTTGTGTCTTGATGTGGGCTTGCATTTAGGGGGAGTGGGTCATAATTTTGTGTTTTGAGCTTACAAAGTATGCATAAATCAACTTCTGTCCACAAGTAGTATATGTAATGCTTGTAGGCAACAATGTTCGTGCTCTTTGTGAGAAACCATGAAAAATCATCATCTCATCATCAAAAATTCCAGACTCAGCCTCTGCCTCCTCCTCTCTCTCGGTCGTCCGGCGGCTAACCTCATTCCGGACGTCCGACCAGTGTCGGTCGTCCGACACATCGGGGCCTATAAATAGATGGGCGCGGGGCTGGGCTTTGCCCTAGCCCTCACGCGCCCCCTTTTCCCCAGCAGTCGCCGTCGCCAGCACCAGGAGCGCTCGCCCGCACCGCCACCCCAGAGATCTGCCTGATCTCCTCCGCGGATCCTTCTCTTCTTCCTCTTCTTCCTCCGCGGGATCCATTTGCAGGTATCTCCTCCGTACTTCTATGATGATCTATGGATTGCTATGATATCATCATAGGCTATTATGTTTTGCTCCACTACTTCTATGATGATCTATTGTCTTTCTATGATGATTTATTATCTTTACATGATGATCCATTATATGTTCGATACACACATAAAGAGGGAGCTCCGATATTTTATCATGCACATACTAAGGGGGAGCTCCATACTAAATCTCTCCAAGGCTATAATGTATGTTAGATCTTTTTGAGACCTATGTATATGTTGTCATCAACTACCAAAAAGGGGGAGATTGAAAGTGCATGCTATGCCCCTAATCGACTTTTGGTGTTAATGACAACACATACATAGGAAACTAATCCTATTTGTTGAGTGTATCTCAGGATGGCAAGTACTTTAGTAGATTGAGAATTATGTGCCAAAGGTGGTCTGAGAAGATCGGGATTTATATGTCAGGAAGGCTCGGGATTGAGAAAAGATGATGTAGACTATCCTTTTGAGTTTACTATTCTTGAGTATAGGGATCCCGCACTATTAAGAGGGGATCACAGGTTTTGCGATGAACTTGCTCATACCACATCTTCACTATTCTGCTCAATACCACATATTCTCTACTCCGCTCCTATCTCAAAACAGGTCTAATGCCTCGGACTTCCGGCTCCCTCCGGACGTCCGAGGGCCGGTCAAGGGTCGGACGACCGACAGGCTTTGGAAATCCGGAGCTCTGCACCAGAAGAACTTGAGCCCTATAACTCGGATTTCTGGCTCCCTTCGGACATCCGAGGGCCGGTCGACCGACCAGCTTCGGAAATCCAGAGCCCTGCACCAGAAGAACGTGAGCCATATAACTTGGACTTCCGGCTCCCTCCGGACGTCCGAGGGTCGGACGTCCGTCCCCCTTCGGAAATCCGGAACCTTGCACCAGAAGAAGTTGAGTCGAATAACTCGGATTTCCGGACTTCTCCGGACGTCCGGTCCCTGTTCAACTCACAGTGTTTCCAGACATATCTACAACTCTCGGACGACCGACCCCTGTCGGACGTCCGACCCCTTGCGGACGCCCGGACTTCCGTAAACTGCCGGACGTCCGAACCCTGTGTGACTTAAAGTGCCCCCAACGGCTGTTTTACACTCCCCACTATATATACCCCCTCCCACTTCGTGAGAGGGTGTTCAACACAGCTAGAACACATCCAAGAACACCCTTCTTCTCACTCACTCTTGTCTACACCAAATCTTAGACCCCAAGAGCATTTGTGAGTCCCTTTGAGTGTTGTTCCAATCAAAAGATAGATCGTCTCCTTCTCCTCCTGCCCACCAAAGTGATTTGTGATTTGAGCAAGTTTTGAGCAATCCCCGTGATATTGTTACTCTTGGAGGTTGGAGACTCCTAGGCGGTAGGAGTCTTCGGAGAGGAATCAAACCATTGTGATTTCCCCCGGAAAGTTTGTGAAGGTTTGGAAGCCACCTCAAGGCTTACCACTAGTGGTTGAGAAACGCCTTCGTGGAGTTATCTCAAAGGGAGAATAGGGTGAGCCTTCGTGGCGTTGGTGTGCCTTCGTGGTAACATCCGCCCCTCTAACGGTGACGTAGCTTCCCTCCAAGGAAGTGAACATCGGGATACATCCTCGTCTCTCTTGGAGTTTCAGTTATTCCTAACCCTAACTCTCTACTTGTGTTAATCCTTATTACGTACTTGTATTTGATTATTGTTTACCGCTTGCCTTACTTCACTCTAAATAGCTTACTCCTTGTCATAGCAATTATTAGGCCTACACTCATATTCCGCACTTTTGCCTAAAATTGCTAAGTAATTATTAAAATTTGGAACTGTACCTATTCACCCCCCCTCTAGGTCCATCTCGATCCTTTTCAATTGGTATCAGGGCCTCGTGCTCTATTCTTGTGGCTTAACCGCCCTAGAGCGAGATGGACGGGATTCCAACTACGGTAGCTCCAGTGGAGAGGGACGGGACTTCCACGGAAGTCAAGTCTTTCACCTCTGAGGACCTGGAACGGGCCCTTGCCAAGCAAAAAGAGGAGCATGATGCTTCTCTTGAGGCCTTGGTCCAAATAAGACTGGCATCATTAACCACGGGGACAACCACGTCCCCGAGGGCCTCAGGGCCACATGTGCACGGTTCTTCATTTGGCCAACAACCTCCGGAAAGGAACCAAACCAGTGTTCCATGGCTTTATGCTAGATCTCAAATTGAGAAACCTAAGTACAATCCTGGAGGAAAACCTCCCTTGATTGATGACGATTCCAATTTTGCTTTGTGGAGAGTTGGTATGCAGGATCATCTTAGGTACGCCAATGATGAGATGTTGGACATCCTCGAGCATGGGTACAATCCTGTAGATCCAAGGTGCCTCACTCCTAGAGAAACTTATGACAAGCATCTCAATGACACTGCGATCATGTGCATAAGAAAAGGAATGAATAACAAGCAATGGAGACCTTACATTCACATCGCAAGTGCCAAGGAACTGTGGGATAGCGGTACTACCGCCAGGGGTAGCGGTACTACCGTCAGGAGGATATTCTGTCTCTTCTTTTCATTTGCTTGGCAATGTGTGTTTACTTTTATGCCTCTTCTTGCTCATTGCCGCGACTCCTTCTGTCGCTCTTTTTCGGTGTGTGTTTTGTGTCACAGGTGGTGCTCGCCGCTCGAACCCCCCACGGGACAAACAGTCAAAGCATTACCGAAATCCAGAGGCTCCAAAGGGCTCCGCCACTTCAGGTCTGCAACCCAAAAAGAAATCCTTCAAGAAGGCCGCTCACAGAGACAAGGGGGTCAATGTTCGCACTATGCCCCCTAAGGATTTTCTGCGGTTCCGCACCAAAAATCACTATCTCCAAGAATAGGCTGTGATCAGGAATGTCGAGCATGTTTGGGCAACGGATCACTGCATGATCTATCGTGACATCATCAAGCATTTCAAGAAGAGTTTTGTTCCAGTTCAGTGGATTGAATTGGCTCACCTTCAGCGGAACGTGGATTACTTTGGTGACGCTCTCTCTCTGATTGACAAGCTGGGCATTAAGGAGATCATCTCCTTCAAGAAAGACTTTGATCCAAATGTTGTTGCCCAGTTCTATGTCATGGTTCACTTCTCGCCTGATGACGAGCGCTCCCTGGTTTGGATGACTGGGACTAGAAGATGACAGGTTCCTGGCGTGAATTCATGGCATTTCTCAAGATTGGTTTTCAGGGAGCTGACACTCCACTTGGGTCGCGTCCTCATGCTGCAGCTTCCACTGATAGGCCCCCCACCAAGGACAGGTTGCAGCAACTCTATGTGAAGAAAGGTGTGCTCCCCAGGCATCTGGATATCATGCATCGGATCTTTCGCAACACCCTCTTCCCTCGCATTGGCAACTTCGACGAGGTACACGGTTCTCTGGCTGAGATGCTTCTGCTTTGTGAGGAGGCTATGACTAAGGAGTCTGCCCCTCTCGATATTTCTGACGTCATGTTCACTGAGCTCTGGAACTGCATCATGATGCGCAAGGTTCCCATCTACGGCCCCTACTTGTTTGCCTATATTCGCCAGAAGTGGCAAGACACTTATCCGCTTGAGGAGTTTCACCTTCAGGCCGATTACTTTGTGCATGATCCTATCAAGCTCCGCATCAAGGACAAATGGGCCAACCCATCAACTTCTTCGCAGCACATGGACACTGACTCAGAGACTGCTACTGACAGAGGCACCGCTTCCCAGTCCCGCTCTTCTGCTATGCCATCTTGGGCCGTGAAACTACAGGATAAAATGAAGACTCTCTTCTGTATGCAGGCTAAGAGACAGTATCAAACTCATGTGGCCCAGAAGGAGAACCGTCAGAGGCACAAGCGTGTCCTGAGGACACTTGATGTTGAGATCTCCAGCGGCTCAGAGGACGACATCACTCCAGAGTCGGCTTGGATGCGGGCTCAAGGTTATCAGTGGTCTGATGCCGAGGAGGAGGAGGACAATGAGGAGGAGCAGGACGATCCGGATGCTACGGACGAGTCTGGGGATGATGAGGATGAGGAGTGACCACCTGTGTCGTTAGGTGTGCCCCTTTTTGGTGTCTTGTGCAAAAGGGGGAGAGAGCCTAGGAGCTGGATTTGAGAGTTGAACTTTGCTTAGCTTTGCTTATCTTTCGTGTTTGCTTTGAACTTGGTTTGCTTCTATTTTGCCATATTTGCTTTGTGTGACGTGAGACATGAACTAGTGTGAGATTTATTTCCATCATATGTTGTGAGTCATATGCTCCTTATTTTCATATATCTCTATCTTTTTGTTCACATGTTATTCACTGTGCAAATCCGGTATTGTCATCAATCCACCAAAAAGGGGGAGATTGTTAGGGCATAGTTTATGCCTAAGTAATTTTGGTGATTGATGACAGTACCGTAAAGGACTAACCGTGTGTGCTAAGATTTCAGATAACACACGTCAACGGCACAAGACGACTCGCCCCCTCTTTCATGGAACAGAAGCACGGTGTACTCTACGATTCTCTTTATTTGAGTCATAGGAACGCCGTACTATTAAGAGGGGAACCGTAGTGGAAAGGTTTGGGTGGAATCAATTTTGCACGCGCACACTTCATCTCCTTTCCCCCTTGCCGACAACTTTGGAGTGGTTCCCGCCTTTGTGTTTCTCTCTTCTTTGCAAATGGTTCCTCAGCGGTAGTACCGCTAGCCCTAGCGGTAGTACCGCTGGAGTGCTAGCGGTAGTATCGCTGCAGCCAGCGGTAGTACCGCTAGCTGGCGGTAGTACCGCTCCAGGAGCTTAGTACCGCTAGCTGGCGGTAGTACCGCTCCAGGAGCTTAGTACCGCCTTCCTAGCGGTTGTACTTGGACGGACCTTTTTGCGAAGACTTTCTTGGCGGTGGTTGGCCCGGTAGTGTTTATGCACTACCATGGGCCCAACGGTAGTACCGCTGGAGTGCGAGCGGTAGTACCGCTGCAGCCAGCGGTAGTACCGCTGGAGTGCCAGCGGTAGTACCGTTGCATCGAGTGGTAGTACCGCTAGGCACGGGCTGTGAGTGGGAAAACGGTTGGATTCCCCCCCCCACTATATAAGGGGTTCTTCTAGCTGTGGAACCTCATCTCTTACCCTCCCAAGCTCCATTGTTGCTCCCTAAGCTCAAAAGTGCGCGATCTCTCTCCCTAGCCAATCAAACTTGTTGATTCTTTAGGGATTGGTTGAGAAGGCCTAGATCTACACTTCCACCAAGAGAAAAGTTGATTCACCCACCAATCCCTTGCGGATCTTGTTACTCTTGGGTGTTTGAGTATCCTAGACGGTTGAGGTCACCTCGAAGCCACATTCCATTGCGGTGAAGATTCGTGGTCTTGTTGGGAGCCTCCAAGCTTTGTGTGGAGTTTGCCCCAACCTCGTTTGTAAAGGTTCGGTCGCCGCCTTCAAGGGCACCTATAGTGGAATCACGGTACCTTGCATCGTGCGAGGGCGTGAGGAGAATACAGTGGCCTTAGTGGCTTATTGGGGAGCATTGTGCCTCCACACCGCTCCAACGGAGACGTACTTCCTGTCAAAGGGAAGGAACTTCGGTAACACATCCTCGTCTTCATTGGTTCCACTTGTGGTTATCTCTAACATTTACTTTGTGAATGCTTATATTGTTGTCTATCTCTTACTTGTCTTAGTAGCTCTTGTTGTTAGCTTCATTACGGTTCACCCCATTGTTGTTATATTTGTGAACCCGTATGTTGTTTACCCTAACTTGCTAAGATTAATTAAAAAGTGGTCGTTGCCTATTCACCCCCCCTCTAGTCAACCATATCGAGCCTTTCACCTGTGCCGCGACGCAGGAGAACAGAATGTGAGATCCAGTCTCCGGGACATGGCACAAGGGACAGATGCCGTTACGCGGACCATGGCGTTTCAGCACCTCGGTCCCTGAAGGTAAATGGTCTCGGAGAAGCTGCCAAACAAAAATCTTAATCTTCAAGGGCAACGGTGCCTTCCAGAGTGGGGATAACCACGGGAGGACCGGCATCCTGCACAACGCCAGGTAGGCCGAACTAACGGAGAATTCTCTTGAGGGAGAAAGACTCCAAAAAACACTATCGCTGACCGACGAGACCGGGAGGGGAACCACTGAAAGTAATAATTCCCAATCCTGGACCTGAGCTGAACCGAGGGGACGGCGGAACGAAACATGCCATCTGTCCTCCAAAGCAGACAGAGAGACAAGGACAGCAGGGTCATTGCAAATAGCAAAGAGCCTCGAAAAACGAAAGCGTAAAGGCTCCCCATCCAACCAGGGATCTAACCAAAACTGGGTCCCAGACCCATTGCCCACCGAGACCCGTAGACCCAACCTAATATCGTGCTTGATGCGCTAGATAGATTTTTAGAACCGCGACCCATTTGCGAGCGAGCAGGCCAAGAGGGGTCTGCCTCGAAGGTACTTGGCCTCAATCAATTGAAGCCACAAACCCTCGTCTCCCTGCAGGATCTGCCACACCCAGCGGAGCATCAGAGCCACGTTCATGCGGCGGGACGCAGGTATGCCCAAGCCCCCTCGGTCTTTTGGCACGCAGATGTCGGCCCATTTCACCATGTGATACTTGGGTCTACCATTCCCTGCCTGCCAGAAGAATCTAGCCAGCTCCTTGTCAAAGGCGTTGTGCACACCTTCGGGCAAGATATACATCCCCATCATATACATGGGGAGGCTCGCAAGGTTAGAGCTAATGAGAATGGATTTGCTTCCTTTAGACGTGAACCTGCCGCACCAGGGCTCTGCACGGGACGCTACTCGTCCTACAAGTTGATCAAACCCGCTAACCAGAATCCTGGACTCAGCCAGGGGCATCCCCAAATACGAGATGGGGAAAGCAGCCAGCTTGCAGTTAAGGTTGTCCGCGATCCTGTGCTGCTTAGCCTCGGAGTAGCCCAGGACAACCACCTCACTCTTATCAAAGTTAATCTTAAGTCCAGACATTTCCTCGAAGCAGAGCAAAAGGAACTTAAGATTAACAATGTCCGAGTCCGAGCCTGAGACCATGATCATGGTGTCGTCCGCATATTGGAGGTGGGAAACCCCACCACCCGGGATGAGGTGGCCAACCACCCCTTGGATATGACCAGCTAGCTTTGCCTTATCCAGGATGCCAGCGAGGGCGTCAAGAGCGAGATTAAAAAGCAGGGGGAAAATTTGTATTGCTTCAGGGCAACTGTTTGAGATACCGTTGAATAATTTGAGGGTAATGATAGGTAAATGTGAGGCGGTTTGTACGAAGAAATTGGAATGCTCCTTCTTTTTTATATGTAAATTTGTATGGTCGCCGCGGAGTATTGAACAATTCGAAGGTAGTGATAGGTACAAAGAAGGTGGATTTTACCGAAAATTGGAGGCACTCCCCCTGTTTCTAGTTACCAAGCGTATAGGTTTTGTTACACATGCTTCGAGTAGAAAATCATAACCGTAAACAAATACTTTGAAATGCGAAACTAATAACCTCAAACTTATTCCCTGTATTAATAGAGCATAGTTGTCGATTAAATGCTTGTCCTAACGGAGCTTAATCTTTTATCTTTTATTCTTAAATAGCTAGAACTTACTATCTATTTTTTTCTCCATGCAACAATGCCACATCATCAAGTCATGCATGTAGTCATACGTTATTTTTTCATTAATATTTTCATGCAAAACATACCATCATGCATGAAAAAAAAATCTAGGTAATTAAGCAAGACATTTTTGTAATGGTTTTTGCATTAACATTAGTTTTCTAACATTTATCCATATATTTTTTAACAAGTTTTCTGTAGCAACGCATGGGGCATCGTCTAGTATGTTAAGTACTTTAAAATGGAAGGAGTATGTATACACTTCAAGGACATGATTGTGCCTTTCTTGCTCTCCATCTAGTGTCTTCTGCCTGTTTTATATCCATCTTCAACTTTGGCATCATAAATATGGGTGAGTGGTAAGAAAAATCGTACTCCAGTGCACACACAAATAAGCAGTAGTAAATTTAAATTGTTTGAATCATAAACTCTTAAATCAAATTTTAACTTCATTAACATATCTACATTTATCACAGCCTCTCTAGAACAACCAACAACTTTCAGCTTTTGGATTGATTATTTCGAAAGGTAGAAATGCAAACTTTTAGATCACTAGTCTAACTTCTAATTCAGACAAAAATCACCATTTCAAGTTGAATGTATTGCACTTGGTAAAACTCGTGGCAGCATGTAAATTCATTCCAGATCTAATGCACACATCTCTAAATTACATAGAACAACTCGACACTAACATAGAAGAAATGAAAGCGCGCATAATCGACCAAAGGGGGTAAATGGATGATTTTACCAAAAAGTTGAATGAAGGAAGAAACAAAACTATAGTAATATGAATAATAACTTGAGAAAACTAAGACTAAGCTATGCATACAATCAATGATATGACAACACGAGAAAGCATGCATACAAGATAGCAGCACTACAAGTAGATTAGCATAGACAAGCAAACACACTTAGGTATTGCAAGATTGAGGACAAATCAGAACATGGCATACACTGCAGAAGTGGAAAGTCTTCAAGCAAAGTCTTTGGAAGGGGAGCATACAAAGTCTTCACAAAGTAAGAACTGAAAGTAAGAGTGAAAAATAAAACCAGTTGCTCAATGAAGACAATGCACTTGTTTGACTAGTTTAACTTGTTGTGACAACTGCACGTCTCATTGGAGATGATGAGATTTAACTCAGAAGATCAAGTCTTCACCTTATCATCCTTGAGCTAAAGTCACTTAGACCTCACCTAATCACTCTGGTAAGTCTTCAAGGAGGACTTCCAAAACCTTCACATACTCGTTCATCGGTGATCCATACACTACTAGGAAATAGCTTATAGATAGAATATTACCAGTAACGTCTGTTAGGTAACAGACTATTGGAAATATGCCCCAGAGGCAGTAATAAATTGGTTATTATTATATTTTCTTGTTCATGATAATCGTTTATTATCCATGCTAGAATTGTATTGATTGGAAACTCAAATACATGTGTGGATACATGGACAACACCCTCTCACTAGTGAGCCTCTGAAGGACTAGCTCGTTGATCAAAGATGGTCAAGGTTTCCTGGCCATAGACATGAGATGTCGTTTCATAACCGGATCACATTATTAGGAGAATCATGGGATGGACAAGACCCAAACTATGAACGTAGAATATGACCGTGTCAGTTTATTGCTACTATTTTTTGCATGTCAAAGTATTTGTTCCTATGATCATGAGATCATGCAACTCCCGAACACCGGAGGAATACCTTGTGTGTATCAAACGTCACAACACAACTGGGTGGTGTCTGTTGAGTTGGCATGGATCAAGACTGGGATTTGTCACTCCGTGTGATGGAGAGGTATCTCAGGGCCCACTCGGTAATGCAGCATCACAACAAACCTTGCAAACAATGTGACTAAAGAGTTAATCACGGGATTTTGTATTACGGAACGAGTAAAGAGACTTGCTTGTAACGATATTGAACTAGGTATAGAGATATCGACGATCGAATCTCGGACAACTAACATACCGATGGACAAAGGGAATATTATATGGGATTAACTGAATCCTTGACATAGAGGTTCGATCAATAAAGATCTTAGTACAATATGTAGGAGCCAATATGGGCATCTAGGTCCCACTATTGGTTATTGACCGGAGAGTGTATCGGTCATGTCTTCATAGTTCTCGAACCCGTAGGTCCGCACACTTAAGGTTCGGTGACGTTTCGGTATAGTTGAGTTATGTATGTTGGTGACCGAAGGTTGTTCGGAGTCCCAGATGAGATCTCGAACGTCAGGAGGAGTTCCAGAATGGTCCGGAGATGAAGATTGATATATAGGAAGAGGGTATTTGGACTCCGAAATGGTTTCGGGCATTTCCGGTAGTGTACCGAGAATGACGAATGGGTTTCGGAGGTCCAACAGGAGAAGTCCACCCACCCGACGGGCCACATGGGCCTAAGAGGTGGGAGGAAGCCAAGTGGGAGGGAATCCTACTAGGAGTAGGACTCCACCTCCCTTAGTGGAGGAGGATTCCTCCTCTTAATGTGCCACCCTTCCCCTATCCTCCTATATATACTAGAGGGAAGAGAGGGCAGCCAACACCTGAATCCAAGGTGCAGCCCCTCTCCCTCCCTCTAGTTCGTTCTTCCTCTAGAATAGGTTTGGCAGTGCACGACGAAGCCCTGCAGGATCAGCTCCAACACCATCGCCGCCACGCCGTTAGGCTGTCGGAAAACTCAGCTACCTCTCCGCTCCCTCTTGCTGGATCAAGAAGGCATAGATCGTCATCGAGTTGTACGTGTGCTGAACGCGAAGGTGTCGTCCGTTCGACACTAGATCGGGATGGATCGTGATGCGATCGCAGGACGGATCGTGATGCGATCACCGAACGGATCGTGAAGAGATCGCGAGACGGATCTGTGACAACCCGAGACCGATGTTCCAGAAGATTCCCCTTCTATTCCGTTTTCGTCGTGTGTTTATTTTATTTGTCCTATCAGCATCGCATCATGCGCATCATCTGCATTGCATCGGCATCCCATTGCCGCTAGTTTTCATAACTTGCATCCGTTGTTAGTTGTCGGTTCTCGTCATTGTCCGTTTTGAGCCCGACCAGACACGCACGCGCCCGCGGCATCGACAAAACCTGTTTTTAAAAGTGTGTATAAAACTTTCTCTGACTGGGTTGAAACTTGGCGTGCGATCGTATTTAGTTATAGGTAGGCCGCCTGCCAAATTTCGTCGCAATCGGAGTCCGTCTGGTACCCGAACGATCGACCGTAGCGGCATCGTATTCGGTCTATCGTTGGACGTGATTCGGTGTTTTAAAACGCATGTCACGGGTGCATCCCTTCCCTCTCATCTTAGCCTAAGCCTCTCTACACAGCCACCTAACCACACTCCGCGAGAACGGCCATCCGATTACGATCGTGCGGTCGAAATCGGCCCGGAAAACCCCTAACCCTAGCCCCCTTTCCTATTTAAACACCCCATCCTTTAATTTAGACAGCAAACACCTCTTCCACCTTGTTTTCCATGCGAGACAGTGTGCAGATGCCACCCCCCAACGCCCATGTCTCCCTCCTCGCGCTAGCCCCTCCCGGCCCAGATCGGGGCTCGCTCGAGCCCATCTGGGCCCAGACGAGCCCGCTGGTGGTTGCAGCTCCCTGCAGCGCTCCTCCTCCCGAGACGCTGGCCCTAGCACCGCGCCGCCGTCGGGAGCCTTCGCCGCCAGGGCTCCCTCCGGCGCCCCAACACCGCCCTGCTGGCCCCGCCCTCCGTCGCGCCGCGTGCCGCCTCTGTCTGTCACCACGAGCAGCCTGGTGCCCCGAGCTGTTGCTGCTACCGAAGACCATGTCGCGTCGCCACCCCATCGCCATGTCCCGTCGCCGGCCCTCCCCAGGCCTCCCCTCGCCGGATCTTGCCGGTACCAACCGGATCCGCCGCCCCCGCCGGCCTCGCCGAGCCCTGCTGCTCCGTCGTCGTGGCCTCCCGCTCGGGAGCAGCGAGGGTCGAGCCAGCGCCCCAATCCAGTCGGCGTTGACCGCGAGCAGCGCTTCGCCCCGGTCCTGGGCCGCCTCGCCTCGCCAGGCCCAGCTGCGCCTCGACTGGCCCAGTTCCCGGCCTCCTCGAGGCCTGCGTCCCCTCCAACTGGGCCGATCCCACTAGGTGAGCTCCCCCTCGACTATCCCTCGCCCACGGCGTGTAATTGCTTATGGAGCCAATGTGCTGTATAGGCCCAGTGAAGGATTTAGCCCGATAGTATTTTTTTAGGGTTTTCGAATTAGTTAATTTCAAGATTTATTAGATATTTAAAACGCCTGTAATTAATTAACCGTATGTCGGATCGAGATGATCTATATATGTAACTTGTGTAGTTTTGCGCGTAGATTATGTTTTTGCAACTTGCATGCATGTTTGAAGTGATTTGACCCGCCATATGCCTAGTTTTGCGTGCTGTCCTAATAGGGATTTATTTCGTAGTTATATTCGTGCGTGTCCGGATTGCTCAAACCCCGTAGATAAAATGCTCATGTTTTTAGGGACCCTTTGCCATGTATTTTAAAGCAGTTGTTTGTATTTTTGCATTTTATGTTCCCGTCGCTAGTTTGTTATACCGTGTTTAAGACATATTCTTGCATATTCGTGTGGCGATATTTTTGTGTTGCAACCCCACATGTTATATATGTTTCCGGGGTAGAAAAATCCATAGAATTTAACTGTGCATTTAGTTTTAGATTTTGAGCAAGTTAGTTCGCGTAATATTTTGCCATGTTGCCCTTTTGTCTATTTTGTGGGATTTAATCCGTGCATGATATGAATGAGTTGTCAACTAGAGATATGCCCTTGGATGTGTAGGCTAGCCTCTGCTAATTTTGGTTGCAATAGAAATCCATGTTTAGGTGTGGTTTGCTTGCTCTCAACTTGCTAGGAAATAGTGTTGTTTTGGGGATGCTGAAATATTTCTAAGTCTGAAATCTGTTATATTTTGTTGTTGTCTTGTCTTGAGTTTATCTGGTGTTCTATAGCTTTTTGAGGTTGGTGCAATGGAGTTAGTTGTAGACCTTAAGATTCTCTAGAATTCTGTGAATTTTCATGCCATTTGGAGTCCTGTAGCTTATGGTTTTGCTACTGTCAATATGCCTTCAGATCGAAAACTGCACTGTCATAGAATGGTATTTTCACTAAGTCTGAAACTGTGTGTGAGATGCTATTTTGTGAGTTCTTTTCCTAGTCATCCATGCTTCCATGCTAGATGTTATTAGTTGTATGTTGTAGTGCATCTTGCCCTCTACCGCCTCATACCTTGGTTGAGCATATTGGATTTGTGTAGCTCGTAGTTGTGGGGTGTAGAAAATGCTATGTGGCTGATTTTGGCAGATTGTAGTGATTCCTTTTTAGCTAGTAGTTGTTGAACCGTAGCTCCGTTTTGATCGTGTCCTATATGAAACTTGCTTAGAATCTCGTGTAGTTTCATATTATCTTGCTGGTTGTATGTTTTGAGATGTTGCGGTTGCCATTTGCACACATATTGCATTCATGGCATCATATCTTGCGGTGTTCGTATCTTTTAAACCGTAGCTCTGTTGAAGATGTTCTTTATGTGTAAATTGTTTGTAACGACGCGTAGAATCACGTGATCCCTTTTTTCTATTTAACAATCATTTAAAAGTGTTAGTTCAGATCTGGACAGAATTATAAATTAACATGTGAGGTCGTCTCGGAGATGCTATATGTCATTTCCGACCTCATTTAAAATGCCTAGATAGATAGATTAATTGCACTTCACCTCTTGCCATGATTAACCACATTTAATATTTCCGTGTACCTAATCGAGAGTGAACTAAATAATTCGTATGTGGAGTTTCGTCAATATGCATCTCGTTGCATATTGAACTTCACTTAATGTGTAGTGTTTGATTGTTGTGAATTGACATGCCATGTCTTGCATAAGTTCAAATGTTCATGCATTATATGTGTTGTGCATCGTGTGGTGTATATCGTGTGTTGATGCTTCTTTCTGGTTTGCTTCGTCTCGATAGAGTTCCGCAAGCGTGTCGGAAGGTGAGGACCCGTTCGACTACATCGGTTCGTCTGCTTCACGGAGTCGTTTTTCTTCCAAGCAGAATCTCAAGCAAGATGACCATTTCCCCAGATACCATTACTATCATTGCCATGCTAGTTTTACCGTTTCTATCGTTATGTCTCGTTGCCTACCACCTGTTAAATATAAGCCTCCCAACATTGCCATGAAAACCTTCAACATGTTCACAACCTAGCAAACCACTGATTGGCTATGTTACCACTTGCTTTACCATGTGTTAGCATTGCTAGTTGCAGGTGTAGTTGCTTCCATGTGATAACATGGGTTCCTTGTTATATTAACCTATAAAATGCTATTTAAATTAATGCACCTATATACTTGGTAAAAGGTGGAAGGCTCGACCTTTCTAGCCTAGTGTTTTGTTCCACCTTTGCCCCGTTAGTTTCGGCAACCAATGTTATGTTCCATAATTGAGCGCTCTTAACACGATCGGGGTTGTTATGGGGACCCCCTTGATAATTCGTTTTAGATTAAAGCTTGTCTGGCAAGGCCCAACATTGGTACTACATTTGCCCAATATAATAATTTTGTTAATACTGAAAGCATAGGGCGTCATGAACCCGAGGAGTAATTTGACATAATACAGGGAGGGCCAGTGCTGATGGTGCTGGTCCAAAATAGAGCATTGTGCGGGGCCAACCCAGGGTAACTTGGGAGATTTCTATCAGGCCACCGTACGCGACGCTCATCCGTCGTGTCCTTAGAACGAGATATGCGGCTTCTATCAGCATCGTCGACACGCCGGACGGCCTCGCTGGATTAGTTTTACCTTTGACAAATGTCTTCTGCATCGGGATTCCGGTGATGCTTTGGGTAATCTCAGAGTTGAGGTTTTCCACTAAGGAATCCGACGAGATCGCGAGTTTCGTGATCGAGGATTTCTATGCGGCTTGTGGTAATTTGTGATGGATTAGTTGGAGCACCCCTGTAGGGTAACATCTTTCAGAAAGTCGTGCCCGCGGTTATGTGGCAACGTGGAAACTTTGTTTAACACTGGTTCTAGATAACTTGAAGTTCACTTAATAAAAACTTGCCAACTAAGTGTGTAACCGTGACTGTCTCTTTCGCGAGTTCCTTCTCCGATTGAGGACACGGTGGGGTTATGTCTGACGTAAGTAGGTGTTCAGGATCATTCATTTGATCAACAGTAGTTCACGTCCGCTATGCGTAGATCTTCCCCCTCTTTATTCTTGTACTCGTAAGTTAGCCACCTCATATTATGCTTACTCGCTTGTTGCAGCCTCACCACTTAACCACACCTCACCCATTAAGCTTTGCTAGTCTTGATACCTTTGGAAATGAGATTGTTGAGTCCCCTGTGGCTCACAGATTACTACAACACCAGTTGCAGGTACAGGTAACGGTTACTTGACGCGAACGCGGTTATTGTTCATTTGGAGTTGCTTCTTCTTCTTCTTCTTCTTCATCGATCTAGGATGGGTTCGAGGCCGACAGTCTGGGATAGCAAGGATGGACGTCGTTCTTCTTTTCTCGTTTGTTTTTTCGTTCGTAGTCGGACCCTGCTCTTCTTCATGATGATTATGTATTGTATTGATGTGACTGTGATGTAGCTTGTGGCGAGTGTAAGCCAATTCCATATAGTCTTCTCTTCAGTACATGTACTTGTAACGATATCCATTCTTGTGAAACGACGTGATGCGCTTCTATCCCTGACGAGGCCCTCGTGCCAAATTAAGGATAGGGTCGCATCTTGGGCGTTAGAAGTTGGTATCAGAGCAGTACCGACCTAGGAGCCCCCTTGATTGATCGAACTTGGCCGAGTCGAGTCTAGTGAAAAACTATTTTGAGTCTTAGTTATATCGGAGAGTAGGATTCTATTTTCTCCTCTTCTATGCTCTCGTGAGGAATCTTGACGTAATAATTTAATTCTACTCCTCTTCTCACTCAAAAAAAATTTAGGATCACACGGATATTTTTGGAGTCTATATGATGTCGATGTGACAGAGTTCTGTCTTGGTGCCTCCTGTCTGACTTGATTTCTTCCGGGGAGTTGAGCTTGATAACCCACAAGAAAAGGGGATCAATTGTAGCCTTTCTCGATAAGTAAGAGTGTCGAACCCAACGAGGAGCTAAAGGTAGGACAAATATTCCCTCAAGTTCTATCAACCACCGATACGACTCTATGCACACTTTACGTTCACTTTACCTAGAACAAGTATGAAAATAGAAGTACTTTGTATGAGTGATAGGATAGGTTTGCAAGAAAGTGAAGAACACATAAATAAAACTAGGGGCTGGTTAGATAAAGAAACAACTACGAGTGTCTAACGAGTGTGGAAAAGTGGTGGTAGGAGTTGCGGAATTGTCCCGAAGCAATTGACTACGTTACTAGATTGATAACAAGTATCATGTGGGAGAGGCCACTGCTAGCATGTCATCCCTTACTTGGAATTGTATGCAATTATGATTGGAACTATTAGCAAGCGTCCGCAACTACTAACGTTCATTAAGGTAAAAGCCAACCATAGCAATAAGATATATTGGTCCCCCTTCAATCCCATATGCATCAATTTCTATGCTAGGTTTAAAGCTTCTGTCACTCTAGCCTGCCAATACATAGTCCTATCAACATACAACTAACCCTATGGTGTGACCCACACGCGCGATCATATGATGGGCACCAAAGGACAGCAACATAACCACAAGCAAATTAAACCAATCATAGCAATTCATCAATCACTGATAGGACAACGATAATCTACTCAGACATCATAGGATAGCAACACATCATTGGATAATAATATGTTGCATAAAGCACCATGTTCAAGTAGAGGGTACAGCGGGTTGCGGGAGAGTGAACCACTGAATATAGATGGGGGAAGATGATGGAGATGTTGGTGAAGATGACGGAGGTGTTGGTGTAGATCGCCGTCACAGGATGATGTCCCGGGCGGCGTTCCGGCGCCGCCGGGAGAGAGGGGGAGAGAGCCCCCCTCCTTCTTCTTCTTCCTTGACCTCCTCCCTAGATGGGAGAAGGGTTTCCCCTCTGGTCCATGGTCTCCACGGCGGCGGAGGGGCGAGAGCTCCTCCGAGATTGGATCTCTCTCTCTGTGTCCTTCTGTTTCTGCGCTCCCAGATTCTGCGTTTCACCGTTTCTTAAATTCCCGGAGATCCGTAACTCCGATTGGGCTTAAATTTTAACACAATTTTGTTCCGGATATTATCTTTCTTGCGGCGAAAGAAGGGCTCCAACCGCCTTAAGGAGTGGCCACAAGTATGCCTGCCGCGGGCCCACCCCCTGGCCGCCGCGACGGGGCTTGTGGGCACTCCGTGCATCGCCTCGCGTTGATTCTTCTTCCCAAAAATCATAAATATTCCAAAAAAAATCCTCGTAAGTTTTTATTAAGTTTGGACTTCGTTTGGTATGGATATTCTGCGAAACAAAAAACATGCAACAAACAGGAACTAGCACTGGGCACTGGATCAATATGTTAGTCCCAAAAATAGTATACAAAGTTGCCAAAAGTATATGAAAGTTGTAGAATATTGGCATGAAACTATCAAAAAATATAGATACGACGGAGACGTATCAGAGCTCCAGGGGATTCTTGAGCACATCGCTATCATTCAGAGTTCTTAGTATCTCGGACGAAGGATGTTCGAAATTGATTCAATACTAGTAGTGGCGAGAGGAGTCCGGCTTCCCGAGTACTGGTGCAGAGAGTTGTGGATGTATCGCCATACTTTGTATCGTTGTGATTGCGAATGTCTGAGATAGATGAGTTTCCGATATTGTGGTTATGTGTTGACGGATGTGATACACTGGACGGGTTAGTATAGGAGTTGAGTGATATATTACTCCTTGTATCCGTGGACCAGATTGCATGACCAGAAATTTCGGGAGTTCTTAGGTGGGAATTCAAGTAGTTACTTATAGAAAAATCTTCCAACAAATGCATGATGTTAGGTTGGGGTTCGACATCTAGTGGATTCGTTTGTTCACGGTCGTCTTACAGCGGTTCTCGTTGTGTCTTAAAGAGTCCTTGTAGCTTGCTACGACTCAGGGACGCTTTGTATGTCGTGTGCACTGCCTGGTACGTGATGGCTACTGTAAGGATCGAGCCCGTGCGATCCTGTCCACGAAAATATCGAACGGAAATCTCTCTCATGAATTTTTTTTGGCTTGTTTCAGAAGCCTCACCCCTTGTTTTGTTGGAATATGGTAATACGAGTCGCTTCGATGTCAAGTGGTGATTTCAGATCTTTCCTAAGTGGTGTTCTCATATTTTTATGAGAGTGCTAATTCTTTTGCTCAATCAATTGTCTTATCAATTCTTGTCAACCGAAGTTGTTATGTCAAGTCTTTTCAACCGGTGCGCTTCTCTTCAAGTCAATTTTATCATTTTTAATTTTGCAAGATCAATCTCTCTTTTGTTTTCGGAGTTGTCTCATCTATCCCAAGTTGTCTTTGTTTTTCCCGCCCTCCCGCCCTTTTCTTTAGTGATTAGTTTTTATCCAAGAGTTTTCTTTCTTTGTGCTTCCGCTATCTTTTTCTTTCTCTCCTATCCAGTGATTCATTGTGAAGATTCTCAGGAGTTCTTGCTCATCATTCCTTCAATCTGGTTATCTTTTTCCGGTGAATTCAATTTAGTTATCCGTGTTCATTATATCCTATTCATCCTTGTAATTCTTTCCTATGTTGGAGATTCTTATCAGCCTATCTTGTTATTCATTTCTCTCTAGTCTATCCGGAGTGCTGAAGTTGTCTCACAAGTTTCTTGTTTTCAATTCTTTCTATTATTGCGAGGTTCTCAACCTCATCTAGTTTTCTTTATACTGGTGCATTCAATCTTTCTTTCAATCTTTTCAACGGTGGTTTCTTTGAGTGGGCCCATAACCCACATGTTCTTTCCTAGGGTCTTATCTGGCTCTTGTAACCTTTTCCGGAGTTCTCTGATTCTTTTCAACTATGACGTAAGTATGAATCTCATCAGTCATATCCCTTCTCCAAGTTCTATTCGAATTAGTTCATTCTTTGTCTCAACCTTTCATTCTTCTTTATTCCGGAGTGTCTCGGTTATTCTTGGTGGTGTTCTCCTCATCATTTTCGGCTTCAAGACCGAAGGAGTGTTTCTCGCAAATCTTGGTTCATTCTCTTCAAGATTCATCATTTCATCCTTGTGGCATCATCTCGATTTGTTCCAATCATGAGTAATTCCTTTCTTGTTGCCCGGTGCATTTCTAAGTTGGGTTCATTTCTCGATCCTCCAAAGGCCAGCATTTCAGAAGATTTCTTCGTTCTCAGCTTTCAGCTTTCGTTCTCAAATTCTTCTCAATTGTTGTCTCTTCGTTCGTCTCTCAATTATTCTGGCGCCTTGTTCTAGTTTTCTCTCAGGTGGATCATGATCTCTTCATTGTCATTATCTCCATTCATTCTTGTTTTATCCCCATTCAATCCAGTTCTTACCGGTGTCTCCTCAAGACTTCTTCTAGTTTGTGCTCATATATCTCCTCAGTCATTTCTAGAAGAATAAGTGTTACGCTAAATCTGTTGCTTGTCATCAATTTAACTTGATGAAGGATAAGCATAACATAATTCTTATTCTTGTTCATAGTGATCTGAATTCTTCTTCCGAAGTGGCTCATGATATCAATTCTTGTGTCAAGATGTTCTTCAAGATTCTAGTGGTAGTAGTTCTCAATTTCTTCTTCATTCTTTTCTTGCCAAGATATAGTTTCCATTCTTTGTAACAGAGGCATTGTGATGTTTCTCTCTTCAAATCATCATTTTGTCTTTTATAGATCATGTTGTTACCTTGTTTAATTTAGTTGTTTGTTGTGAATTTCCTCTAGTTCTCCTATCTTATCGAATTTTTGTCCCCTTTTCCTACCGAAGTGCTGCCAAAATTTTGTGTGAATTCTTGCTTGTTCCTCATATCATTCTTCATCTCTTTGCAACCTTCAAGGATTGTTGGTTTCACTCGTTCATCAACAAGCAACTAAGTCTTACCTCTTGCTTTCTCATCCTCTCCCCCTTTTCATTCTTGGATCTCGGGTCGAGGTCCTCTTGTAGTGTAGGAGAGTTGTGACAACTCGAGACCGATGTTCCAGAAGATTCCCCTTCTATTCCATTTTCGTCGTGTGTTTAATTTATTTGTCGCATCAGCATCGCATCATGCGCATCATCTACATTGCATCGGCATCTCGTTGCCGCCAGTTTTCAAAACTTGCATCCGTTGTTAGTTGTCGGTTCAAAACTTGCATCGCATCATGTCCGTTCTAAGCCCGACCACACACGCACGCGCCCGCGACATCGTCAAAACCTGTTTCTAAAAGTGGGTATAAAACTTTCTCTAACTGGGTTGAAACTTGGCATGTGGTTGTATTTAGTTATAGGTAGGCCGCGTGCCAAATTTCGTCGCAACCGGAGTCTGTTTCGTACCCGAACGATCGACTGTAGCGGCTCCGTATTAGGTCTATCGTCGGACGTGATTCGGTGTTTTAAAACGCGTGTCATGGGCGCACCCCTTCCCTCTCGTCTTAGCCTAAGCCTCTCTACACATCCACCTAACCACACTCCGCGACAAAGGCCATCCGATTACGATCGTGCGGTCGAAATCGGCCCGGAAAACCCCTAACCCTAGCCCCCTTTCCTATTTAAACACCCCATCCTTTAATTTAGACAACAATCCCCTCTTCCACCTCGTTTTCCATGCGAAACAGTGTGCAGCCACCCCCCCAACGCCCATGTCTCCCTCCTCGCACTAGGCCCTCCTGGCCCAAATCGGGGCCTCCTGAGCCCATCTGGGCCCAAACGAGCCCGTTGGTGATTGCAGCTCCTTGCAGCGCTCCTCCTCCCGAGCCGCCGTCCCTAGCAGCGCGCCGCCGCTGGGCGCCTTCGCTACGAGGGATCCCTCCGGCGCTCGAACGCCGCCCTACCGGCCCCGCCCTCCGTCGCGCCGCGTGCCGCCTCCGTCTGTCGCCTCGAGCAGCCTGGTGCCCCGAGCTGCTACTGCTGCCGCTAAAGACCATGTCGCGTCGCCGCCCCGTCGCCATGTCCCGTTGCCGGCCCTCCCTAGGCCTCCCATCGCCGGATCTGGCCGGTGCCAGTCGGATCCGCCGCCCCCGCCGGCCTCGTCGAGCCCTACTGCTCTGCCGCCGTGGCCTCCCGCTCAGGAGCAGCGAGGGTCGAGCCAGCGCCCCGATCCGGTCGGCGTTGACCGCGAGCAGCGCTTCGCCCCGCTCCTGGGCTGCCTCGCCTCGCCAGGCCCAGCTGCGCCTCG
This sequence comes from Hordeum vulgare subsp. vulgare, assembly GCF_904849725.1. NCBI lineage: Eukaryota > Viridiplantae > Streptophyta > Magnoliopsida > Poales > Poaceae > Hordeum > Hordeum vulgare. Next base: position 520,765,925 of record NC_058520.1, read on the forward strand.
ACTGGCCCAGCTCCCGGCCTCCTCCAGGCCCGCCTCCCGTCCAACTGGGCCGAGCCCACTAGGTGAGCTCCCCCTCGACTATCCCTCGCCCACGGCGTGTAATAGCTTATGGATCCAATGTGTTGTATAGGCCTAGTGCAAGGATTTGGCCCGATAGTATTTTTTTAGGGTTTTCGAATTAGTAAATTTCAGGATTTATTAGATATTTAAAACGCCCGTAATTAATTAACCGTATGTCGGATCGAGGTGATTTATATATGTAACTTGTGTAGTTTTGCGCGTAGATTATGTTTTTGCAACTTGCATGCATGTTTGAAGTGATTTGACCCGCCATATGCCTTGTTTTGCGTGTTGTCCTAATAGGGATTTATTCCGTAGTTATATTCGTGCGTGTCCGGATTGCTCAAACCCCGTAGATAAAATGCTCATGTTTTTAGGGACCCTTTGTCATGTATTTTAGAGCAGTTGTTTGTATTTTTGCATGTATGTTCCCGTCGCTAGTTTGTTATACCATGTTTATGACCTATTCTCGCATATTCGTGTGGCGATATTCTTGTGTTGCAACCCCACAGGTTATATATGTTTCCGGGGTAGAAAAATCCATAGAATTTAAGTGTGCATTTAGTTTTAGCTTTTGAGAAAGTTAGTTCGCGTGATATTTTGCCATGTTGCCCTTTTGTCTATTTTGTGGGATTTAATCCGTGCATGATATGAATGAGTTGTCAACTAGAGATATGCCCTTGGATGTGCAGGCTAGCCTCTGCTAATTTTGGTTGCAATAGAAATCCATGTTTAGGTGTGGTTTGCTTGCTCTCAACTTGCTAGGAAATAGTGTTGTTTTGGGGATGCTGAAATATTTCTAAGTCTGAAATCTGTTATATTTTGTTGTTGTCTTGTCTTGAGTTTATCTGGTGTTCTATAGCTTTTTGAGGTTGGTGCAATGGAGTTAGTTGTAGACCTTAAGATTCTCTAGCACGCCGTGAATTTTCATGCCATTTCGAGTCCTCTAGCTTATGGTTTTACTGCTGTCAATATGCCTTCAGATCGAAAACTGCACTGTCATAGACTGGTATTTTCACTAAGTCTGAAACTGTGTGTGAGATGCTATTTTGTGAGTTCTTTTCCTAGTGATCCATGCTTCCATGCTAGATGTTATTAGTTGTATGTTGTAGCGCATCTTGCCCTCTACCGCCTCATGCCTTGCTTGAGCATATTGGATTTGTGTAGCTCGTAGTTGTGGGTGTAGAATATGCTATGTGGCTGATTTTGGCAGATTGTAGTGATTCCTTGTTTAGCTCGTAGTTGTTGAACCGTTGCTCCGTTTTGATCGTGTCCTATATGAAACTTGCTTAGAATCTCGTGTAGTTTCATATTATCTTGCTGGTTGTATGTTTGGAGATGTTGTGGTTGCCATTTGCACACATATTGCGTTCATGCCATCATATCTTGCGGTGTTCGTATCTTTTGAACCGTAGCTCCGTTAGAGATGTTCTTTATATGTAAATTGTTTGTAATGACGCATAGAATCACGTGAACCCATTTTTTCTGTTTAACAATCATTTAAAAGTGTTAGTTCAGATCTGGACAGAATTGTAAATTAACATGTGAGGTCGTCTCGGAGATGCTATATGTCATTTCCGACCTCATTTAAAATGCCTAGATAGATAGATTAATTGCGCTTCACCTCTTGCCATTTTTAACCATATTTAATATTGTCGTGTACCCAATCGAGAGTGAACTAAATAATTCGTATGTGGAGTTTCGTCAATATGCAACTCGTTGCATATTGAACTTCACTTAATGTGTAGTGTTTGATTGTTGTGAATTGACATGCCATGTCTTGCATAAGTTCAACTGTTCATGCTTCATATTTGTTGTGCATCGTGTGGTGTATATCGTGTGCTGATGCTTGTTTCTTGTTTGCTTCGTCTCGATAGAGTACCGCAAGCGTGTCGGAAGGTGAGGACCCGTTCAACTACATCGGTTCGTCTGCTTCATGGAGTCGTTCTTCTTCCAAGCAGGATCTCAAGCAAGATGACCATTTCCCCAGATACCATTACTATCATTGCCATTCTAGTTTTACCATTTCTATCGTTATGTCTCGTTGCCTACCACCTGCTAAATATAAGCCTCCCAACATTGCCATGAAAACCTTCAACCTGTTCACAACCTAGCAAACCACTCATTGGCTATGTTACCGCTTGCTTTACCATGTGTTAGCGTTGCTAGTTGCAGGTGCAGTTGCTTCCATGTGATAACATGGGTTCCTTGTTATATCACCCGATCAAATGCTATTTAAATTAATGCACCTATATACTTGGTAAAAGGTGGAAGACTCGGCCTTTCTAGCCTAGTGTTTTGTTCCACCTTTGCCCCCTTAGTTTCGGCTACCGGTGTTATGTTCCATAATTGAGCGCTCCTAACACGATCGGGGTTGTAATGGGGGCCCCCTTGATAATTCGTTTTAGATTAAAGCTCGTTTGGCAAGGCCCAACATTGGTACTACATTTGCCCAACATAATAATTTTTTTAATACTGAAAGCATAGGGCGTCATGAACCCGAGGAGTAATGTTACATAATACAGGGAGGGCCAGTGTTGATGGTGCTGGTCCAAAGCAGAGCACTGTGCGGTGACAACCCAAGGCAAGTTGGGAGATTTCTATCAGGCCACCGTACGCGACGCTCATCCGTCGTGTCCTGAGAACGAGATACGCGCCTCCTATCGGGATCGTCGACACGCTGATACGTCCGTTTTGCATCATGCTTTCATGTTGATATTTATCGCTTTATGGACTGTTATTGTACTTTGTGGAACCATACTTATGCCTTTTCTCTCTTATTTTGCAAGGTTTATTTGAAGAGGGAGAATACCGGCAACTGGAATTCTGGACTGGAAAAAGAGCAAGTCTGAGTCCTCTATTCTACGCAACACCAAATGCCCTGAAAATCAACGTGGATTTTTTTGAGAATATATAAAAAATACTGGGCGAAAGAAGTGTCAGAGGGGAGCTGCCAGGGGCCCACAAGCCTGGTTGCCGCGGCCTACCCCCCTGGCCGCGGCAACAGGGCTTGTGGGCACCCTGGTGGCCCACTGGCCCCCCTCTTTTGCTATATGAAGGGTTTCGTCCGAGAAAAAATCAAGGTGGAGCTTTTTCGTGGATTCGCCGCCACCACGAGGCGGAACTTGAGCATAACCAATCTAGGGCTCCGGCAGGACGATCCTACCGGGGAAACTTCCCTCCTGGAGGGGGAAATCGTCGCCTTCGTCATCACCAACACTCCTCTCGTCGGAGGGGAGTCATATCCATCAACATCTTCATCAGCACCATCTCCTCTCCAAATCCTAGTTCATCTCTTGTAACCAATCTCCGTCTCGCGACTCCGGTTGGTACTTGTAAGGTTGCTAGTAGTGTTGGTTACTCTTTGTAGTTGATGCTAGTTGGATTACTTGGTGGAAGAGTTTATGTTCAAATCCTTGATGCTATTCATTACACCTCTGATCATGATTATGATTATGCTTTGTGAGTAGTTACTTTTGTTCCTGAGGACATGGGATAAGTCATGCTAATAATAGTCATGTGAATTTGGTATTCGTTCGGTATTTTGATATGTTGTATGTTGTTTTTCCTCTAGTGGTGTTATGTGAACATCGACTACATAACACTTCACCATATTTGGGCCTAGAGGAAGGCATTAGGGAGTAGTAAGTAGATGGAGGGTTGCTAGAGTGACAGAAGCTTAAACCCCAGTCTATGCGTTGCTTCGTATGGGGATGATTTGGATCCACTAGTTTAATGCTATGGTTAGACGTTGTCTTAATTCTTCTTTCGTAGTTGCGGATGCTTGCGAGAGGGGTTAATCATAAGTGGGATGCTTGTCCAAGTAAGGGCAGTACCCAAGCGCCTGTCCACCCACATATCAAACTATCAAAGTAACGAAAGTGAATCATATGAACATGATGAAACTAGCATGACAGAAATTCCCGGGTGTCCTCGGGAGCATTTTTCCTCTTATAAGACTTTGCTCAGGCTTGTCCCTTGCTACAAAAGGGATTGGGCCACTTTGCTGCACCATTGGTACTACTTGTCACTTGTTACTTTTCGCTTGCTACGTTTCACCTCACTACACCATCACTTGTTACCGCTACTTTCAGTGCTTGCAGTTATTATCTTGCTAAAAACCGTTTATCATAGCCTTCTGCTCCTCGTTGGGTTCGACACTCTTACTTATCGAAAGGACTATGATTGATCCCCTATACTTGTGGGTCATCAAGACTCTTTTCTCGCGCCGTTGCCGGGGAACGAAGCGCCTTTGGTAAGTGGAATTTGCTAAGGAAACATTTATATACTGTACTGAAATTTATTGTCACTTGTCACTATGGAAACTGTTCCTTTGAGGAATTTGTTCGGGGTATCTTCACCACCAACGGAAGCACGAGGAGTTGTTCCTCAACCTGAGGTACCTACTGAAAATATCTTTTATGAAATTCCTTCGGGTATGCTTGAGAAACTGCTGGCTAATCCTTTTACAGGAGATGGATCTTCACATCCACACTTGCATCTAATCTATGTAGATGAAGTTTGTGGTTTATTTAAGCTTGCAGGTTTGCCCGAGGATGAGGTAAAGAAGAAAGTCTTTCCTTTATCTTTGAAGGATAAGGCGTTGACATGGTATAAACTATGTGATGATACTGGATCATGGGACTACAATCAGTTGAAATTGGAATTTCATCAAAAGTTTTATCCTATGCATTTAGTACATCGTGATCGGAATTATATTTATAACTTTTGGCCTCGTGACAGGGAAAGCATAGCTCAAGCTTGGGGGAGGCTTAAATCAATGTTATATTCATGCCCCAATCATGAGCTCTCGAGAGAAATTATCACTCTAAACTTTTATGCTCGGCTTTCTCATGAAGATCGTACCATGCTTGACGCTTCTTGTACCGGTTCTTTTATGAAGAAGGATATTGACCACAAGTGGACTTTATTGGAAAGAATCGAACGTAACTCTGAAGATTGGGAGCTTGAAGAAGGTAAGGAGTCAGGTATGAATTTCCAGTTTGATTGCGTTAAATCTTTTGTTGAAACAAACACTTATAGAGATTTTAGCGCTAAGTATGGACTTAACTCTGAGATAGTAGCTTCTCTATGTGAATATTTTGCTGCTCTTGTTGATCTTCCCAAAGAGAAGTGGTTTAAGTATCATCCGCCTGTAGAAGTCAACATAGTTAAACCCAATCTAGTTGAAGAGAAATTCATTGCCTTTAGTGATCCTATTGTCCCTTGTGCCTACGCTGAGAAACCACCTTACCCTGCTAGGAAAAAGGATTATTCTAAAGCTCCAACTGTGATACATAGGGGTTACATTAGACCACTTGCACCCCCTGAGGAAATTTGAGTTGAACCTAGTGTTGCTATTATCAAAGATCTCTTAGCCGAAGACATAGACGGGCATGTTATTAAATTCTGTGAGGACTCCGGTAGAATTGCTAAACCTCACGCGAAAGACAAATACGGACCTGTAGTTGTCCTGCCCATTGTTTCTGTCAAGATAGGGATCACTGTTATCATGGTTTATGTGATATGGGTGATAGTGTTAGTGCAATACCCCGGTCCCTATATGATGAAATCAAAGATGAGATTGCACCTGCTGAGTTAGAACCCATTGATGTCACTATTACGCTAGCTAATAGAGACACTATCTGCCCCCTGGGAATTGTGAGAGATGTAGAAGTCCTGTGTGGTAAGATGAAGTATCCTACTGATTTCCTCGTCCTTGCTACTGCACAAGATAGCTTTTGTCCCATCATATTTGGTAGACCCTTTCTCAACACTATCAATGCTCACATTGATTGCATTAAACAGACTATCACTGTTAGTTTCGAGGGTGTGTCTCATGAATTTAACTTCTCCAAGTTTGGAAGACAACCCCATGAAAAAGAGTCGTCTGGTAAGGATGAAATCATTGCTCTTGCCTCTATTGCCGTACCTCCTACGGATCCTGTAGAGCAATATCTGCTTGAGCATGAAAATGATATGCATATCGATGAAAGAGATGAGATAGATAAAATTGTTTTAGAACAATATCCTATTCTCAAGAATAATCTGCTTGTTGAACTGCTTGGGGATCCTCCCCCACCAAAGGGTGATCCTGTGTTCGAGCTAAAACAGTTACCAGATAATCTTAAGTATGCCTACCTTGATGAGAAGGAGATATATCCTGTTATTATTAGTGCTCACCTCTCAAATCATGAAGAGAAGAAGTTATTAAAAACTTTGAGGAAGCACCGTGCTGCTATTGGATATACTCTTGATGATCTTAAGGGTATTAGTCCCACTCTATGTCAGGACAAGATTAAAACCGATCCTGATTCTAAGCTAGTTGCTGATCATCAACGGAGATTAAATCCGAGGATGAAAGAGGTCGTGAGAAAAGAAATACTAAAGGTTCTCGAAGCAGGAATCATTTATCATGTTGCTCATAGTGATTGGGTAAGTCCAGTACATTGCGTACCTAAGAAGGAAGGTATCACCGTCGTTCCTAATGATAAGAATGAACTAATCCCACAGAGGATTATTACTGGCTATAGGATGGTGATAGACTTCCAGAAACTGAACAAGGCAACCAGGAAAGACCATTATCCTTTGTCGTTTGTCGAACAAATGCTAGAAAGGCTATCTAAACACACACACTTCTGCTTTCTAGACGGTTATTCAGGTTTCTCGCAAATACCTATTGCACAATCTGATCATGAGAAAACTACTCTCACCTGCCCGTTCGGAACCTTTGCTTCTAGACGTATGCCTTTTGGCTTGTGAAATGCACCTGCCACCTTTCAAAGATGTACGATGGTTGTATTCTCTGACTTTTGTGAAAATATTGTTGAGGTTTTCATGGATGATTTCTCCGTTTACGGTTCTTCCTTTGACGATTGCCTCAACAACCTTGATCGAGTCTTACAGAGATGCAAAGATACCAAGCTCCATTGTTGCTCCCTAAGCTCAAAAGTGCCCAATCTCTCTCCCTAGCCAATCAAACTTGTTGATTCTTTAGGGATTGGTTGAGAAGGCCTAGATCCACACTTCCACCAAGAGAAAAGTTGATTCCCCGACCAATCCCTTGCGGATCTTGTTACTCTTGGGTGTTTGAGCATCCTAGACGGTTGAGGTCACCTCGAAGCCACATTCCATTGTGGTGAAGCTTCGTGGTCTTGTTAGGAGCCTCCAAGCTTTGTGTGGAGTTTGCCCCAACCTTGTTTGTAAAGGTTCAGTCGGCGCCTTCAAGGGCACCTATAGTGGAATCACGGTACCTTGCATCGTGCGAGGGCGTGAGGAGAATACGGTGGCCTTAGTGTCTTATTGGGGAGCATTGTGCCTCCACACCGCTCCAGTGGAGACGTACTTCCTTTCAAAGCTAAGGAACTTCGGTAACACATCCTCGTCTTCATTGGTTCCACTTGTGGTTATCTCTAACCTTTACTTTGTGTATGCTTATGTTGTTGTCCTTCTCTTACTTGTCTTATTAGCTCTCGTTGTTAGCTTCATTACGGTTCACCCCATTGTTGTTATATTTGTGAACCTGTATGTTGTTTACCCTAACTTGCTAAGATTAATTAAAAAGTGGTCGTTCCCTATTCACCCCCCCTCTAGTCAACCATATCGACCCTTTCAATTGGTATCAGAGCCACATCTCTTTATTAAGGGTTTCACCACCCGAAGAGTATGGAAGGCGAAGAGGGAATTAACCATGGGAAACCCGAGGCCATGGACTTGACTTCGGTCACAAGGGACGACTTGAATACGGCTATGGCCGCCCTCAAGACGTCCTTGACGAACGAAGTCAAGACCATGCTTAAAGAGTTAATTGAGGGATTTAAAAGTCCACCCGAACCAGCGTTAGTGGTTAAACCCACCATCACCGATTCGGAGGCCAATTCCTCTAAGGAAGCGTCTAAAGGTATGCGACATTCCTCATCTCACGAAAAGGATGGGACTGGAACATATGCCTCAGTTCCACCCCCCATGGTCTATGGAGGATCCGCTCCCACACCGCGTCTTAATCCTGTTGGTCCTCCTCCTAAGCTTGTGAAAGGTGACTTTGCTAACTGGGTATTTTCTATTAAGTCTCATTTGAATCACAGCTCAACAAACTTGTGGAGAATCATCGAGCAAGGATATTATCCCCATGATCCAAGTAACCTCACTCCAAGAAAAGATGCAGACAATCAATACAATCACTCCGCCTTGTTTATTCTCCAGTCTGCAGTGCCACCTGAAGATCTTCCTCACTTGCGTCCCTTCACTTTGGCCAAGGATTGTTGGGAGCATATTATTGTGTTGTACAAGGGAAGCACAAGCATTCAACGATCCAACTATGAAGTGATACTTGATAAGGCCGATGAGTTTGTGATGAAGGAAGACGAGGACCCTCGTGATCTCTATCGCAGGGTGACAGCTATTGCTGTGGCACTCAAGGAACATGGGAGCAAGGATGTGGATGATACATGGGTCAAGCGCAAGTTTCTCAAAGCCATCATGCCTTTCAACAAAGCCATGTCATCTGTCATTCGTCAGCGGCCAGACTTCCACTCCTTGTCTTCTAGTGAGGTGTTGGATGAATTTATTGCAATGTCAATCATGAACGAAACAACCAACAATGCACTTGCTTGTGTTCGCTCAAAGACAACTTCACCCAACCTTGCGTTAAAAGCAAAAGCAATGTTTGAAGAAGAAGAAGAGGATGAGGAAGAGGAGAGCTTCCTTGAAGACATAAAGTATGCCTATCATGAGCACATGGCTCTTGCGTCAAGGCAATTCTGGGGCAACAAGAGGAACTCAAGACCCACCTTCACCAAGAACAACTCGAGTGGATTCAAACGCAAGCAACGAGTGAGGACATGTTATAACTGTGGTAACGTGAGCCACTTCGTGGCCGAATGTCCCGATGAGAAAAGGGAAGACAACGGGGGCAAGCTCATTCGCAAAGACAAAACCAAAGTCATTTCCAATCAAGAACAACTTTGTGAAGAAACCCCACCCAAAAGGGATGGTGGCCCTTGAAGAGTACCCTTCCGATGATGATGATGATGATGATGCAGTGGCAACGGCAACTGTTGCTATTGCCACTACCTCCCCCCCAGAAGGTGTCTCTCTTCAACGCCCCCAACGAGAACCACATCACCAAGTGCCTCATGGCAAAAGGTATCAATCAGGTATCCCATCATTAAGACCAACATCGCTACTGCTCCTTCATTGTTAAATTGTGTTGATGATAGTGATGTTGGGGAACTTAATGAGCATGATCTTGACAAGTTTTTGTGCACTATTAAGGGAGAATCCAAGAAGCACTTTGTTGCTCTCTTGGAACAACTGGGTGAGGCCAATGATCTCATTGAGTCTCATGAGGAGACCATCTCCGAGCTTCAGGGACACAGTCGTGACTGTGCCGAAGAAATTGCTGAATTATCTATTGCTCTAGAAAAGGAGCGCACTCTTCGTTTGGCTCTTGAGGAGTCATATAACGATGAATGCGCTAAAATGCAAAAGAAACTAGATCATGATGTTGTTCTTACTCGTATGCTTAAGTCTGAAAAGTATGCTCTTGGGGTTGGCTATGACAGACTCAAAGTGGAGTTTGACACACTTGACAAGGCCCACAAGGTCTTGAAAGGTGTTCATTTCTCTCTGAAAGAGTCTCATGATCAACTCCAAGCAAAGCTTACCAAGGAGATCTCTACTTGTCCTCCCTTTGTGTTAATTGATAATGCTTGTGCAACTAATCCCTGTTGTGAGCATGTACATCTTGTGGAGGAAAATGCCAAGTTAAAGGAGAAACTTGAGAAGGGCCTTGTGGCATGCATACAAGGTGAGAAGAGCCTGAACGATCTCTTGAGCACTCAAAAAGGTGTTGTAGGAAAGGAGGGACTTGGACTTACCTCCAAGTCAAAAGGTAAAGGGAGGAACAGGAACAAACGATCTCCTACCCTCATGGACATCTTTGTAAAAGAGGGTGAGGGGACTCAGAAGGTGAACAGGAACAAGGTGGACTATGGAAACCTCAAGAAGGGCAAAACCTTTCCTACTAACACATCCGACAAACTCAATTCTTCTTTTGTCTTATGTCGTGCTAGTGATGGGCATGTTTATGCCACATTTGTTGGTTCCTATGATGAGTACATTGAATGGGCTATCTGGGTTCCTAAGACCCTTGTCTCTAACATGAAAGGACCCATTAAAAAATGGGTACCTAAAACCAAGCCTTGATCTATTGCAGGAGTTTGCTTCCGGTAGCGTGTCATGGTTGCTCGATAGTGGAGCAACAAATCATATGACCGGAAGCAAGGACTTAGTGGTGGATGTGCATCCTTCTCCATCTATGCCCACCCATGTCCAATTCGTCGATGCATCCTCGTCAAAGGTATTGGGATTTGGTAAGGTGGTCGTCTCTCAAGAGTTATCTATTGAGAAGGTCATGCTTGTTGAGTCACTTGCCTACAATTTACTTTCGGTGCGTCAACTTGCAATTATGGGTTTTTCCACATTCTTTAATCTTGATATTGTGGTCCTCGTGTGGAGGAAGACTCTTAAAGTAGCCTATGTTGGATATGTCGAAAATGGTCTTTATGTGGTGAACTTCTCAAAGCGACCCACTAAGACCGCGACGTGTTTAATGGCTAAAGTTGATGTGGGCTGGCTTTGGCATCGCCGTTTAGCTAATGTCAATATGAGATCTTTGCAAAGTCTTCTAACAGGGGACCATATTCGTGGACTAACAAATGTGAGTTTTGCTAAAGATCGTGTTTGCAGTGCCTGCATTGAAGGAAAGATTCATGAAACTGCTCATCGTCCAACGACTCTCATCTACACTAAGAGGCCATTGGAGCTCCTCCATATGGATCTGTTTGGCCCTCCATCATTTGATAGTCTTGGAGGCAGAAAGTACTGCTTGGTGATTGTTGACGACCAATCAAGATATACCTGGGTATATTTCTTCAAAAGGAAGAGAGAAACTCAACAAACTGTCATCAACTTTGCTAATGAAGCTCAATGTCAACATGAAGCAAAGATCTTGATGATTAGAAGTGACAACAGCACCGAGTTCAAGAACTACACCTTGGATGAGTTTCTAGGTGATGAGGGAATAAAACATCAATATTCAGCACCATATACCCCTCAACAAAACGGCGTGGCAGAAAGGAAGAACCGAACCTTGATAGACACTGCAGGAACAATGATGGCAGAATTCAAATCTCCATATAACTTTTGGGCAGAGGCCATCAACACAGCATGTCATGCGTCCAATCGGCTCTATATCCGCAAATGCTTGAACAAGACTCCGTATGAGATTCTAACTGGAAACAAACCCAATCTCAAGTACTTCCGGGTATTCGGTTGTAAGTGTTTCATTCTCAAGAAAGGTGCACGTTTAGCTAAATTTGATTCTAGAGCACATGAGGGCATCTTTGTTGGTTATGCTACAAACTCTCATGCTTACCGTGTCCTCAACAAGTCCACCGGACTCATTGAGGAGACGTGTAACGTGGAGTTTGATGAAAATAATGGCTCCCAAGTGGAGCAAAGTGGTCTTTGTGATGTAGGTGATGAAATTCCTCCCCAAACCATAAGAAGAATGGGGATTGGTCAAATACTCCCCATTGAGGAACCCCTTGTGGCCGAAGGAGAAGGACAATGCTCTACTCAAATGGAGCCATCACCTCCACAAGCCCCACACGCTTCCGATGAACAAAGAGAAGACTCTCAACAAAATGAACAAGCTCATGGTCAAGATAAATTGCCCAACAATGATGAGGTGTCCCATGATATTCAAGTTCTCACGCAAGGCTCCGAACCTGCTCATGATCAAGATCAAGTGCAACCGCGAGATCCAGACCAAGTAGAAGCACAAGATCAATATCAAGAGCAACCACAAATACAAGAACAAACTAGTGAACCTGATCAAGTCGAAAGTCAAGATGATCAGGATACTGTCTCACAATTCCCTTCTGCAGCACCAACAGCCGGTGCCAAAGGAGGCTCAAGACGCAAGGGCAAGCACAGTAAACAAGTCGATGATCCCCAGTTATCCAATGAAGAACTCTTGGAGCGTCGAGAAGCCAAGATTGCGAACAAGCTGATAGTCAAGTCACATCTTATGAAGAATGTACTTGGTAGTTTAAAAAGGGGAGTATCCACCCTCAACAGATTTGGAATTATTGTGAGCATCACGTGTTTGTTTCGTACTGTGAACCTCAGCATGTACAGGAAGCGCTCGATGATGAGGATTGGCTTATGGCCATGCGTGAAGAACTTAACAACTTCGAGCGTAACCAAGTCTGGGATTTAGTACCAAGGCCAACGGAGGAACATAATGTCATCGGGACCAAATGGATATTCAAGAACAAGCAAGATGCCAATAGGATTGTGATTCGAAACAAGGCAAGATTGGTGGCTCAAGGCTACTCCCAAGTCGAGGGTATCGACTACGTTGAAACCTTTGCCCCTGTTGCTCGTCTAGAATCCATTCGCATGTTGCTTGCATTTGCTTCTCATCATAACTTCAAATTACAACAAATGGATGTGAAAAGTGCCTTTCTTAATGGTCCTTTAAATGAGTTGGTCTATGTCAAACAACCCCCAGGATTCGAACATCCCAAGCTCCCCAATCATGTGTACAAACTTAATAAGGCACTCTATGGTCTTAAACAAGCCCCACGTGCGTGGTATGAGTATCTTACTGAGTTGTTACAAGATCGTGGGTTTGAAATTGGGAAGATAGATCCCACTCTTTTTACTAAGAGGGTTAAAGGGGATTTGTTCATATGCCAACTATATGTTAATGATATTATCTTTGGCTCTCCTAACATTTCCTTCAATGAAGAATTTGCTGCACTAAAGACTGAGAAATTTGAGATGTCCGTGATGGGAGAGTTTAAGTTCTTCCTCGGGTTCGAGATTAAACAAGGCCTAGAAGGGACCTTTATCAAACAAGCCAAGTACACTCAAGACATGCTCAAACGGTTAGAGCTTGAAGATGTCAAACCGGTCAAGTTCCCCATGCCAACAAGATGCAAGCTTGACAGTGATCCCAATGGTAAAGCAGTGGATCAAAAGGTATATCGCTCCATGATTGGATCCCTCCTTTACCTTTGTGCATCTAGACCGGATATTATGTTGAGTGTAGGGATGTGTGCACGGTTTCAATCCGCACCAAAAGAAAGTCATTATATGGCTGTTAAGCGAATCTTTCGATATTTGGCTCATACCCCAAACTTTGGCCCATGGTATCCCAAAGGATCAAACTTCAACCTAGTTGCCTATTCTGACTCAGATTGGGCAGGAGATTGTGTGGAGAGGAAGTCAACGTCTGGAGGATGCCAATTCCTTGGTCGCTCACTGGTAAGTTGGTCTTCAAAGAAGCAGAATTGCGTCTCTCTATCATCCACCGAAGCTGAGTATGTGGGAGCTGCAAGTTGTTGTGCACAATTGCTATGGATGAGGCAAACTTTAAAGGATTACGGTGTCACTTGTGACAAAGTGCCTCTTCTATGTGACAATCAAAGTGCTATCAAGATTTCCCTCAACCCAGTGCAACATAGCAAAACCAAGCATATTGATATTCGCCATCACTTCATTCGTGAACATATCAAGCTAGGTGATACTGAGGTCCACTTCATCCACACTGAAGAGCAACTTGCAGATATCTTCACTAAGCCCCTAGATGAAGCAAGGTTCCGGGAGTTAAGGCATGAGCTAAATATCATTGATTCAACTAATGTGGATTGAAGCTAGGCACGTTGCACCTTACTATGCATTTTATCTCGTTCTAGATGTAGGCATGGACATAGGGGGGGTGTTGTTCTCTCAATGAACTCTTCCTCCCCCCATTATGCATAAATTGATCTAGTCTTTCACTTTAGCCATTACCAAATGGCACTTGTGCTTCAAAGACGAGTGTTGGTCATGAACCCAAGGATAATTCTTCGCGGTGTCATACCTTTGTCTCAAACATAGGTGGCCTCGGCCACCGCCCCCCCACCTTTCTCTCATATGGAAGAAAGGATACAAAATGACAAGTCAGTATATCTTGCTGGTGCTATCTTCTTATTTTCACTACTTGTCATTTGCCCACGTTCTTCTCATCTCCTAGGTCCCGTTGTGACATTTGCAGCGGTACTACCGCCAGGGGTAGCGGTACTACCGCCAGGACCCCAGCGGTACTACCGCCAGGGGTAGCGGTACTACCGCCAGGACCCCAATCTACCACGACCTAACTAGGATATTTTTAGGGCTGTCTCAGGGGGAGCGGTACTGTCGCCAGGGGAGCGATACTACCGCCAGGACCCCAGCGGTACTATCGCTGCAACTAGCGGTACTACCGCCAGGACCTAAGCGGTACTACCGCTGGCCCGTACCCCTTGGGCTATATAAAGGAGGGGAGCCCATTTTTCTGCCTCTTTCCTCTTCCTCGTGGCTCCTCCCTCCCGAACCCCGAACTCCCCCTACTTGGATCTCTATCCGTGGAGCCCCTTCTCTCCGTTGACTTGGAGGGTTTGCTCCACTTATCCTTCCTCCTCCAAGTGCCATGGATCCCGGTAAAGCTCCTCCCCTTCTTCTCTTGGTTGATGTTCTCTTGTTCTAGGGTTAGGAGCATTGGTGGTTTGGATCCATGTCTTTGATATTGTGCTTTGTTCTTGGATGGCATGAAGGAGGTATTCGAGGGGAGTGTAGGTCCTATGAATCTTTGCTTTTATATTGCCATGCCCTAGGATTTTCATGTTTTAGATCAAGCATGTCTTCTATTTTTGGATTCGATCTAAAATTTGCATCCTCTTGCCTAGGCATGTTCTTATTTAGATGGTACTTGTGATCCTCATGTGGTTAGGGCTGTGGTGGAGTTCTTAGTGATTATACACAGCCCATGGCCCTCGTAAATTCCATGTAGCCATCTCTATGGGTTCTTTTCATATTCAGATCTGAAAATCAAACCCCACCGGTAATACCGCCAGGGGTAGCGGTACTACCGCTAGGACCCCAGCGGTACTACCGCTAGAAGGATTCTCTGTTTATTCTTTTTCATGTGCTTGGCAATGAGTGTTTACTTTTCTGCCTTTTCTTGTTCATTGCCTTCACCCCTTTTATCGCTCTTTCACTTGATGTTGACATCTCCAGCGGATCAGAGGACGACATCACTCCAGAGTCTGCTTGGATGCGGGCTCAAGGTTACCAGTGGTCTGGCGAAGAGGAGGAGCAGGACAATGAAGAGGAGCAGGACGATCCGGATGCTACGGACGAGACTGGGGATGATGAGGATGAGGAGTGACCACCTGTGGCGTTAGGTGTGCCCCTTTTTGGTGTCTTGTGCCAAAGGGGGAGAGAGTCTAGGAGCTGGATTTGCTTTGAGAGTTGAACTTTGCTTAGCTTTGCTTATCTTTCGTGTTTGCTTTGAACTTCGTTTGCTTCTATTTTGCTATCTTTGCTCCGTGTGACGTGAGACATGAACTAGTGTGAGATTTATTTCCATCATATGCTGTGAGTCATATGCTCCTTATTTTTCATATATCTCTATCTTTTTGTTCACATGTTATTCACTGTGCAAATCCGGTATTGTCATCAATCCACCAAAAAGGGGGAGATTGTTGGGGCATAGTTTATGCCTAAGTAATTTTGATGATTGATGACAGTACCGCAAAGGACTAACCGTGTGTGTTAAGATTTCAGATAACACACGTCAACGGCACAAGACGACTCGCCCCCTCTTTCGTGGAACAGAAGCACGGTGTTCTCTACGATTCTCTTTATTTGATTCATAGGAAAGCCGTACTATTAAGAGGGGAACCGTAGTGGAAAGGTTTGGGTGGAATCAATCTTGCACGCGCACACTTCACCTCTTTTCCCCCTTGCCGACAACTTTGGAGTGGCTCCCGCCTTGGTGTTTCTTTCTTCTTTGCAAATGGTCCCCAGCGGTAGTACCGCTAGGCCTAGCGGTAGTACCGCTGGAGTGCTAGCGGTAGTACCGCTGCAGCCAGCGGTGGTACCGCTAGCTGGCGGTCGTACCGCCCCTGGTCAGCGGTAGTACCGCTCCAGGAGCTTAGTACCGCCTGCCTAGCGGTTGTACGTGGACGGACCTTTTTGCGAAGACTTTCTTGGCGGTGGTAGTGCTTATGCACTACTAGGGGCCCAGCGGTAGTACCGCTGCAGCCAGCGGTAGTACCGCTAGGCACGGGCTGTGAGTGGGAAAACGGTTGGATTCCCCCCCCACTATATAAAGGGTTCTTCTAGTTGTGGAACCCTATCTCTTACCCTCCCAAGCTCCATTGTTGCTCCCTAAGCTCAAAAGTGCCCGATCTCTCTCCCTAGCCAATCAAACTTGTTGATTCTTTAGGGATTGGTTGAGAAGGCCTAGATCCACACTTCCACCAAGAGAAAAGTTGATTCCCCGACCAATCCCTTGCGGATCTTGTTACTCTTGGGTGTTTGAGCATCCTAGACAGTTGAGGTCACCTCGAAGCCACATTTCATTGTGGTGAAGCTTCGTGGTCTTGTTGGGAGCCTCCAAGCTTTGTGTGGAGTTTGCCCCAACCTTGTTTGTAAAGGTTCGATCGCCACCTTCAAGGGCACCTATAGTGGAATCACAGTACCTTGCATCGTGCGAGGGCGTGAGGAGAATACGGTGGCCTTAGTGGCTTATTGGGGAGCATTGTGCCTCCACACCGCTCCAACGGAGACGTACTTCCTGTCAAAGGGAAGGAACTTCGGTAACACATCCTCGTCTTCATTGGTTCCACTTGTGGTTATCTCTAACCTTTACTTTGTGTATGCTTATGTTGTTGTCCTTCTCTTACTTGTCTTAGTAGCTCTCGTTGTTAGCTTCATTACGGTTCACCCCATTGTTGTTATATTTGTGAACCCGTATGTTGTTTACCCTAACTTGCTAAGATTAATTAAAAAGTGGTCGTTGCCTATTCACCCCCCTCTAGTCAACCATATCGATCCTTTCAGGTTCATTAAAGACTTCTCTAAGATTTCTAGGCCTCTTACCAACCTCTTGCAGAAGGATGTTCCTTTTGTTTTCGATGAGGATATTGAGGAAGCTTTCGAAATACTTAAGAAGGCCTTGATAACCGCACCTATTGTTCAACCACCTGATTGGAACTTGCGCTTTGGAATCATGTGCGATGCTAGTGATTATGCTGTTGGTGATGTTCTAGGACAAAGAGTTGACAAGAAGTTGAATGTCATTCATTACGCTAGTAAAACTCTAGACAGTGCCCAAAGAAACTATGCCACTACGGAGAAGGAGTTTTTAGCAGTCGTGTTTGCATGTGAAAAGTTCAGATCTTACATAGTTGTTTTCAAAGTCACTATTCACTCTAATCATGTTGCTATTAAGTACCTTATGAAGAAGAAGGACGCTAAGCCTAGGCTAATCAGATGGGTTCTCCTGCTACAGGAATTTGATTTGCACGTTGTTGACCGAAAGGGTGCTGATAACCGTGTAGCAGATAACTTGTCTAGGCTAGAGAATGTCCTTGATGACCCACGACCTATTGATGACAGCTTTCCGGATGAGCAATTGAATGTCATCCGCACTTCACATAGTGCACCATGGTATGCTGATTACGCAAACTATATCGTAGCCAAATACATACCGCCTAGTTTCACCTACCAGCCAAAAGAACAAATTCTTCTTTGATTTGAGACACTACTTTTGGGATGATCCTCACCTTTATAAGGAAGGAGTAGATGGTGTTATTAGACGTTGTGTGCCCGAACATGAACAGGGACAGATCCTATAGAAGTGTCATTCCGAAGCCTACGGAGGACACCATGCTGGAGACAGAATTGCTCATAAGGTATTGCAATCAGGTTTCTATTGGCCCACTCTCTTCAACGGTGCCCGTAAGTTTGTCTTTTCTTGTGAGGAATGCCAAAGAATAGGGAATATCAGTAAGCGTCAGGAAATGCCTATGAACTATTCACTTGTCATCGAACCATTTGATGTCTGGGGCTTTGATTATATGGGACCTTTCCCGAGTTCCAATGGGTATACTCACATCTTAGTTGTTGTGGATTATGTCACTAAGTGGGTAGAAGCTATTGTTGGAAATATGCCCTAGAGGCAATAATAAATTAGTTATTATTATATTTCTTTGTTCATGATAATCGTTTATTATCCATGCTATAATTGTATTGATTGGAAACACAGTGCATGTGTGGATACATAGACAAAACACTGTCCCTAGTAAGCCTCTAGTTGACTAGCTCGTTGATCAAAGATGGTCAAGGTTTCCTGACCATGGGCAAGTGTTGTCACTTGATAACGGGATCACATCATTAGGAGAATCATGTGATGGACTAGACCCAAACTAATAGACGTAGCATGTTGATCGTGTCATTTTGTTGCTACTGTTTTCTGCGTGTCAAGTATTTGTTCCTATGACCATGAGATCATATAACTCACCGACACCGGAGGAATGCTTTGTGTGTATCAAACATCGCAACGTAACTGGGTGACTATAAAGATGCTCTACAGGTATCTCCGAAGGTGTTAGTTGAGTTAGTATGGATCGAGACTGGGATTTGTCACTCCGTGTGACGGAGAGGTATCTCGGGGCCCACTCGGTAATACAACATCGCACACAAGCCTTGCAAGCAATGTGACTTAGTGTAAGTTACGGGATCTTGTACGGAACGAGTAAAGAGACTTGCCGGTAAACGAGATTGAAATAGGTATGCGGATACTGACGATCGAATCTCGGGCAAGTAACATACCGAAGGACAAAGGGAATGACATACGGGATTATATGAATCCTTGGCACTGAGGTTCAAACGATAAGATCTTCGTAGAATATGTAGGATCCAATATGGGCATCCAGGTCCCGCTATTGGATATTGACCGAGGAGTCTCTCGGGTCATGTCTACATAGTTCTCGAACCCGCAGGGTCTGCACACTTAAGGTTCGACGTTGTTTTATGCGTATTTGAGTTATATGGTTGGTTACCGAATGTTGTTCGGAGTCCCGGATGAGATCACAAACATCATGAGGGTTTCTGGAATGGTCCGGAAACGAAGATTGATATATAGGATGACCTCATTTGATTACCGAAAGGTTTTCGGAGTTACCGGGAATGACGAATGGGTTCCGGGTGTTCACCGGGGTGGCAACCCATCCCGGGGAAGCCCATAGGCCTTGGGGGTGGCGCACCAGCCCTTAGTGGGCTGGTGGGACAGCCCAAGAAGGCCCTATGCGCCATAGGAAGAAAATCAAGGAGAAAAGAAAAAAAAGGAGGATGTGGGAAAGGGAAGAAGGACTCCACCTTCCAAACCAAGTTGGATTCGGTTTGGAAGGGGAGACCTTCCCCCCTTTGGCTCGGCCGACCCCCTTGGGGCTCCTTGAGCCCCAAGGCAAGGTCCCCTCCCTCCCACCTATATATACGGAGGTTTTAGGGCTGATTTGAGACGATTTTCCCATGGCAGCCCGACCACATACCCCCACGGTTTTTCCTCTAGATCGCGTTTCTGCGGAGCTCGGGCGGAGCCCTGCTGAGATTAGATCACCACCAACCTCCGGAGCACCGTCACGCTGCCGGACAACTCATCTACCTCTCCGTCTCTCTTGCTGGATCAAGAAGGCCGAGATCATCGTCGAGTTGTACGTGTGCTGAACGCGGAGGTGCCGTCCGTTCGGCACTAGATCGTGGGACTGATCGCGGGGCGGATCGAGGGACATGAGGACGTTCCACTACATCAACCGCGTTTCTTAACGCTTCTGCTGTGCGGTCTACAAGGGTACGTAGATCGAACATCCCCTCTCGTAGATGGACATCACCATGATAGGTCTTCGTGCGCGTAGGAAAATTTTTGTTTCCCATGCGACGTTCCCCAACTGTGGTATCAGAGCTAGGTTCATGCGTAGATGTCTTCTCGAGTAGAACACAAAATTTTTTGTGGGCGATGAGGTGCGTTTTTCTGCCCTCCTTAGTCTTTTCTTGATTCCGCGGTATTGTTGGATCGAAGCGGCTCGGACCGACATTACTCGTACGCTTACGAGAGACTGGTTTCATCGTTACGAGTAACTCCGTTGCTCAAAGATGACTGGCGGGTGTCAGTTTCTCCAACTTTAGTTGAATCGAAATTGACTGAGGAGGTCCTTGGATGAGGTTAAAAAGCAATTCATATATCTCCGTTGTTGTGTTTGCGTAAGTAAGATGCGATCCTACTAGATACCCATGGTCAGCACGTAAAACATGCAACAACAAAATTAGAGGACGTCTAACTTGTTTTTGCAGGGTATGCTTGTGATGTGATATGGCCAACGATGTGATGTGATATATTGGATGTATGAGATGATCATGTTGTAATAGTTAATATCGACTTGCACGTCGATGGTACGGCAACCGGCAGGAGCCATAGGGTTGTCTTTGAACTAACGTTTGTGCTTGCAGATGCGTTTACTATATTGCTAGGACGTAGCTTTAGTAGTAATAGCATGAGTAGCACGACACCCCGATGGCGACACGTTGATGGAGATCATGATGATGGAGATCATGGTGTGACGCCGGTGACAAGAAGATCGTGCCGGTGCTTTGGTGATGGAGATCAAGAAGCGCATGATGATGGCCATATCATGTCACTTATGAATTGCATGTGATGTTAATCCTTTATGCACCTTATCTTGCTTAGAACGACGGTAGCATTATGAGGTGATCTCTCACTAAAATTTCAAGACGAAATTGTGTTCTCCCCGACTGTGCACTATTGCGACAGTTCTTCGTTTCGAGACACCACGTGATGATCGGGTGTGATAGACTCAACGTTCACATACAACGGGTGCAAAACAGTTGCACACGCGGAACACTCGGGTTAAGCTTGACGAGCCTAGCATGTGCAGACATGGCCTCGGAACACATGAGACCCAAAGGTCGAGCATGAATCGTATGGTTGATATGATTAGCATAGAGATGCTTACCACTGAAACTATTTTCGACTCACGTGATGATCGGACTTGAGATAGTGGATTTGGATCATGTACCACTCAAATGACTAGAGAGATGTACTTTTTGAGTGGGAGTTCTTAAGTAATATGATTAATTGAACTAATTGTCATGAACATAGTCTAATGGTCTTTGCGAATTACGATGTAGCTTGCGCTATAGCTCTACTGTTTTTATATGTTCCTAGAGAAAATTTAGTTGAAAATTGATAGTAGCAAACTTTGCAGACTGAGTCTGTAAAGCCGAGGAGTGTCCTCGTTGCTGCGCAGAAGGCTTATGTCCTTAATGCACCACTCGGTGTGCTGCACCTCGAGCGTCGTCTGTGGATGTTGTGAACATCCGACATACACGTTTCTGATGACTACACGATAGTTCAGTGCAAAAATACTTAATTGCTTAGAAGCAAGGCGCCGAAAACGTTTTGAAACATCACGGAACATAAGTGATGTTCTAAAGAGGTGAAATTGTGATTTCATGCTCGTGCCCTTGTTAAGAGGTACGAGACCTCCGACAAGATTCTTTGTCCACAAAGTAAAGGAGAAAAGCTCAATCGTTGAGCGTGTGCTCAGATTGTCTGAGTACGACAATCACTTGAATCAAGTGGGAGTTAATCTTCCAGATGAGATAGTGATAGTTCTCCAAAGTCACTGCCACCAAGCTGTGAGAGCTTCGTGATGAACTATAACATATCAAGGATAGATACAATGATCTTTGAGTGATTCGCGATGTTTGACACTGCGAAAGTAGAAATCAAGAAGGAGCATCAATAGTTGATGGTTAGTAAAACCACTAAGTTTCGAGAAAGGCAAGGGCTAGAAGGGATACTTCGTGAAACGGCAAAACAGTTGCTGCACTAATGAAGAGACCCAAGATTAAACCCAAACCTGAGACTGAGTGCTTCTGTAATGAGGGGAACAGTCACTGAGGCGGAGCAACTCTAGATACTTGGTAGATAAGTAGGCTGGCAAAAGTCAAAAGAAGTATATTTGATATACATGATGTGTACTTTATTAGTACTCCTAGTAGCATGAGGGTATTGGATACCGGTTCGGTTGCTAAGTGATTAGTAACACGAAATGATAGCTACGGCATAAACGGAGACTAGCTAAAGGCGAGGTGACGATACGTGTTGGAAGTGTTTCCAAGATTGATATGATCAAAACATCGCACGCTCCCTCTACCATCGGGATTGGTGTTAAACCTAAATAATTGTTATTTGGTGCTTGCGTTAAGAAGGAACATGATTGGATCGTGTTTATTGCAATACGATTATTCATTTAAAGAGAATAATGGTTACTCTATTTGCTTGAATAATCGCCTTCAATGGTTTATTGAATCTCGATCGTAGTGTTACACATGTTCATGATATTGGTGCCAAAAGACACGAGGTAATGATGATAGTACCACTTACTTGTGGCACTGCAGCTTGAGTCATGTTGGTATAAATTGCATGAAGAGGCTCCATGCTGATGGATCTTTATACTCACTTGATTTTGAATCACTAGTGACATGCAAATCATACCACATGAGCAAGGCCTTGTTTTTCATTGAGATGAAACAAGATATTAACTTGTTGGAAGTGATGCATTTTGATGTATGCAATCCAATGGGTACTGAGGCACGCAGTGGATATCATTATGTTCTTACTTCAATGACGATTTGAGTGGATACAAGAGTATTTACTTAATGAATCACAAGTCTGATATATTGAAAAGTTCAATTCTGTTTCGGAGTGAAGTTCGTCGTAACAAGAGGATAAACTGTCTACGATATGATCATAGAAATGAATATCTGAGTTACGAGTTTTGGTACGCAGTTAAGACAATGTGGAAATTGTTTCGCAGTTCATGCCACCTGGAACATCATAGTGTGATGATGTGTCTGAACGTCATAGCCACGCACTATTTGGTATGGTGCATGCTATGATGTCTCTTATCGAATTACCACTATCATTTATGGGTTATGCATTACAGACAACCGCATTCACTTTAAATAGGGCACCACGTATTTCCGTTGAGATGACACAGTATAGACTGAGGTTTGGAGAAATCTAAACTGTCGTTTCTTGAAAGTTTGGGGCTTCGACACTTATGTGAAAAAGTTTCAGTCTGATAAGCTCGAACCCAAAGCGGATAAATGCATCTTCATAGGATATCCAAAACAGTTGGGTACATCTCCTATCTCAGATCCGAAAGCAAAGTGTTTGTTTCTAGAAACGGATCCTTTCTCAAGGAAAGGTTTCTCTCGAAAGAATTGAGTGGGAGGGTGGTAGAACTTGATGAGGTTATTGAACCATCACTTCGACCAGTGTGTAGCAGGGCGCAGGAAGTTGTTCCTGTGGCGCCTACACCAATTGAAGTGAAAGCTGATGATGGTGATCATAGAGCATCGGATCAAGTTACTACAAGCCTCGTAGGTTGACAAGGTCGCGTACTACTACAGAGTGGTACGGTAACCCTGTCTTGGAGGTCATGTTGTTGAGCAACAGTGAACCTACGAGTTATGGGGAAAGCAATGGTGGGCCCAGATTCCGACAAATGGCTGGAAGCCATGAAATCCGAGAGAGGATCCATGTATGAAAACAAAGTGTAGACTTTGGAAGAACTACTTGATGGTCATAGGACTATTGAGTAAAGATGGATCTTTAAAAGGAAGACAGACGATGATAGTGATAAGTCACTATTAAGAAAAGCTCGACTTGTCGCAAATATGTTTCCGAAAAGATCAAACAGTTGACTATGATGAGACTTTCTCACTCGTAGCGATGCTAAAAGTCTGTTAGAATTTTGTTAGTAGTTGCTGCATTATTTATGAAATATTGCACGTAGGATGTCAAAACATTGTTTCCTCAACGGTTTCCTTGAGCAAACATTGTATGTGATACAACCAGTAGGTTTTGTCGATCCTAAAGATACTAGCAAATATGCAAGCTCCAGCGATCCTTCAATGGACTGGTGCAAGCATCTCGGTGTTGGAATATACACTTTGATGAGATGATCAAAGATTTTGGGTTTGTACAAGGTTTATGAGAAACTTGTATTTCCAAAGAAGTGAGTGGGAGCACTATAGAATTTCTGATAAGTATATGTGGTTGACATATTGTGGATCAAAAGTAATGTAGAAATTCTGTAAAGCATACAAGGTTGTTTGAAAGGAGTTCTCAAAGGAATACCTGGATTGCGCTACTTGAACGTTGAGCATCAAAGATCTATGGAGATAGATCGAAAGCGCTTGATAGAAGTTTCAACAAGATGCATGCCTTGACAAGTTTTTGAAGGAGTTCAAAATGGATCAGCAAAGAAGGAGTTCTTGGTTGCGTTGTAAGGTGTGAATTTGAGTAAGACTCAAAACCCGAGCATGGCAGAATAAAGAGAATAGACGAAGGTCGTCTTCTATGCCTTAGCCGTAGACTCTAAAGTATGCCATGCTGAGTACCGCACCTGATGTGTGCATTGCAGCAAGTCTGTTAAGAGGTACACAGAGTGATCCAGGATTGAATCACTGATCAACGGTCAAAGTTATCCTTGGTAACTAAATAGACTAAGGAATTTTTCTCGATTATGGAGGTGGATAAAGAATTCATCGTAAAGGGTTACGTCGATGCAAGCTTTGACACTAATCCGAATAACTATGAGTAGTGAAACGGATTCGTATAGTAGAGTAGATATTTGGAGTATTTTCGAATAGCACATAGAAGAAACATCTATAAGATGACATAAATATTTGTAAAGAACACACGGATCTGAAAGTTTCAGAACCGTTGACTAAAACCTCTCTCACGAGCAAGACGTGATCAGACCCCATAACTATATGGGTGTTGGATTCGTTAGAATCACATGGTGATGTGAACTAGATTATTGACTCTAGTGCAAGTGGGAGACTGTTGGAAATATGCCCTAGAGGCAATAATAAATTAGTTATTATTATATTTCTTTGTTCATGATAATCGTTTATTATCCATGCTATAATTGTATTGATTGGAAACACAGTGCATGTGTGGATACATAGACAAAACACTGTCCCTAGTAAGCCTCTAGTTGACTAGCTCGTTGATCAAAGATGGTCAAGGTTTCCTGACCATGGGCAAGTGTTGTCACTTGATAACGGGATCACATCATTAGGAGAATCATGTGATGGACTAGCCCAAACTAATAGACGTAGCATGTTGATCGTGTCATTTTGTTGCTACTGTTTTCTGCGTGTCAAGTATTTGTTCCTATGACCATGAGATCATATAACTCACGGACACCGGAGGAATGCTTTGTGTGTATCAAACATCGCAACGTAACTGGGTGACTATGAAGATGCTCTACACGTATCTCCGAAGGTGTTAGTTGAGTTATATGGATCGAGACTGGGATTTGTCACTCCGTGTGACGGAGAGGTATCTCGGGGCCCACTCGGTAATACAACATCACACACAAGCTTTGCAAGCAATGTGACTTAGTGTAAGTTACGGGATCTTGTATTACGGAACGAGTAAAGAGACTTGCCGGTAAACGATATTGAAATAGGTATGCGGATACTGACGATCGAATCTCGGGCAAGTAACATACCGAAGGACAAAGGGAATGACATACGGGATTATATGAATCCTTGGCACTGAGGTTCAAACGATAAGGTCTTCGTAGAATATGTATGATCCAATATGGGCATCCAGGTCCCGCTATTGGATATTGACCGAGGAGTCTCTCGGGTCATGTCTACATAGTTCTCGAACCCGCAGGGTCTGCACACTTAAGGTTCGACGTTGTTTTATGCGTATTTGAGTTATATGGTTGGTTACCGAATGTTGTTCGGAGTCCCGGATGAGATCACGGACGTCACGAGGGTTTCCGGAATGGTCCGGAAACGAAGATTGATATATAGGATGACCTCATTTGATTACCGGAAGGTTTTCGGAGTTACCGGGAATGTACCGGGAATGACGAATGGGTTCCGGTTGTTCACCGGGGGGGGGGGGCAACCCATCCCGGGGAAGCCCATAGGCCTTGGGGGTGGCGCACCAGCCCTTAGTGGGCTGGTGGGACAGCCCAAGAAGGACCTATGCGCCATAGGAAGAAAATCAAGGAGAAAAGAAAAAAAAAAGGAGGAGGTGGGAAAGGGAAGAAGGACTCCACCTTGCAAACCAAGTTGGATTCTGTTTGGAAGGGGAGACCTTCCCCCCTTTGGCTCGGCCGACCCCCTTGGAGCTCCTTGAGCCCCAAGGCAAGGTCCCCCCCTCTCCCACCTATATATACGGAGGTTTTAGGGCTGATTTGAGACGATTTTCCCATGGCAGCCGGACCACATACCTCCACGATTTTTCCTCTAGATCGCATTTCTGCGGAGCTCGGGCGGAGCCCTGCTGAGATTAGATCACCACCAACCTCCGGAGCGTCGTCACGCTGCCGGAGAACTCATCTACCTCTCCGTCTCTCTTGCTGGATCAAGAAGGCCGAGATCATCGTCGAGTTGTACGTGTGCTGAACGCGGAGGTGCCGTCCGTTCGGCACTAGATCGTGGGACTGATCGCGGGACTGTTCGCGGGGCGGATCGAGGGACATGAGGACGTTCCACTACATCAACCGCGTTTCTTAACGCTTCTGCTGTGCGGTCTACAAGGGTACGTAGATCCAACATCCCCTCTCGTAGATGGACATCACCATGATAGGTCTTCGTGCGCGTAGGAAATTTTTTGTTTCCCATGCGACGTTCCCCAACAGCTATCCCCACTAGAAATGCTGATCACCACACCTCTATTAAGATGCTTAAAGAATTCATTTTCCCAAGATTTGGAGTCCCTAGATATCTGATGACTGATGGCGGTTCACACTTCATTCATGGTGTTTTCCGCAAGATGCTCGCTAATTATTATGTCAACCATAGAGTTGCATTTCCTTATCATCCTCAGTCTAGTGGTGAAGTGGAGTTGAGTAATAGGGAGATCAAATTGATCTTACAAAATACCGTCAATAGATCTCGAAAGAATTGGTCTAGCAAACTTGACGATGCACTATGGGCTTATAGGACTGCTTATAGGAATCCCATGGGCATGTCGCCGTATAAAATAGTTTACGGTAAGGCCTGTCATTTACCTCTTGAGCTGGAACACAAAGATTATTGGGCAATCAAAGAGCTCAACTTCGATTTCAAACTTGCCGGTGAGAAGCGGTTGTTTGATATCAGCTCATTAGATGAATGGAGGGGCCAGGCATATGAGAATGCCAAGTTGTTCAAGGAAAAGGTTAAGAGATGGCACGATAAAATAATACAAAAACGAGAGTTCAATGTAGGTGATTATGTCCTGCTATACAATTCTCGCTTAAGATTCTTCGCAGGCAAGCTTCTCTCTAAATGGGAAGGTCCCTACGTTGTCGAGGAAGTATATCGTTCTGGTGCCATCAAAATCAATAACACGGAAGGTAATTTTCCTAGAGTGGTAAATGGGCAAAGAATCAAGCATTACATCTCTGGTACTCCCATAAATGTTGAGACCAATATCATCAATATCATAACTCCAGAGGAGCACATAAGGGATGTTTATCAGCCTGTTTTAGACCCTAAAAACGAAGAGGTATGTGTTTCGGTAAGAAATTGGACTCCGAAACTTTCCCAATAGGAAATTTTCTCCGTTTTGGAATTTATGGAAAATTAGAAAAATAAAAACCAGTCCGGAGAGCGCACGAGGCGGCCACAAGCTTGGTTGCCGCGGCCTCTCCCCTTGCCGCGGCAACAGGGCTTGTGGGCAACTCGTGTGCCTCCCGGACTCCGTTTTCTTGCGGAGCACTCCTTCTGGTCCAGAAAAAATCATTATATATACGCCCGAGGGTTTTGATCTTCGTATCACGCAGTTTTCCTCTGTTTTTGTTTTGAGCCTGTTTCTGTTGCAGACCTAGATCGTCATGACTTCACCAAAAGTTCCTAAGGACGAGATCTTCGAGAAGGTCATCAATCCCTACCTCACGGAAGTATTGCAGCACCCCAATCTATCAAGATGAGCGAGGGGATGTTGAACATCCATGATGTTGAGGGGCCTAAGAAGACTGGAAGCATGGAGACGAGGCTCGAAGCAATGGAGCAACAAGTCTTCAAGTGCCAAGGGATGGTGGAGCGTGGACTCAACGCCAACCACATGATGATCACGGAGTTCACCAACAATCACAAGATGGATGTCATTGACATTGGGAAGCACCTCTCCAGGCTCTATGACAGGGTTGATCAACTCCAGGGCCAAATCTATGACCTGCAGAACCAAAACTGTGAGTATGAGTATAGATTTAAATCAATACGGTTGGCTACAAATTTGAGGATTCCGGCGACTCGTTCATCCTGCCATGATGGAGCACCTATGCCTTGGAAGACGGAGGATCAAACTCATGTTGCAACTCCACCACCATCACCACCAAAGGAAGACAACTAAGCATTGGTATGGGCAACTCCCTTGGCTTATGCCAAGCTTGGGGGAGTTGCCCTGGTATCGTATCACCTTTATATCTTTTGCTTTTACCTTTTTTTAGTTCTTTCCTTTTCAATTTTTATTTCTTCTCTTAGTGGAATAAGTCTTTAGTGTTTAGTTTGACTCTTTTTCCTTGTGTCTCCCCCGATGTATTCGAGCTTGCGAGCTATATAATAAAGAGTATCTTAGTCAAGGGCTTTGTTTTGTGTCGTGATCAAAAGTATGAAAAGAACGATGCGTGTTGATGGTGCCAGTGTTGATGGTGCTGGTCCAAAACAGAGCACTGTGCAGGGCCAACCCAAGGCAACTTGGGAGATTTCTATCAGGCCACCGTACGCGTCGCTCATCCGTCGTGTCCTCAGAACGAGATACGCGACTCCTATCGGGATCATCGACACGCTGTTACGTCCATTTTGCATCATGCTTTCATGTTGATATTTATCGCTTTATGGAATGTTATTATACTTTGTGGAACCATACTTATGCATTTCTCTCTTATTTTTCAAGGTTTATTCGAAGAGGGAGAATACCGATAGCTGGAATTCTGGACTAGAAAAGGAGCAAGTCTGAGTCCTCTATTCTGCTCAACTCCAAATACCCTGAAAATCAACGTGGATTTTTTTGGGCATATATAAAAATATTGGGCAAAAGAAGTGTCAGAGGGGAGCTGCCAGGGACCCACAAGCCTCGTTGCCACGGCCTACCCCCCTGGCCGCGGCAACAGGGCTTGTGGGCACCCTTATGGCCCACTGCCGCCCCTCTTTTGCTATATGAAGGGTTTCGTCCTTGAAAAAATCAAGGTGGAGCTTTTTCGTGGATTCGCCCCCGCCACGAGGCGGAACTTGAGCAGAACCAATCTAGGGCTCCGGCAGGATGATCCTGCCGGGGAAACTTTCCTCTCGGAGGGGGAAATCGTCGCCTTCGTCATCACCAACACTCCTCTCGTCGGAGGGGAGTCATCTCCATCAACATCTTCATCAGCACCATCTCCTCTCCAAACCCTAGTTCATCTCTTGTAACCAATCTCCGTCTCGCGACTCCGATTGGTACTTGTAAGGTTGCTAGTAGTGTTGATTACTCTTGGTAGGTGATGCTAGTTGGATTACTTGGTGGAAGAGTTTATGTTTAGATCCTTGATGCTATTCATTACACCTCTGATCATGATTATGATTATGCTTTGTGAGTAGTTACTTTTGTTCCTGAGGACATGGGATAAGTCATGCTAATAATAGTCACGTGAATTTGGTATTCGTTCGGTAGTTTGATATGATGTATGTTGTTTTTCCTCTAGTGGTGTTATGTGAACGTCGACTACATAACACTTCACCATATTTTGGCCTAGAGGAAGGCATTGGGGAGTAGTAAGTAGATGATGGGTTGCTAGAGTGACAGAAGCTTAAACCCCAGTCTATGCGTTACTTCGTAAGGGGCTGATTTGGATCCACTAGTTTAATGTTATGGTTAGACGTTGTCTTAATTCTTCTTTCGTAGTTGCGGATGCTTGCGAGAGGGGTTAATCATAAGTGGGATGCTTGTCCAAGTAAGGGCAGTACCCAAGCGCCTGTCCACCCACATATCAAACTATCAAAGTAACGAACGCGAATCATATGAACATGATGAAACTAGCATGACAGAAATTCCCGTGTGTCCTCGGGAGCGTTTTTCCTCTTATAAGACTTTGCTCAGGCTTGTCCCTTGCTACAAAAGGGATTGGGCCACTTTGCTGCACCGTTGCTACTACTTGTCACTTGTTACTTTTCGCTTGCTACGTTTCACCTCACTACACCATCACTTGTTACCGCTACTTTCAGTGCTTGCAGTTATTACCTTGCTGAAAACAGTTTATCAGAGCCTTCTGCTCCTCGTTGGTTTCGACACTCTTACTTATCGAAAGGACTACGATTGATCCACTATACTTGTGGGTCATCACACGCCGGGCGGCCTCGCTGGATTAGTTTTACCTTTGACGAATGTCTTGTGCATCGGGATTCCGGTGATGCTTTGGGTAATCTCAGAGTTGAGGTTTTCCACTAAGGAATCCGACGAGATCTCGAGTTTCGTGATTGAGGATTTCTATGCGGCTTGTGGTAATTTGTGATGGATTAGTTGGAGCACCCCTGCAGGGTTAAATCTTTTGGAAAGCCGTGCCCATGGTTATGTGGCAACGTGGAAACTTTGTTTAACACTGGTTCTAGATAACTTGAAGTTCACTTAATTAAAACTTGCCAACTGAGTGTGTAACCATGACTGTCTCTTTCGCGAGTTCCTTCTCCGATCGAGGACACGATGGGGTTATGTCTGACGTAAGTAGGTGTTCAGGATCATTCATTCGATCAACAGTAGTTCACGTCCGCTATGCATAGATCTTCCTCCTCTTTATTCTTGTACTCGTAAGTTAGTGATACGTCTCAAACGTATCTATAATTTTTGATGGTTTCACGCTGTTATCTTGTCTTCTTTGTATGTTTTATGTATCTTTTTATATCTTTTTTGGGACTAACTTATTGATTCAGTGCCAAGTGCCAGTTCCTTTTTTCCCGTGTTTTTGACTCTTTTCAGATCTGATTATGGAACGTAGTCCAAATGGAAGAAAAACCCCGAAATTATTTTTTCCCGAATGGAAGAAGTCCAGGGGGCTCTTGGGCCAAGCCAGATGGGCTCCGGAGAGCCCACAAGCCCCCACTCCGCCACCAGGGGGAGGCGGCGGTGGGCAGGCTTGTGGCCTCCCTGGCCGCCCCCTGACCTAGGTCTTGCGCCTATATATTCCCAAATATTCCGCAAAAAATCACGGGAGCCTCGAAAATACTTTTCCGTCGCCGCAAGCTTCCGTTTCCGCGAGATCTCATCTGGAGACCCTTCCCGGCACCCTGCTGGAGGGGACTTTGGAGGTGGAGGGCTTCTTCATCATCATCATCGCCCCTCCAATGACTCGTGAGTAGTTCACTTCAGACCTACGGGTCTGTAGTTAGTAGTTAGATGGCTTCTTCTCTCTCTTGGATCTTCAATACAAAGTTCTCCATGATCTTCATGGAGATCTATCCGATGTAATCTTCTTTGGCGGTGTGTTTGTCGAGATCCGATGAATTGTGGACTTGTGATCAGATTATCTATGATATATATTTGAGTCTTTGCTGATTTCTTATATGCATGATTTGATATCCTTGTAAGTCTCTCCGAGTCTTGGGTTTTGTTTGGCCAACTAGATCTGTGATTCTTGCAATGGGAGAAGTGTTTGGTTTTGGGTTCTGCCATGTGGTGACCTTTCCCAATGACAGTAGGGGCAGCAAGGCACACATCAAGCAGTTGCCATCAAGGGTAAAAAGATGGGGTTTTTATCATTGGTTCGAGATTATCCCTCTACATCATGTCAACTTGCTTAAGGCGTTACTCTGTTCTTATGGACTTAATACACTAGATGCATGCTGGATAGCGGTCAACGTGTGGAGTAATAGTCGTAGATGCAGAAAGTATCGGTCTACTTGTCTCGGACGTGATGCCTATAGAAATAATCATTGCATAGATATCGTCACGACTCTACACAGGTCTATCAATTTCTCGACAGTAATTTGTTCACCCACCGTCTACTTGCTTTCATGAGAGAAGCCACTAGTAAACACTACGGCCCCCGGGTCTATTCACATCCATCGTTTACATCTCCGCTTTTACTTTGCTTTGTTACTTTGTTGCTTTCAGTTCTCACTTGGCAAACAATCTATAAGGGATTGACAACCCCTTCATAGCGTTGGGTGCAAGCTTTTGTGTTTGTGCAGGATCTTGAGATATTCTTCCGCCGGATTGATACCTTGGTTCTCAAACTGAGGGAAATACTTACCGTCGCTGTGCTACATCACCCTTTCCGCTTCGAGGGAACACCAACGCAAGGCTCCAAGGCCACGGGGGAAATCCTTTGCATACTTGCCTAGGAAGTCCCTTAAGGCGTAGCCGCAGCTGAAAGATTCCTGGTGCCGTCGACACAACTATTTCTGGCGCCATTGCAAGGGATACATAGCAGCCATCAGAAGTATTTCTGGCGCCGTTGCCGGGGAGGAGAAATCAAGATCTATCCAAGTAGGTATCACAAACTCTTCTCTTGCATTTACTTTTGTTGCCAGATGCCTCTCGTTTTCCTCTCCCCCACTTTACATTTGTCGTTTTCATTCGCCTTTCGCCTTCGCCATTTTCTTTTGCCTTGTTGATGTCTTCTTTTGCCCGTTTCACTCTCTCTTCCTTCTCGTTTGTGTGTGAGATAGTCCATCAATGGCTAGACCCACCACTCCAAACGACACCCCTGAAAATGAAGTTCTCAATTTCAGGCAGAATGAGGAAGAAAATTTGAAGGACGCTTGGTACAGGATTTGCAATGCTCAAAGTAGATCTACTCGTAAGCAATCCACCACCGTCCTCCTTCGCGGTTTCTATGTTGGAATTTCTCCTTGGAGTAGGTATATCCTTGATACCATTGTAGGCGGGAAATTTTGGGGAGCCATACTATTGACTCCTATAGAGCTATCATTAATTTGGTAGGCTCACCCCCGCTCATGGTTAATGGAACTATCTTGACCTTGGAACACGTGATGCAAAGGCTTGACGCTATTGAAAACAAAATTGCCACAGTTGAACTTATTGAGGGTTTGGATAGAAAGATCCACAATCAAATTACTCAGTGCGGATCCAAAGTGGGAAACTTTTTCAAAAATTTAAAGGAGAAGGAACTTATAGTTAATGATCTTCTAGAATTGGCAAATTAGAAGATGTCATAACCAACTTGGGTTCCGCTTTTGTCGCTGTGCAAAATACTCCAAATATTATTCTCAAAAAGACCGTCAAGCCTGTTTTTGTTCCTAGAGCTAGTGGTGAGTCATCTAATAAAGTTGAAAATCTTAAGATGATAAATGATCACGCTACCTATGGTTTGAGCACCAAAGATGACTATATGTGATTCCATCACTTTCGCCTAGCTAAGGGCGTTAAACAAAAGCGCTAGTTGGGAGGCAACCCAACGAATCTATCATTTTTCTTTCTGTTTTGTGTTTTCCACACTTTCATAATTCTTTTATGATTGTGTTTTTTGTGTTTCTTTTTGCGTTTGTGCCAAGCAAAACCGTTATGATTAGTCTTGAGGACGATCGTTTGGTCATGCTGGGAAAGACAGAAACTTTCTGCTCACGAAAAGATTTTTCATTTTTTTCTGTAAGAGATTTTGAGTTGATTCTTTTTGTTTATGATTGCTACGAAAATGCTTCAGACTGTCGTAATTTTTCAGAATTGTTGAAGTACCATAGGTATACAAAACATACAGATTGCTACAGACTGGTCTGCTGTTAAGAGATTCTGTTTTTGTTGTGTTGGTTGCTTATTTTGATGAAACTATGGATAGTATCAGGGGGTATTAGCCATGGAAGATTGAAAGTACAGTAACCCAACATCAGCACAAGTAGAATTTAAGTTTGCTACAGTACCTAAGGAAGTGGTGGTTTGCTTTCTTGTACTAATGTTATCACGAGTTTCTGTTTAAGTTTCGTGTTGTGAAGTTTCCAAGTTTTGGGTGAAGTTCTTATGGACAAAAAGATAAAGAGTGGCAAGAGATCAAGCTTGGGGATGCCCAAGGCACCCCAAGAGATTCAAGGATGTCGTAAAAGCCTAAGCTTGGGGATGCCCCGGGAAGGCATCCCCTCTCTCGTCTTCAATCCATCGGTAACGTTACTTGGGGCTATATTTTTATTCACCACATGTTATGTGTTTTTGCTTGGAGCGTCTTGTATCGTAGGAGTCTTTTATTTTGTTGTGTCACAGTCATCCTTGCTGCACACCTAGAGAGAGAGAGACATGCACTCACCGTGATTTTGTCGAGCTTCACTTATATCTTTTGGTAGACAATTCAGCTCACATGTGCTTCACTTATATCTTTTGAGCTAGATACTTTTTCTCTATGTGCTTCACTTATATATTTTAGAGCGCAGCAGTGCATGGCTTGGTAGTTGATCTATGCTTTCAAAGTAGTCTCAAAAGGGGTAGTTATCCAAAGGGATACGAAAACTTCCACCTTGATGTGCATTGAATAGTTAGAGAAGTTTGATTCATCTCAATTAGTTTTGAGTTGTGGTTATGGTAATATTGAAGTCATGCTAGTAAGGTGTTGTGGATCTAGAAATACTTGTGTTGAAGTTAGTGATTCCCGTAGCATGCACGTATGGTGAACCGCTATGTGATGAAATGTGAGCATGATTAGTCTATTGCTTGTCATCCTTTGCGTGGCGGTCGGGATCGCGCGATGGTTCATACCTACCAACCCTTCCCCTAGAAGTATGCGTTGAATGCTTCGTTTCGATTACTAATAAAACTTTTGCAACAAGTATATGAGTTCTTCATGACTAATGTTGAGTCCATGGTTTAGATGCACTTTCACCTTCCACCATCACTATCTTCTTAGTGCCGCGCAACTTTCGCCGGTGCACAAAACCCACCATTAGCCTCCCCTCAAAACAGCCACCATACCTACCTATTATGGCTTTTTCAAAGTCATTCCAAGATATATTGCCATGCAACTACCACCATGATATGTGCCACCACGTGTACATTGTCATTGCATGATCGTAAGATAGCCAGCATGATGTTTCCATTGGTTATGCCATGCTAGATCATTGCCACGATACACTACCGAAGGCATTCCATACAGAGTCATAATTGCTCTAAGTTTTGAGTTGAAAGTGTGATGATCATCATTATTGGAGCATTGTCCCATGTGAGGAAATAAAAGAGGCCAAAGAAGCCCATAAAAAAAGAGGCCAAAGAGCCCACCAAAATTAAAAAAAAAAAGAGAAAAAGAGAGAAGGGACAATGCTACCACTTTTTCCACACTTGTGCATATTGAGCACCATGATCTTCATGATTGAGAGTCTCTCGTTTTGTCACCACCATATAGCTAGTGGGAAATTCTCATTATATAACTTGGCTTGTATATTCCAATGATAGGCTTCCTCAAAATTGCCTTAGGTCTTCGTGAGCAAGCAAGTTGGATGCACACCCACTAGTTTTCTTTAAGAGCTTTCACATACTTGTAGCTCTAGTGCATCATTTCTATGGCAATCCCTACTCATTCACATTGATATCTATTGATGAGCATCTCCACAGCTCATTGATATGCCTAGTTAATGTGACTATCTTCTCCTTTTTTGTCTTGCAACCTCCACCACATTCCACACCATCTATAGTGCTATAACCATGGCTCACGCTCATGTATTGCATGAGGGTTGAAAATGTTTGAGAAAGTAAAGGTGTGAAACAATTACTTGGCCAATACCGGGGTTGTGCATGATTTAAATTCGTTGTGCAATGACGATAGAGCATAGCCAGACTATATGCTTTTGTGGGGATAACTTTCTTTTGGCCTTGTTATTTTGAAAGTTCATGATTACTTTGCTAGTTTGCTTCAATTATTATTGTTTCCACGTCAATAGCAAACTATTGTTTTGAATCTAATGGATCTGAACATTCACGTCACATAAGAGGAATTACAAAGGACACCTATGCTAGGTAGCATGAAAGCATCAAAAATTCATTCTTATCACTTCCCTACTCGAGGACGAGCAGGAGTTAAGCTTGGGGATGCTTGATACATCTCAAACGTATCTATAATTTTTTATGGTTTCACGCTGTTATCTTGTCTTCTTTGTATGTTTTATGTATATTTTTATATCTTTTTTGGGACTAACTTATTGATTCAGTGCCAAGTGCCAGTTCCTGTTTTTCCGTGTTTTTGACTCTTTTCAGATCTGATTTTGGAACGGAGTCCAAACGGAAGAAAAACCCCGAAATGAATTTTTCCCGAACGGAAGAAGTCCAGGGGGCTTTTGGGCCAAGCCAGGTGGGCTCCAGGGAGCCCACAAGCCCCCACTCTGCCACCAGGGGGGAGGCAGCGGTGGGCAGGCTTGTGGCCTCCCTGGTCGCCCCCTGACCTAGGTCTTGCGCCTATATATTCCCAAATATTCCGCAAAAAATCAGGGGAGCCTCGAAAATACTTTTTCGCCGCCGCAAGCTTCCGTTTCCGCGAGATCTCATCTGGAGACCCTTCCCGGCACCCTGCCGGAGGGGACTTTGGAGGTGGAGGGCTTCTTCATCATCATCATCGCCCCTCCAATGACTCGTGAGTAGTTCACTTCAGACCTACGGGTCCGTAGTTAGTCGCTAGATGGCTTCTTCTCTCTCTTGGATCTTCAATACAAAGTTCTCCATGATCTTCATGGAGATCTATCCGATGGAATCTTCTTTGGCGGTGTGTTTGTCAAGATCCGATGAATTGTAGACTTGTGATCAGATTATCTATGATATATATTTGAGTCTTTGCTGATTTCTTATATGCATGATTTGATATCCTTGTAAGTCTCTCCGAGTCTTGGGTTTTGTTTGGCCAACTAGATCTATGATTCTTGCAATGGGAGAAGTGCTTGGTTTTGGGTTCTGCCATGTGGTGACCTTTCCCAGTGACAGTAAGGGTAGCAAGGCACACATCAAGCAGTTGCCATCAAGGGTAAAAAGATGGGGGGTTTTATCATTGGTTTGAGATTATCCCTCTACATCATGTCATCTTGCTTAAGGCGTTACTCTGTTCTTATGGACTTAATACACTAGATGCATGTTGGATAGCGGTCGACGTGTGGAGTAATAGTAGTAGATGCAGAAAGTATCGGACTACTTGTTTCGGATGTGATGCCTATAGAAATAATCATTGCATAGATATCGTCACGACTCTGCACAGTTCTATCAATTGCTCGACAGTAATTTGTTCACCCACCGTCTACTTGCTTTCATGAGAGAAGCCACTAGTAAACACTACGGCCCCCGGGTCTATTCACATCCATCGTTTACATCTCCGCTTTTACTTTGCTTTGTTACTTTGTTGCTTTCAGTTCTCACTTGGCAAACAATCTATAAGGGATTGACAACCCCTTCATAGCGTTGGGTGCAAGCTTTTGTGTTTGTGCAGGATCTTGAGATATTCTTCCGCCGGATTGATACCTTGGTTCTCAAACTGAGGGAAATACTTACCGTCGCTGTGCTACATCACCCTTTCCGCTTCGAGGGAACACCAACGCAAGGCTCCAAGGCCACGGGGGAAATCCTTTGCATAATTGCCTAGGAAGTCCCTTAAGGCGTAGCCGCAGCTGAAGGATTCCTGGTGCCGTCGACACAACTATTTTTGGCGCCATTGCAAGGGATACACAACAACCTTGAGTTAGCCACCTCATATTATGCTTAGTCGCTTGCCGCAGCCTCACCACTTAACCATACCTCATCCATTAAGCTTTGCTAGTCTTGATACCTTTGGAAATGAGATTGCTGAGTCCCTTGTGGCTCACAGATTACTACAACACCAGTTGCAGGTACAGGTAAAGGTTACTTGACGCGAACGCGTTGATTGTTCATTTGGAGTTGCTTATTCTTCTTCTTCTTCGTCATTGATCTAGGATGGGTTCCAGGCCGGCAGCCTGGGATAGCAAGGATGGACGTCATTCTTCTTTTCTCGTTTGTTTTTTCGTCCGTAGTCGAACCCTGCTCTTCTTCATGATGATTATGTATTGTACTGATGTGACTCTGATGTAGCTTGTGGCGAGTGTAAGCCAATTCCATATAGTCTTCTCTTCAGTACATGTACTTGTAACGATATCCATTCTTGCGAAATGATGTGATGCGCTTCAATCCCTGACGACGCCCTCGTGCCAAATTAAGGATAGGATCGCATCTTGGATGTTACAGGATCGTCACGGGATCGTACTACGGATTGCGATTTGGATCGCGAATATGTTCAACGACTTCAACCGCGTCATATATCCTTCCGCTTAGCGATCTACAAGGGTATGTAGATGCACCCTTTCCTCTCGTAGATGGTCATCACCATGGATAGATCTTATGTGCGCGTAGGAAATTTTTCGGCGTTGGAATCACGCCAAATGGAGCTATGTGGGCCCCACAAGCCATCAGGGCGCGGCCTAGGGGGTTCCCTATTGGCTTGTGGCCCACAGGTGGCTCCCCTTCGGTGGTTCTTCGCTCCAATATTGCTTATTTTCTCCAGAAAAAATTATAAAAAAATTTCAGGCGATTTCGAGAACTTTCATTTTGTGCATACAAACAAACATCATGGTAATTCTGCTGAAAACAACGTCAGTTCGGGTTAGTTCTAAATAAATCATATAAAGTGCATCAAAACCATATAAAAGTATTGTAAACATAGGCAAACATTGCATGAATACTTCATAAATTATCGATACGGTGGATACGTATCACTAGGTCACCCATATATTTTGCACTAGTTGGTGCCACCAAGTTTTACTTCTGTTTCACCGAGTTAGGAAATAATGTTGTAACGGTTGGATTTTTTAAGATGCCTATATATATATACATCCACCTCCTCTCATTCGTAGAGGAAGTACTCAGAACACACATACACTTGTCATATCCATTTTTCTAAGAGAGAGACACCTACTCATGTGTTGAGATCAAGATATTCCAACCCTACCATTTGAATCTTGATTTCTAGCCTCCCCAAATTGCTTTCCACCTAATCAGTCTCTTCTACCCATGCCAAATCTATGAGAGAGTGATTGAGTATTGATGAGACTATCTTTTGAAGCACAAGAGCAAGGAGTTAATCGTACTACCGCAACTATTACCTTTTGGAAAGTGGCATCTCCTAGATTGGTTAGGTTTCACTTGGGAGCCTACTACTTCTTGTTGTGGAGTTGAACCATGACGTTTGTGAGGGCAAGAGGATCGCCTACTTCGTGAATATCTACCGAGAGTGAGGCTAGTGCTTCATGGACGTAAGCCATGATGGAATAGACAAGGTTGCTTCTCCGTGGACCTTTCATGGTTGAGCCCTCCATAGACTCTCGCGGCCATTACCCTCCGTGGGTTGATGTCTCCATCAACGTGGACGTACGATAGCACCACCTATCGGAACCACGGCAAAATCGGCGTGTCAATCTTTGTGTTTGATCTTCCTAACCCTACCCTATATTTACATGTGCATGTCCTTACTTTCCGCTGCTATACTCTTAGACTTGCATGTGTAGGGTGTGCTTGACTTACAACAATTGCTAAAACTTGCCCACAACTAAAATTGGGAAAAGGCTAAATTTTATTTGGTCAAGTAGTCTAACCACCCCCCCTCTAAACATACTTCAGATCCTACAAGTGGTATCAGAGCTTTGGTCTCCATTGCATTGTTTTCACAACCTAGGAGAGTATGACGTCTAGTGAGGGAAATCACCATCGTAGAGGTCCATATTTTGATGGTAAACTCTCTGCTAGTTGGAAGCATAAGATGAAAATGCATATTCTTGGTCATAACCCCGTCGTTTGGGTTGTTGTTCGTGTTGGTTTGCAAGGTGAATTTTTTGGTGATGGAAGGGAACTGGATCATGAAATGATCGCGGAAGAATTGAAGATGTTGCAATACAACGCTCAAGCATGCGACATTCTATTCAACTGCTTATGCCCCGAACAGTTCAACAAGATTAGTCGTCTTGAGAATGCCAAGAAAATTAG
Source organism: Hordeum vulgare subsp. vulgare (assembly GCF_904849725.1). Lineage (NCBI taxonomy): Eukaryota > Viridiplantae > Streptophyta > Magnoliopsida > Poales > Poaceae > Hordeum > Hordeum vulgare. The sequence goes on from NC_058520.1 coordinate 520,805,904, forward strand.
GGACACTCTGGTTGATATGCACGAAGGTACCGAATTTGTCAGGGAATCTACGTTGGATGTGTTATGAATTTAGCTTGACAAGTTCATGATGAAGGATGTTGAAGGAGTCGTTGAGATATACTCTAGGATTGCTCTCACCACGAATGAGATTGTCGGCTTACGAAGCGAAGAGATGACTGAAAAATTCATCATCAAGAAGATCATTAGAGCCTTATTTGAAAAGTACGACACCATGTGCACATTGATTCGAATGATGCCAAACTACAAAGATCTCAAGCCAACAGAAGTCATTGAAAGGATTGTTGCTCATGAAATGTCACTCAAGGACAAACAAAGAGCTTCATAACAAGTCAAGCGGTGTTTACAAAGCTTTAAGTGATACTCCCGCTACTTCATATGACAACCTTCTCACCAATGAAAAGATAAGCATCATGGTCAAGAAATTTAATAAATTCTACAAGAGTAGAGGCAAAGAAAAAAAAAAGCTTCAATTCAAGATATGAAGAAAAACGTTCATCTAGTCGTGATCAAAACTGCTACAATTGTATGGACGACTGTACAGGCGCCGTTGGCATAGGGGAAAAGCTATCGACGGTTGTACGACGTGGTAACTTTTCTATACCGACGGCTCGATGTGAATACCCCGATGCACTTGTTGCCGGCGCGTATATGTCAACCGTAGCCGTCGGCATAGGAGTATCCCGACGGGGTTTACCCCCATACCCAAGAGCCGTCGACATAGAACTCTATTCCGGTAGTGCAAGTTTCATTTGAAAAATAAACTGCAATGCTCATCGGTGAGTTACGCGGGGTTTTGCTGCATGGAAGCACAAACAATCAGGAGCGCACTTCGGGAAAAAAAAACAATCAGGAGCGCTTTGGTGCAACCTTCTTCACCTCCTTTGGTGTCGATAATCCTGTAGTACTAACCGCTGCATGATTCCCAAGGATTTGTTAAATCCAGTGTTATCTCTTCAACTAACCACCTCGGGAGCGCCACCCAAATCCCTAACCCCATCACATCTTTTATTCACGTCACAACAAATCTACGCCGCGAAAATGTAAAAAGTTCGCAGCCTTTCTTCCAATTCAGTTTTCAACCTTTTCTTTGGAGCTCGGTCTCAAAATTAACTTTTGGAGCTTTGTCTGTTCAAAATTTTCAGCAGCTGTACTGAGATATGACTCCCGGAAAAGGTGTGTGGTGGGATCATCCGTGCGTGCCCGTTGCTCGGTGAACAAACTGATGTCCATCATGCCACTTGATCATGGTGCCGCAGCTCCGAATCCTGACCGTCTGATCTGGTGGCAAGCATTCATCGATGTGCATGACGATCATAGGATTCCCTTGGATGCCTTGATCGGAGCCGGTCATTGCTCACGGTGTCCAAAGTGATTGATTCACCACTCTCTCTTTTTTTTTCCAAGAAAAGGAAGATATACCCGCATGTGGGCATGCAGTCATTTTATTCATTGTTCACAAAAATCTAATAATACATTAGTAAATGTAAAGTCATCATCATGACAACACATGTCGCTATGTTTATTTCTTTGATGAAGGGTGCCCAATATTCAAAGTGAATACCAAACAAACATTGCCTCAAAGCCTAACATCTTAAATCGAATGCACCGGCCAATCAACAATGTCGGAACTGATGCAACGCACTCTCAGAGGACGTTGTTGTTGTCTTCCATCGATCCATCTCTAAAACAAGTACTCTCGCACCAACCTTGCCACACATGTCGTCGACGCCACCATGGCACCACACAACGTCACCGACCTGCGCATACCCATCCACACGCGCTCGTCGCCGAAACTTGGAAGCGCCATCTCACCGGGATCCGTCGTCGGCCTTGCGATAGATGTAGCATCGCTCCTCCTCTTGTCCCCTTCAACCAACACTTGCTCCAAAATGATGGCTCCAGGAGGAAGAACGACACCGAAGGCGTCGTCATCGTCCGATCCGGTAAACCTAGATCTAGGATTTCCTTCGAAACATCCCAATCGAGTTGACGTGACCTGCAACAAGGATGCCTCGAGAAAGAAACGACATCAGAGAAGCCGACATTGTATGCCAAGACTACATTCAGGCATTGTTTTTACTGGAAACCACGTCCTCCGATCTTGTGGCTGGCTGGAATCGCGCGGAGCTTCGCCATGAAGACGCATGCCACCACCCGTTTTAACGCGAAGATCCTTCATCCCCTCATCGGAGCCCTCATCGCCCCGCCGACCATCCGCATGAAGAGTTGAAGCGGATCTGGGTGGGATCCGTGGCCGTCGCCATGCCCATCATCGTCAGAGACCTCGGACGCTACGGGTCATGGAGGGTAGCGCGGCCGCCGCATGACCAAGGGCGTCGCCTTGGGCGCTGCGTGCAACTCCCTCACGGCCACACCTTAGTCACACCTAGGGATCGCCGCGACGTCAAAATCTCGGTTCTTTCATTGTCGGGTCCGCCGCCATCGTGGCCTACGCCGACGACAACGGTGGACGGGGAAGCAACAACATAAGGGTCTGTGGCGGCGCGAGCGTTCGTCCGTGGAGTTGCCCCTGGTGAGACAACACGAGGGTCGGGTGGGTCGATCTAGAGACAAAGATTTTCATTCACCACTCTTCTTAAAGCCAGGCTTGTCAATTTAGAGTCGCTTCTTGAATATTTCATCCTTTTTCAGTGACGTATTTTATTTGCGGAAAGTAGGTTTGGTGATGAGAATGGTGGTAAAACGTCGCTTTGAAGTTTGAGGTAGCATCGTTCTCGTGACGAGATAATCTAGATGGACAAAGACAGTTGGTTTGTTTTCGTCTGTTTTCTCCGGGGCACTTATCCAGTGGTTTCTTGTGGTTTGTCTTGATTGTATCGGTCCATCCGGTGATGTCTGTCATGATTCGCACCCCAAAAGGAACGAAGATGTGATTTTGCATGACATTTTAAATAGTTGGGCTGTGGACATGTGCTATCGTTTAAACGCCTCCCTCTTTGTAGTACCATAATTCACTCTGTCTTGGCCCCAAATCATGCCATTTCTTCGTGAGAGTATTTTGCAGCATACTCCAGTTCAGCATCTGATATCTTCATCGACCCGTGTGCATAAATTAAGCTGGCTACAGGACGACATCACCGGAAGAGAATATTTTTGAGCGTATAGTTGGCTAAAAAATATGCCTTGCTTGGTCATATCATGTCTTATCGCGGATTGATCGCGGTCATGTGGCTGGCCATTTGCTGAAATCTATCAGGATTTGGAACGCACATGGTTAGTGGAAGATGATGAGCTCCTTGAAGTCAGGCATGGATCGATTCTCATGTTTTCTGCACGCGGCTGCAGGGCAGTTCGCTGGAGCCACGGATCAGAAGCCATGCTGGTACACATGTGCCGTCGCATACGTACGTACGTAGTCGTCGCTGCTACTCCTAGAAACGGTTTTTGGAGCAACGAAATCTGAAGCTGGATTTCAACGGAGAATTGTTAGCGGCATTGTGAAGACCGGCCGAAGAGCTCGCTCTTGTTGGGGCGGGAAATCTGGGGCGCACGTGCGGAGTGGATGGATCGTCCGGGCTGTAAAGCTGCGGCCGGCTGTCATTTCTTTCCTTTCATAGTATCGCGGGAGGCATCAGGAACTGGCCTGCAGCTGCAGGCAATAATCAATTCAGCTGCATGCCCGCTGCGCCACTGTTGCACTTGCGCCCCAGTGTAGTACTGTACTAGCGGAGTGATACTAGTACTATGGATGGACCTCGATGCGCGTGCCGCACCGCATCTGCTCCCGTGCCCGAGTATATTACGCCACGCCACGCCACGTCCATCTATGCGCGCGCGGCTCCGGCCACACCATCAAGCATCCACCATGTTTTACCACGACCACGTCACTCTTACCGCTCTGCCGGGGTGTCGATTTTTCGACGCCAGGGCATCTCCGACTGGCCACCTCGGAGTAACATAAGATAATATCAATCGGAAATGCAATTCGGCTCCCGGGGCCAAAATAAAAAAAAAAAGTTCAAAAAAAAATCAAGACAAAATTCGTTTGTGTACTTTGTCACATTCCAATCTACTTGCAAATTTTAAGACAAAAAGATAAAATATTTTGGCTTGTGCAAAAAAAAAATGAACACCAAAAGTTATCCCAAAATATCATCCTAAATTTGACTTTTTTGCTGATGAAACACCGCTGCTCCTTATCGAAAATTGTCATGCATGTTTGCGACACTAAAACAATCATCTACAAAAAAATTCAGAATTTTTTAAAAATATTTACATTTTTTTTTCGAGGTACTGTTCATCCAGGTGCATATGCACCCGGGAGCCAAAACACCTCTCCCAATATCAATGAGAGTTATGAAACTTGCATCGCATTTTCAGTTTGGTGTCAAAATTTTGGGAATACGGTTTTGTGATTATCTAACTTCACTCAAACGTGTAGATACGGTCACAACACGTATATGTGGACATGATTTTACAAAAAAAACAACCTTACATTTTTTTATTTACAGAAAAGTTAACCACGGCAACACATTTTTACACAAAACCTACTCACTTTCTTTATTTGCAGAAAAATCCTATCATAGTACTCCACATATATGTGAAAATTTACAACAAAATAAAAAATTCGCTTAGACTCAAATCCGCGACGAACCGTTTTTATTTTTCAAACCGTACGTCCATAGGCTTACTCTACTTGTATTTATACAAGTTGGAAAACATTATAAATACCCTACAAAGCACATGAACGCATACGAAAGTACCGGAAGGATACGGCGGTACAACTCGTTTCGCCATACAACACAAAAGACCCCAAACAAAGAAATTTTGCAACGCAACCCTCGTTCTTCTCTCCTTCCGGTTACACTGCGCTCTGTCGCGTCACCACCGTCGCTAGAGGCCGGAAAAATCACGAATGAGCAGTTCATCTGGAGTTGAAGAAACCCCTTGTACAATGACGTTAGTGAGCCGCAACAACCACCGGCTCTGAAGAGTCGGATCTGGTCCCAGATCTTCTATCGACTCGAGGCAACTACCACAACGGTCATACTCCCCGAGCTCCTTCATCTCCGGTGTGGGGGACGACGCCACTCCACCTTGTAGAAGGCAACCAAGCCCTTCCGCCGCCATCCTTAATCGCTGTCAGCCATGGATTCAATCCATCCCAAGCAAGACACCATCATCACCTCTCGTCAAATCTCGTTGCAAAATACTGCTAATCATCATTCGTTCCCGAACTCCGTGCAATACCATACCACCAAAGTAGAGATGGAACGGGAGGAACCACGAACTCACATGCTTCCCGCTAGAGGACCCTTGACGCAATGCGAACTATACGCCAACGTCGACGGTGTCTGAACGACGCCTCCTGGAAACTACCTACACGTCAGTGATTCCCTGGAGCTCCTCCCACCTTTTGAGGCCAAGCAGGCCATCAGAGGCAAGGAGGAGCGATGAGGTCGTTGGCGGAAGGACAGTAAATCTGGCGCTCCACATGGTCGCCTCTCGCGTTCTATGAAGGCTTCGAGAGATACACGGGAGAGGAAGCAACAATTTTGTTCGTTTGCTCGCGCTGCGACCAAGTGTTTTAATAGGGGACGTTATGGCCACTCCACCGTTCAAGTCTGAATGTGGAATGTCGATAACGACCATATATGTACTCGAAGGGGACATGGAGCTTAAATGGGTTGTGTATATTACGGCCCATTTTGCACGCGTCATTTCTTTAAGATTTTGTTAAAACATGTGTGTTAAATGTGTGCATTATATATTTTTGCACATATTTTTAAGAGAGAAAATTTAGTAAAGCATTTTATAAACCTGGGTATTATATAAACATGTGTGTTATATAAATGTGTGTATTATATACTTGGTTTTCGAAATTACAGTTCAAAAATACTATTGTGATTATACAAAGAAATCAATAATTATATGCACCTTTGTATGGTTCAATGTTTGTATAATAAAAATATTCATAATTTAAAATTAAATTGGTAATATAATATTCAACAGTGGTTAACATGTAAATTATAGTAGTATATACTTTTAATATAAGTAATGGATCAAATTATACATAAATAAATATTCATAAATATTTAGTAAATATTTTTACTCAACATTTTCTAGAATTTAAATATAAGATGCAAGTGTATATATTTGTTGGATTCAATAAACATATTTATTCAATAATAAAAACAATGTCAATGTTAACTAAATATCTTTATATAATACACATGTTTATATTTAGATGTTTCTATTTACTAATCATTGTTCGTACGCATAGTATTTTTAACACACAAATATTTAAACATAATTTTATTACTTATGTTTTATAAGTATCTGAAATGTTTTTATTACTTTTTTATTAAATATTTTATATATAATACACAGGTTTATATTTTAATTTTTATTTACTAATCAGCATGTATAACATTTTGAGCATGCAAATATTTAAAGATAACTTGATTACTTACATTATATAAATATCTAGAAAGAAAATAGCACGCCCAAAACGGGCCGTAGTATCCACAAGCCATTTAAGTTCCACATGCATATTCTGTGAGTAAATAATAGCTCCTTGTCTATAATAGACATTCCGACCTGAATGTTGCATTGGCTAGAGCATTTCATGTTAAACCGTTGGTGAGCCCTGGGCGTCGGTGCGCTGGTCCAGTTTTCGGTCGATCAAGCCTTAAGCGTTTAATCTGGTCTTAAAATAGCCGTCAGATCTGACATCTTTCCCTTTCCTGGGTCATCTTTAACCTTTGACCTGCGCGCTTCCGCCCCTCTTCCCCACGCGCCTCCGCCTCCGTGCGGAGCTCCGTGAGGGTCACGCTCGCCGTCCATCGGCCGCTCGCCACTCGCATCCGACGACCCACAACTCCTCTACCGCTCACACACGACGCCTCACAACTCCTTCGTGCAGGTCCGCCTCAACCTGATTGCAACTCCTACCATTTGACGTTCCATGGATGTAGCAGCGCCGCCTCCGCTGCCGCCCGTCGTCAATGCTCGCTGCCCAAATTACGCGATCGACAACCACCAGTAAAAAACGACCCTGGATGGATGTAGCAAAATACATCGCCTATAGTAGCAAAAAACATCGATGGTTGTAGCAAAACAAAAAAGGGCGGCGATAGTATCGTGAAAAGGATATAGCAAAAAATCCTGCTGGTTGTAGCAAAAATAGACAACAGATGCAGCAAAAAACAGGGTCGTCTCCGTCGCGAGTTAGAGCTATGTCATGAATGGATGTAGCAAAAAATCCCGCCGGTCGTAGCAAAATAGACAACGGTTGCAAAAAAAACAGGGTTGTCGCCTTTGAAGCTTTTTTAGAAGTCGGTGGTAGCTTCCTCGGACAACGATTGTAGCATTTTTCAGTACTGTTTGCAGCTCCTCTTGCGTCATTTCCAGCCTCCGTTCTCTTTTTGGTTCTAGAAAAGACAATTGTAGCATTTTGTGCCACTGGTTGCAGCTCCATCGTCTTTGTAGCTTGTGCGCGGCGCACGTTGTCAGTTTAATGGTTCCAGCAAAAAAGAAGAAGCCGTTTGTAGCATTTGAAAAGTTGTATGCAGCTCTAACACCTGCCATTGCAGCTCGTGCGCGGGGAGGCGAGGGTGCAGGGCTGAGAGAGGAAAAAATAGTGGGAGCAAGGCCTCGTTCATGCGAGTGTGCTGCGTGTGAGCCTGAAGATGGAGGAACTGAGCAGTTGTGGCAGCGCCTAGTGCGAGTCGTGAGGTAGAAGAAAGGGGGAGATGGAAGAAACTGTTCGTAGAGGAAAAGCGAGAAGTGGAAGGCCTGGGCAACGCAAGATCCCATTTGATCATAGGCCTGCATGCGTTCGGCCCAAGTTTCGCCCGGCGGATAAAAATGTTTCCCAAAACTGTTGGACATCGGTTCAACTCTTTCTGGATCCTTTTTGTTGTGTTGTGTTGGACTTTTGTTCATAAATAAAATACCTGAGGGTGTTACATGTAAAAATACTATGATTGTATCTGCACACTTTAAAAACGTAGTATTTTTATAGTTCTAGCATTAAACATAAGATGTGGCACAAGTTTTATGACTCCGATGATATTGCCTCTAAGTAGTATTATCGGTGATATTACCTCTAAGTACTCCACAAAAGAGTATACATCTATCTTCTAAATGCATTTTAAAATATAATAAAATGCTTCTCTTTCATTAACTCGTAATCAAGATCAATAACATTTAATACATAGTCTTTTTAATTTTCACATGCATTTAAAGCATGTACAACTGGAGTTGGCAAATTTGTTGACTGTACGTGTGTGAACGCGTCCAGACACGTCCATTGACGCAGTCGGACCGTCTCTCATACTCAAGTGTCCAGCAGCCTCATGCCTCAAATTCGGACTCTTAAATACATGTAAATACATGCATGTTCACCATACACGCCAATGTCTCATATAAATAATAAATATCGATACCGAAATTACATAGTTCTTATATAAGATTTATTTTATGTGCACACTCAAACATTAGCTTTTCAATTTTCATTGTGGGTTCACATATGTTCCACAAGATCACTCAGTAGTTGCTCATGCACCTCATGATCTCAAAGATTTTGAGGCATCTGCAGAAAGTTTACAAGTTGATTTGTATTTTGGTCTTCCGGTATTTGAACTTATTCACCTGACGCTTTAAAATCATTGGTTTAGACTACACCATCACCTTCGTTCTCCACAATCATATTGAACAAAATAACACAACATGTCATCAACTGCCACACAGTTTTTGATTCCCACACCATTGGAGCTCCACGAACAGTTCCACAACGAATTTGAAGCACTCTGAATTTCCCTCTCCACATCCTTCCTAGTTGGTTCCTGCATTGTTTGCTCCCTCTCCAGTCCCTCCATAATGCCCCAAAACAATGGTTTGCGCATAAAAAAAATGATGAAACCAATGATTATTCGGGAAAATTGGATCCGGAACAAAAGTCCTTGTGGAGTAGCCGTGCTCCGGAGATCCTATCTCGATTGATCAATGTTCTCCCTGTGATTGAGCCCTTAAAGTTGAGAATATGCTCCACATGCGGGCATGCTCATGAGCATGATCATGTCCACTTCTTCGCCTTAATCCAACGAATCGTAGAACTCATGTAGAATCATTTTAACAAAGCTTTGTCAGTCGATACCCCTCATCCGACGAAGCATCATAATTCATCATTTTCCCTAAAAATATATCACACAAAACTAGGCCGACCAATGTGTCGAACATATAAAGCACATGGGGCAGCCTGAAGTTGTGGGATGTACATAGGTGGCGTCTCGGTCGGTGACGATGTCCGCGATAGCGAGCACGGGAGAGAGGATTGTTGTACCAGTCCTAGCAGCGTTGAGGCTCGGAATGACTACAGAGCAAGGGTGGCGGAGGAGCTCCGGCGCGGAGGAGTAAGAAGAGAGGAGAGAGAAAATGGATTTGGTAGGTCGAGGGGGTGAATTTTGATGCAATTTGTGGTGGGGTAGGCCTGTCAAGTTCGATGTGTCGGAAGTGCCCAAGTGCTCCCTCGCATCTGCATATTAGCCCGATATTTGGGTTGAATATGAGGGGTGCCGTTTATCCTGAAAGTTAGAGGCCCATTTGACGCGCCATATGGGTCATTTTTTTTACCGGTTAGTGACCGGGTCATCCACCCAGTCGTTTGTGTGTGTGGGGGGGGGGGTATGGGGTGCTCGAATGTAGATACTCTTAGCTCATTGGATATGGGATAATTAAAGAGAGGAGATTGTGGCTTGCACCTTCCCGAGGAAAATTTAAATTCACTCCATAATTTGTCCTAAAATTTCTATATGTACACTTATTCATGAGGGTGGAAGTAGCATGTATGGTGTATGCAAAAGAAATGATGTGTGTAGGTAACTAGAGGATAGAGAAATAAATAGAGTAACATAATATATTACCATCACATAGTGCTTAGTAATACGAAATGACTCTACAAAGTAAAAAACCCGAGGATAGTTGCGTTATCACCAATAACACTGTCACGAGAGACTAGTAACATATTACTAGTGTAAGTTACTCCCCACTAGACTATACTCAAAGCTCTTTGACTGAATTGTGGTGTCTAGATCACTTTTAATACTTTTTGTCATTCAACAATGATACCCCTATTTATCCATGGAGCAGTCCGGGCGTCCGTTTTCTTACAAATGGGAAGCAATCCACTTGACCAACGAAAAACAATCATATGGTCATCTTCTCTTTTTCTCTCTCTTTTCAAACGCACATCACACACATATCCATCCAAACAACCACATGAATGGTCTCTCTCCTCTCTACTCGCAACCGGACAAATGGGGATTAATTTTGAAAAATGTTCAGTGACTCCCTCTCGCATCACGCACGCGGATCATGCTAGAGGGAGTCCGGGACTAAGGGGTCCTCGGGCCGCTTATCTGTCCTCATGGGCCGGACTCGTGGACCATTCGATCATCATTGATGGTGTTGAAATCAAGATGGACTCTCCCAAAGACTTGACGCACAATACAAGGTGACATAGTGATCGACATATTCCTTTCTTACTGTAACCGACTTTGTGTAACCCTAGCCTCCCTCGCATCTATATAAGCCAAGGGGCCATAGTTCATTGGACACAACAAGCTCATTACGATTAGGGTTTTAGACCACAACAGTCGATGTCGAGGTAGATCAATATTGTACTTCGTACTACTTCATCAATACAAAAAGAGGAGGACGTACGGTTTTACCTCTATTAAGAGGGCCCGAACCTGGGTAAACACCGTCTCCTTCGCCCCTTGTTACCCATCGACCCACGATCCACGGTTCGGACCCCTACTCGAGATCAACCGGTTTGGACATCGACATTGGTGCTTTCATTGAGGGCTCCGTTGTAGGATCGCCAGAAGAATCGATGTTTGTTTAGTCACCAACGAAAACATGAAGGTCAGGGATATCTTCATCTCCGACCAATCCCCTGCTTTCGGCAGTACCACCCCGCGCGTCAAGGCGGTTCACCGCTAGATCAAAGGGTTCACCCCGGGCCAGTGATTCTAGTTCGGAGACTTGGAGTACGTCACCGACACCTAAGGCGATTTGATCCTCTCCGAGGTCTCGGCTTTGGCCGAAGAGCTCGAAAACTCCAAAGCCTTAACTCCGGGTCTTCTTCCCGACCTCGAGTCCATGATAGATTCTACTCCTGATCCGGCCTCGAGCCAGGATCTGACCATGGTGTTCGGAGGCCCGAGGGTACCCACGCCCGAACACACTCCCTATGACGAAGCACCGGAGTTCAACTTTGCCACAGCTTTGAGGACTAGTCTGGCAAATCTCTCGTGGTCAAGCAAGAGGTTGACCCGAACCCAAACCACCGTCAATTCGGATGGATTGGTCCTGATCCAGGATCCTTTTGGTTTTGAAAATTGCTGATTAATTTTGGAAACACGAACAGTTTTCTAAAGCAGAAACATTTTTTTGAATCTTGAGAACAAAATTTTGAAACGCAGAACAATTTTATAAAAACCAGATAAATTTGGAAGCGCGAACATTTTTTCAATCTTGAGAACAAAATTTGAAACCGAGAACAATTTTGAAAATTGTTGACCAAATTTGGACATGCGAACAATTTTTTAAAGTAAAACAATTTTTAAATCTTGAGAACAAAATTTCGAAATGGATAACAATTTAAAAAAACCTGAAAAAATTTGGAAGCTCGAACAATTTGTTAAAGCATGAACATTACCCGAATCTTAGGAATAAATTTGAATCTTATAACAAATTTTAAAACTAAGATTTTTTTTTGGAAAACACCCAACATTTGTTAAAATTGAGATAATTTTTTTGAAAATATGGAACATTTTTTGAAAACTTAAAAGCATTTTTAAAAAATCTAGAACAGTTTCTGAAACAGAAAAAGAAAAGAATAAAGAAAAAACGGTTTATGTAACCTTCTAAAAGTTTCCCAAGCCGAAAAAACCCGGCTGGAAACCTCTAGATGGTTCCCAAAACTGAGGGGATGCAACACGTAAATGGGCCAGCCCATTTAAAGTCGCTAGCTTCTCCGCTCTATGCGAAACCCCCACAGCGCTTCGCATAGAGCGATGCATATCATTTTCCAGATTCATATTCTGTATATAAACGTTGTCGTTACATTGAAGGATTATCCACACCTCCAAGAAGTTTTTTCAAGCGGCAATCTGGCTCCGTTGCGTGAGCAAAAGGCATGACCTTCTTGAACTGGCGCCGGGCTTTATCTCTTGGGCAGCGATATGCGCTGATGCATCGGCCTAAAACATTCGGTTGGTCATCCGCGGGTCGTTGGATCTGACCCGTACGAAACCGCCACGACTGTTGATTCACGCACGCGCTTGCACTGGAAAAAACGGTTTGCGCTCGGATTGGTCCTCTTCTTCCTCACTCCCACGAACTCCCTCGCATCTTCTCCCGTCCTGATCGCTCCTTCCTTCCCTAGCCCCCTGCTTGCAGCTCCACGCGCAGGCTCCCGTAGCCATTGCCGCTTGCCGGAGCAGCTCATCGCCGCTCGCCAGAGTAGCTCCCTGCTACGACAACAAAAGTTCTTCCCTAGCAACGCCAGGAATTCTTCTTGCTACTTCTCTTGTTTGCGTCGGTTTTTCCCTTGAAGAGGAAAGGGTGGTGCAGCACATGAGCAGTAAGTATTTCCCTCAGTTTGAGAACCAAGGTATCAATCCAGTAGGAGAATCTCGTCAAGTCCAGATTACCTGCACAAACACAAAAGAGCTTGCACCCAACGCTACAAAGGGGTTGTCAATACCTTCAAGATTATTTGCAAAGTGAGATCTGAAGGCGGAAAGTGCAACAAAGGAAAAAGTGTAAGGCTGAAAATATGGTGTGGAGTAGACCCGAGGGCCATAGTGTTCACTAGAGGCTTCTCTCAAAATAGCAAATATCACGGTGAGTGAATAAATTACTGTCGAGCAATTGATAGAACCGCGCAAAGTCATGACGATATCTAAGGCAATGATCATACATATAGGCATCACGTCCGAGACAAGTAGACCGATACTTTCTGCATCTACTACTATTACTCCACACATCGACCGCTATCCAGCATGCATCTAGTGTATTGAGTTCATGACTAACAGAGTAACGCCTTAATCAAAATGACATGATGTAGAGGGATAATCTCAAACCAATGATGAAAACCCCATCTTTTTACCCTTGATGGCAACAACACGATCCGTGCCTCGCTACCCCTTCTGTCACTGGGTGAGGTCACCGCACGGTATGAACCAAAAACCAAGCACTTCTCCCATTGCAAGAATCATAGATCTAGTTGGCCAAACAAAACCCACAACTTGAAGAGAATTATAAGGATATGAAAGCATGCATAAGAGAGATCAGAAGAAACTTAAATAAGATTCATAGATAATCTGATCATAAATCCACAATTTATCGGATCTCGACAAACACACCGCAAATACATCGGATAGATCTCCATGAAGATCATGGAGAACTTTGTATTGAAGATCCAAGAGAGAGAAGAAGTCATCTAGTTACTAGCTATGGACCCGTAGGTCTATGGTGAACTACTCACGCATCATCGGAGAGGTCATGGTGTTGATGAAGAAGCCCTCCATGTTCGAATTGCCCCTCCGGCAGGGCACGAGAATGTGCCCCAGATGGGATCTTGTAGAGACAGAAGCTTGCGGCGGCGGAAAAGTACTTCCGATGATCTCCTGATTTTTTATGGAGTTTTAGGGAATATATAGACACAAAACCTAGGGCAAAGGAGCCTCAGGGAGCCCACAAGTCTGGTGGCCACGCCCCGCCTGGCCGCGCCGTGAGGGCTTGTGGGGTCCGTGGTGGCCCCCTGCCGAGATTCTCCGGCTTCCCGATCTTTTTCTGTTCTGAAAAAAACTTTTTGGCAGTTTCATTCCGTTTGGACTCCGTTCAAAATCCTCCCGTGAAAGGGGTCAAAAACATGGGAAAAACAGGAACTGGCTCTTGGCACTGAGTTAATAAGTTAGTCCCAAAAAATATATAAAAGGCATACAAAACATCCAAAGTTTGACAAGATAATATCATGAAACCATCAAAAATTATAGATACGTTGGAGACGTATCAAGCATCCCCAAGCTTAACTCTTGCTCGTCCTCGAATAGGGAAGTGATAAAGAATGAATTTTTGATGTGGAATGCTACCTAGCATAGTTGTCCTTTGCAACTTATTTCATGTGACATGAATGTTCAGATCCGTAAGATTCAAAACAATAGTTTGCTATTGACATGAAAACAATAATACTTCAAGCAAACTAGCAGAGTAATCATGAACTTTCAAAATAACAAGGCCAATGAAAGTTATCCCTACAAAATCATATAGTCTGGCTATGCTCCATCATCCTCACACAACTAATGTAAATCATGCACAACCCCGGTATTAGCCAAGTAATTATTCTCGCACTCTTACTTTCTCAAACTTTTTATAACTATCACGCAATACATGAGCGTGAGCCATGGATATAACACTATAGGTGGAATAGAATGTGGTGGTGGTTGTGAGACAAAAAGGAGGAGATGGTCACATTGACTCGGCGTATCAAAGGGCTATGGAAATGCCCATCAATAGATATCAATGTGAATGAGTAGGGATTGCCATACAAGATATGCACTAGAGCTATAAGTATGTGAAAGCTCAAAAGGAGAACTAGTGGGTGTCCATCCAACTTGCTTGCTCACGAGGACCTAGGGCAATTTTGAGGAAGCCCATCATTGGAATATACAAACCAAGTTATATAATGAAGATTCCCACTAGCATATGGTAGTGACAAAGCAAGAAGCTCTCAATCATGAAGAACATGGTGCTATTATGAAGCACAAGTGTGGAAAAAGATAGTAGCATTGTCCCTTCTCTCTTTTTCTCCCTTTTTTTATTTGGGCTCTTAGGCCTCTTTTTTTTCTCTTTTCTTTTTATTTTTATTTTTGGGCTCTTTGGCCTCTCTTTTTTTATTTCCTCACATGGGACAATGCTCTAATAATGATGATCATCACACTTTTATTTACTCACAACTCAAAGCTCAAAATGATGATGACTCTATAGGAAATGACTCCGGCAGTGTACCGGGATGTGCAACGATCTAGCATGGCGTTTGACGTTGAAACATCTCGCTAGCTATCTTACGATCATGCAATGGCAATATGAGAGTGACAACACAAGTCATGAGACGGAACGGTGGGATTTGCATGGTGATAGAGCATAATATATCTCCATATGTGGTTTTGGTAATTGATGACAATCCCTATGGACTAATGGTTGCCTTAAGTTATATTTATAGGATTTGTCCATAGGCACTTCTTGAAGTCCATATGTTGGGTTCAAGGAGTTTATATGTTGACCAAGATGTTATTCAAGGTATTATCCAAAGAATGGTCATAGAAACACTAGGTTGATCAAGATCTCAGACTAAGAACAAATCAAGATGATCAACACACAAAGCGTATAAGATGTACCGAGAGGGATCAAGTGATCCCATGGTATGGTAAGCATTGTCCATTACGTGTTTGTGTACTAACCCATGGTCTTTGTGAGACTCCTATGTGAGGGTTAGGTGTGCTTCCACTGGGCTTGCGTCAAAAGGAAGATCTCATACAACCCATAAAGGATGACGTCAAGTGGTGATCGTCATCAAGATTGTGGTGTGCAAGTTCAAGCGGATCAGCACGAATATATCATTGAAACTATTGTCAATGATCATGTGCTGACAAGGACAACCTCATGTGCTAACAAGGACAAGATCAAGATAAGCATTCATGAGCACTACATGCTTGATTCTTGTGGATGTTCACATGGTGGACAGGACAAGATCAAGATAAGCATTCTTGACAACTTCATGCTTGATTCTTGTGGATGTTCACATGGTGGACAAATGAAGATGAATACATAAGCTAGGCTTTCCGCATTGTGTATGGGAAAGCTACTTGAAGACTTCATCATGTCTGGCTTTCAACTTGAGACAAGAAGGAACAACAACATCAAGCTCAAGTGAAAGGGCCAACTCAAAGGTATCAGTTCCTTTGACGTTAGTTGTGCGGAGTGATGATCAACAAATAAAAGTATACACTCAAGTTGGATCATCAGTACTCTTTTATGATTCTTGAGTCCTTAGGGATCCCGCACTATTAAGAGGGGATCACAGGTTTTGCGATGAACTTTCTCAAACTACATCTTCACTTTCTGTTCAGACCACATCTCCACTGCTCTGTTGTTATCTGAAAACAGAACCAGTGCCTCGGACATCCGGCCTCCTCCGGACGTCCGAGGGCCGGACGACCGACAACTTCGGAAATCCGGAATCCTATACCAGAGAAATCTGAGCCATATAACTCGGACTTCCGGCTCCCTCCGGACGTCCGAGACCCGGACATCTGGTTCCCTCCGGAAATCCGCAGCCAGACACGAGTAGTTTGTAGGGCTTATATCTCGGAAATCCGGCTCCCTCCGGACAACCGAGGGCCGGACGTCCGGCCAAGCTCCGGATATCCGAATGTCAACACCAGTAGTTTGTGTGCACTATATCTCGGAAATCCGGCTTCCTCCGGACGTCCGAGCGCCGGACGTCCGACATCCGTCGGAAATCCGGAAGCCACCACCAGTAGAAATTGTGCTGTATAACACGGACTTCCGGGCCACTCCGGACGTCCGTATGCTGATGAATTCAAATATGTTCAGGCACATCTACAGGCCTCGGACGACTGACCCCTGTCGGACGTCCGGCCGCTGACGAACTCAGAAGAGTTCCAGTCATGGCTACAGGTCTCGGACGTCCGGCCGCTGTCGGACGTCCGGTCCCACGCGGACGCCCGGACTTCCGACAACTGTCGGACGTCCGGACCCTGTGTAACTTAAAAGTACCCCAACGGCTCTTTTTCTCTCCACACTATAAATACCCCCCTCCCACTTCGTAAGAGGGTTGCCCAACACTGCCTTATCCTCATAAGAACACATTTCCACCTCACACACATTTGCTCACTCCAAATCTTAGATCCTAAGAGCATTTGTGAGCCCGTTTGAGAGTTGTTCCAATCAAAAGATAGATCTTCTCCCTCTCCTTCTCTCAACCCAAGCTATTTGTGATTTGAGCAAGTTTTGAGCATTCCCCGTGATCTTGTTACTCTTGGAGGTTGGAGACTCCTAGGCGGTAGGAGTTCTTCGGAGAGGAATCAATCCGTGTGATTTCCCCCGGAAAAGTTTGTGAGGGTTTGGAAGCCACCTCAAAGGCTTACCACTAGTGGTTGAGAAACGCCTTCGTGGTGCTATCTCAAAGGGAGAATAGGGTGAGCCTTCGTGGCGTTGGTGTGCCTTCGTGGTAACATCCACCTCTCTAACGGTGACTAGCTTCCCTCCAAGGAAGTGAACATCGGGATACATCTTCGTCTCAGTGACCTTGGTTATCCTTAACCCTAACTCCTTACTTGTGGTTTACTTGTGTTATTTGAGCATACATACATTACATATTGCTTGTGCTCATTATATTGTGTTGGCCATTTCTTATACAAGATTAATCATTCAAGCATACCCTCTATATCCACACGTTCATACTTACATCCATTGATACATCGTGTTGATATAGTGTGATCTAGTATCTTGTGTTATTTACCTACTTCTCGTGTGATATAGCTCAAGTAAGTTTGTGTAACTTACTTGTGCTTGTTAGTAACTGCATTGTGTCCATCTTGGTAGATCGTGTTGTTGATACACGTTGCAGTGCCTAGTGCATTTAGGATTTGTGCTTGACAAGTACCCTCTTAGTTTATTTCCGCATTAGGTTCAAGCCAAATCTGAAGAAGTTTTTAAATAGCCTATTCACCCCCCCTCTAGGCGTCATCGAGGTCTTTTCAATTGGTATCAGAGCTAGGTCTCTCTTTAATTAGGTTTCACGACCTAGAGAGTATCGATGTCGACTATTGGATTAGTGCACAATGGCATCTTTGACTTTGATGGCACAAATTATACCCTATGGAGAATTCGTATGCTTCATCACTTTCGGGCCATGGGCCCAAATACTTTACGAATTGTTCTTGTAGGGATTGCCGACAAAAAGGATGATGCATCTTCATCTACTAATGAAATGTATCTTGATTGTGAGGCCTTTCTTGCCATTCATCGAACCATAAGTCCTGAAGTGTTCAAGTCTATCTCGACTTGCAAGTCAGCTCATGAAGTTTGGACTAAACTTGAAGATATATATGGTGGGTCCAATCTTGATGAAGACGGTATTATGATGAAGGAGTTGGTGCATGAACTCTTCACTCTTTTCGATCTTAAAGAGTCCACCACTACTCCCATATCCGATTGCTTGCACACCTCAGCATCTTCAATCTCACAAGGTAATGACATGGTGAGTGAAGAAATATATGTTGATGAAAATGGCATAGCCTCTATGGACACGAGCATATCTAGCACCACACATAGTGTAAATTATTGTGCTGATAGGTCATGCATTTCACCTAAAGATTCCTTGACAAATGTCTGTGGTGATATGCCTGCTTCCTCGTGTCCTCTTGATCAAAATATCTTGTTTCTCCCTAGTTGCTCTATGACTAACCATTTAGGGGAAATCAAGAAATATGAAGTACTTTTGGCTAATGAAGAATCTGATTCACCAAAAGAATCATCATCAACTCCTCCAGTTCACATGTGCCTCATGGCAAGAGGTAATAATGAGGTATCATCTTCCCTGTGCAATAACGATGATATTTGCGATGAGGATGATGATGATGACTTGACTGAAAATATCTATGTGATCAGTAAAATTCTTCATAAAGCTAAAAATAACTCTCTTCAAAGGTTCCAAGATGTTCTTGCTTACTTTGAAAACTGTAATGATTCACTTAATCATGAACAAGCTAAAAGTGAACAACTTGAACATGAACTTGAGAAGAGTCATCAAGCATGTAGAGACTTAAGATCTTCAAAAGGAGAGATTGAAGTTGCTCATGATAAACTTAAAAGGGATTTTGAGGTCCTTCTCCTTGAATGCAATCATGTCAAGGGAGAGCTCATCAAAACCTCTAAGATCTATGAGGAGCTTGAATCTACTCATGAGAAGTCTCTATTTGCTACTTACTCCTCTCATATTGTTGATGATACTTGTACATCTAACTCTACCTCTTTTGAAGTATCAACATTGAAGGAGAATGTTGAGCTACGTGCTCAACTTGATTTACTAACTAGCAATTATGGGAAGTTGGAAGAAAACCATGTAATGCTCACAAGCTCTCATGCCGATCTTCTAACATCCTATAATGTGCAAAAGTTAGCTCATGAGGCTATCATCACCAAGGTAACATCAAGCGAGCCTCATGTGGACAATGGCACTACTTCTGGTCAAAGTACTATATTTCCATGTGCTAGTCCTCGTAATTCGTCTACTCACAATGTTGCTACCTCATGTGATGAATTACTTTCCTTGCCTTGTTGCTCTAACATTGAAGCCTACACTTCCTCTAGTACTTGCATTGATACTAACCGTGCAGAGGAAATCAAAGAGCTCAAGGCCCAAGTCACTTCTTTGAAGAAAGACTTGGAACCGTGTCATGAAGGGATGCCCACACTCAACAACGTCCTGTGTGAGCAAACATCTCCGAATGACAAAAATGAGTTTGGAGTAAACTCAAACAAGAACAAGAGGGGCCTAGAACAAGTCAAGAATTCGGCCAAAATCATTTGCTTCAAGTGCAAAGTTAAAGGGCACCATGTTAGATCTTGCCCTCTGAAGACGAAGTCTCAAAGTCACAAGCAACAAGGGAAGCGGCCACAAACTCAATCACATATTCAACTACAAGTTGAAGGAAGGCCTCTTCCCAATAAGACCCAAACCAACATTCCCCAACGTGAGAAATCAACTGGGAAGAAAGCAAAGGGTAGATGTTGCTACTTATGTCGTGAGAAAGGTCACGTTGCTTCGTCTTGCACAAGAGGTAACTTATCCAACCCAATCACTATTGATGATACATATTCCCTTGGGAAGGATAAGGTTGGCAATGTGTTTGCCAAGTTTGTTGGTACTCAAAATGGTGTCAAGAAAAGAACCATTTGGGTTGCCAAGCCTATTGTGATTAACCTCTTAGGACCCAACATAGTTGGGGACCAACAAGCTCAAACTTGATCAATAGGTGACCTTGGAGGACATTAGAGACTTGGATACATAATGAAGAATTAAGGGGTCTTCATCATTCGTATTATCTCAAGCCAAGTCATTTGGATTATCGAGTTTCTATCTTATATCCAATGTGCCTCCTTACGGTAACTTATACTTAAACTGTTTACATTGTTAGGTGGTTGCTCCCTTTTTGCATGTTGTGGTTTTGTACCTTGCATGCGTTTGTATATGTTGTGCTTCCAACTTGCTTATCTTGAGTAATCAAGTATGTGTATGTTGGTTTGCACATCATGTACATGTGAGTCTTGTATTGAGCCTATTTGCATCTTGTCTGTATTTTTGTTGGCTCTTGTGAGAGATTAATGGATTATCCCATTGTGGGGGAGTGATGTGCTTTGCACACCTCACAATCCTATAAATGTGTATACATGGGGAATACCACTTAGTTTTGATGCTTCAAGATTATCTAGTGTCTATGTGGTATGTCTTACTCATGAGAAATTCAAATTCTATATGGTCCATTAATTATCTCTTGATTGGTTTTAATTTTCCACTTGTTAATGTTATTGGTTTATCACATTATGGGGGAGTAATATGCTATGTGCATATTACAAACCTAGAAAATGTGTACATTTGGCGTATTGCCACTTAGTGTTGATATTGTAAATTATCTTGTTCCTAGGTGGCATGTTAGCTCTACAAGTGTCATTTGCTAGCGTTTTATGGGTAAAGATGATCTTGGATATATTTGTGATCTACCAATGAGTATCATTTCAAAAATACTTCTTGTCCTTGACAATTGGTATTCCCATCATATGATTGGAATTGATAATCATCTTTACATTGGATTTTGTGTTTCGTTTGTCTTTCTTGCCTCTTATGAATCTATTCTTAACATGTCTAGTGTGGTTATAGATATAGAGAAAGTGATGATCCCATCGTGTGCGTTGTGTATTCAAATGCAAATTCTATATAATGCACGTCCCTTTGGGGAGCTATCCTATTCCCTTTAAAAACACTCTCTTTATTCACCCATCATAAAATCATTTGATCCCCATCAAGTGTGTGTTGATGGGAGGCAAGTCTTGCTCTTTATGATGCTTTGTGCCATCATGAAAATTTGTCGAGGGTTTTGTTTGTTGGAACCTAGCTCTCTTTTGGAAACTAGAAACCTCGTGTTTGTTTTCCTTAAATTGGTTTCTTGTTGCCTTCTATTTGGCATGTGTCAATGGATATCTCATTCCTTGATGTATCGTTTTAATTGATATCTTTCAAGTGATAGTTCTTTTGTTTTAGGATCCTATTATCACTTGATACCTTGTCTTTTGGTGGCTTATCAACTTTGTGTTGAGTTGACTCTTAAGAGTCTTGAGCATGCATATCATATCTACTTTATACAACTTCTTTTGCTTGCTTTCCTTCTTTGACCCAATATATAGGGGAAATTCCACCTTGTCATAAATTGGCTAAAGTGTGCATGAAATTCAAATTCATATCTATATGCACATATGTATGTGGAGTTTGTCCTATGTATTGCTGGTTTTCTAACTCTTTGGTCCCAATGAGTTTGGGCACCATTTTGTTTGTTTTGTTGTTCCAGGAACAACTGGAGATGCATTGGATGCTCGGCTCACCTATAAGGAAGATGTTGAGACCATGTGATTATTGGAGCCAAGTTAGGATGATCAAAGAACAACTATCTACTACATCAATCCAATGTTGTCTCGGTAACAAGTATCCACTTCATGCATTATTTTCTTGCAAATGACCCAACCTGTCTTTTCTTTTCCAGGTTGCATCATGGCATGAATCTCTTGATTTGTTCTCGTAGTACTTATTTGCCTTCTCAAAGCATCCGAACCATGATGTCTTACTGCTAGTTGGGATGTCTTTGATGTTTGTATGTTGGAAGTTCATATTATACAATAAGAAAATATTAGGCCATGTGCTATGCTTCCAAGCAAAAGATCTCATTGATATATTTATGACTTCCCTTTTTGGATATCTAGTGTTCTTCCTTCTTGTAACCATCTTGTGTGTACATCCTTCTTTGTGGATATATATATCATCATGATTGTCTTCTACTTAGAATCTTGGTCACATGAGAGAAGTTACATCTCTAATTGATATCCTCTTTTCTTTCACGTCCATCGCTGCATTTCCTTTTTCGGTTTTGGTGGCAACGTGAAAGGAATTGTTTTGAGTGCGTATCTTATTTTCCTACATTTTTGGTGCACTTTTTGGCCGTGAAGATTATTTTTCCTCATGCTTGTCTTGATGAGGGTTTTGCCATTCTCAATTAGTATCCCTCCTCTTGACAAGATTCTTACTTCCTATCTTCACAATGGGTTGTCACAAGCGTTGGTTCCTATTGTGTTTATTAGTAAGCTTGTGAACTCATTTTCTAGTATGTGTGTGTGGGAATGATATGTCTTGGACTTTGTATCTCATATTCATCAAGACTATGTTGATGAGAAATACTCATCCTTATCTTAAGTCTTCTCAAGTGCTTTGCCATGACTCACACACATTACCTTGGTTGAGCTTATTCTTCAGTTGCTTCCTTTACATGTTGCTCAACCATTAGTTTTGTGCAATTGATATGCCTATTGTCTCATCTATCTTCTTGCACTCGTTGTGTGTTTCTATCAATTCTGGGGGAGCAACGATCCTATTTTGTGCACCTGTGTCAAATACAAAAATCTCATATTAATGCACAAATCATGGGGAGCTTATCTAGTTTTTGATAAAGCACTATGTTTCCTTTATCATAATATCTTTTATTCATGTGGTTCGAAGGACCATATGACTGTTTGTTCCATCTGGGATCTTTTGATTGCTTGCCTCTATCTTTGTATGTCTTTGTGGCATACAATTCTTTTTGCAATCTTTGGGTCCTTAATATAGTTTGTTTTCCTCCAACTACTTATCATTGTATTTGTGTATTTTTTTTTGCACTCATTTGCTGAGAAGTACACACTTTTTGGAGGACCACCTACTATATTTTCTTTCTAAACTTTTCGTCCATTTTGGTCCATTTTGGCAATCGATGCCAATGGGGGAGAAGTTTAGAGAGTTTACTTTGGATATGTTTAGAGGGTTTAGCTTTTATTGTGTAAGCATTTACATCTTGCTCACATGCACTATTACCGTGTATGCGTGCGCTTTGTGTACTGCTTATTTCCTTATATAAACTCTCTTGAAGTGGTTGTCTTCAATTACCAAAATGGGGGAGATTGATAGAGCATAATATATCTCCATATGTGGTTTTGGTAATTGATGACAATCCCTATGGACTAATGGTTGCCTTAAGTTATATTTATAGGATTTGTCCATAGGCACTTCTTGAAGTCCATATGTTGGGTTCAAGGAGTTTATATGTTGACCAAGATGTTATTCAAGGTATTATCCAAAGAATGGTCATAGAAACACTAGGTTGATCAAGATCTCAGACTAAGAACAAATCAAGATGATCAACACACAAAGCGTATAAGATGTACCGAGAGGGATCAAGTGATCCCATGGTATGGTAAGCATTGTCCATTACGTGTTTGTGTACTAACCCATGGTCTTTGTGAGACTCCTATGTGAGGGTTAGGTGTGCTTCCACTGGGCTTGCGTCAAAAGGAAGATCTCATACAACCCATAAAGGATGACGTCAAGTGGTGATCGTCATCAAGATTGTGGTGTGCAAGTTCAAGCGGATCAGCACGAATATATCATTGAAACTATTGTCAATGATCATGTGCTGACAAGGACAACCTCATGTGCTAACAAGGACAAGATCAAGATAAGCATTCATGAGCACTACATGCTTGATTCTTGTGGATGTTCACATGGTGGACAGGACAAGATCAAGATAAGCATTCTTGACAACTTCATGCTTGATTCTTGTGGATGTTCACATGGTGGACAAATGAAGATGAAAACATAAGCTAGGCTTTCCACATTGTGTATGGGAAAGCTACTTGAAGACTTCATCATGTCTGGCTTTCAACTTGAGCCAAGAAGGAACAACAACATCAAGCTCAAGTGAAAGGGCCAACTCAAAGGTATCAGTTCCTTTGACGTTAGTTGTGCGGAGTGATGATCAGCAAATAAAAGTATACACTCAAGTTGGATCATCAGTACTCTTTTATGATTCTTGAGTCCTTAGGGATCCCGCACTATTAAGAGGGGATCACAGGTTTTGCGATGAACTTTCTCAAACTACATCTTCACTTTCTGTTCAGACCACATCTCCACTGCTCTGTTGTTATCTGAAAACAGAACCAGTGCCTCGGACATCCGGCCTCCTCCGGACGTCCGAGGGCCGGACGACCGACAACTTCGGAAATCCGGAATCCTATACCAGAGAAATCTGAGCCATATAACTCGGACTTCCGGCTCCCTCCGGACGTCCGAGACCCGGACATCTGGTTCCCTCCGGAAATCCGCAGCCAGACACGAGTAGTTTGTAGGGCTTATATCTCGGAAATCCGGCTCCCTCCGGACAACCGAGGGCCGGACGTCCGGCCAAGCTCCGGATATCCGAATGTCAACACCAGTAGTTTGTGTGCACTATATCTCGGAAATCCGGCTTCCTCCGGACGTCCGAGCGCCGGACGTCCGACATCCGTCGGAAATCCGGAAGCCACCACCAGTAGAAATTGTGCTGTATAACACGGACTTCCGGGCCACTCCGGACGTCCGTATGCTGATGAATTCAAATATGTTCAGGCACATCTACAGGCCTCGGACGACCGACCCCTGTCGGACGTCCGGCTGCTGACGAACTCAGAAGAGTTCCAGTCATGGCTACAGGTCTCGGACGTCCGGCCGTTGTCAGACGTCCGGTCCCTCGCGGACGCCCGGACTTCCGACAACTGTCGGACGTCCGGACCCTGTGTGACTTAAAAGTACCCCCAACGGCTCTTTTTCTCTCCACACTGTAAATACCCCCCTCCCACTTCGTGAGAGGTTTGCCCAACACAGCCTTATCCTCATAAGAACACATTTCCACCTCACACACATTTGCTCACTCCAAATCTTAGATCCCAAGAGCATTTGTGAGCCCCTTTGAGAGTTGTTCCAGTCAAAAGATAGATCTTCTCCCTCTCCTTCTCTCAACCCAAGCTATTTGTGATTTGAGCAAGTTTTGAGCATTCCCCGTGATCTTGTTACTCTTGGATGTTGGAGACTCCTAGGCGGTAGGAGTTCTTCGGAGAGGAATCAATCACTGTGATTTCCCCCGGAAAAGTTTGTGAGGGTTTGGAAGCCACCTCAAAGGCTTACCACTAGTGGTTGAGAAACGCCTTCGTGGTGTTATCTCAAAGGGAGAATAGGGTGAGCCTTCGTGGCGTTGGTGTGCCTTCGTGGTAACATCCACCTCTCTAACGGTGACTAGCTTCCCTCCAAGGAAGTGAACATCGGGATACATCTTCGTCTCAGTGACCTTGGTTATCCTTAACCCTAACTCCTTACTTGTGGTTTACTTGTGTTATTTGAGCATACATACATTACATATTGCTTGTGCTCATTATATTGTGTTGGCCATTTCTTGTACAAGATTAATCATTCAAGCATACCCTCTATATCCACACGTCCATACTTACATCCCTTGATACATCGTGTTGATATAGTGTGATCTAGTATCTTGTGTTATTTACCTACTTATCGTGTGATATAGCTCAAGTAAGTTTGTGTAACTTACTTGTGCTTGTTAGTAACTACATTGTGTCCATCTTGGTAGATCGTGTTGTTGATACACGTTGCAGTGCCTAGTGCATTTAGGATTTGTGCTTGACAAGTACCCTCTTAGTTTATTTCCGCATTAGGTTCAAGCCAAATCTGAAGAAGTTTTTAAATAGCCTATTCACCCCCCCCCCTCTAGGCGTCATCGAGGTCTTTTCACATGGCAATATATCTCGGAATGGCTATAAAAATGCCATAGTAGGTAGGTATGGTGGCTGTTTTGAGGAAGGCATATAGTGGGTTTGTGCACCGGCGAGAATTGCGCGGCACTAGAGAGGCTAGCAATGGTGGAAGGTGAAAGTGCATCTATACCATGGACTCACATTAGTCATGAAGAACTCACATACTTGTTGCGAAAGTTTTATTAGTTATCAAAACAAAGTGCTAAACGCATACTCCGAGGGAAAGGGTTGGTAGGTGTTTACCATCGCGTGATCCCGACCTCAACACAAAGGATGACAATAAATAGATCAATTATGCTCCGACTTCCTAACATAGCGGTTCACCATACGTGCATGCTACGGGAATCACTAACTTCAACACAAGTATTTCTAGATTCACAACACCCTACTAACATAACTCTTAATATTACCGAATCCACGTCTCAAAACTAATTGAGAGGAATCAAGACTTGTCTTTCTACTCAATGCACATTTGGGACTACTTTCATAGCATAAGCCAACTACCAAGTCACACATCGCCGTGCTCTAAAAGATATAAGTGAAGCACATAGAGCAAAAGTATCTAGCTCAAAAGATATAAGTGAAGCACTATGAGCATTCTAGCAAAATCACGATGAGTGCATGTCTCTCTCTTTCTCGAAAGGTGTGCAGCAAGGATGATTGTGACACAACAAAAAGAAAAGATTCCTAAGATACAAGACGCTCCAAGCAAAACACATATCATGTGGTGAATATAAATATAGCTCCAAGTAATGTTACCGATGGATTGAAGACGAAAGAGGGGATGCCTTCCCGGGGCATCCCCAAGCTTAGGCTTTTTGGTGTCCTTGAATTTGGCTTGGGGTGCCTTGGGCATCCCCAAGCTTGAGCTCTTTCCACTCCTTATCTCTTTGTCCATGAGAACATCACCCAAAACTTGAAAACTTCACAACACAAAACTTAAACAAAAACTCGTGATAACATTAGCACAAGAAAACAAACTACCACCTCTTTTGGTATGTAGCAAACTTGAATTCTATCTATATTGGTGTTGGGCTACTGTATTCTCACTTTTCCATGGCTAGTACCCCCCGATACTAACCATAGTTTTATCAAAACAAGCAACCAACTCAACAAAAACAGAATCTGCCAAAAACAGACCAGTCTGTAACAATCTGTATACTTCGTATACTTCTGGTACCTCAAAAATTCTGAAAAATTACGACTGCCTGGAAAAAAGGCATATCAACCAGAAGCAAAAAAGAATCAACTCAAAATCTCTTTCTGAATAAAAATGAAAAATCATCTCGTGAGCGAAAAGTTTTTGTCTTTTTCCAGCGAAAAGTTACCGATGGATTGAATTCCTTGAAATCCAAGGTAGTAATTTCATTACTACTCAAAATTTTAATATCTTCTACTCCACTTTTAATGCTTTTAGCATCAAGATAGATGGACTCCGAATCATTGGGGCACTTTTCAACCAAAGTGGATTCATATCCAGCCCCATAATCATTAGGTTTGACACAAGAAAACAAAGATTCAATGGGAGTCACACCAAGCACTTTAAGATCTTCGTGATTCTTATTAGGAGAACACGTCTTTTTAAGCCATTCATGTCTAGCACGAATTTGGACGGTTCTTTCTTTGCTCTCAATCATGGAAACACGCATAGCTTTCAAAGTTTCATCCATATTGATCTTGGGAGGAGCACATTTAACTTTCAAAGCATCAACATCACTAGACATTCTATCAACGCTCTTAGCCAAATCGTCGATTTTGAGTAGTTTTTCCTCTATGGACGCATTGATTTTTTTTTTGAGTTGATAAACTCTTTGATATTACTCTCTAGATCAGAGGGTAATCTATTGTAATTTCCATGAGTATTGTTGTAGGAGTTGCCAAAGTTATTAGAGGAGTTACTAGGAAAAGGCCTAGGAACATAGTTTCCTCTAAAAGCATTGTTGTTGCCAAAATTATTCCTACCAACAAAATTAACGTCCAAGCTAGCGTTGCTACTCTAAATCAAAGAAGACAAGGGCATATCATTAGGATCTAAAGGAGCACTTCTACTAGCAACCAAATTCATTAACTCATCCATCTTAGCACTCAACGAGTTAATTTCTTCTATAGCGTGTACCTTTTTACTACTACGTGACCTTTGTGGTTCGTCATGATATTGTCTAGGAGCTTTGTGGCCTCCCCTAACGTGATTTCCATGAACGTTCCACCTGAGGCGGAGTCCAAGATATTTCTAGAAGCGAAATTCAAGCCAGCGTAAAAGATTTGAATAATCATCCAAAGACTCAAGCCATGAGCGGGACAATTTCTAATCATCAATTTCATTCTCTCCCAAGATTGTGCAACATGTTCATGATCAAGTTGCTTGAAATTCATGATATCATTACAGAGAGAGATGATCCTAGCCGGCGGAAAATAGTGTTGGGGAACGTCGCATGGGAAACAAAAATTTTCCTACGCGCACGAAGACCTATCATGGTGATGTCCATCTACGAGAGGGGATGAGTGATCTACGTACCCTTGTAGATCGTACAGCAGAAGCGATTAGAGATCGCGGTTGATGTAGTGGAACGTCCTCACGTCCCTCGATCCGCCCCGCGAACAATCCCGCGATCAGTCCCACGATCTAGTACCGAACGGACGGCACCTCCGCGTTCAGCACACGTACAGCTCGACGATGATCTCGGCCTTCTTGATCCAGCAAGAGAGACGGAGAGGTAGAAGAGTTCTCCGGCAGCGTGACGGCGCTCCGGAGGTTGGTGATGATCTCGTCTCAGCAGGGCTCCGCCCGAGCTCCGCAGAAACGCGATCTAGAGGAAAAACTATGGAGGTATGTGGTCGGGCTGCCGTGGAAAAGTCGTCTCAAATCAGCCCTAAAACCTCCGTATATATAGGTGGGAGGGAGAGG
Organism: Hordeum vulgare subsp. vulgare; assembly: GCF_904849725.1. NCBI lineage: Eukaryota > Viridiplantae > Streptophyta > Magnoliopsida > Poales > Poaceae > Hordeum > Hordeum vulgare. The sequence goes on from NC_058520.1 coordinate 520,834,828, forward strand.
GAAGAGGCAGCCTCAAACCCTCAAGGGTTGGCCGAAATTGGAGGTGGAGGAGTCCTACTCCAATCCTACTTGGAGTAGGATTCCACCTTCCCACTTGGAAACTCTTTCCACCTTGTGTTTTTTCCTTCTCAAACCTTATGGGCCTTAGTGGGAACTTATTCCAGCCCACTAGGGGCTGGTTTATCTCTTCCCATAGCCCATGAGACCCCTTGGGGCGTGACACCCCTCCCGATGGTCCCCGGCACCCCTCCCGGCACTCCCGGTACACTACCGATGAGCCCGAAACTTTTCCGGTAATGCACGAAAACCTTCCGGTAACCAAATGAGGTCATCCTATATATCAATCTTCGTTTCCGGACCATTCCGGAAACCCTCGTGACGTCCATGATCTCATCCGGGACTCCGAACAACATTCGGTAACCAACCATATAACTCAAATACGCATAAAACAACGTCGAACCTTAAGTGTGCAGACCCTGCGGGTTCGAGAAGTATGTAGACATGACCCGAGAGACTCCTCGGTCAATATCCAATAGCGGGACCTGGATGCCCATATTGGATCCTACATATTCTACGAAGATCTTATCGTTTGAACCTCAGTGCCAAGGATTCATATAATCCCGTATGTCATTCCCTTTGTCCTTCGGTATGTTACTTGCCCGAGATTCGATCGTTAGTATCCGCATACCTATTTCAATCTCGTTTACCGGCAAGTCTCTTTACTCGTTCCGTAATACAAGATCCCGCAACTTACATTAAGTTACAATGCTTGCAAGGCTTGTGTGTGATGTTGTATTACCGAGTGGGCCCCGAGATACCTCTCCGTCACACGGAGTGACAAATCCCAGTCTTGATTCATACTAACTCAAAGAACACCTTCGGAGATACCTGTAGAGCATCTTTATAGTCACCCAGTTACGTTGCGACGTTTGATACACACAAAGTATTCCTCCGGTGTTAGTAAGTTATATGATCTCATGGTCATAGGAATAAATACTTGACACGCAGAAAACAGTAGCAACAAAATGACACGATCAACATGCTACGTCTATTAGTTTGGGTCTAGTCCATCACATGATTCTCCTAATGATGTGATCCCGTTATCAAGTGACAACACTTGCCTATGGCCAGGAAACCTTGACCATCTTTGATCAACGAGCTAGTCAACTAGAGGCTTACTAGGGACAGTGTTTTGTCTATGTATCCACACAAGTATTGTGTTTCCAATCAATACAATTATAGCATGGATAATAAACGATTATCATGAACAAAGAAATATAATAATAACTAATTTATTATTGCCTCTAGGGCATATTTCCAACAGTCTCCCACTTGCACTAGAGTCAATAATCTAGTTCACATCACCATGTGATTCCAATGAATCCAACACCCATATAGTTATGGGGTCTGATCACGTCTTGCTCGTGAGAGAGGTTTTAGTCAACGGTTCTGAAACTTTCAGATCCGTGCGTCCTTTACAAATCTTTATGTCATCTTATAGATGCTGCTACTACGTGCTATTCGGAAATGCTCCAAATATCTACTCTACTATACGAATCCGTTTCACTACTCATAGTTATTCGGATTAGTGTCAAAGCTTGCATCGACGTAACCTTTTACGACAAACTCTTTAACCACCTCCATAATCGAGAAAAATCCCTTAGTCCATTAGTTACTAAGGATAAATTTTGACCGCTGCTAGTGATTCAATCATGGATCACTCTCTGTACCTCTCAACATATTTTGAGTCAAGGCACATATCAGGTGCGGTACACAGCATGGCATACTTTAGATTCTACGGCTAAGGCATAGAAGACGACCTTCGTCTATTCTCTTTATTCTGCCGTGGTCGGGTTTTGAGTCTTACTCAAATTCACACCTTACAACGCAACCAAGAACTCCTTCTTTGCTGATCTATTTTGAACTCCTTCAAAAACTTGTCAAGGCATGCATCTTGTTGAAACTTCCATTAAGCGCTTTCGATCTATCTCCATAGATCTTTGATGCTCAACGTTCAAGTAGCTCAATCCAGGTATTCCTTTGAAAACTCCTTTCAAACAACCTTGTATGCTTTACAGAAATTCTACATTACTTCTGATCCACAATATGTCAACCACATATACTTATCAGAAATTCTATAGTGCTCCCACTCACTTCTTTGGAAATACAAGTTTCTCATAAACCTTGTACAAACCCAAAATCTTTGATCATCTCATCAAAGTGCTTATTCCAACTCCGAGATGCTTGCACCAGTCCATTGAAGGATCGCTGGAGTTTGCATACTTGTTAGTATCCTTAGGATCGACAAAACCTCATGGTTGTATCTCATACAATGTTTGCTCAAGGAAACCGTCGAGGAAACAATGTTTTGACATCCTACGTGCAATATTTCATAAATAATGCAGCAACTACTAACATAATTCCAACAGACCTTTAGCATCGCTACGAGTGAGAAAGTATCATCATAGTCAACTGTTTGATCTTGTCGAAAACATCTTTGCGACAAGTCGAGCTTTTCTTAATAGTGACTTATCACCATCATTGTCTGTCTTCTTTTTAAAGATCCATTTTTACTCAATAGTCCTATGACCATCAAGTAGTTCTACCAAAGTCTACACTTTGTTTTCACACATGGATCCTCTCTCGGATTTCATGGCTTGCAGCCATTTGTCGGAATCTGGGCCCACCATCGCTTTCTCCATAACTCGTAGGTTCACTGTTTCTCAACAACATGACCTCCAAGACAGGGTTACCGTACTACTCTGCAGCAGTACGCGACCTTGTCGACCTACGAGGCTTGTAGTAACTTGATCCGATGCTTGATGATCACCATCATCAGCTTCCACTTCAATTGGTGTAGGCGCCACAGGAACAACTTCCTGCGCCCTGCTACACACTGGTTGAAGTGATGGTTCAATAACCTCATCAAGTTCTACTACCCTCCCACTCAATTCTTTCGAGAGAAACCTTTCCTCGAGAAAGGATCCGTTTCTATAAACAAACACTTTGCTTTCGGATCTGAGATAGGAGATGCACCCAACTGTTTTGGATATCCTATGAAGATGCATTTATCCGCTTTGGGTTCGAGCTTATCAGACTGAAACTTTTTCACATAAGTGTCGAAGCCCCAAACTTTCAAGAAACGACAGTTTAGATTTCTCCAAACCTCAGTCTATACCGTGTCATCTCAACGGAAATACGCGGTGCCCTATTTAAAGTGAATGCGGTTGTCTCTAATGCATAACCCATAAACGATAGTGGTAATTCGATAAGAGACATCACAGTATGCACCATACTAAATAGTGCGTGGCTATGACGTTCAGACACATCATCACACTATGATGTTCCAGGTGGCATGAACTGTGAAACAATTTCCACATTGTCTTAACTGTGTACCAAAAACTCGTAACTCAGATATTCATTTCTATGATCATATCGTAGACACTTCATCCTCTTGTTACGACGAACTTCACTCTGAAACGGAATTGAAATTTTCAATATTTCAGACTTGTGATTCATTAAGTAAATACTCCTGTATCTACTCAAGTGGTCAGTGAAGTAAGAACATAATGATATCCACTGCGTGCCTCAGCACTCATTGGACTGCATACATCAAATGTATCACTTCCAACAAGTTACTATATTGTTTCATCTCAATGAAAATAAGGCCTTGCTCATGTGGTATGATTTGCATGTCACTAGTGATTCAAAATCAAGTGAGTATAAAGATCCATCAGCATGGAGCCTCTTCATGCAATTTATACTAACATGACTCAAGCCGCAGTGCCACAAGTAAGTGGTACTATCATCATTACCTCGTATCTTTTGGCACCAATATTATGAACATGTGTAACACTACGATCGAGATTCAATAAACCATTAAAGGTGATTATTCAAGCAAACAGAGTAACCATTATTCTCTTTAAATGAATAATCGTATTGCAACAAACACGATCCAATCATGTTCATGCTTAACGCAAGCACCAAATAACAATTATTTCGGTTTAACACCAATCCCGATGGTAGAGGGAGCGTGCGACGTTTGATCATATCAACCTTGGAAACACTTCCAACACGTATCGTCACCTCGCCTTTAGCTAGTCTCCGTTTACGCCGTAGCTTTCATTTCGCGTTACTAATCACTTAGCAACCGAACTGGTATCCAATACCCTCGTGCTACTAGGAGTACTAGTAAAGTACACATCAACATTATGTATATCAAATATACTCCTCTCGACTTTTGCCAGCCTTCTTATCTACCAAGTATCTAGAGTTGCTCTGCCTCAATGACTGTTCCCCTCATTAGAGAAGCACTTAGTCTCGGGTTTGGGTTTAGTCTTGGGTCTCTTCATTAGCGCAGCAACTGTTTTGCTGTTTCACGAAGTATCCCTTCTAGCCCTCGCCTTTCTTGAAACTTAGTGGTTTTACTAACCATCAACTATTGATGCTCCTTTTTGATTTCTACTTTCGCAGTGTCAAAACATCACGAATCGCTCAAGGATCATTGTATCTATCCTTGATATGTTATAGTTCATCACGAAGCTCTCATAGCTTGGTGGCAGTGACTTTGGAGAACCATCACTATCTCATCTGGAAGATTAACTCCCACCTGATTCAAGTGATTGTCGTACTCAGACAATCTGAGCACACGCTCAACGATTGAGCTTTTCTCCTTTACTTTGTGGACAAAGAATCTTGTTTGGAGGTCTCGTACCTCTTAACAAGGGCACAAGCATGAAATCACAATTTCATCTCTTCGGAACATCAATTATGTTCCGTGACGTTTTACAACGTTTTCGGCGCCTTGCTTCTAAGCCATTAAGTATCTTGCACTGAACTATCGTGTAGTCATCAGTAACGTGTATGTCGGATGTTCATAGCATCCACAGACGATGCTCGAGGTGCAGCACACCGAGTGGTGCATTAAGGACATAAGCCTTCTGCGTAGCAACGAGGACAATCCTCGGTTTTACAGACTCAGTCTGCAAAGGTTGCTACTATCAATTTTCAACTAAATTTTCTCTAGGAACATATAAAAACAGTAGAGCTATAGCGCAAGCTACATCGTAATTCGCAAAGACCATTAGACTATGTTCATGACAATTAGTTCAATTAATCATATTACTTAAGAACTCCCACTCAAAAAGTACATCTCTCTAGTCATTTGAGTGGTACATGATCCAAATCCACTATCTCAAGTCCGATCATCACGTGAGTCGAGAATAGTTTCAGTGGTAAGCATCTCTATGCTAATCATATCAACTATACGATTCATGCTCGACCTTTCGGTCTCATGTGTTCCGAGGCCATGTCTGCACATGCTAGGCTCGTCAAGCTTAACCCGAGTGTTCCGCGTGCGCAACTGTTTTGCACCCGTTGTATGTGAACGTTGAGTCTATCACACCCGATCATCACGTGGTGTCTCGAAACGAAGAACTGTCGCAACGGTGCACAGTCGGGGAGAACACAATTTCGTCTTGAAATTTTAGTGAGAGATCACCTCATAATGCTACCGTCGTTCTAAGCAAAATAAGGTGCATAAAAGGATTAACATCACATGCAATTCATAAGTGACATGATATGGCCATCATCACGTGCTTCTTGATCTCCATCACCAAAGCACCGGCACGATCTTCTTGTCACCGGCGCCACACCATGATCATCCATCAACGTGTTGCCATCGTGGTTGTCGTGCTACTTATGCTATCACTACTAAAGCTACAGCCTAGCAAAATAGTAAACGCATCTGCAAGCACATATGTTAGTATAAAGACAACCCTATGGCTCCTGCCGGTTGCCGTACCATCGACGTGCAAGTCGATATTTCTATTACAACATGATCATCTCATACATCCAATATATCACATCACATCGTTGGCCACATCATATCACAATCATACCCTGCAAAAACAAGTTAGACGTCCTCTAATTTTGTCGTTGCATGTTTTACGTGGTGACCAAGGGTATCTAGTAGGATCGCATCTTACTTACGCAAACACCACAACGGAGATATATGAGTTGCTATTTAACCTCATCCAAGGACCTCCTCGGTCAAATCCGATTCAACTAAAGTTGGAGAAACCGACACTTGCCAGTCATCTTTGAGCAACGGGGTTACTCGTAGCGATGAAACCAGTCTCTCGTAAGCGTACGAGTAATGTCGGTCCAAGCCGCTTCAATCCAACAATACCGCGGAATCAAGAAAAGACTAAGGAGGGCAGCAAAACGCACATCACCGCCCACAAAACCTTTTGTGTTCTACTCGAGAAGACATCTAAGCATGAACCTAGCTCATGATGCCACTGTTGGGGAACGTCGCATGGGAAACAAAAATTTTCCTACGCGCACGAAGACCTATCATGGTGATGTCCATCTACGAGAGGGGATGAGTGATCTACGTACCCTTGTAGATCGTACAGCAGAAGCGATTAGAGATCGCGGTTGATGTAGTGGAACGTCCTCACGTCCCTCGATCCGCCCCGCGAACAATCCCGCGATCAGTCCCACGATCTAGTACCGAACGGACGGCACCTCCGCGTTCAGCACACGTACAGCTCGACGATGATCTCGGCCTTCTTGATCCAGCAAGAGAGACGGAGAGGTAGAAGAGTTCTCCGGCAGCGTGACGGCGCTCCGGAGGTTGGTGATGATCTCGTCTCAGCAGGGCTCCGCCCGAGCTCCGCAGAAACGCGATCTAGAGGAAAAACTATGGAGGTATGTGGTCGGGCTGCCGTGGAAAAGTCGTCTCAAATCAGCCCTAAAACCTCCGTATATATAGGTGGGAGGGAGAGGGAAGAGGCAGCCTCAAACCCTCAAGGGTTGGCCGAAATTGGAGGTGGAGGAGTCCTACTCCAATCCTACTTGGAGTAGGATTCCACCTTCCCACTTGGAAACTCTTTCCACCTTGTGTTTTTTCCTTCTCAAACCTTATGGGCCTTAGTGGGAACTTATTCCAGCCCACTAGGGGCTGGTTTATCTCTTCCCATAGCCCATGAGACCCCTTGGGGCGTGACACCCCTCCCGATGGTCCCCGGCACCCCTCCCGGCACTCCCGGTACACTACCGATGAGCCCGAAACTTTTCCGGTAATGCACGAAAACCTTCCGGTAACCAAATGAGGTCATCCTATATATCAATCTTCGTTTCCGGACCATTCCGGAAACCCTCGTGACGTCCGTGATCTCATCCGGGACTCCGAACAACATTCGGTAACCAACCATATAACTCAAATACGCATAAAACAACGTCGAACCTTAAGTGTGCAGACCCTGCGGGTTCGAGAAGTATGTAGACATGACCCGAGAGACTCCTCGGTCAATATCCAATAGCGGGACCTGGATGCCCATATTGGATCCTACATATTCTACGAAGATCTTATCGTTTGAACCTCAGTGCCAAGGATTCATATAATCCCGTATGTCATTCCCTTTGTCCTTCGGTATGTTACTTGCCCGAGATTCGATCGTTAGTATCCGCATACCTATTTCAATCTCGTTTACCGGCAAGTCTCTTTACTCGTTCCGTAATACAAGATCCCGCAACTTACATTAAGTTACAATGCTTGCAAGGCTTGTGTGTGATGTTGTATTACCGAGTGGGCCCCGAGATACCTCTCCGTCACACGGAGTGACAAATCCCAGTCTTGATTCATACTAACTCAACGAACACCTTCGGAGATACCTGTAGAGCATCTTTATAGTCACCCAGTTACGTTGCGACGTTTGATACACACAAAGTATTCCTCCGGTGTTAGTAAGTTATATGATCTCATGGTCATAGGAATAAATACTTGACACGCAGAAAACAGTAGCAACAAAATGACACGATCAACATGCTACGTCTATTAGTTTGGGTCTAGTCCATCACATGATTCTCCTAATGATGTGATCCCGTTATCAAGTGACAACACTTGCCTATGGCCAGGAAACCTTGACCATCTTTGATCAACGAGCTAGTCAACTAGAGGCTTACTAGGGACAGTGTTTTGTCTATGTATCCACACAAGTATTGTGTTTCCAATCAATACAATTATAGCATGGATAATAAAAGTACTTTCGATGATCTCCTGATTTTTATGGAATTTTAGGGAATATATAGGCGCAAAACCTAGGGCAAAGGAGCCTCAGGGAGCCCACAAGCCTGGTGGCCGCGGGCCCCCCCTGGCCGCGCCGTGAGGGCTTGTGGATCCCTGGTGGCCCCCTGCCCTGATTCTCCGGCTTCCCGATCTTTTTCTGTTCTGAAAAAAATCTTTTTGGCTGTTTCATTCCGTTTGGACTCCGTTCAAAATCCTCCTCTGAAAGGGGTCAAAAACATGGAAAAAACAGGAACTGGCTCTTGGCACTGAGTTAATAAGTTAGTACCAAAAAATATATAAAAGGCATACAAAACATCCAAAGTTTGACAAGATAATAGCATGAAACCATCAAAAATTATAGATATGTTGGAGACGTATCACTTGCCGGCTCGGCGGTTGCCCTGCTCGTGCCACATGCAACAGCTGCACCGTGCGGTTGAAGCTATTGTTGAGACCGTTGTGACTCAGGTTGCGATGACTGAAGCTCACTGGCGTGCTCGCCGCCGCTCATCCCTGATGTACAGCTTGCAACAAAAAACGAGCTGTGGGAAAGATGCCCAGTGCTACAACCGACGACAAAAAAGCTACAACTAGCGACAAGAAAAGCTTCAACCGGCTACGAAAAAGCTTCAACCAGTATACAATGGGATCTATGGATAACCAACAAAAGTTACAACCGATGACAAAAAGAGCTTCATCTAGCGACAAAAAAGCTTCATCCGACTATGAAAGAAGTTTCAACCATGAAGACGAAGCCATGGACGAAAAACGAAAAGTTGCAACCGGCAGTTAGAAAAGTTACTACCGCATTGAAAAAAGTTTCAAACTTCTTATCTTAGCTGCGACCCACGATGACGATGATGCCGTTTTGCTACAACCGTAGTAGATATTTGCTACCACCGGTGATTGAAATTGCTACAACTAATATTTCACAGCCGATGTTGCTGCTCCACCAAGCTCCCATGCCATGTTTTTATAAAAGCATAACGTCCGTTGTAACAAGTCACGATGTTGGTTGCTACTTTAGTTTGGTCTCGCAAAAAAAAACTACAGCATGCAGGAGCTCCAGCACCCCCGACGACACTACGAGAGTTGAGTAGGAAGTGTGTGGGCAGCCATGGATGCTTTAACAAAGAAAGTGAAGGTCAATGGGGAAGAGTCATGGAGGAAGGGAACAAGTGAAAAGGAAGGAGAAAAAGAATGAGAGGAGGAGGACGAAGGGAGATAGGTGATACGTCTCAAACGTATCTATAATTTTTTATGGTTTCATGCTGTTATCTTGTCATCTTTGGATGTTTTATGTACCTTTTATATCTTTTTTGGGACTAACTTATTAATTCAGTGCCAAGTGTCAGTTCCTGTTTTTGGCTCTTTTCAGATCTGATTTTGGAAGGGAGTCCAAACGGAATAAAATCCCCGAAATGATTTTTTCCCGAACGGAAGAAGATCACGGGGCCTGTGGGCCAAGACAGGAGGGCTCCAGGGAGCCCACAAGCCCCCACTCCGCCACCAGGGGGGAGGGGGCGGTGTCAGGGCTTGTGGCCTCCCTGAGCGCCCCCTGACCTAGGTCTTGCGCCTATATATTCCCTAATATACAACAAAAAATCAGGGGAGCCTCCAAAATACTTCTCCGCCCTCGCAAGCTTCCGTTTCCGCGAGATCTCATCTGGAGACCCTTCCCGGCGCCCTGCCGGAGGGGACTCTGGAGTTGGAGGGCTTCTTCATCATCATCATCGCCCCTCCAATGACTCGTGAGTAGTTCACTTCAGACCTACGGGTCCGTAGTTAGTAGCTAGATGGCTTCTTATCTCTCTTGGATCTTCAATACAAAGTTCTCCATGATCTTCATGGAGATCTATCCGATGTAATCTTGTTTGGCGGTGTGTTTGTCGAGATCCGATGAATTGTGGATTTGTGATCAGATTATCTATGATATATATTTGAGTCTTTGCTGATTTCTTTTATGCATGATTTGATATCCTTGTAAGTCTCTCCGAGTCTTGGGTTTTGTTTGGCCAACTAGATCTATGATTCTTCCAATAGGAGAAGTGCTTGGTTTTGGGTTCTACCATGTGGTGACCTTTCCCAGTGACAGTAGGGGCAGCAAGGCACACATTAAGTAGTTGCCATCAAGGGTAACAAGGTGGGCTCTGTCGTTGGTATGAGATTGTCCATCTACATCATGTCATCTTGCTTAAGGCGTTACTCTGTTCTTTTGGACTTAATACACTCGATGCATGCTGGATAGCGGTCGACGTGTGGAGTAATAGTAGTAGATGCAGACAGTATCGGTCTTCTTGTTTTGGACGTGATGCCTATAGATATAATCATTGCCATAGATATTGTCACGACTTTGCGTGGTTCTATCAATTGCTCGACAGTAATTTGTTCACCCACCGTCTACTTGCTTTCATGAGAGAAGCCACTAGTAAACACTACGGCCCCCGGGTCTATTCACATCCATCGTTTACACCTCCACTTTTACTTTGCTTTGTTACTTTGTTGCTTTCAGTTCTCACTTGGCGAACAATCTATAAGGGATTGGCAACCCCTTTATAGCGTTGGGAGCAGGTTCTTTGTGTTTGTGCAGGATCTTGTGATACTCCTTCACTGGATCGATACCTTGGTTCTCAAACTGAGGGAAATACTTACCACCGCTGTGCTACATCACCCTTTCCGCTTCGAGGGAACACCAACGTAAGGCTCCAAGGCCACGGGGGAAATCCTTTGCATATTTGCCTAGGAAGTCCCTTAAGGCGTAGCCGCAGCAGAAGGATTTCTGGTGCCGTCGACACGACTATTCCTGGCGCCGTTGCCAGGGAAGCACAACTGACATCAATAGGCAGAGGATAAGATTCAAACAAACAAAAAATAGAGACAGAGGATAAGGTTCACACTTAGAAAAAGACTGCACAAAGGTTATGAAATTTGTTTCCATCCAATGACCTAGACGCGTCCAGCATAGCATTCGACCGACGCGCCGTACGTAAACGTTTACCTTATCTCTTTGTCGTTAGGCCATTTGGGCCCGACGAGGGCAACGTTCTTGAGCTCCAGCGTCGAAAAGTGCGTCTGGAGCGTGGCTCACGCTTGTCGAGCACCTTCTTGGCATGTTGAGATCTTCCAAGTTTGGATCTGCGAGCGAGCTTCTGGGCAGTGGCGGAGCCAGTATTTAGATATAGCCGCTGATCATAGGGGGGGGGGGCAAATACATACACACTCGACTTCTTCAACTCAGCTACAAACTCATCGGGTAACTATTGAGTTTTCTTTACTGACTCCTGAGAAACAAATATTTAATTTGTAAGTTGAGCATGTTGATCCTTAGGTTGGACGCCCGAGCTAAGGCTCGCGGGCTACTAGGTTCCGCATTTATGTACTATATGAAATACTACCTCTATCAAGGTTTAGAATGCACAGTTAAATTTACATGCATTTTCATAATAGAGAAGGTTTAAGGCGCATTGCATTTACTCCTAACAGGTAATTAGTACTTCATTATACTACTTTTATATGCATACGTAGTGTGTGAATGTTATTTTTTAGCCCATCTCACAGCCAATCAATAACCATCTAGGTTTTAGAAAATTTGTAAGCATGTATTCTAAGCCATGACAAATGGAGTAATCGTTTATCGATCCTCATGACGAGTGCGGGCACTCGACAAGGGTCTCAAGGCTATTGCACTTTACGATTAATTAAGGGATTGTTCCATTCCGAGCCATACTTTGCCACACTTTCACACTTTGTCACATCTTATCTTAAACAACTTTGATCAAGTTAGATCTATGTTTGATTTTAGCCACATCTAAGACGGAAAAAAAATTAGTTTTGCTAAGTCTCAATCGACTAAGACTTCGTTATGTCTCAATCGATGATATATGATTTTGATCTTGCATCACGATCTGTACAATCTTGTTTCTTTTCAAATTTTCCATTTCATTCTTATATACTATGTCACTTGACTGAGACTTAGTTAAATCTCGATCGACTGACACCTAGCCACACTTTTTTTATGAGTAGTAAACTCACGTGTAATAGACATAAAAATGTGACAAGATTCCCTTAAGCAAGTCAAAATATGGCTAACAATTTAAACAACTCAAGTAAGGCCAGTGTAACGAATGCGGTAAAAATAATAGATAGTCACAATCCAAACAACCTCTAAAATTTGATCACACAACCTCTAAATAATATGACAATATATGATAAAGATAGTCACGATCCAAACAGCCTCTAAATTTTGATCAGACATTCTCTCCGGGGTCTCCACCACTGGATATCACCTCGAATGATAAATTAACTTTCACCGGCAAAAAAAAGGAATGGCAAATTAACTTTTCTGAAAAGATCGTACGCTACGTCGGGCTTCCCCAGCGTTACCTCAAAACAAACCTGGAATGCTACTAAGCACTGGAGGGATTTGTGATTTTTGTTAAATTAAATAGAGTGAATTTCGGTTTTCATCCTATATTATCTCTTGATATAATATTGAACATATCATATCAAGGCCACCGTGCGGCGTGTGCAGAGCTGGAGCATGAAGAAGATTGGGGATGTATCCCGCCAACTTCTCATCGCTCGCGAGCTGATCGCACACTTAGATGTAGCTCAAGATTCCCGCCTGCTCACCCCGACTGAGGCCTGGCTTCGACGACGGTTGAAAGGGGCCTACCTGGGCCTCGCCTCGCTGCAGCGGTCCATCTCACACCCTGCTGGCCTTGCTGAGGCGGCCTATCGGCACTTTTCTAACATCCTTGGACTGTTGTGTCGCGCACCTTCACTCTGGACCTCCCCGCGGTCCACACCGTCCCTTTCAAGCTTTTCGGCCTAGACACGCCGTTCTCGGAGGACGATATCCGACATGTAATCAAGAGCCTGCCGCTTGGAAAGGCACCGGGCACCGACGGCTTTCTCACGGAGTTTCTTCGCAGTGCACGGGATGTGATCAAGATTGACATTTGCACCGTCTTCGACAAGCTATACTCGCTCAACGGTCGCGGCTTCTAGCGGCTCAACGAGGCGTTCATCACACTTCTCCCTAATAATCAAGACGCGGCATCCCTCTTCGACTACCGTCCCATCAGTCTCATCCACCTCGCCGCGAAGCTTTTCGTGAAGGTACTCTCCCTCCAGTTGGCACCGCACTTGGGCACCATGGTTTCGACGAACCAAAGTGCGTTTATTGTCGGTCATAGCATCCACGACAACTTCCTTCTGGTACAACAAACGGCGCGACTTCTTCACAACCTCAAGGCACCACGGATGCTACTCAAGCTCGACATTGTGAGGGCATTCAACTCGGTGTCGTGGCCTTTCCTCCTTGATACATTGCGGCACCTGGGCTTCGGGGATCGCTGGCGCGAGTGGATCTCCATCTTGCTCTCCAAAGCGTCCATGAGGGTCCTCGTCAACGGCGTCCCCCGCCCACCGAAAAGGGCTCAACTCCATCATCGCATGATCCACATCCCTCGTCGCCCTCCGAAAAGGGCTCAACTCCATCATCGCACTCACTGCATGGGTGATCTGGAAGCATAGGAACGGATGTATCTTCGATCACCTTCAGCCATCCACCACGAGACTATTGAAGTGCATCCAAGAAGAGGCGTGCCTATGGGCTAGCGCCGGTGCCAACGGCTTGGCAATCATGATTTATGCGAGATTGAACTCTTTTGATGTATTGGGGACGAGCAACCCTTACCTCTCACTGCTCCGGTTCTTTGGGCCCACGTCGGCTTGTGTACGTGTGTCTCTTGTAACCTAACCGAAAACTGTACCTTTTCACCTATTCTATCAATGTAATGATACGCAATTTTTGTGTATTCGCGAAAAAATTAGACGGTAGTTGACTGAAAAATAACAAAGTCTCGACGGACCGGCATACATAACGTCCTTCTCCCCGTTTGATCTGGCCCAATTTGCCCATGTATGTGATTTGACTTGACCTCGCCGAAGTTGCCTAGCGATTTTGCGCCATGTTATGTTTTTTTGGGGCATCGCTGCTCTTTGGGGCACTCGCCACTTAGCTTTTTCTAACGTGCGGTTTTCTAGTGCTTTTTTTGTTTTTTTCTCTTTTTAAAAGTGTTTTGTTCATATTCCTTTTACGTTCCTCAAAAAAAAAAACGTAAGCATTTCGTAATATTAGTTTTCATATACTTTAGAAAGGAAGTTTATGGTTTTAATCCTTTATTTTGTCATTTTTGACACTAATTATCCTATTTAACGGGATTTCATTCGTTTTACCACATTTAATAAAAGTGTTGTCACAATTTATCCAATTTATTAAAAAATTGTGAGCGTTCTCCTCGATGGATCTCAATTGTAAGGTCCTTCAGTTCTAAAAAGTACTATTTTGAATACCTTTTACACGCATACTTCATGGCTGATCGGCCAGCAGAAGAGCAAAGCAGACAGAGGTATGCAGTGACGAGTAGAACTCGTTCAGGCCATTGATTTTGATTCTGCTTTTATATTCTACTCCCTTCGTCTTAAAATTCTTGTTTTAGATTTGTCTAAAAATAATGTATTAAGATATTAAAACATGACTATATACATTTATATCTAGACAAATTTAAGACAATAATTTTAAGACGGAGGGAATACATGTGAGTAAACTGCCTGCTTGTACAGTTGTACTGGGTAAGGATCCTCTGCGGTACTGTATGGTACAGTAAAGTCACTATCATGTGGGACTTGGTCCCATATGTCATCCGCGGTACAGCAGAGGATCTCAACCCTACTAGACTTCATACCGTTCCACAAGCCGTAGGAAGCACGCGAGAGACTCATCAAAAACACACTCGTTAGTTCACTCAAGTTACATACCTGTACATTTTCAAGCCTGAAACCGCGCACAAGTTCAGGCTCTAAAATGTCCAACTTACTCAACTGATGTATACATACATACTAACTAATTCCCCTGGCAGTCAAGGGAACCAGCAGAACCAGAGAAGAAGAAGATGACAGCGTACGTTCCATTCCCGGAACATTTTCGGTTCCCACGGTATATATATGAACATTTTCTACTCGGCCCCTTGTGAGAAAAATGTGCATGAGCTCGTCTTCGTCGTCGTCGTCGTTGTCGCGGGCGGCCTCGCACGCGCGCTCGATCGCTTGCTGCTCTTCTGTTGCCGATCGACCGCCTGCTTCCTCGACCAACCCGCCGTCTCCTATAGCACGACGTCGCGCCGCTTCTTGGGGTTGGCCCCCTCGGGGGCCCCTTTCCTCATCATCGCCACGAACTCGCTGTAGTCGATCCTCCCGTCCTGCACAACCACGACGAGTTTTCAGACCACCATTTGGCCGACGAACGCATCCGTCAACCATCAACAAAGAAGACACTCGTTACGTTGTCGGCGTCGACTTCCGATACGATTTCCTTGATGTCTCTGCCGTCCTCCAGGAGTCCCTTCTCCCGAAGGGCCTGCTCGAGCTCCTCCTTGGAAATGTAGCTGCGGCAGCCATGGCAAGGCCAAGAATGAGTTCGCTAGTAATGTCTGTGGATCAGGAGAGAATGTGAACTTGTCACTCAGGTCACGTACCCGCTGTTGTCCTTGTCGAAGTACTGGAAGGCCGTGTAGAGGTGCTCTTCCCGGTCCATCCTGTTCATGTGCATCGTCGCCGTGATGAACTCCTCGTAGTCGATCGTCCCGCTCCCGTCGGCGTCGGCCTGGACCAGGAAAGCTCAAGACGCGCCGCTAGCTCCATGGACCTGGAAATGTATACAGAGAGAGAGAGAGAGAGAGACTTACGGCTTCCATGAGCTGCTCCACTTCGGCCTCCGTGAGCTTGGTCCCCTGCTTTCCCAGACCCTTCCGGAGCTCGTCGACGGTGATGGTGCCGCTGTTGTCCGAGTCCATGCTCTTGAACATCTCCTTGAGCCCCCTGATCTCTTCCTCCGACAGGCATCCGGCGATGACCTGCATGCCATGCAGAAATGGGTCCGTTCAGAACATAAAAATGGAGGTTTCTGAATAATAATTCAGAACCACGCGGACGGACCCTTAGCGCAGCTTTCTTGAACTGGTTCATAGCCTTGAACTGCTTGAGCCTGTTCATGACGGCGTTGTCCAGCGGCGTGTCAGGCGCCTCTCCGTCTTCCTTGATCCAAGCATGGTCTGAACACCAAAACAATAGCATAGCATTTGATCAGAATTCAGGGCTCGTAAACAAAACCGCTCGCAAATACACAAGATGGGCACGCACTGAGGACGTCGTAGGCTGATATCCTCTTCTTGGGGTCAGAGTTGAGCATCTTTCTGACGAGGTCCTTGGCGGCGGGCGAAATGCGTGGCCACGGGTCGCTGGTGAAGTCTACCTGCCCCCGCAGGATGGAATTGAAGATGCCGTGCTCCGATTCTGGTACGACAAAATTCCAAGTCTCACCACCTTAATTGGTGCGTTTCGTTTAGACTGTTGTTAATTACTCCTAGATTGGAAGATGACTCGCCTGCCCAGAAGGGAGGGACACCGCAGAGAAGGATGTAGAGGATGACGCCGACGCTCCAGATGTCCGCCTCCGGCCCGTAGTTCCGCTTCAGGACCTCCGGCGCGATGTAGTAGGCGCTGCCGACGATGTCCTTGAACACCTCCCCTGCGACCAACGATGGCGCCAGGATTCTTTTTTTTTTCATTTGCTATTTTGCTTGGACAGGAAAGGAAAGAAGAAGAAAAATGCATGCGCGCGTGCGTGCCTTGCTTGAAGAAGACGGAGAGGCCGAAGTCGGTGGCCTTGAGCGGCGCGTCCTCCTCCTTGCTGAGCAGGAGGAAGTTCTCGGGCTTGAGGTCGCGGTGGATGACGCCGAGGGAGTGGCAGGTGTGGATGATCTCGACGATGGTTCGGAGCAGGGATGCGGCGGCGCGCTCCGTGTACTTGCCCTTGGTGATGATCCGGTCGAAGAGCTCCCCGCCGGCGCAGAGCTCCATGACGAGGTGCACGGACTGCTTGTCCTCGTAGGCGCCCTTGAGCTCGACGATGTTGGGCTGGCCGGCGAGGTGGTACATGATCTGCACCTCGCGCCGCACGTCCTCCACGTCCTCCTTGGTGGACAGCTTGCGCTTGGCGATGGTCTTGCAGGCGAACTTCTGGCCCGTGGCCTTGTGCGTGCAGAGGCTGGTGACCCCGAACTGGCCGCGGCCGAGCTCCTTGCCGACGGTGTAGATGCTGCGTACGTCCTCCATGGGGCGGCCGAGCACGGGGCCGATGGCGGCCGGCGGCTTGTTCTGCGCGGGCGCGGAGGAGGGCGATGCGCCGCCGGCCTTGATGGAGGCGCCGGCGCGGCGCGTGGAGGGGTCGCCGGAGGAGGCGGGGACGGGCTCCGCATCCCCTGATCCCGCGCAGCAGTTTCCCATGGCGAGCCGGCGGGTGGGCGCGGCACGCGGGGGAGCGCTAGCGGCGCCGGGGAGGTCAAGAATGTGGGGGATGCGGAGCCTTAGGGGAGGTAGGCGGCGACGCAGCCGTGGAGGTTGTATAGGGAGCGGTGGGCCGGGAGCAAATACCGGGAAACGCAACGGCCTCCCCTCCCGCTCCCCTCCTTTGTGTAGCTTGCCCGTTTTGGAACCGGAAGGCCTTCCCTTGCTCCTATCTTTTTCTTCTTCTCTTCATTCTTCCTTGACCTTCCTTGAGACTTGAGAGGAGACTCCCGTACGTCCTGGTGCTCCTGCGCGGGCTGGGGTTGACGAAAACTAGAAGAATGCAGAGGGGCCTTTCCAAATGCAACTGATCCGTGCGCTCTTTCTAGCTAATTAGCTGTTCTGCACTAGCTACCGCCCAACACCAAACCTGAAATCGATCATGAAGATCGTCCGTCGAGCACGCATGCGTCCAACGTTTGCCCTGCATGCATGATCCCCCTCCCACGCCATCACTTCCGCTGATACGCTTCCGTCGTTGCGCCCCACTAGCTAGTTGCACACGATCACACCATCTCCAACCCTTTCGGTTAGGGGGATATATAGGAAAGGCAAACGGACCCAAAAGTAATAGGCATTTCATCCGTGGAATTTCCACTAGAAACAAATCAGATGGCGTGAAATCCAGCCAAAATGTGCTAAAACCATTTATTTATTTTTCTTTTTTAGTTGCCAAAACCACTGTTATGTGCAGTGCGAGCAGTAACACGCAAGTAGCCCTTTCACGAAATCTGAATGTCTTCCAAAAAATACTGTTTTTTGTTGTTGTTGAGGATATGGTGTGATTGATTTATTTATTTACGTGCGCGTCTAGACCGCAGTTGACTTCGCCACGTGTCGCTCATGCTAGCTGAAGTTGATTCTTTAGATGGACTAGCAAAATGGCCCGTGTGTTGCAACGGGATAAAAAAACATAATCTTCAATGATGATGATCATATTATATTCACACATCATCGCTTGATTTTAAAATTTTATGCATAAATGCAAGAAAATGTTTCTTCTTTTAAATTTATTCACAAGTTGAAGCAATCTCTACATTTTCAAAAAAAAAAAATCATGGTTGTCAAAAATCTTGGTAACTCAAAGAATTATTCTTAATTTCAAGTTTTTTTTAGAAAACATACAATAATAATTCGATCCATCGAACAGTTAATTCTTCAAAAATCACACGGGTATATTTTCACAAAGTCTTAGAAGCATTAATGTTTAACTACATACATTAGATCTATCATGAACAATTTTACAAATATGAGAACAATTTTAAAATCAAGAACATTTTTTACAATTTACAAACATTTACTAAAATTTGTGAATATTTTTTATATTTCAAACTGGTTTAAATATTTTCTTTTGAATTGGCGACCAATTCTAGAAAATACGAACATAATTTTTGGTGTTGGGGGATTTTACTTTAAATTCACAAACATTTTTGAAATGCATGAAGTTTTCTGAATAAACAAACATTTTTATAAGTCAGTAATATATTTATTAAATTCACGAACATTGTTTTGGAATTTGCAAAAAAATTTATTAAAATCCGGCGCCTTTTTTGAATCCACAAACATTTTATGTTTTCGTCAACATTTTAATTCAAAATTCCTATTTTTTAATATGCAAATGCTTTTGTAATTCTAAATTATTTAAATTAGAAGTAAACAAAATGGAACGGAAAAATTTTGATAAAAAAAGAAACTATCAAAACAGGCATTAGCTATTTTTAAAATTTTCGAACATTTTTTAAATGCATTAACATATTTTGAATTAGAAAGAATTTTGTTAAATGCTTTTAATAATTTGTAATACATGGAGTTTGATTTGAAATTATGGACTTTTCTATTTTACAAACATTTTTTCAAACTTGCAAACATTTTTTAAATGCATTAACATATTTTGAATTAGAAGTTTATTAAAATTTTAGAACATTTTTTAAATGCATTAACATATTTTGAATTAGAAGTTTATTAAAATTTTAGAACATTTTTTAAATGCATTAACATATGTTGATTTAAAATTTGAAGTTTATTAAAAGTTTAAAGGTTATTTGAAGTTCTAAATTATTTAAAATAAAAAATAAAAAGGAACTGAAGATAAATAAATAAAGGAACTAAAAAAACTGGCGCATGTGCATGGGCCGGCCCATACGGTGTGCTGGATATTCTCCGAAGGTGCAAAGCGTGATATAGGAGGTTTTTACATGGGCCCGCCAGTCCGAGATTTTTCGCTTTGTGAAACGTTTCTATTACTTACCGGTGACATGGTGGGTAATTTATGCAAACTTCAGGGACAATTTCCATGACGTATCATAGAAGCAATAGGTGCTTTAATAATATGTAACTATTCCTAAAGGCTGTAGAGAGGCCGATCGCGTCAGTCCTGCCGTTGCCTGCGTCTCGCGGCCGGAGGAAGGAGCTGCCGCCAAACTTCACGCCGCATCGAAGCGATAGGATCGTCAAGGCCAATTACAGCCTTAGTTTTGAGCTCAAAGCCAAGAAGCTGCTGCTCCGCCGCCTAGGGCTTGTGTCTCACGACAAGCCCATCTTTGCGGAGATTCTGGCGAAGTACGAGCGGCTCTTCCAAATGCCTTTGACGCACGACGTGGTGCAGGCGTTCGCCAACATCTTCGGCTGGCGCATCCCCGAGCTTCACGATCTGCCCTTGAGTGCGCACGACCCCTGCCTCGCTGCGTTGAGGCTTAGTGGTCACCTAGGCCACCTCGGACCCCCAACCGTTTTCCATGGATCACAACCTTCACATTGTTTTTTGGAATGCGCGTGGCCTCAACGATCCAGCTAAGCCCGTCGTCGTTCGCAGCGCGATCACCGCTGCATCGCCTTGTATCGTTCGCATTCATGAAACTAAAATGATTTCCCTTTCGTCCTCGCTCATTGTTGAGACGCTTGGCCCGTCTTTTCGGAGTTCTTCTTCCTACCAGCGGATGGCGCTCGCGGTGGCAAACTTCTTGCATGGTGCTCGATAGGATTGCGTTATCCGATCCTTGCCTCGGCGACCACCACATCACCGCTCTGGCTTCCTCGCTTGATGGTAAGCACCATTGGTGGCTCACTAGCGTCTATGGCTCGCAAGAGGACGACGGGAAGATTGCCTTCCTCGACGACCTCAGCGAAGTCCGTTCTCTTCGCGCTGGCCCTTGGATTCTTGGGGATGACTTCACATGATCACCAGTGCGGAGGATAAGAACAACGCCCGCCTCAACCATCGCATCATGTCCCGCTTTCGCCGCTTCCTCACCGATGAGGAGCTCCGTGACATCTACCTCCACGGGAGGAGATACATGTGGTCCAGCGAGCGTGACACCCCGACTCACTCGCATCGACCGGGTTCTTAGCAACTCCGGATGGGAGGGATCCAGGCGCACTACATGTTGCGTTGTCTTTCATCCGCGGCATCAGACCATGCGGCCCTCCTGTTAGACTGCACGGCGAGCTCTTCAGGCACCGGCAGATTCCACTTCGAGAGATTCTCGCCACGCACGAATGGCTACCTCCAGGCAGTGCAGGAGGCATGGGCAATAGTAGAGCTCGAGCTGGACCCGTTCCAGCGCCTGGTTGTGCGTCTCAAGGCCACCATGCGACGCCTGCAGAGCTGGAGCGTGAAGAACATTGGCGATGTATCCCGCCAACTTCTCATCGCTCGCAGCTGATCGCACGCTTAAATGTAGCTCATGATTCCCGCTCGCTCACCCCGGCTAAGGCCTGGCTTCGACGACGGTTGAAAGGGGCCTACCTGGGCCTCGCCACGGTGGAGCGGTCCATCTCAGACCCTGCTGGCCTTGTTGAGGCGGCCTATCAACACTTCTCTGACATCCTTGGGACTAATGTGTCACGCACCTTCACCCTGGACCTCCCCGCGATCCACACTGGCCCTTTCAACTTTTTCGGCCTGGACACGCTGTTCTCGAAGGACAAGATGTGGGCTGCGATCAAGAGCCTGCCGCTTGGAAAGGCACCGGGCCCCGACAGCTTTACCACGGAGTTTCTTCACTGTGCATCGGATGTGATCAAGATTGACATTTGCACCATCTTCGACAAGCTATACTCGCTCAACGATCGCGGCTTCCAGCGGCTCAACGAGGCGTTCGTCACACTTCTCCCTAAGAAGAAAGACGCGACATCCCTCTTCGACTACCGGTCCATCACTCTCATCCACCTCATCGCGAAGCTTTTCGTGAAGGTACTCTCCCTCCGGATGGCACCACACTTCGGCACCATAATTTCGACGAACCAAAGTGTGTTTATTATCGGTCATAGCATCCACGACAACTTCCTTCCAGTGCAACACGGCACGACTTCTTCACAGCCTCAAGGTGCCACGGATGCTACTCAAGATCGACAATGCGACGGTGTTCGACTTGGTGTCATGGCCTTTCCTCCGTGATACATTGCGGCACCTTGGCTTCGGGGATCGCTGGCGCCAGTGGATCTCCATCTTTCTCTCCACAACATCCACGAGGGTGCTCGTCAACAGCGTCCCCGACCCATCAATCCTGCATGCATGCGGACTCCAGCAGGGGGACCCCGTCTTCCCGATGATCTTCGTCCTTGTCATCGATGTGTTGAACTCGCTATTCCATAGGCTGACTACGAGGCACCTCGCATCCAGCGTCTCTCTCTACACGGACGATTTTGTCATCTTCTTCCACCCCGATGCCCACGACATCCGCACTGTTCGAGGCTTGATCGACACGTTTGGCATGGCTTTGGGCCTTCGTGCAAACTTTGCCAAGTGTCCCACCTTGCCCATCCGCTGCACCGATGAGCATATCAACACAATCGTGGCCGAGATGTCCTGCCCAATGACCGAGTTCCCGGTGAGGTACCTCCGCTATCCATCCGCAAGCCATCCACATCGGGCCTGATGCCGCTTGTCGAGCGATTGGAGAAGAAGCTCTCTACTTAGCTCGGTTTCATGCTCTCTATTGGGGACCGCCTCGCCCTATGTTAGCATGTCCTCTCCGCCATGCCCATCCATATCCTGGTCACCATCGTCGTCAACAAGACCATCCTCACACGTGCTAACCAGATCATCTGTGGTTTCTTATGGGTTGGGCGCAAGGACGCGCGAGGTGGACAGTGTCGTGTGAACTGGGACCGCGTGTGCCGCCCCGCTTTCCTCAGAGCCATGGGGATTCTAGACCTATAGCGCACCGGTGTCGCACTACGCATGCGGTGGCTATGGCTCCAGCGCATCGGCGTGTCGCGTCCGTGGAGCGAGCTTCACCTCCCACACGACCCTGCGGCCTTGTAGATATTCCACGCCTCCACTTCCTCGGAGGTACGAGATTGGCGGACTTGAAAATTATGGACTGACCCCTGGCTTGATGGCAAGGCCATCTCAGAGCATGCACCGCTTGTCTACGTGTTGGTCCCTAAACGTAGCCGTTGAGACCGACCGATGGCGGAGCGGCTATCGGACGCACTTGGGTGTGCGACATTGCTGGCGCCCTGGGCCCCGCGGCCCTTTGTGCAGTACGTGAACTCTGGCGCATGCTGCGGCACAAAACTCTTGAGGCTCACCAAGACGAGCTGCGCTGGAGGTGGATGGAGTCCCGCGTCTACTCGGCAAAATCCTGTTACCTGGCCCTCTTTTACGGCTCTACGCTCGATGCATCTTGGAAGTTAACATGGATGACCTGGGGCCCCTACACATCAAGGTCTTCATGTGGCTTGCCTTGCAGGATCATTGTTGGATGACGAACCGTCTCGCTCGACATGGGCTGCCACACAATGACACGTGTGCACTCTACGACCAGGCTACCGAAGACATACATCACCTCTTCGCTGCGTGCCCGTTCTCGCAACAGGTATGGCACGAGGTCCTCTCATGGTGTCGCTCGACTGCTAGGGCCCCTAGCCCGGACACACCGTTCATAGAATGGTGGACCACTGCATGCTCCACATCCCCCGCCGCCCTCCGAAAAGGGCTCAACTCCATCATCGCACTCACGACATGGGGGATCTAGAAGCATAGGAACGGATGTATCTTCGATCACCTTTAGCCATCCACCGCGAGACTATTGCAGTGCATCCAAGAAGCGTGCGCCTATGGGCTAGCGCCGGCGTCAACGGCTTGGCAATCATGATTTCTGAGAGATAGAACTCTTTTGATGTATCGGGAACGAGCAGCCCCTACCTCTCACTGGTTCGGTTCTTTGAGCCCGCGTTGACATGTGTACATCTGGCTCTTGTAAGCGATGATACACAATCTTTACGTATTCGCGAAAAATAGACGGCAGTCGTCTCACAGACCGGCATACAGAACGTCCTTCTCCCCGTTTGATCTTGCCCAATTTGCCCATGTATGTGATTTGACTTGACGTGGCCGAAGTTGCCTAGCGATTTTGGGCTATGTCATATTTTTTTTGGGCATCGCTCCTCTTTGGGGCACTGGCCACTTAGCTTTTTCTAACGCGCGGTTTTCTAGTGTTTTTTTGTTTTTTTCTCTTTTTAAAAGTGTTTTCATCATATACCTTTTACATTCCTTAAAAACAAAAAATGTAAGCATTTCTTAATAATAGTTTTCATATACTTTAGAAAGAAAGTTCATGGTTTTCATTTAATATTGAACGTATCATAAAAAGGTCACCATGTAATTACAAATTGTTCACCAAAAGTAAGAGGCATTTGATCCGTTTTCACTAAGGGGTTACTACAAATTAACCGGCTTATCTTTCCAAAAGATCAGCGGTCTAACAACCATACGATTTGTCCGGACAAGAATGGTTAGAGTCGTTTAATCCCTCCATCCCTAATACAGTGTATTAGACACCACACTTCCTAGGAAATCCATCGATGATGCAAAGCAACGCACCACCACCACCACCCGGTGAAAGGATCGATATGGTTGACTAAAGGGGGGGGGGGTGAATAGGCAACTACCAATTTTTAGCTTTTCTTAAGAAATAAGGATTAGCAATCATAAAGGTTCTCTAAAATGACACTAGGTGAGCAACCTATATGATGCTACTTACAACGAGTAAAGAAGCACGTAAGAGATACTCTACAACAACAACAAATACAAAGTAAAGGTAAGAGATAACCACAAGTGGAACCGATGAAGACGAGGATGTGTTACCGAAGTTCCTTCCCTTTGACCGGAAGTACGTCTCCGTTGGAGCGGTGTGGAGGCACAATGCTCCCCAATAAGCCACTAGGGCCACCGTATTCTCCTCATGCCCTCGCACAATGCAAGGTGTCGTGATTCCACTATAGGTGCCCTTGAAGGCGGCGACCGAACCTTTACAAACAAGGTTGGGGCAATCTCCACACAAAGCTTGGAGGCTCCCAACAAGACCACGGAGCTTCACCACAATGGAATGTGGCTCCGAGGTGACCTCAACCATCTAGGGTGCTCAACCACCCAAGAGTAACAAGATCCACAAGGGATTAGTAGGGGGAATCAAATATCCTTTGGTGGAAGTGTAGATCAAGGCCTTCTCAAGCAATCCCTAGAAAATCAACAAGGTTGATTGGCTAGGGAGAGAGATCGGGCTAAAATGAGCTTGTGCATCAACAATGGAGCTTAGAGGGGTTAAAGGTGAGCTCTAGGAAGAAGAAGATACCTTTATATAGTAGGGGGGCAGATCCACCCGTTACCCACCTACCACATAAATGTACGAGCGGTAGTACCGCTCCCAGGAGCGGTAGTACCGGGATACTACCGTGCCACCACCTCCTTGGAAAAGTATGCGAGAAAAAGCCCGTCGGCGCGGTAGTAAATTAATACTACCGCACTGAGGGCAGTAGTACCGCCCTTGGAGCGGTAGTAAAAAACTACTACCGTACTTCGGGCGGTAGTACCGCTCCTGGAGCGGTAGTACAAGTTTACTACCACAGCTGGGGCGGCAGTACCGCTCTTGAAGCGGTAGTAAAAATTTACTACCGCTCTGAGAGCGGTACTACCGCTTACCCTTTTCGCATAGGCATAGAAAACACATATTGGGGCTCCATTGAGGCCAAAATATAGGTGGGTGCATGAAGTGTGTGCGTGAGGATTCCACCCAAACCTTTCCGATGCAGACCCCCTCTTAATAAGAAGACTTTCCTATGACTCAAACTAGGAAGAGAAACGTAGAAGAAAATCCGTCTTTGAGAACCTCCGAGGGGCGTCGAGTCATCTTGTGCCTAGAAGAGAATATTCTGAAATGCTCAGGACACAAGATTAGTCCGCACAACAATTGTTATCAATCACTAAAACCACTTAGGAGAAATATGCCCTAACAATCTCCCCCTTTTTGGTGGATTGATGACAATGTTGGATTTGCACAGAACAATATAGATAGGCATATTCAAACTCCAAAGATATCACAAGGGGACTAGTTTCCTCTAGGTATGTGCATACCAACAACTAACCACAAAGAGAACACTCCCCCTAGATTATATAGACTAAGCCATCCTTACTACATATGTACGAGAGATGTAAGAATATTAAAGCATGGCAAAGCATGTGAGCAAAGGAATACTGACACAAGATACTATGTCTCACACGCTAATAACAAGATAGATAAAACTGATAATACTGAGACAAAAGATAAGGAAGATAAAACATATATCTCACACCATGACAGGGTCTGACGACTCATAGTCTCAACCATAAAGCAAAAGCAACAAACGAAAGAAACAAAGTTTTATCAAACCAAATAACCAGGAAACCTAGAGAACGAGCAAATCCTACACTCTCTCCCCCTTTGGCATCGGAACACCAAAAAGGCAGAGAGGAGCCCTACGACCCGCGTGGTAGAAACATCAGTCGGTGTCCTCCTCATCACGATACTCCTCATCTGAGTCATCGTCGGTGTCCTCCTCAGATGCAGCCCACTGAAACCGGTGCTTCGCCATCCATTTAGCCTCCGGGGTGATCTCACGCTCAGAACCGCTGGAGAAGGGCACGCCAAGCTTCCTCATGATCAATTTGTCACGCTGGCGACTCTCCTTCTGAGCAACATGGGTCTTGTATTGGCCCTTGTCTTGCATGCAGAACAGGGTCTTCATACTGTTGGTGAGCCATGTGGCCCATGATGGTTCCACAGAGGCAGGCATCTGGGAACTCTAACCCTGTCAGTGAGCCTCTTGAGGGGCCTCATCCTCAGCATCAGCCACATCCTCATCAGAATCCCTTGGGGCAGGAGGACGAGAGGAGGTGTTGGCCCATTTGTCCTTCTGGCGCAGTTTGATGGGCTCATGGCGGACCCAATCAGGAGCAAGAAACTCAGCCCCGGGAAAAGTCTTGGTCCATGTGGTCTTGATGAAGTAGAACAGGTAGGGACCGTAGATTGGGACCTTACGGTTGATGACCGCGGAGTACAACTCACTCCACATGACATGAGAGACATCAAGGGGCTGACACTGATGATTCTTCCCCTTCTGACACATTAGAAGCATGTCTACCAGGTAAGAGTGAACCTGGTCCTTGTTGCCAACCCTGGGAAACAGCGTGTTGCAAAAAATGCGGTGCATCACATCCAAAAAGGGGTTCATGACATAAGATACCTCACCAGCTGGGGTGTGCTTCACAGTGAGGTAAGGGAGCAGCTTCTCCTTGGCACTAGCTTGAGGCTTGGCATGGGGGCGCAAGCCAACAGGAGTATCGAAGCCCTCATCCCTAACCTGAAGGAGATCCATGAAATCCTTCCAGGTAGTAGTCAGCTGCACTCCATTGGTCAACCAAGTCATGGTACGAGCATCATCATGGTGAAAGTGCACTGTAGCAAAAAAGTGAGCCACAATCGCAATGTCAAAATCTTGGTGAAACGAGATGAGGTCCGCAATCTGAAGTTGTTCCACCATAGAGATGGCCTCCCCAAAGTAAGACATGTCCTTCTTCAAGTGATCAAGATCAATCCATTGCACCAGTACATACAGGTTCTTCTTCGATCTGAAAACGCCTTCATAAATCAAGAACTGATCGCGATTCCAAAACAGTTCACCACGAGGGAATGTCTCCCTATTGCTGGCATAGGGGTTGAGCTTGCGACGGTGTTGAAACTCAACAAGCGGCATGGTGTTCTAGTTGACTCAGGGCTTCTTCGGAGCAGGCTTCTTGAAAGTGCGCTTGTGGGCATTGGACCCTTCAGATGGGTCAGAGGAAGGTCGCTTGGAGCTGGCAGTGCGAGACGGGTTTGAACGCCGGGAACCACCACCTGGGATACGCAAAAAAAACACAAAACACGAAAGAGAAGGAAAACAAGTCAAGGTAGAGATCAGTTGTGACAGCCCGGTGCCGACGTTCCAGAAGATTCCCCTCTCTTTCCGTTTTCGTCATGTGATTTATTTTATTTGTCGCATCATCATCGCATCATGCGCATCATCTGCATTGCATCGGCATCTCCGTTGCCTCCCGTTTTCAAAACTTGCATTCGTTAGTAGTTGCCGGTTCTCCTCGTCGTCCGTTCTGAGTCCGACCGCACACGCACGCGCCCGCGGCACCGTCGGAAACCCTGTTTTGAAAGTGCGTCTAAAACTTTCTCTGTTCGAGGTGAAACTTGGCACGCGGTC
The DNA here is from genome assembly GCF_904849725.1 of Hordeum vulgare subsp. vulgare. Lineage (NCBI taxonomy): Eukaryota > Viridiplantae > Streptophyta > Magnoliopsida > Poales > Poaceae > Hordeum > Hordeum vulgare. Next base: position 520,862,825 of record NC_058520.1, read on the forward strand.
GCGATTAGATATAGCTGGGCCGGCTGTCGAATTTCGTCGCGATCGGAGACCGTCTGGTACCCGAACGGTCGACCGTAGCGGCACCGTATTCGGTTTACCGTCGGACGTCTGTCGGTGTTTTTAAATCTGTGCCGCGCCGCCCGTTCCCCTCTCGTCTCCGGATATCTGCCCAACACGGCCGCGTACCCATACCCGCGTTCGGAATCGTCCGAATCCGACCCCGCGGTTGGATCCGGATCGCGATTCCGGTTAACCGAGCCCCCCCCCGTTTGTCTATATATACCCCACCATCACATTTAGACAGCCTCCCCCTAATCCTGCCTCGTTTTCCGCGCCCGAACCCTAGCCGCCCCCACAGCCTCTCTCCTCCCCCAGCCGCCGCGGGCCCGCCGAGCCCAGATCGGGCCCAGGCAGGCCCATCCGGCCGCCGCCGCCGCCCCCGTTCGAGCTCAGTGCCCCGAGCTCCTCCCTGCGCGCCGCCCTAGCTTCCCCGTGCGCGCGCCGCCCCTCGCCGCTCGCCGCCTCCCCTGTCGGGCTCGCCGCGCCATCCCTGGCCGCCGCCCACCATCGGCCGTGCCCCGGTCGTCGGAACTGGGCGCTGCAACCTCTTTCCCCCGCCCAGTTCCTGCAGCAGCTCAAGTCCCGTGCCGGAGTTGCGCCGGATCCTGCCGCCACAAAGGTTCCCGGCCGCCGCAGCGCAGCGCGGTACCGGATCCGGCCGGCCCCCAGCGGCTGCCCTCCCTCGTGGCTAGACGAGCTTCTCATCCTGCACGATCTCGGGAGCTCCAGCGGCCATGGCTTCCAAACCGAAGGATCGAGGCTCGGCCTCGCCTCGCTCCCACGCGTGGCCCGCAGCAGCGCCGCCTCGGCCCAGCTCGGCCTTCCCCACCGACCATGCCGGCCTCCTCCCGCCTCGGCCCAGCAGCGCCAGGCCGGCCTCCTCCCGCCACCTCGCGCTGGGCCTCGTCCTCGCCTCGCTCCGGCCCAGTAGAGCAGCAGCAAGCTAGCCCACCTCCTCACCTCGGCCAGGCCGGCCCCGAAGCCCGCCGAGGTGAGCCAACCTCCCAAACCCCTTTTATGTCGCCCTGGGCGTCTGATAATTATCTTGCGCTACTAGTTTCGGCCCGATTAGGATTTTTTTTATAATCTGCTAATATTCGTTTCAGATATATATTAGAATTTAAAATGCCCGTAACCTATTAACCGTGAATCGGATTGAGACGTGTAGCATATGCTTTTCGGGTAGTTTTACGCGTAGAACCCGTTTATAAAACTTGCATAATTTTTCGGCGTAGTTTAATGTGACAAATGCATAGATTAGCGTGTTGTCCCAATAGGATTTAGTCCGTATTTAATTTATACGCATGTCCGGATTGATCGAATGCCGTAGATAAAATGTCCACGTTATAGGAATCATTTTTTGCATGTATTTTAGAGCGGTCAATTGTATTTTTACGTGTAGGGATTTGCCTCTAGTTTATTTTCCCGTATATAGGTTATTCTCCCGCTTTATTGTGTGGCGTTATTTTGTGTTGCAAACCCCACATATTTTATATGTTTCCGGGGTAGAAAAATCCCAGGGATTTTTATGTGCAATTAGTTTTGGCTTTCGAGTAAGTTAGTTCGCGAGATATTTTGCCGTGAAGCCCTTTTGTTTAATTCGTAGGATTTATTCCGTGCCTCGTTTGAATTAGTTGTCAACTAGAGAGTTGATCTTGGGTGTTTTGTTTAGCCCCTGGTGTTTTTAGTTGCAATAGAAATGCATGTTTAGGTGTTGTTTGCTTGCTCTCAAGTTGCTAGAAATAGTGCTGTTTTAGAGGAGCTGAAATATTTCTAAGTCTGGAATCTGTTATTATTTTGTTGCTGTCTTGTCTTGCTTGTAGCTTGTGCTCTATAGCTCTTTTGAGGTTGGTCCAATGGAGTTAGTTGTTTCCCTTGTGTTTCTCTAGCATGATGTTAATTTTCATGCCATTTGGAGACCTGTAGCTATAAGTTTTGCTGCTGTTAATAGTGCTTCATGCTGAAAACTGCACTTTCAGGAGGTGAAATTTTCACTAAGTCTGAAACAGTGTGTGAGATGCCATTTTGTGTCTTCTTTTCCTAGTGCTCCTTGCTGCCATGTTAGTTGTTGTTAGTAGTTTGTAGTAGTGCCTCTTGCCCTCTTCCGTGCCATGCCTTGCTTGAGCAATTCGGAGTTGTGTAGCCGTAGTTGTGGGGCGTAGAAATATGCTATGTGGCTGATTTTGGCAGATTGTAGTGTTTTCTTGTTTTGCTCGTAGTTTTCGAACCGTAGCTCCGTTTTGATCGTGTCCTACATGAAACTTGCTTAGAATCTCGTGTAGTTTCTTTTTTCTCTTGCTATTTGTATGTGTTGAAGTGCTCGTAGCCGCCGTTGCACACATTTTGCATTCATGCCATCATATCTTGCGGTGCTTGTATCTTTTGATCCGTAGCTCCGTTGGAGATGTTCCTTATGTGTAGATTGCTTGCCATGACGCGTAGAATCACGTGAACCTATTTGTTTTGCTGTTTAACAACCAATTAAATGCATTAATTCAGATCTGTACAGAATTGTAAATTAACATGTGAGGTCGTTTTGGAGGTGCTATATGTCATTTCCGACCTCATTTAAAATGCCTAGATAGGTAGTTTAATTTCCGCTTCACCTCTTGCATGTTTGACAACATTATTATTGCCGTGTAGATAATCGGGAGTGAACTAAATAATTAACATGGATTTCGTCAATATGCAACTCGTGCATATTGAACTTCACTTAATGTGTAGGTATGATTGTGTGAATTGACATGCCGTGACTTGCATGTATTCAGTAGCTCATGCATCATATGTGTAGTGCATCGGTGGTGAATATCGTGTGTTGATGCTTGTTTCCGGTTTCCCCGTCTCGATAGAGTTCCGCAAGCGTGTCGGATGTGAGACCCGTTCGACTACGTCGGTTCGTCTGCTTCACGGAGACATTCTTCTTCCAAGCGGGATCTCAGGCAAGATGATCATTTCCCCAGATACCATTACTATCATTGCCATGCTAGTTTCACCGCTTCTATCGTTTATGTCTCGTTGCCTACCCCATGTTAAATATCAGCCTCTCAACAATGCCATGAAACCTTCAACCTGTTCGACCTAGCAAACCACTGATTGGCTATGTTACCGCTTGCTTAACCCTGTTGTTATCGTTGTTAGTTGCAGGTGTAGTTGCTTCCATGTGATAACATGGGTTCCTTGTCGTATCACCATATTTAAAGCTATTTAATTTAATGCACCTATATACTTGGTAAAAGGTGGAAGGCTCGGCCTTTCTAGCCTGGTGTTTTGTTCCACCTTTGCCCCCTTAGTTTCGGCTACCGGTGTTATGTTCCATAAATGAGCGCTCCTAACACGATCGGGGTTGTTATGGGGACCCCCTTGATAATTCGTTTTAGATTAAAGCTGGTCTGGCAAGGCCCAACTTTGGTACTACATTTGCCTAAACACCTAATAAAATTGCATAGGGACTTTCCGGACCCCGAGGATAATTTAATCAACCCCCGGGCCAGTGCTCCTCATGAGTGTTGGCCCCACCTGAGCAATGTCCGGCGCCCCTCTGGTCACCCGGAGGTTTAGCGATCCCGACGTCTAGCTCATCCGCCGTGTCCTGAGAACGAGGTACGCGACTCCTATCGGGATCGTCGACACGTCGGGCGGCCTTGCTGGATTAGTTTTACCTTTGACGAGATATCTTGTGCATCGGGATTCCGGTGATGCTTTGGGTAATCTCAGAGTTGAGGTTTTCCACTAGGGAATCCGACGAGATCGCGAGCTTCGTGATTGAGGATTTCTATGCGGCTTGTGGTAATTTGTGATGGACTAGTTGGAGCAGCCCTGTAGGGTTAAATCTTTCGGAAAGCCGTGCCCGCGGTTATGTGGCAACGTGGATACTTTGTTTAACACTGGTTCTAGATAACTTGAAATTAATTTAATTAAAACTTGCCAACTGTGTGCATAACCGTGACTGTCTCTTTCGTGAGTTCCTTCTCCGATCGAGGACACGGTGGGGTTATGTATGACGTAGGTAGGTGTTCAGGATCATTCATTTGATCATCAGTAGTCACGTCCGTTATGCGTAGATCTTCCCCCCTCTTATTTCTGGTACTCATAAGTTAGCCACCAAATATGTGCTTAGTCGCTGCTGCAACCTCACCACTTAACCATGCCTCACCTAACAAGCTTTGCTAGTCTTGATACCTTTAGAAATGAGATTGCTGAGTCCCCTGTGGCTCACAGATTACTACAACACCAGTTGCAGGTACAGGTAAAGGTTACGTGACGCGAGCGCGTTGATTGTTCATTTGGACTTGCTTCTTCTTCTTCTTCTTCTTCTTCTTCTTCTTCTTCATCGATCTTGGATGGGTTCCAGGCCGGCAGCCTGGGATAGCAAGGATGGACGTCGTTCTTCTTTTGTCGTTTGTTTTCGTCCGTAGTCGGACCTTGCTCTTACTCTTGATGATTATGTAATGTGCTGATGTGATTCTGATGTAGCTTGTGGCGAGTGTTAGCCAACTCTATATATATCTCTTCTTTTCAGTACATGTACTTGTAACGATATCCATTCTTGCGACACGACGAGATGCGCTTCTATCCTTGACGAGGCCTTCGTGCCAAATTGCGGACAGGGTCGCATCTTGGGCGTAACAAGTTGGTATCAGAGCAAGGAACGACCTAGGAGCCCCCTTGATTGATCGAACTTGGCCGAGTCGAGTCTAGTGAAAAATACTTTGAGTCTAGTTATATATCGGAGAGTAGGATTATTTTTTCTCCTCTTCTATGCTCTGGTGAGGAATCTTGACGTAATAATTTATTCTACTCCTCTTCTCACTCAAAATGTTTTTTAGGATCACGCGGATATTTTTGGAATCTATATGATGCCGATGTGACGGAGTTCTGTCTTGGTGCCTCCTGTCTGACTTGAATTTCTTCCAGGGAGTTGAGCTCTAGGGGATTCTTGAGCACATCGTTATCATTCAGATTTCTTAGTATCTCAGGACGAAGGATGTTCGTAATTGCTTCAATACTAATAGTGGCGAGATAACCCCGATGTCCCCAGTACTGGTGCAGATTGTTTGGGAGTACTTCCATACTTTGTATCGTTGTGATCACGAGGGTCTGTAGTAGATGAAGGTCCGAGATTCTGGTCGTGTGTTGACGGATGTGATACAAGTGACGGTTTAGTATAGGAGTTGTGTGATATTACTCCTTGTATCCGTGTACCAGATTGCATGACCAGATATATCGGGAATTCATAGGTGGGAATTCAAGTAGTTTCTTATAGGACAATCTTCCAACAAATGCATGATGTTAGGTTGGGGTTCGACATCTAGTGGATTCGTTTGTTCACGGTCGACTTACAGCGGTACACGTTGTGTCTTAAAGAGTCCTTGTAGCTTGCTATGACTCGGGGACGCTTCGTATGTTGGGTGCACGGCCTTGCACTTGATGGCTTCTGTAAATCGTGCCCGTGCGATCCTGTCCATGAAAATATCGAACGGAAATCTTTCTCATGAGTTTGTTCTGGCTAATTGCAAGCCGCATCCTTGTTTTGTTGAATATGGTAATTCAAGTTGCTTCGATGTCAAGTGGTGATTTCAGATCTTTCCTAAGAGGTGTTCCCATATTTTTATGAGAGTATTAATTCTTTTTCTCTATCAATTATCATGTCTATTCCTTTTCAACCGGAGTTGTCATTTCAATTCCATTCAACCAGTGTGTTTCTCTTCAAGTGAAATCCATCCTCTCCTATTTTGCAAGATCATTCTCTCTTTTATACCGGAGTTCATCTCATCTGTTCCAAGTCGTCTTTGTTTTTCCCCGCCCTCCCGCCCTTTTTCTTAGTGATTGAATTTTTATCCAGGAGTTTTCTTTTCATTGTCTGTTCTTTTCTCTCTTACCCGGTGATTCATTGTGAAGATTCTCAGGAGATTCGTGTCTTATTTGTTCATTCTTGTCATCTTCTCCGGTGAATTTAATTCAGTTGTCCGTGTTCATTATATCCTATTCATCCTTGTAATTCTTTCCTGCGTTGGGAATTCTTTAGCCTATCTTGTTTATTAATTCCTCTCTTTTCGATCCGGAGCGTTGAAGTTATCTCAGAATTCTTGTTCCCAATTCTTTAATTATTTCGGGGTGCTAACCTCATCTAGTTTTCTTATTCCGGTGCAATATCTCTCGTTCTAGCAATTGTTTTAACGGTGGTTTCTTTGAGTGGGCCCATAACCCACAGGTTCTTTCCCAGAATCTTTCCTGGCTCTTTTAATCTTTTCCCAGAGATCATTAATTCCTTTCAACTATGACGTAAGTATGAATTTCATCAGTCATATTCCTTCTTCTAGATCAATTAGAATTAATTCTCATATTTGGCTCAACCTTGCATCCTTCTTTATTCCGGAGTGGCTCAATTACTCTTGGTGAGGTTCTTCTCGTCATTTTCTCCATTGAAGATTCGAAGGAGTGTTTCTCTCATTCTTGGTTCATTCTCTTGGAGATTCATCATTTCAGCTTCGTGGCATTATCTTATTTGCTCCAATCACGAGTATCCCTTTCTTGCTATCCGGTGCATTTCTAGATTGTTTCATTCTCGATTATCCGAAGGCCATCATTTTAGAAGAATCTTTGTTCTCAGCTTTCAGCTTCATCCTCAATTCTTCTCAATTGTTGTCTCTTCGGTCGTCTCTCAATTATTCCGGTGCCTTGTTCAAGTTTTCTCTCAGGTGGCTCATGATCTCTTCATTCTCTTGTATCTCCAGTCATTCATGCTAGCCTCGTTCATTTCAATTCTCGCCGGTGTTTCTTGCAACAATTCTTCTAGTTTGTGTTCATATATCTCCTCAATCATTTCAAGAAGATTAAGTGGTATGCTAAATCCGTTGCTTGTCATCAATTTAATTTGATGAGGGATGAGCATAACATAATTCTTATTCTTGCTTCATTAAATGGTTTCAATTCTTCTTCCGGAGTGGCTCATGATATCAATTCCTTTTCTGAGGTGTTCTTATCTTTTCTTTTCCGGAGTTCCAAGTTTTATCAAGTATCTTTTCGTGAAGCTTCATCGAAGTCTTGCAAGGCTTCAATCTTATTCTTTCATCCTTCTTATGTTTGCATCGTCCTTTTCATACGGAGGCTCGTCATGGTGATTCTTCAAGGATGTGATTCTTCTCAAAGTGTTCTTCAACATTCCTCTTGGAGTACCTCAAGTATTCTTTCTCTTCCATTTTCAGTGCATTGTGCTTTCTTTATCCTTTGAGGTGGTATGATAGCATTCTTGTTAGTGTAGGAGCCTCGAAGAGTTTTCCTCTCAAGAATGAGATAATTAAACCCACCAATTCTATGATCATGAGATATTTCCAACCCATGATTTCTTCATTGAGCTATTTTGGTTTGGATTTCACCTAAAGATTTCCTATGGATTGTTGCTATTATGGTGCTTGTCTTTAATCCAAGTTCTCAATGTTTCCTCTTGGTGTAAGTAATTGTTCATATCTTGTTTCTCTTAATCTATCCTTGGTTCTTTTAGTGGTTGATTGTCACCTCATATTTGTTGAGATGATTTTCATAAGCCCACTACTATCTTGTCTTTTCGTTGTTGGTTTTCTAACCACTACTATGTCAATTCCCTATCCGGAGGCTCTTCAAGTCTATTGTGATGATAGTTGTCATCCTTTTTTCTTCATTCTCTTCTTCCGCTTGAGCTAGTTCCTATTCTGTTGTTCCGGAGGCCTTGTGATGTTGTTCTTTTGGGTCTATTATGTTGTTCTGTCAAGATCATGGTGTTCCCTTGCTCTATTTACTTGTTTGTTGTGAATATTGTCTATTTATTCGACCTTTTCGAATTTTCTGTCCCATTTTCCTACCGAAGTGCTGCCGAAATTTTCCGTGAATTCTTGCTTCTTTCTCATTTCATTCCTCATCTCCTGGAAACCTTCAAGCATCGTTGGTTTCACTCGTTTGTCAAAGAAGCGACTAAGTTTTACCTCTTGTTCTTTCTCATCCTCTCCCCCACTCATTCTTGGATCTCGGGGCGAGATCCTCTTGTAGTGTAGGAGAGTTGTGACAGCCCGGTGCCGACGTTCCAGAAGATTCCCCTCTCTTTCCGTTTTCGTCATGTGATTTATTTTATTTGTCGCATCATCATCGCATCATGCGCACCATCTGCATTGCATCGGCATCTCCGTTGCCGCCCATTTTCAAAACTTGCATTCGTTAGTAGTTGCCGGTTCTCGTCGTCGTCCGTTCTGAGTCCGACCGCACACGCACGCGCCCGCGGCACCGTCGGAAACCCTGTTTTTAAAGTGCGTCTAAAACTTTCACTGTTCGAGGTGAAACTTGGCACGCGGTCGCGATTAGATATAGCTAGGCCGCCTGTCGAATTTCGTCGCGATCGGAGACCGTCTGGTACCCGAACGTTCGACCGTAGCGGCACCGTATTCAGTCGTCGGACGTCTGTCGGTGTTTTTAAATCCGTGCCGCGCCGCCCGTTCCCCTCTCATCTCCGGATATCTGCCCAACACGGCCGCGTACCCATACCCGCGTTTGGAATCGTCCGAATCCGACCCCGCGGTTGGATCCGGATCGCGATTCCGGTTAACCGAGCACCCCCCGTTTGTCTATATATACCCCACCATCACATTTAGATAGCCTCCCCCTAATCCTGCCTCGTTTTCCGCGCCCGAACCCTAGCCGCCCCCACAGCCTCTCTCCTCCCCCAGCCGCCGCGGGCCCGCCGAGCCCAGATCGGGCCCGGGCAGGCCCATCCGGTTGCCGCCGCCGCCCCCGTTCGAGCTCAGTGCCCCGAGCTCCACCCTGCGCGCCGCCCTAGCTTCCCCGTACGCGCGCTGCCCCTCGCCGGAGCCCTCGCCGCTCGCCGCCTCCCCTGTCGGGCTCGCCGCGCCATCCCCGGCCGCCGCCCACCATCGGTCGTGCCCCGGTCGCCGGAACTGGGCGCTGCAACCTCTTTCCCCCGCCCAGTTCCTGCAGCAGCTCAAGTCCCGTGCCGGAGTTGCGCCGGATCCCGCCGCCACAAAGGTTCCCGGCCGCCGCGGCGCAGCGCGGTACCGGATCCGGCCGGCCCCCAGCGGCTGCCCTCCCTCATGGCCAGACGAGCTTCTCATCCTACGCGATCTCGGGAGCTCCAGCGGCCATGGCTTCCAGACCGAAGGATCGAGGCTCGGCCTCGCCTCGCTCCCACGCGTGGGCCGCAGCAGCGCCGCCTCGGCCCAGCTCGGCCTTCCCCACCGACCAGGCCGGCCTCCTCCCGCCTCGGCCCAGCAGCGCCAGGCCGGCCTCCTCCCGCCACCTCGCGCTGGGCCTCGTCCCCGCCTCGCTCCGGCCCAGTAGAGCAGCAGCGAGCTGGCCCACCTCCTCGCCTCGGCCAGGCCGGCCCCGAAGCCCACCGAGGTGAGCCAACCTCCCAAACCCCTTTTATGTCGCCCTGGGCGTCTGATAATTATCTTGCGCTACTAGTTTCGGCCCGATTAGGATTTTTTTTATAATCTGCTAATATTCGTTTCAGATATATATTAGAATTTAAAACGCCCGTAACCTATTAACCGTGAATCGGATTGAGACGTGTAGCATATGCTTTTCGGGTAGTTTTACGCGTAGAACCCGTTTATAAAACTTGCATAATTTTTCGGCATAGTTTAATGTGACAAATGCATAGATTAGCGTGTTGTCCCAATAGGATTTAGTCCGTATTTAATTTATACGCACGTCCGGATTGATCGAATGCCGTAGATAAAATGTCCACGTTATAGGAATCATTTTGTGCATGTATTTTAGAGCGGTCAATTGTATTTTTACGTGTAGGGATTTGCCTCTAGTTTATTTTCCCGTATATAGGTTATTCTCCCGCTTTATTGTGTGGCATTATTTTGTGTTGCAAACCCCACATATTTTATATGTTTCCGGGGTAGAAAAATCCCAGGGATTTTTCTGTGCAATTAGTTTTGGCTTTCGAGTAAGTTAGTTCGCGAGATATTTTGCCGTGAAGCCCTTTTGTTTAATTCGTAGGATTTATTCCGTGCCTCGTTTGAATTAGTTGTCAACTAGAGAGTTGATCTTGGGTGTTTTGTTTAGCCCCTGGTATTTTTAGTTGCAATAGAAATGCATGTTTAGGTGTTGTTTTCTTGCTCTCAAGTTGCTAGAAATAGTGCTGTTTTAGAGGAGCTGAAATATTTCTCTGTCTGGAATCTGTTATTATTTTGTTGCTGTCTTGTCTTGCTTGTAGCTTGTGCTCTATAGCTCTTTTGAGGTTGGTCCAATGGAGTTAGTTGTTTCCCTTGTGTTTCTCTAGCATGCTGTTAATTTTCATGCCATTTGGAGACCTGTAGCTATAAGTTTTGCTGCTGTTAATAGTGCTTCATGCTGAAAACTGCACTTTCAGGAGGTGAAATTTTCACTAAGTCTGAAACAGTGTGTGAGATGCCATTTTGTGTCTTCTTTTCCTAGTGCTCCTTGCTGCCATGTTAGTTGTTGTTAGTAGTTTGTAGTAGTGCATCTTGCCCTCTTCCGTGCCATGCCTTGCTTGAGCAATTCGGAGTTGTGTAGCCGTAGTTCTGGGGCGTAGAAATATGCTATGTGGCTGATTTTGGCAGATTGTAGTGTTTTCTTGTTTTGCTCGTAGTTTTCGAACCGTATCTCCGTTTTGATCGTGTCCTACATGAAACTTGCTTAGAATCTCGTGTAGTTTCTTTTTTCTCTTGCTGTTTGTATGTGTTGAAGTGCTCGTAGCCGCCGTTGCACACATTTTGCATTCATGCCATCATATCGTGCGGTGCTTGTATCTTTTGATCCGTAGCTCCGTTGGAGATGTTCCTTATGTGTAGATTGCTTGCCATGACGCGTAGAATCACGTGAACCTATTTGTTTTGCTGTTTAACAACCAATTAAATGCATTAATTCAGATCTGGACAGAATTGTAAATTAACATGTGAGGTCGTTTTGGAGGTGCTATATGTCATTTCCGACCTCATTTAAAATGCCTAGATATGTAGTTTAATTTCCGCTTCACCTCTTGCATGTTTGACAACATTATTATTGCCGTGTAGATAATCGGGAGTGAACTAAATAATTAACATGCAGTTTCGTCAATATGCAACTCGTGCATATTGAACTTCACTTAATGTGTAGGTATGATTGTGTGAATTGGCATGCCGTGACTTGCATGTATTCAGTAGCTCATGCATCATATGTGTAGTGCATCATGTGGTGAATATCGTGTGTTGATGCTTGTTTCCGGTTTCCCCGTCTCGATAGAGTTCCGCAAGCGTGTCGGATGTGAGGACCCGTTCGACTACGTCGGTTCGTCTGCTTCACGGAGGCATTCTTCTTCCAAGCGGGATCTCAGGCAAGATGATCATTTCCCCAGATACCATTACTATCATTGCCATGCTAGTTTCACCGCTTCTATCGTTTATGTCTCGTTTCCTACCCTATGTTAAATATCAGCCTCTCAACAATGCCATGAAACCTTCAACCTGTTCGACCTAGCAAACCACTGATTGGCTATGTTACCGCTTGCTTAACCCTGTGGTTAGCGTTGTTAGTTGTAGGTGTAGTTGCTTCCATGTGATAACATGGGTTCCTTGTCATATCACCATATTTAAAGCTATTTAATTTAATGCACCTATATACTTGGTAAAAGGTGGAAGGCTCGGCCTTTCTAGCCTGGTGTTTTGTTCCACCTTTGCCCCCTTAGTTTCGGTTACCGGTGTTATGTTCCATAAATGAGCGCTCCTAACACGATCGGGGTTGTTATGGGGACCCCCTTGATAATTCGTTTTAGATTAAAGCTGGTCTGGCAAGGCCCAACTTTGGTACTACATTTTCCTAAACACCTAATAAAATTGCATAGGGACTTTCCGGACCCCGAGGATAATTTAATCAACACCAGGGCCAGTGCTCCTCATGAGTGTTGGCCCCACCTGAGTGATGTCCGGCGCCCCTCTGGTCACCCGGAGGTTTAGCGATCCCGATGTCTAGCTCATCCGTCGTGTCCTGAGAACGAGGTACGCGACTCCTATCGGGATCGTCGACACGTCGGGCAGCCTTGCTGGATTAGTTTTACCTTTGACGAGATATCTTGTGCATCGGGATTCCGGTGATGCTTTGGGTAATCTCAGAGTTGAGGTTTTCCACTAGGGAATCCGACGAGATCGCGAGCTTCGTGATTGAGGATTTCTATGCGGCTTGTGGTAATTTGTGATGGACTAGTTGGAGCAGCCCTGTAGGGTTAAATCTTTCGGAAAGCCGTGCCCGCGGTTATGTGGCAACGTGGATACTTTGTTTAACACTGGTTCTAGATAACTTGAAATTAATTTAATTAAAACTTGCCAACTGTGTGCGTAACCGTGACTGTCTCTTTCGTGAGTTCCTTCTCCGATCGAGGACACGGTGGGGTTATGTCTGACGTAGGTAGGTGTTCAGGATCATTCATTTGATCATCAGTAGTCACGTCCGTTATGCGTAGATCTTCCCCCCTCTTATTTCTGGTACTCATAAGTTAGCCACCAAATATGTGCTTAGTCGCTGCTGCAACCTCACCACTTAACCATGCCTCACCTAACAAGCTTTGCTAGTCTTGATACCTTTGGAAATGAGATTGCTGAGTCCCCTGTGGCTCACAGATTACTACAACACCAGTTGCAGGTACAGGTAAAGGTTACGTGACGCGAGCGCGTTGATTGTTCATTTGGAGTTGCTTCTTCTTCTTCTTCTTCTTCTTCTTCTTCTTCTTCATCGATCTAGGATGGGTTCCAGGCCGGCAGCCTGGGATAGCAAGGATGGACGTCGTTCTTCTTTTGTCGTTTGTTTTCGTCCGTAGTCGGACCCTGCTCTTACTCTTGATGATTATGTAATGTGCTGATGTGATTCTGATGTAGCTTGTGGCGAGTGTTAGCCAACTCTATATATATCTCTTCTTTTCAGTACATGTACTTGTAACGATATCCATTCTTGCGACACGACGAGATGCGCTTCTATCCTTGACGAGGCCTTCGTGCCAAATTGCGGACAGGGTCGCAGATCTTGAAAAGAGGAGAGAGAGAAAGAGATGAACTCGGGGCTGAGGGGAAAGAAAAAGGCCTGCCAGCCCTTTAAATAGCCCTTAGGTCGAGGCGGCGCGGTACTACCGAAGTCATCGCGGTAGTACCACTCCCCAAGCGGTAGTACCGCTCCCTCAGCGGTAGTAAAAAATTACTACCGTGCTGGGGGCGGTAGTACCGCTCCCCCAACGGTAGTAAAAAATTACTATCGTGCTGGGGGCGGTATGTAGTGCCCTAGATGTAAACTTTGCCTTATTTGGAACCTGTTGAATGTGGGACCACCTTGTTAGTGTATTGATGATAGCAATTGTGCCATGACCTCATGGGGTGTCCCTTGTTTCTTTCCTTCCCATGCATGCATGCATAGCATATCATTGCATGCCCTTGTCTTATGTTGTTGCCATATGATCTTAGCATTTCATGTGATGTGGTGGTCTTGGGAATAGTTCCTTTGTGATGTTGTGTGCTGTTGAGGTGTTCTATGATGCCATGTGATGATGGTCCTGAATGTATCGAGCTTGTCTTGTTGCAATCTCTCTCTCTCTTTTAATTCCCCAATTCAAAATTCACTTGTCCCAACCTTGTTTCAAAAATGCCCAGGATTTAGTGTATTTTGTGGAGGATGCCAATGTGTGTATTTGCTGATTTGTATCTTGGTTTTAAGGGTGCAAATAAATCCAAAACAGTAAATTAATTACTGTTTTGCATTTATTCCAAATTTCTCAAAATATTATTTTTCTATTTTATTCAAATAGGTCATAATTCCTTATGACCAGGGGCATTTTTGCTTTGATTTTTACCCCAACAGAACTGCCAGTGGTTTTAAATCCTTGCTGTGTTTATTTAAAAAGTTCAAACCCCTCTGAGCCCCTCTCCTCTATCTCACGCCAGTGGCAAAGCAACCAGCGCGGCCCAGGCCAACTACTTCCCCGCTCACACGCGCGGGCGTCATCCTCCTCCCTTTCCAGCGAGGCAGGCGGCCCCACATGTCAGCCTCTCACCTAGCTCCTCTCTGCTTTCCATCAAAGCTCCCCGCACGCACATGGCCGTGCCGCGTTCCTCACCTCTCCTTCCCTCTATTTAATCCCTCCTTGGCGTCCGTGCCAAGGCTAGGGTTCCTCTTCCCCACCGCCACTTCCTCCCATCTCCCTCTCTTCTCTGTCGACGGCCTCGGGTAAGGGGAGGGCGAGTCCGCCATGGTCGGATCGTGAAGGTGCTCGCCGCCATTGCTGCTGCGCCACTTCTTCCTCTCCAAGGCGACGGCGCGCTCGCGGGAACTCGTGGGAATCCATTCCCGCAGCTAGATCGCGGCGTCCACCTCTTCTTCCCATACTTCATCGACATCTCCTTCCGCTCCAGCAAGCTCCTCCGATGCGGCTCCTTCCTCGCCATCCTCTGCTTCCTCTCCGGTCGGCTCGCGTCCTTCGGCTGTGGGGTGAGCAGATCATCCTCCCCCCTTCCCTGTCTTCGATCTGCATAGGGATCGCGTAGTTGGACGCCGAGATACTCCCTGTCGTCGGCGCCGCCGCGCACTATAGATAGGTAGTCGTGGTGCTTCTCGAGCAGGCTTAGCATAGGGAATGGAACCGTGGGTGCCTCTGCATCCTTCCATCCACGAGCCGTTGCTCGATTTGCACCATGTCGCCGGCGAGGGCCTTCCCCTGTTTCGGTCGGCCGCCGGCAGTAGATCAGCAGAGGAGACCTCTTCAGTTTGTTTGTTGCGTGTGTTAGATCAGACACCGTAGCGTAGCCTAGTGGTTTGTTTCCTGTTGTGCCTGATGCAGGTGCTGGGTTAGATCCCCCCCCCCCGCGACACCTTTTTGTTTCTTTGTTTTCACGGCACAGTATACTGCAGGGATGGCCTTACCTTGCCTGAACTCTCTGTTCTGTCGATTAGTTGACAGTAGCAGAGTGGTAGGGGGTAGTTTGTGGCATCAGAGGGTACTGGATTCGAATCCTAGGAAGCCCCCCTTTTTGTTTTTCTCTTTGCTGCAATTTTATTTCATCTTTGCTATTGTTGTTCCTGTTACAATCATATGTGGCCATGGCATCTTGTTTCTATTATTTTTTTCTTTGCTGTTATAACTATGTTAGGTGATGTAGTGTGTGTGGATGGCTTGTGAGAGTTGCATGTATGTGTGAGGCCATACAAATATGGAGTTAGATTTACATGTTGTGTGTGCATGGTGGTGTTTCCTAGTAGTTTATCCTAGGTGAAGCTAGCAAGTGAAGTGGTAGCTTGTGTAGCTTCTTCTTTGTTGTAGGTACTATCATTTGTTGATGCACTAGGTTGTGTGTTTATATATGGAGTGGACCCTCTAGTTGGTTGATAAGATAACATGTGTGAGTGTGTGGTGATGATCTTGAGCATGTTGTGCTTGTGGGTGATGTGGTCTAGGTGTGTGTGTGAGTAGCATCCCACCTTGGCAAGCAAGCCTTGCACCTCCACATGTTCATATGTGAGAGGGCATGGCATGATATTGGTGTGAGAAGCTTAATAGTAGGGGTTGTGAAGTTGATGTGCATGACACAAACATGGGGTTCAAACCCCCATGTCACTTTGTCATTGTGCACATGAGCTCAACCTTTGTAGTTGTTGTTTTAGTAGGAACTACATGAAATGATGCCCATTCCCTAGGCATGATTTGGAGTAGTTCCCTCTCCCTTAATTTGTGGTCACTTGTTCCAAGTAGATGCCCACATTTTATATATGTTTTTAGGGTAGAAAATCCCAAGGAATCCAGTGGTGAAGTTAGTTTTTCCATTGGGATACTTTATGGAGTGGACATATTCAGATTTGTTGTAAGGTTGAACTTGGTTTCCATGGGATAGGTGGAGCCCAAGGGCATGTGTTTTTGTGTGATAGAAGTAGGGGTTTTTCTCTACACCATAGTGGTGTCATTTACCACTCGGTGTTATTTTCTTGCAAACTATGCCTAGACAAAGTGGGCATGTGGCTGAAAAGGTCCAGCTTAGTGAAATCTGGAATTTCACTAAGTCTTGGAATTCTGGAAACATTTCCTTCTCCTATAGATGAGGATGTGCTGGTCATTGTGTTGAGAAGTAGCCTTAGTTCATTGCTAGGATTTTGGACATGATATGTTTGTGAAGCTCCCTGTCAAATTTCATATCATTTGGAGTCCAGTAGGTTGTGTTTTGATTGCTGTCAAAAAGCTTCAGAACAAAGACAGAAATTCAGGTGCAGGAATTTTCACGAAGTCCCTGAGATCTGGTGGTTTTGGGAAAGTTTGTGGCCTTGTATCTTCTAGAGTTTACTTCCTTTTGCTGTGATTCTTGCTGGTGCTTGTAGTGTTCTTGGTTGGCTACAGCCACATATATTATTTGTCATATTTGGAGGGCTGTAGCTATGTTGCATGTAGCTCACAAAGAGCTAAGATGCAGAATATGGCAGATTGTGTAGTATAGTCATTTTTTTTTATTGTGGGTGATTAGCTGATGTTATGGTGTTCTTCCTTGCTCCAATCCATTCATGTTGGGTTGTTTTATGTCTTGGAAACCTGGGAATACCAGATTTTTGCCAATTGTGAGTGTGGTGTTGATTCTTCCACATAGAGCTTCATATCTTGTTTCGTTGATTCCCGTTGATCCGTAGCTCCGTTTGCAATGTTCTTTATATGGTTTTGCATCGTTTTCACGAGCCGCATATGTTCATGCCATCCTCATGCATGTCAAAATAGCTTAGTGTACAGTTCTGTCCAGAAACTTGTAGTAGTCTCTTTTGCTTGTGCTAGTGATAGAATAGCGATGCATGCTCATTTTTCATCTCATGCATCATGTGTTTGTTGCATCTTGTGGTGCTGTTGTTCATTAGTTGTTATTCTTATGTTGGGTAGCACCTGGTTCGGAGAACGAATACGTAGAGTCAGGAGAGTACGTGCAGGACGATCCAGAACCATTCCAAGCTGAGGACATCAGAGGCAAGATGATATGACCTTGATTCCATCTCTAGACTTGTTATGCTAGTTTCGTTTCCATGTCATATTGCTCGCTGCCTACCACTGAAATTAATTGCCTCTTCACATGCCATGAGCCCAAACACTGTACCCCTTCCTAGCAAACTTGTATGGCTAAGTAGGCTTGCTCAGCTACTAATGTTAGCGTTGCTAGTTGCAGGTGCTTTGACTCATGTAATAACATGAGTTTGATATCATTATCTTAAATTCTGTTATTTAATTAATGCACCTATATACTTGGTAAATGACGGGAGGCCTAGCCTTTTGCCGGGTGCTTTGTTTCGTTATTGCCGCCTTAGTTACCGGTTACCGGTGTTTGATTCCATAATGATCGCTCCTAACACGTTCGGGATTGTTATGGGGACCCCCTTGATAAATCGCGTAGTGCTAAGGCTTGTCCGGTAGGACCCAACATTGGTTTTAATATGCTAATCACATAATAATCTGCATAGGGAATAGCTACCCCGAGGAATTTAATCAACAACCCGGGCCAGTGCTCCTCATGAGTGTTGGTCCCACCTGAGCGATGTCCAGGGCCCCACTGGTCACCCAGAGGTTTAGCCATCCTGACGTCTAGCTCATCCGTTGTGTCCTAAGACTGAGATACGCGGCTCTTATCACGGTCGTCGACACAACGGGAGGTCCTTCTAGCCTTGTCTTACATTAGCGGTGTATCTTGCGTATAAGAATCCCAGTGAAGCTTTGGTTTCCCCCAGAGTTGAGGTTTTCCTCTAAGGAATCCGACGAGATCATGAGATTCGTGATAGAGGATGCCTTTGCGACCTGTGTTCGTTTGTGATGGACTAGTTGGAGCACCCCTGCAGGGTTTAATCTTTCGGAAAGCCGTGCCCGCGGTTATGTGGCAACTTGGAATATTTTGTTAACATCCGGTATTAGAGAACTTAAACATAAGCTAATAAAATTGCCAACTATGTGCGTAACCGTGACTGTCCCCTGGAAGATCTCTCTTCGATCGGGAACACGGTGGGGTAATGAATGTCGTAGGTAGGTGTTCAGGATCACTTAGTGGTCAAGTAATCACGACCGCTAGTGTAGACCACCTTCACAATTACTTTGCGTAAGTTAGCCACTAAAACAAGCTTAGGATGTTGCACCCTTATACACTTCACCCTTACCCTACCTAATAACATGACTAGTTCTGGCACCAAGGTCTTAGATTGCTGAGTCCCCGTGGCTCACGGATTCCTCCGAAACTCCCAACAGGTACAGGTACCTCAGAGACAGATGATCCCGACGGCACCCAGCTGGCGTGGCAGTAGGACGAGGAGACAGACCGCCTCTACATGAACTATCCAGAGGACTGAGGCGTGGTCGTGATCGTGGGCCTGCAAGCAGGGTAGCATAGCATTTTGATGTTTTGTAGTCCGTAGCGGAACTACCTTGATTGTATCTGTGATGTACTCTGAGTTATTAATGAGAAGACAGTTGAATCCCGAATTGTCTACTTTTATTATTATTTGTGCTATGTTACTTTCTTGCGAAACGCTTAGATGCGCTTCTTTCCTATTCGGGGGCCTTGACTCCCAGATCGGAAAGGACCGCATCTTGGTCGTTACACGGTAGTACCGTGCTCTAAGTCACAAAACAGCCAAAAAATGAGCTATGTACTCCTTAGGTGGTAGAAGAATCTTGATCTTTCCAAGAGAAACAAACATGGGAACAAGGAAGGATCACCGAAAGAAAAGAAACAATGCAAAGTCTCCAATGGAGAGGGCGGTGGCCGAGGCCACCTATGTTTGAGACACATGGTATGACACGCGAAGAATTATCCTTGGGTTCATGACCATAGCTCGTCTTTGAAGCACAAGTGCCATTTAATAATGGCCAAAGTGAAAGACTTGATCGATTTATGCATAATGGGGGGAGGGAAAGTTCATTGAGAGAACAACACTCCCCCTATGTCCATGCCTACACCTAGAGCGAGATGTAATGAAGAGTGAGGTGCAAAGTGCCTAGTTTGAATCCACATTACTTGAATCAATGATATTTAGCTCATGCCTTAACTCCCGGAACCTTGCTTCATCTAGAGACTTAGTGAAAATATCTGCAAGTTGCTCTTCAGTGTTGATGAAGTGAATCTCAATATCACGTAGCTTGATATGTTCACGAATGAAGTGATGGCGAATATCAATGTGCTTGGTCTTGCTGTGTTGCACCGGATTGAGGGAAATCTTAATAGCACTTTGATTGTCACATAGAAGAGGCACTTTGTCACAAGTGACACCTTAGTCCTTTAAAGTTTGCCTCGTCCATAACAACTGGGCACAACAACTTGCAGCTGTCTGATACGTCTCAAACGTATCTATAATTTTTGATGGTTTCACGCTGTTATCTTGTCTTCTTTGGTTGTTTTATGTACCTTTTATATCGTTTTTGGGACTAACTTATTGATTCAGTGCCAAGTGCCAGTTCCTGTTTTTTCCGTGTTTTTTACTCTTTTCAGATCTGATTTTGGAACGGAGTCCAAACGGAATAAAAACCCCGAAATGATTTTTTCCCGAACGGAAGAAGACTAGGGGGCCTTTGGGCCGAGCCAGGTGGGCTCCAGGGAGCCCACAAGCTCCCAACATGCCACCAGGGGGAGGCGGCGGTGGGCAAGCTTGTGGCCTCCCTGGCCGCCCCCTGGCCTAGGTCTTTGGCCTATAAATTCCCAAATATTCTACAAAAAATCAAGGGAGCCTCGAAAATACTTTTCCGCCACCGCAAGCTTCCGTTTCCGCGAGATCTCATCTGGAGACCCTTCCCGGCACCCTGTCGGAGGGGACTTCGGAGTTGGAGGGCTTCATCATCATCATCATCGCCCCTCCAATGACTCATGAGTAGTTCACTTCAGACCTACGGGTCCGTACTTAGTAGCTAGATGGCTTCTTCTCTCTCTTGGATCTTCAATACAAAGTTCTCCATGATCTTCATGGAGATCTATCCGATGTAATCTTCTTTGGCGGTGTGTGTGTCGAGATCCGATGAATTGTGGATTTGTGATCAGATTATCTATGATATATATTTGAGTCTTTGCTGATTTCTTATATGCATGATTTGATATCCTTGTAAGTCTCTCCGAGTCTTGGGTTTTGTTTGGCCAACTAGATCTATGATTCTTGCAATGGGAGAAGTGCTTTGTTTTGGGTTCTACCATGTGGTGACCTTTCCGAGTGACAGTAGGGCCAGCAAGGCACACATCAAGTAGTTGCCATCAAGGGTAAAAATATGGGGTTTTTTATCATTGGTTTGAGATTATCCCTCTAAATCATGTCTTCTTGCTTAAGGCGTTACTCTGTTCTTGAAAGTGCGTTATATCGACTAGAGGGGGGGGTGAATAGGAGATTTTTAGAATTTCATCACTAAGGAAATTCCTTTTGAGGAAATTCCTCACTGATGACTAACTTACAGCGGAAACAGTTAAGGATCAGTCGTGCAATCGTTCACATCAGCAGTATTGCAGAGTGAAGATTATGAAAAGCATATTGCACAGTAAGCAGGCACGCAGAATACAGATGATGATTAACTCAAGTGAAGAATTTGGGGTTGAGGAAATTTAGAGAAAGTCTTCAGCAAATTCTTCAAACAGTCACAGTGAATGTCATCAACACATAATACAGAGAATGTAAAGAGTTGAGGAATTAGAACCTGATTCTTGGTGAAGACTGTTGTTGATGACCCAGTTCCAACTGCTGTGACAGTTGTACATCTGGTTTGGAGCGGCTTGGTATTGAAACCAAAGGACACCCAGTCCCGGGACACACAGTCCCTACCGTATTCTCCTTGAGCTAAGGACACACAGTCCTCGCCCAACACTCATGGTAAGTCTTCAGGGCAGACTTCCAAACCCTCACAAACTCGGTCACCCGGCGATCCACAATTGACTGCTGGATTGCTCTAGACCATGACGCCTAACCGTCTGGAGGATGCACAATCCTCAAAGGTAAAAGGCTTCAGTCCCACACAGGAACAACTTCTTCAGTGATGCTCAGTCACTAGGTTTGGTTTGTGGTTTCGGTGGGTGGTGTATTTCCTCACTGATGATTTACTCTCAAAAGCTCTGAGGAATTTGGGTTGCTCTTATAACAAGTGTCAGTTTCTAACGGAGCAGCCAACCAGCTAGTGGTTGTGGGGGCGGCTATTTATAGCCTGAGAGCATCCCGACATGATTTGACATTAATGCCCTTAAATAATATGACCGTTGGAGTGGATAAGATCAGTGACTTGGCGTGGCTTATCGAAACGGTCGGGACCCTCAACTGTGAGAGTCCTCATGTCACTCATATTCCTCACTTGAGGCTTTTGGTAGGATTTGGCTTGGGTTGAGCATCATGAGGAAATCCATTCCATAGTGTTACTTTGACCCCCTTTAACAGTACGGTGTTCCTATTCATCAAATGCGAAGAAGGTAAAACAAGAAACGTAAATCTTCATGCTTCAATTTCTTCAGAACGATTTTCTTCGGGAACCACTGATCTTCTCAATATCAATATCTTCATGAGGAATATCAATTTCATCGCAAATTCTTCGCGATTCATTTCTTCAGCTTCAGACCAATTTCTTCAACTGAAGACATATATTTTTAGGGGTCGATATTCTTCAAATATCTCAAACTCCTCAATGACTTATAGATCCTGTGTACACTCATAAACACATTAGATACTTAACCTATAAGTCTTCAAACCACCAAAATCACTAAGGGGCACTAGATGCACTTACAATCTCCCCCTTTTTGGTGGTTGATGACAATTAGGTTAAGTCTTCAACAGGGATCAAAAATATGAAGTGTAAATACTCAATTGAGGAATTTGAAGAAAAGATTCACAGAGACTCCCCCTGAAGATGTGCATACCTTGAGGATTTTGCTTTTATAGCATATGCACATTGATGATTTATATCATAGAGATCTCCCCCTGAACCTTGTAAATCATGCATACATATAACATATCATATGAAGAAAATGAAAATGCATGATGGCAAATGGTATCTGACGAATTCCAGCATGCGTGCATTAAAACTTGAGGAATAAGCATGCGAAGAAAAACGTTCAAAAAGCGTCAGAGTACCATCGGGCTTAAGTTACAACCAATGTTTTAAATAGCGGGCTACGGCAAATAGCGGCGAGCCTCTAAATCAGCTATAGCGGGCTATAGCGGGCTATAGCGGCATATTTGTACATGATACCATTTAGCGGCACCCTGCTGAAAAGGCTATAGCGAGGCTATAGCGGGGCTATAGCGGGCTATTTAAAACTATGGTTACAACTCATTACATAAAAACTTCAGAAGAGCCAAGAGTTTGTAACTTAAATATAGTTCATAAGCCCCAAAAATAAATCCTGTTTGAAGACTAACTCTCAAGTTTCTCCCCCTTTGTCATCAAGTGACAAAAAGGGACAAACTGAGGACTAACGCCCGTGAAGACTTCATTTCTTTGCGGTTGATGAAGATCCTTGGCGCTTCTTGGATGTAGTCTTCTTCCTTGGTCCTGTTGCGGTGTCGAGTTGTTCCTCATCAGATTCGGCGGTGCGGAATGACGAGAAGGAGCTGTCTTCAAGATCTGGCACATGAATGGGCCTGAACTTCTTCTTGGGAGGCCACGACCAGTCAAAGTCCTGCTCAAAGTTCAATTCTTCAAGCTCAGTATGGGTCTTCAGATGTGCAAGGGTAGCCCAGGTGCGATCAAAAACCTCATGCAGATAGTGATGATTAAGCTTCACACTGTTCTGTGTCTCAGTGAGGGTTTTCACAATGGCACCAAACTAGCGTTTGACCCATTTGTGGTTGTGATCGACCTTCTGATGAAGACTGAGAAGAAGCTCTCTGGTGTTTAGCACGCGAGGAGGAACTGGGCTTGGTGGATGAGTCTCAGTATCGTCCCATGAGGAATATGCATCTGGCTCTTTAAATTGACCATCAAGAGGCCTGCTTCCTTCATCAATTACAGACTTTCCTTTTCCCTCAATGGGCTCGAAAGTGTTCTTGTTGACCCGGATAGGAGGCATATAACCAACATGGTTCTTGAAATCTGCGTGAAAGTTGATGCCTATCCTTGTCCTGAGGAATCTCATGATCCATGGTGCATAAATTTTGTGATCATATGGGCACATTGCATTGTCAGCCAAAGTCCTCAAGAAGAAATCATGGATATTCATGGGGATACCGTGAATGATGTTGAAGAGGATATTCTTCATGAGGCCGACGACATCTTCGTCATCATCATGGCCTTTGATTGGCGCTAGCACACTGCAGAGAATGCGGTAGACAGACCGGGGTGTGTACATGAGCTCATGGACGAGGAATGTGGTTCTTGATGGTTTTCCTGCAGCCAAAGGCTTCATGAGGACTTCCATCATTCCATTTGGCAGCTCACGCTCACCATAAAGCTTCACTGCCCCTTCTGAAGGAATTGGTACGGGCAGTTCTCTGAGGAGTTCAGACGCTGGAGCCTTGTAGTGAGTATTTTGGGTCATCCAGTCGAACACCCAAGTGTTGATGTCATCAGCATTGCCCGAGATGTGCAGAGTTGAATAGAACTGAAGAATTAGCTCACTATTCCAATCTGATATGTCGGAGCACATAGGGAGCAAACCTGCATCATGTAGGACACTGAGGACTGGTTCCATGCAGGGAATCTCTTCAAGTTCATCATGAGGAATGTGCCTATGCTGGAATATCTTGTTGCGTCCACAGAGCACAGAAGCATAGTAGTTCATCTGAGTCCTTGTCCAAAACTTCAGATGCCTCATTTGAGGCCTGTCATAAGGATTCTCTCCGATGAAATACATGCGTTCCTCAAAGAAATTCTCTTTCTGAAACTTTGGCCGCTTCGAGAATGGCAGGCGCTGAACTGGATTGAGATTGTGCTGAGGAATGGGAGGGGAAACAACCATGGCAGTCTCGGGGTTGAGCACAGTGAAGTCATTGTCAGGGACGGGAACATTTTCTTCAGCAGTTTCCTCAGGTTGAGGAATTTCTTGCTCTGGCTGAGCATCAGGCTGAGGAATTTCTTCTTCCTTCTCAGCTCGAGGAGTTTGGTCAGCCTGTTCAGTGGGAGGAGCCTGCTCAGACTGGACATTTTCTTCAGCTTGATTTTCATCAGCTGACTTTGTGGCAGACGCAGATTCATCAGCTGCTGTAGCTGAAGCTTGAGTAGTTTCTTTCTGAGGAATTTGAGGTTGAGGACTGTCATCAATCTGTATTTCCTCATCAGTATGCTCCTCAGAGGCAGCATCCTTCATTTCCTCATCTGCCCTTGTAGTATGGTCACTAATGACGACCATTTCATATGAAGGTGCAACATTAAGAGGCACCGGGTCCAGAGGGGCAGATTCTTCAGTTTCCTTGAGGCGTTTTGCCTCAATCTTTTCTTCTGCTGAGGAAGCTTTTCTTTTCTTCGCTTCCTTCTCAGCAGCTCTTGTCATTTTCGCGTCTGATGCAGACGGGATTAACTTCTTCACCTTTGAAGATTTTGGTGAAGGTGTTTTCTCAACAGATTCTTCAGCTGGCAGTGAGGAGCCAGCTGGAACAGAGTCATCAGCCTGCTTTGATGAAGCAGCTGGATCAGGAGCAGTTTCATCAGGGGTTGCACTTTCATCAGGAGCGGTCTCGGTGATGATTTCTTCAATAGCCGGCTCATCAGCACGACGCTCTTGGTGTTGTTCCTCAGCTTGAGGAATTTCCTCCTCATCAGGAGATGCATCTTTTGGCTGTTCAACCAGGGGCTGAGGAGTCGGTGCTGGTGGGGGGTGACATTTGTTGTAATCATCAACAGCACTAGTGGCTAGCTTGATGAAATTGCGTTTGATGCTTGTGCGGTCTGACAGTTTCTCACACTTGTCAGTCAAGACTTGCAGCTCTGCCTGGGTGGACACCAATGCTTCAGGCGTCAGCTTGAGAACATTTTGCCTGAGGAATTTCTCCTTTCTGGCCTTTGCAATCTTTGCCTGCTTGGCCTTCTGTTCCTTCCACTTGGCTTCGTTTATGAAGGTAGACACCATGTGGCTGACACCAGGAGGAAGTTTCAAATCATCAATGGGTGTGTTTGGGTCTTCATACCACACATTGATGAAGTCGAGGAGGACCTTGGGGTCCATCGCCAGAGGAATAGCACTGCCTGATGCTTATGCTACCCTTTCTTGCTTGTTCCTGATGATGGATTCCAGAGTTTCATCATCATATTCATCACTTCCATCTGATGCAGACGGGACTGTGATGATTTTGCTGGGGCTGGGCAGAGGTGCAGGTTCAGTTGTTGTCAAAGTCTTCAAAAGGGGTGTTGAAGACTTTGTCTCCGAGCTAGTTGCAGCTGGGAGTGAGGAGCTAGAGCTGGCAGTCGTAGTCTTCACGACTTTCTTCTGTACTGGCTTTGGAGGTGGAGCTGAGGACTTTGGTGTAGATGCGATTGGTGCTGAGGGTTTTGGCGCTGATGGTTTTGGTGTTGACGGTTTTGGAACCGAGGGTTTTGGAGCTGAGGGTTTGGTGACAGAAGTCTGTGCAAACTTCTCTTGGGGTTTTGAAGCTTTTGGCTTTGTTGGCACAGACTTTGGTTGAGGAATCTCGGAGCCTGAGGTTTCTGCTACTGAGGAATGAGCAGCACCGGAGGCAGCAGCTGAGGATTCATGAAATTTCTTCACTGCTGTTTCTGCTTGCTTCTTGAGCTTGGCCAGATGCCTTTCTTTTTCATCTGGGTAGTCATCAAGTGTCATAAGACTTGAGGGATGAGCTACTTGATGATCCTCAAGTGGGGCCCTTCTGCCAGGAGGCTTCAAAGCGAATTTCTTCACATATTTTGGAGTCACAAACCTGTACTCCTTCCACTCCTTTGCCCATCTGTGTTCAATTTTCTGCAGCCTAATCTTTCTTTTAGGCATAGTCTCAGGTTCATCATCAGGCGTGCAATAGTCCAGGTATATGTCATCAGGAATATCAACAGCTGTGTTCTGCTCCAGTTTCTTTCCTCCCTTCTGTTTCCTTTCTTCCTCCATTTTCTTCAGACGAGGAACTTTCTGAGGATTTTGAACTCTTGAGGATGCTGATGAGCCTTGAAGAGTTTCTTCCAGAAACGCTGCAAATGAGTTAATGTGATGAGAACCGAGAGATTCATCAGCTGACATGTGTGTACCTGTGAACAGAGTATAGTTGCGAGAAATTTGGAGAGGTCATATGCGTTCTCAGATTTGAAGAAAATGGAAAAGTTTGACAGTTTGAGGAATATAACCAGTGGTTGAGGAATTTGCTTAAGCATCCTGTTCTTGAGTTCCAGAGTTGTACAGATCCGAAAATTTGCACAATTGAGGAATCTCGTGAAAATCTTAGATGCTTAGCTAGTTTATCAATGATTGTGGAGATGGATAGTGTTTGAGGAATCATGTGCGCATCGTATCTTGAGGAAAAACAGATTTCACATGGGAGAGGTAAAATTTTAGATCTAATCTGTTGTAAAAATGGGATATAATTACCCTGGAAGGTGCGAACGAAGAACACAAAAAGGTGGTGTTGGAGAGGCTCTTCGATCAAGTGTCCAATGCACCCTAACTTGGCAGCAGAGGACGTCTACGGCGGCGGCGGACGTAGATGTTCCAACTCCGGCGTGATCCTGGCGGCGAGAAGGTTGAGGCAGTGAAGCTCTTCCTTGCCGGCGACAAGACTACCAGCGGTGGCGCTAGGGTTCGGTGTGCTGTGGCAGGAGAGCGATGAGGCGAAGAAGATGATACGAAGGGGGTTAAGGACATATTTATAGCCCGAAAGTTACTGTTTGGCGCAAAAGTTTCGGACCGAATAGCCCTTGCCTCTACGTCTCCGCAGGACACGTGTAGCTCCCGTACGATGCGGTGGAGATAGTGGAGATCGTGGCTATCCAATCGTGGGAAGTGGGGGTTCAGTTACTGTTCCTTTGAAGAAAACAATTTTTCAAAGATTTGAGGATTTTCGTTACAAAATCATCAGCTGACAAGGATGCAGTGAGGATTTTGAACAAAGTTTCAAGTAGAACGCATATGAAGAATTGAATAGACTGGATAAGTATAGCATAGAGGGAAAATAGGGTCCGATCACATTCACTTAGCAGAAACATCAACTTGAAGAAATAGCAATAAGTGAATGTTGTTGAGGACTAGAAATCACAGTCTACCTAGGCAAATGAAAGTCATCAAGTGTTTTTGAAGATTTTGCAATAGATCATCACAATGAAGAACAGTTGTTTTGAAGAAAAATGCATTGTGAGGAAATTGATCATTTGAAGAAAATCAACTTGAGGAATTTCACATTGGGCGGTGGCGTTGCCCACCATATAAGAATGTTGATTACAGACGCCGCGTACAATTGTCGTAGGGCCCTGAGAATCAATTTCTTCGTTAATTTCTTCACATTCAGAGTGACTTTCTTCATCGGTTGAAGAAAATTGTTTCATCATGTGTTGCACATCTAAGTCATCAACTTTGCATAAGTGTTAGGATGTGTGCATGTTTTTACAAAACATTCGAAGACTCTAAGATATTTAGCTCACACCGCAACTTGCAAAACCTTTTCTCATCCAAGGGCTTAGTGAAGATATCAGCCAGTTGATCATCAGTCTTCACATAGTCGATGAGGATATTGCCCTTGAGGACATGGTCCCGAAGAAAATGATGACGAATCTGGATGTGCTTGGTCTTCGAGTGCTGTACTGGGTTATAGGCAATCTTGATAGCACTCTCATTGTCACAGTAGAGAGGCACATTCTTCATGTTGATGCCGTAGTCCTTGAGGGTTTGCTTCATCCATAGTAATTGAGCACAGCAAGAACCAGCAGCAATGTACTCAGCTTCGGCAGTGGAGAGTGATACGCAGTTCTGCTTCTTTGAGGACCAGCAAACCAGTGATCTTCCGAGGAAATGGCATGTGCCAGAGGTTGACTTGCGATCCACACGGTCACCAGCATAGTCTGAATCAGAATACCCTACCAGATGAAGATTGGAGCCCTTGGGATACCATAATCCTAGTGTTGGTGTGTGAGCTAGGTATCGAAGAATATGTTTCACAGCCTTATGGTGTGATTCCTTCGGTTTTGCTTGAAAATGTGCACACATGCAAACACTAAGCATTATATCTGGCCTAGATGCACATAGATACAATAAAGAGCCAATCATAGAACGGTATACCTGCTGATCGAAATCTTTACCATTTTCATCAGTGCCGAGGTGACCGTTGGTAGGCATTGGAGTCTTGGCACCTTTGCATTCATGCATGTCAAATTTCCTCAGAACATCCTTGAGGTATTTCTCCTGTGATATGAAGATTCCATTGCTTTGTTGACGAATTTGAAGACCTAAGAAGAATTTCAGCTCCCCCATCATAGACATCTGATATTCTTCACTCATCATATAGGCAAATTCATCACTGTATCTTTTGTCAGTACAGCCAAATATGATATCATCAACATATATTTGACATACAAACAGTTCATTATCATAAGATTTTGTGAAAAGAGTTGGATCGAGTGAACCAGGTTTGAAGCCTTTCTTCATGAGGAATTCCTTCAATGTATCATACCATGCCCGAGGGGCTTGCTTGAGGCCATACAGAGCCTTTTTGAGTCTGAAGACTTTGTCTGGATTCTTTGGATCCTCAAAACCTGGGGGTTGAGCAACATATACTTCTTCCTCAAGCTTACCATTGAGGAATGCACTTTTCACATCCATTTGATATAATATGATGTTATGATGATTAGCATAAGCAAGTAGGATTCGAATAGCTTCAAGTCTAGCAACAGGTGCAAAAGTTTCGTCGAAATCTATTCCTTCAACCTGGGTGTAGCCTTGGGCTACAAGTCGTGCCTTGTTCCTCACCACTTGACCGTCCTCATCTTGCTTGTTTTGAAAAATCCACTTGGTGCCGATGATGTTATGCTTGCGAGGATCTGGTCGCTTGACGAGCTCCCATACGTCATTCAGCTTGAATTGAAGAAGTTCGTCTTGCACGGCTTGGATCCACTCCGGTTCCAGAAAAGCCTCAGCTACTTTTGAGGGTTCTGTGATGGATACAAAAGAAAAATGCCCACAAAAGTTAACTAAGTGTGAAGCTTTTGAGCGAGTGAGAGGACCTGGCGCGTTGATGTCGTTGAGGATTTTGTCAAGTTCTACTTCATTTGCAATCCTCGGATGAGCTGGTTGAGGATTTTGTCTGGGCTGAGGAAGTGGTGCTGTTGCAATTTCCTCAGGAGCATCTTCTTTTCTTTCATCAGCGATGGGGATTGTTTCTTCACCAATTTCCTCAGTGGGAACAATGTCTTCAGTAGGCTTAAGCTTTATTGCTTCCTCAGGAGACAGCTTATCTGGATCAGAAGGCAATTGCTCTCTTTGCGAGCCATTAGTTTCATCGAACCGCACATCTACAGTCTCAACGACTTTGTTGTGATAGTTGTTGAAGACTCTGTAGGTGTGCGAGTCCTTTCCATAACCGAGCATAAAACCTTCATGTGCCTTAGGTGCAAATTTCGAGCTATGATGAGGATCTCTAATCCAGCATTTTGCACCGAAGACTTTGAAATAACTTACATTGGGTTTCTTGTCAGTGAGGAGTTCATATGAGGTTTTCTTGAGCAATTTGTGAAGATATACCCTGTTGATGATATGGCATGCAATATTGATTGCTTCAGGCCAGAAGCGACGAGGAGTCTGATATTCTTCAAGCATAGTTCTCGCCATCTCAACCAGAGTCCTGTTCTTTCTTTCGACGACACCATTCTGCTGAGGAGTATAAGGAGCAGACAATTCGTGAGTAATACCAAGTTCATCAAGATAATCATCAAGACCAGTGTTTTTGAACTCGGTTCCATTATCACTCCTAATATGTTTGATCTTGATGTCGAAGTTCGTCGAGGCCCTTGAAGAAAATCGTTTGAAGATTTCCTGCACTTCAGTTTTATACACTATGATATGCACCCAAGTGTATCTGGAATAATCATCAACTATGACAAAGCCATATAGAGATGCTGCATTGGTTAGTGTTGCATAGTGTGTAGGTCCAAATAAATCCATATGAAGCAATTCAAATGGACGTGTAGTGGTCATGATGGTTTTGGAGGGATGCTTGGATCTGGTCATTTTCCCAGATTCACAAGCACCGCAGAGATGATCCTTGCGGAATTTGACTGATTCGATGCCAATGACATGCTTCTTCTTTGCAAGTGTGTGCAAATTCCTCATGCCTGCATGACCTAGTCTTCTGTGCCACAACCATCCTTCTGAGGTTTTTGCTAGTAAGCAAGTGGCTGGTTGAGGACCTGTAGAGAAGTCAACAATGTACAAATCCCCTCTTCTTACACCTTCGAAGACTTTGGATCTGTCAGATTCCATGATGACTACACATCTATATCTACCAAAGATAACAATCGTATCAAGATCACAAAGCATCGAGACTGACATGAGGTTAAAACCAAGGGATTCAACGAGCATTACTTTGTCCATATGCCTATCCTTGGAAATAGCTACTTTGCCAAGTCCCAATACCTTGCTTTTACCTTTATCAGCATATGTGATTTGCTTCAGAGGTGATGGAGTTAGTGGCATATTCATCAGTAGGCTTTTATCACCAGTCATGTGATGTGTGCAGCCACTATCGAGAACCCACTCAGTATTTTTGGGTTTGTCATCCTGCAGATGAATTAGTACAACTTACCATCTCATATGCTTCAAGTTTGAAGAATATGATACTAATTTCATCAGTTTAATGATTTCATCATAACAAAAATGTAAGGACGTGTGAAATATTTCTATTTCATCAATCATTAGCTTGCGTCCTATCAAGCATTTCCTCAGGTCTCCAGCAAATTCTTCAGATGATGATTTTCATCTGGAGACCTGTCCTGCAGAAGTGATTAGTTTGATTTCTTCACCAACCACATTTGAAGGGGTGGCAAAGCGTTCATCATCCTGCGAGCACCATATGAGAAAGGTGGCATTGAAGCTAATGCATTTCTCTTAACAGTAGGGGGTTAAAGTACTCATATGAGTATGCAGAGAACTGGTTTGAGGATTTATGAACATAATGATTTGAAGAATAGCGCTCATAATCATATTCCTTGTAGTTTCCCTGCTTGTTAGACGCATAAGCACGGGTATGAGCATAGTTTTGACCAGTTGAGGATTTTGATCCTCTTGAAGACTTTGGTCCTCCTGAGGAATTTGCTCTGGGGTTCAGATTCTTCAGAGGTGATGTCATGAGGACATTTACTTGAAGATTTTCAAGACAACTTTTGGGAACCCAGACTTTCTTCAGAGGAGGGCCATTCCTGCAGTTAGTTCCAACATATCGAGCAAATACTTCACCAGATTGATTTTTGAACAGTTTATAGTTGGAATCAAGTGACTCATCCGAGGAATAGGATAATTCACATAAGAAGCCAGTTAGATTAGATGGATCAAAAGGAGGCCCAGTAGCAGCAACCCATGAGGTTTTGGGATACTGCTCAGGTTTCCAATAAGATCCATCAGCATTCAATTTCCTCTCCAAGGCAATTCCTTCTTTCCTCGGGTTCCTGTTCAAGATCTTCTTTTTGAGCACATCACAAAGGATTTGATGTCCTTTGAGGCTTTTGTACATGCCTGTCACGTACAATTCCTTCAACCCTGCATTTTCATCAGTGACATTTGTGTTTTCCTCAAGTGAGGAAATAGACACAACAGGTGCAGTTGAAGTATTTGTAGCAGTGGTAGCATTTGAAGATTCTGGTGAAGAATTAGCAGTTTCACGATCAATGCATTTAATACATGGAGGAATAAATTCAACTTGACTAGCGCTGATCTGTTGAGCTAGTAATGAATCATTTTCCATACGAAAATCATCATAAGACATCCTCAGCTTCTCAAGATCAAGCTTCCTTTGAAGAAATTCGTAGGAAAGCTTCTCATGATCAGTGAGGAGTGTATCATAACGATCCTGAAGAATATCAAATCTAGACTGAAGATTTTTCATGTCATCAGCGAGGATTTGATTAAGATTCATTTCATCATTCAACAGATCATCACTTTTGTCTAGCAGTTTTTGAAGCTTTTCCAGAGCAGTTTGTTGTTTAGTGGCAATGATGGCAAGTTTACTGTAACTGGGTTTTTTGTAATCATCATGTTCACAGTCACTTGAATCAGATGAGGAGGCATTATGTGATACCTTTGAACCTTTTGCCATGAAGCAATAGGTTGGAGCGAAGTCATCAGCATAGTCATCAGTATGGATGGTGCACTCATTTTCTTCAAGATTGAAGATTGACTTGCTCACGAAATTGGTTGCTAGTGCAAGACTAGCCTGTCCGGATTCTGAATCTTCTCCAGAGCCTTCTTCATCATCACATTCTTCTGATTCTGCCTCGGAATCCATTTCCTTGCCAATAAGTGCCCGAGCCTTTCTGAAGCTAGTCTTCTTGTGTGAGGAGGACTTTGAAGATGAGGATTTTGAAGATTTCTTTTTCTTCTTTGAGTCATCAGAACTGTCATCCTTGTATTTCTTCTTCTTTGATTCCTTTCCCCAGCGAGGACAATCAGCAATGTAATGACCTGATTTCTTGCACTTGTGACAGGTCCGTCTCTTGTAGCCCTCAAATGCAGATTCTGATTTCCTCATGTCTCTTCTTGATGATTTACCGAACTGGCCTCGTCGTGTAAATCTCTGGAATTTCCTCACAAGCATTGCAAGTTCCTGACCAAATTCTTCAGGGTCACAACTGTTGTCATCTGTGTCTTCTTCAGATGAGGAAATTTCTCTTGCCTTCAGTGCACGTGGTCTGGAATAGCTTTGTCCATATAGATCTCTCTTTTCTTCTAGCTGGAATTCATGAGTATTTAGCCTTTCGAGGATATCAACAGGATCTAGCATCTTGTAGTCTGGTCTTTCTTGAATCATCAGAACTAAAGTGTCAAATGAAGAATCCAAAGATCTCAGCAGTTTCTTCACAACTTCGTGATCAGTGATGTCTCGAGCTCCCAGTGCTTGCAGTTCATTTGATATGTCAGTGAGGCGATCAAAGGTGTCTTGGCAGCTTTCATTGTCATGTCTCTTGAAGCGATTGAAGAGATTGCGAAGAATATCAAGACGAGAGTCGCGTTGGGTTGATACTCCTTCATTTACCTTGCACAGTCTCTCCCAGATCAGTGTTGCAGAGCCTAAGGCACTTACTCTTCCAAACTGGCCAGGGCTCAGATGACCACAGATGATGTTCTTCGCTTGAGAATCGAGTTGCTTGAATTTCTTCACATCAGCTGCAGTGACATTGGCAGAAACGAGGGGAACGCCATTTTCCACAATATAGCAGAGATCATTGTCAATAGCTTGTAGATGCATTTGCATTTTGTTTTTCCAAAAGGGAAAGTTCTTTCCCTCGTAGGTAGGACATGCTGCAGTCACCTTAAACATGCCTGCAGTCGACATAACTAAAACTCCAGGTGGTTAAACCAAAATCACACAGAACAAGGGAGTACCTTGCTCTGATACCAATTGAAAGTGCGTTATATCGACTAGAGGGGGGGGTGAATAGGAGATTTTTAGAATTTCATCACCGAGGAAATTCCTTTTGAGGAAATTCCTCACTGATGACTAACTTACAGCGGAAACAGTTAAGGATCAGCCGTGCAATCGTTCACAGCAGCAGTATTGCAGAGTGAAGATTATGAAAAGCAGATTGCACAGTAAGCAGGCACGCAGAATACAGATGATGATTAACTCAAGTGAAGAATTTGGGGTTGAGGAAATTCAGAGAAAGTCTTCAGCAAATTCTTCAAACAGTCACAGTGAATGTCATCAACACATAATACAGAGAATGTAAAGAGTTGAGGAATTAGAACCCGATTCTTGGTGAAGACTGTTGTTGATGACCCAGTTCCAACTGTTGTGACAGTTGTACATCTGGTTTGGAGCGGGTTGGTATTGAAACCAAAGGACACCCAGTCCCGGGATACACAGTCCCTACCGTATTCTCCTTGAGCTAAGGACACACAGTCCTCGCCCAACACTCATGGTAAGTCTTCAGGGCAGACTTCCAAACCCTCACAAACTCGGTCACCCGGCGATCCACAATTGACTGCTGGATTGCTCTAGACCATGACGCCTAACCGTCTGGAGGATGCACAGTCCTCAAAGGTAAAAGGCTTCAGTCCCACACAGGAACAACTTCTTCAGTGATGCTCAATCACTAGGTTTGGTTAGTGGTTTCGGTGGGTGGTGTATTTCCTCACTGATGATTTACTCTCGAAAGCTCTGAGGAATTTGGGTTGCTCTTATAACAAGTGTCAGTTTATAACGGAGCAGCCAACCAGCTAGTGGTTGTGGGGGGCGGCTATTTATAGCCTGAGAGCATCCCGACATGATTTGACATTAATGCCCTTAAATAATATGACCGTTGGAGTGGATAAGATCAGTGACTTGGCGTGGCTTATCGAAACGGTCGGGACCCTCAACTGTGAGAGTCCTCATGTCACTCATATTCCTCACTTGAGGCTTTTGGTAGGATTTGGCTTGGGTTGAGCATCATGAGGAAATCCATTCCATAGTGTTACTTTGACCCCCTTTAACAGTACGGTGTTCCTATTCATCAAATGCGAAGAAGGTAAAACAAGAAACGTAAATCTTCATGCTTCAATTTCTTCAGAACGATTTTCTTCAGGAACCACTGATCTTCTCAATATCAATATCTTCATGAGGAATATCAATTTCATCGCAAATTCTTCGCGATTCATTTCTTCAGCTTCAGACCAATTTCTTCAACTGAAGACATATATTTTTAGGGGTCGATATTCTTCAAATATCTCAAACTCCTCAATGACTTATAGATCCTGTGTGCACTCATAAACACATTAGATACTTAACCTATAAGTCTTCAAACCACCAAAATCACTAAGGGGCACTAGATGCATGATGGATAGCGGTCGACGTGTGGAGTAATAGTAGTAGATGCAGAAAGTATCGGTCTACTTGTTTCGGACGTGATGCCTATAGAAACAATCATTGCATAGAAATCGTCACGACTTTGCGCGGTTCTATCAATTGCTCTACAGTAATTTGTTCATCCACCATCTACTTGCTTTCATGAGAGAAGCCACTAGTAAACACTATGGCCTCCGGGTCTATTCACATCCATCGTTTACACCTCCGCTTTTACTTTGCTTTGTTACTTTGTTGCTTTAAGTTCTCACTTGGCAAACAATCTATTAGGGATTGACAACCCCTTCATAGCGTTGGGAGCAAGTTTTTGTGTTTGTGCAGGATCTTGAGATACTCCTCCACTGGATTGATACCTTGGTTCTCAAACTGAGGGAAGTAGTTACCACCGCTACGCTACATCACCCTTTCCGCTTCGAGGGAACACCAACGCAAGGCTCCAAGGCCACATGGGAAATCCTTTGCATACTTTCCTAGGAAGTCCCTTAAGGTGTAGCCGCAGCAGAAGGATCAAGCCAAGTATTCTCCCGTCGACGTGCCTATTTCTGGCGCCATTGGAAGGTCTTTTGTTGTAGTAGCAGAAGTATTTCTGGCGCCGTTGCCGGGGAGGAGAAATCAAGATCTATCCAAGTAGGTCTCACAAACTCTTCTCTTGCATTTACTTTTGTTGCCAGTTGCCTCTCGTTTTCCTCTCCCCCACTTCACATTTGCCGTTTCCATTTGCCTTTCTTCTTTTGCCTTTTTCATTCGCCCTTTTCTCTCGCTTGCTTTCTGTTTGGTTGTGTGCCATGTGCCTTCAGTATGCTTACATCTTCGCTTGCTGAAAATCTAGTGATATGGATCCTCATCCACTAGCTAGTCTCTTTAAGAGACCCACTATTGTTGAAAGAATTGCTAGTGAGTTGAGGACACTTAACTATCTTTATGGAGTTTTGCTTGAGAGGCGTAAATCTGAAAATTCTGTGGAAGAAAATTATGAAGTGATTCACGAGGGTTCCTCGGATGAAAAGCATGATTGCAATGGTTTCACTATAAATTCTATTAGTTACAATCATGCTAAAAATATGCAAAACCCTAAGCTTGGGGATGCTAGTTATGCTATGTCCACTACTTGTTCCAATAATCATGATTGGGGTGATGATCTTTCTTATGATCTTGAAAATTTGTTCAAACCTCATGATGAATATGATATTTGCAACAATATTGAAAGTGGGATTGGAGAAGTCATGCCTTTATTTGATGACAATCCCACTATTTTAGAAGAGCGTCAACTTTGCATGCATGTGGATCATGACAAGAATATCCTATGTGATAGCTACATTGTTGAATTCGAATTTGATCCCACATGTAATTGCTATGAGAGAGGAAAATATTGTGGTAGAAACTTTCATGTTACCCAATTACCTCTCGTTATGTTGAGATTGCTATAGTCACTTTCTTCTTCCTTGCATTTGGCAACTATTGGTTGTCTTGACAATCTGTTTTCCTATAAAATGCCTATGCATAGGAAGTATGTTAGACTTAGATGTGATTTTCACATGCTTTATGATGCTCTCGTTGTGCTTCAATTCTTGTCTTTTATGTGAGCATCATTGAATGCCTAGCTAAGGGCGTTAAACAAAAGCGCTTGTTGGCAGGCAACCCAACGAATCTATCCTTTTTCTTTCTGTTTTGTGTTTTCCACACTTTCATAATTCTGTTATGATTGTGTTTTTTGTGTTTCTTTTTGCGTTTGTGCCAAACAAAACCGTTATGATTAGTCTTGGGGATGATCATTTGGTCATGCTGGAAAAGACACAAACTTTCTGCTTACCAAAAGAATTTTCATTTTTTTCTGTAAGAGCTTTTGAGTTGATTATTTTTGCTGCTGATTGCTACGCAAATTATTCAGGCTGTCGTAATTTTTCAGAATTTGTGAAGT
This sequence comes from Hordeum vulgare subsp. vulgare, assembly GCF_904849725.1. Classification (NCBI taxonomy): domain Eukaryota; kingdom Viridiplantae; phylum Streptophyta; class Magnoliopsida; order Poales; family Poaceae; genus Hordeum; species Hordeum vulgare. The sequence goes on from NC_058520.1 coordinate 520,899,714, forward strand.
ACCAGAGGTATACGAAATATACAGATTGCTACAGACTGGTCTGCTGTTAACAGATTTCGTTTTTGTTGTGTTGGTTGCTTATTTTGATGAAACTATGGATAGTATCGGGGGGTATTAGCCATGGAAGATTGAAAGTACAGTAACCCAACATCAGCAAAAGTAGAATTTAAGTTTGCTACAGTACCTAAGGAAGTGGTGGTTTGCTTTCTTGTACTAATGTTATCACGAGTTTCTGTTTAAGTTTCGTGTTGTGAAGTTTTCAAGTTTTGGGTGAAGTTCTTATGGACAAAGAGATAAAGACTGGCAAGAGCTCAAGCTTGGGGATGCCCAAGGCACCCCAAGAGATTCAAGTATGCCGTAAAAGCCTAAGCTTGGGGATGCCCCGGGAAGGCCTCCCCTCTCTCGTCTACAATCCATCGGTAACGTTACTTGGGGCTATATTTTTATTCACCACATGTTATGTGTTTTTGCTTGGAGCGTCTTGTATCGTAGGAGTCTTTTATTTTTGTTGTGTCACAATCATCCTTGCTGCACACCTAGAGAGAGACATGCACTCACCGTGATTTTGTCGAGCTTCACTTATATCTTTTGGTAGACAATTCAGCTCACATGTGCTTCACTTATACCTTTTGAGCTAGATACTTTTGCTCTATGTGCTTCACTTATATCTTTTAGAGCGCAGCGGTGCGTGGCTTGGTAGTTGATCTATGCTTTGAAAGTAGTCTCAAAATGGGTAGTTATCCAAAGGGATATGAAACTTCCACCTTCATGTGCATTGAATAGTTATAGAAGTTTGATTCATCTCAATTAGTTTTGAGTTGTGGTTATGGTAATATTGAAGTCATGCTAGTAGGGTGTTGTGAATCTAGAAATACTTGTGTTGAAGTTAGTGATTCCCGTCGCATGCACGTATGGTGAACCTCTATGTGATGAAATCTGAGCATGATTAGTATATTGATTGTCATCCTTTGCGTGGCGGTCGGGATCGCGCGATGGTTTATACCTACCAACCCTTCCCCTAGGAGTATGCGTTGAATGCTTTGTTTCGATTACTAATAAAACTTTTGCAACAAGTATATGAGTTCTTCATGACTAATGTTGAGTCCATGGTTTAGATGCACTTTCACCTTCCACCATCACTATCTTCTTAGTGCCGTTCAACTTTTGCCGGTGCACAAAACCCACCATTAGCCTCCCTCAAAACAGCCACCATACCTACCTATTATGGCCTTTTCAAAGTCATTCTGAAATATATTGCCATGCAACTACCACCATGACATGTGCCACCACGTCTACTTTGCCTTTGCACAATCGTAAAATAGCTAGCATGATGTTTCCATTGATGTCTATGCCATGCTAGATCATTGCCACGGTACACTACCGAAGGCATTCCATATAGAGTCATCGTTGCTCTAAGTTTTGAGTTGAAAGTGTGATGATCATCATTAATGGAGCATTGTCCCATGTGAGGAAATAAAAGAGGCCAAAGAAGCCCAAAAAAAAGAGGCCAAAGATCCCACCAAAATAATAAAAAAATGAAAGAAAAAGAGAGAAGGGACAATGCTACCACTTTTTCCACACTTGTGCTTATTAAAGAACCATGATCTTCATGATTGAGAGTCTCTCGTTTTGTCACCACCATATAGCTAGTGGGAATTTTTCATTATATAACTTGGCTTGTATATTCCAATGATAGGCTTCCTCAAAATTGCCTTAGGTCTTCGTGAGCAAGCAAGTTGGATGCACACCCACTAGTTTTCTTTAAGAGCTTTCGCATACTCGTAGCTCTAGTGCATCATTTGTATGGCAAACCCTACTCATTCACATTGATATCTATTGATGAGCATCTCCACAGCTCATTGATATGCCTAGTTAATGTGACTATCTTCTCCTTTTTTGTCTTGCAACCTCCACTACATTCCACACCATCTATAGTGCTATAACCATGGCTCACGCTCATGTATTGCATGAGAGTTGAAAATGTTTGAGAAAGTAAATGTGTGAAACAATTACTTGGCCAATACCGGGGTTGTGCATGATTTAAATTCGTTGTGCAATGATGATAGAGCATAGCCAGACTATATGCTTTTGTAGGGATAACTTTCTTTTGGCCTTGTTATTTTGAAAGTTCATGATTACCTTGCTAGTTTGCTTGAATTATTATTGTTTCCACGTTAATAGCAAACTGTTGTTTTGAATCTAATGGACCTGAACATTCATGTCACATAAGAGGAATTACAAAGGACACCTATGCTAGGTAACATGAAAGCATAAAAAATTCATTCTTATCACTTCCCTACTCGAGGACGAGCAGGAGTTAAGCTTGGGGATGCTTGATACGTCTCAAACGTATCTATAATTTTTGATGGTTTCACGCTGTTATCTTGTCTTCTTTGGTTGTTTTATGTACCTTTTATATCTTTGTTGGGACTAACTTATTGATTCAGTGCCAAGTGCCAGTTCTTGTTTTTTCCGTGTTTTTGACTCTTTTCAGATCTGATTTTGGAACGGAGTCCAAACGGAATAAAAACCCCGAAATGATTTTTTTTCTGAATGGAAGAAGACCAGGGGGTCTTTGGGCCAAGCCAGGTGGGCTCGAGGGAGCCCACAAGCTCCCACCACGCCACCAGGGGGGAGGCGGCAGTGGGCAAGCTTCTGGCCTCCCTGGCCGCCCCCTGACCTAGGTCTTTGGCCTATAAATTCCCAAATATTCCGCAAAAAATCAGGGGAGCCTCGAAAATACTTTTCCGCCGCCGCAAGCTTCCGTTTCCGCGAGATCTCATCTGGAGACCCTTCCCGACACCCTGCCGGAGGGGACTTTGGAGTTGGAGGGCTTCTTCATCATCATCATTGCCCCTCCAATGACTCGTGAGTAGTTCACTTCAGACCTACAGGTCCGTAGTTAGTAGCTAGATGGTTTCTTCTCTCTCTTGGATCTTCAATACAAAGTTCTCCATGATCTTCATGGAGATCTATCCGATATAATCTTCTTTGGCGGTGTGTTTGTCGAGATCCGATGAATTGTGGATTTGTGATCAGATTATCTATGATATATATTTGAGTCTTTGCTGATTTCTTATATGCATGATTTGATATCCTTGTAAGTCTCTCCGAGTCTTGGGTTTTGTTTGGCCAACTAGATCTATGATTATTGCAATGGGAGAAGTGCTTGGTTTTGGGTTCTACCATGTGGTGACCTTTCCCAGTGACAGTAGGGGCAGCAAGGCACACATCAAGTAGTTGCCATCAAGGGTAAAAAGATGGGGGTTTTATCATTGGTTTGAGATTATCCCTCTACATCATGTCTTCTTGCTTAAGGCGTTACTCTGTTCTTATGGACTTAATACACTAGATGCATGTTGGATAGCGGTCGACGTGTGGAGTAATAGTAGTAGATGCAGAAAGTATCGGTCTACTTGTTTCGGACGTGATGCCTATAGAAACAATCATTGCATAGATATCGTCGCGACTTTGCGCGGTTCTATCAATTGCTCGACAGTAATTTGTTCACCCACCGTCTACTTTCTTTCATGAGAGAAGCCACTAGTAAACACTACGGACCCCGGGTCTATTCACATCCATCGTTTACACCTCCGCTTTTACTTTGCTTTGTTACTTTGTTGCTTTTAGTTCTCATTTGGCAAACAATCTATAAGGGATTGACAAACCCCTTCATAGCGTTGGGAGCAAGTTTTTGTGTTTGTGCAGGATCTTGAGATACTCCTCCACTGGATTGATACCTTGGATCTCAAGCTGAGGGATGTACTTACCACCGCTACGCTACATCACCCTTTCCGCTTAGAGGGAACACCAACGCAAGGCTCCAAGGCCACGGGGGAAATCCTTTGCATACTTGCCTAGGAAGTCCCTTAAGGCGTAGCCGCAGCAGAAGGATCAAGCCAAGTAGTCTCCCGTCGACGTGCCTATTTCTGGCGCCATTGGAAGGTATTTTGTTGAAGTAGCACTGCCACATACTCAGCTTCGGTGGAGGATAGTGAGAAACAGTTCTGCTTCTTTGAAGACCAACTTACCAGTGAACGACCAAGGAATTGACATCCTCCAGAGGTTGACTTCCTCTCCACACAGTCTCCTACCCAATCTGAGCCAGAATAGCCCACTAGGTTGAAGTTTTCTCCTTTGGGATACCATAGACCAAAGTTTGGGCTATGAGCCAAATATCGAAAGATTCGTTTGACAGCCATATAATGGCTTTCCTTTGGTGCATATTGAAACCATGCACAAATCCCTACACTCAACATGATATCCGGTCTAGATGCACAAAGATAAAGGAGGGATCTAATCATGGAGCTATATACCTTTTGATCCACTGCTTTACCATTGGGATTACTGTCAAGCTTGCATCTTGTTGGCATGGGAAACTTGACCGGCTTGACATCCTCTAGCTCAAACCTCTTGAGCATGTCTTGAGTGTACTTGGCTTGTTTGATGAAGATCCCTTCTAAGCCTTGTTTGATCTCGAACCCAAGGAAGAACTTCAACTCACCCATCATAGACATCTCAAATTTCTCGGTCATTAGTGCAACAAATTCTTCATTGAAAGATTCGTTAGGAGAACCAAAAATGATATCATCAACATATAGTTGGCATATGAACAAATCCCCTTTGACCCTCTTAGTAAAAATAGTGGGATCAATCTTCCCAATTTCAAACCCACGATCTTGTAACAACTCACTAAGATAATCATACCACGCACGTGGGGCTTGTTTAAGGCCATAGAGTGCCTTATTGAGTTTGTACACATGATTGGGGAGCTTGGGATGTTCGAACCCCAGGGGTTGTTTGACATAGACCAACTCATTTAAAGGACCATTAAGAAAGGCACTTTTCACATCCATTTGTTGCAATTTGAAATTATGATGAGAAGCAAATGCAAGTAGCATGCGAATAGATTCTAGACGAGCAACAGGGGCAAAGGTTTCACCGTAGTCGATACCCTCGACTTGGGAGTAGCCTTGAGCCACCAATCTTGCCTTGTTTCGAATCACAATCCCATTGGCATCTTGCTTGTTTTTGAAGATCCATTTGGTCCCGATGACATTATGTTCCTCCTTTGGCCTTGGCACTAAATCCCAGACTTGATTACGCTCAAAGTTGTTGAGTTCTTCATGCATGGCCATAAGACAATCCTCATCATCGAGCGCTTCCTGTACCTGTTGAGGTTCAGAATACAAAACAAACGCGTGATGCTCACAATAATTCCAAATTTGTTGACGAGTGGATACTCCCCTTTTCAAACTACCAAGTACATTCTTCATAAGATGTGACTTGACTCTCAGCTTGTTCGCAATCTTGGCTGCGCGACGCTCCAAGAGTTCTGCATTGGATAACTGGGGAGCATCGACTTGATTGCCTTGCTTGCCCTTGCGTTTTGATCCTCCCTTGGCACCAGTAGCCTTCTTAGGCGGCGTAGAAGGAAATTGAGAGACAACATCCTAATCAACTTGATCTTCGACTTGAGCAGGTTCACTGGTTTGTCCTTGTTCTTGTGGTTGCTCTTGATCTTGATCTTGTGCTTCTATTTGGTCTGGATCATGTAGTTGCACTTGATCTTGATCTTGAGCAGGTTCGGAACCTTGGGTAAGTGCTTGTACATCATGGGACACATCACCATCTTTGGGAAATTGATCTTGTTCTTCATTTTGATCAACTTGTTGAGGGTCTTCTATTTGTTCATCGGAAGCGTGTGGGGCTTGTGAGGATGATGGCTCCACTTGAGTAAAGCATTGTCCTTCTCCTTCGGCCACAAGGGGTTCCTCAATGGGGAGTATTTGACCAATACCCATTCTTCTTATGGCTTGGGGAGGAATTTCATCACCTACATCACAAAGACCACTTTGCTCCACTTGGGAGCCATTATTTTCATCAAACTCCACGTTACATGTCTCCTCAATGAGTCCGATGGACTTGTTGAGGACACGGTAAGCATGAGAGTTTGTAGCATAACCAACAAAGATGCCCTCATGTGCTCTAGAATCAAATTTAGCTAAACGTGTACCTTTCTTGAGAATAAAACACTTACACCCGAATACCCATAAGTACTTGAGATTGGGTTTGTTTCCGGTGAGAATCTCATATGGGGTCTTGTTCAAGCCTTTGCGGATATAGAGCCGATTGGACGCATGACATGCTGTGTTGATGGCTTCGGCCCAAAACTTATATGGAGATTTGAATTCCGCCATCATTGTTCTTGCAGCGTCCATCAATGTCCGGTTCTTCCTTTCCACCACACCATTTTGTTGAGGGGTATATGGTGCCAAATATTGATGTTTTATTCCCTCATCACCTGGAAACTCATCCAAGGTGTAGTTCTTGAACTCGGTGCCGTTGTCACTTCTAATCATCAAAATCTTTGCTTCATGTTGACGTTGAGCTTCATTAGCAAAGTTGATAACAGTTTGTTGAGTGTCACTCTTCCTCTTAAAGAAATATACCCAGGTGTATCTTGAGTAATCATCAACAATCACCAAGCAGTACTTTCTGCCCCCAAGACTATCAAATGATGGGGGACGAAGAGATCCATATGAAGGAGCTACAACAGTCTTTTAGTGTAAATGAGAGTCGTTGGACGATGAGCAGTTTCATGAATCTTTCCTTCAATGCAGGCACTGCAAGCACGATCTCTGGCAAAACTCACATTCGTTAGTCCACGAATATGGTCCCCTTTGAGGATACTTTGCAAAGATCTCATATAGACATGAGCTAGTCGGTGATGCCAAAGCCAGCCCACGTCAACTTTAGCCATTAGACAAGTCGCAGTCTTAGCGGGTCGCTTTGAAAAGTTCACCACATAGAGACCATTTTCGACATATCCAACATAGGCTACTTTAAGAGTCTTGCTCCACAAAAGGACCACAATATCAAGATTAAAGAATGTGGAAAAGCCCATAATTGCAAGTTGACGAACCGAAAGTAAATTGTAAGCAAGGGACTCAACAAGCATGGCCTTCTCAATAGATTACTCTTGAGAGATGACCACCTTACCAAATCCCAATACCTTTGACGATGATGCATCGGCGAATTGTACATGGGTGGGCATAGATGGGGAAGGATGCACATCCACCACCAAGTCCTTGCTTCCGGTCATATGATTTGTTGCTCCACTATCGAGCAACCATGACACCCCACCGGAAGCAAACTCCTGCAATAGATCAAGGCTTGGTTTTAGGTACCCATTTTTGAATGTGTCCTTTAATGTTAGAGACAAGGGTCTTAGGAACCCAAATAGCACATTCAATGAACTCATAGTAAGAACCAACAAATCTGGCATAAACATGCCCATCACCAGCACGACATAAAACATAGGAATGATTGAGTTTGCCGGCTGCGTTGGTAGGAATGGTTTTGCCCTTCTTGACGCTCCCATTTTCCACCTTGTTCATGTTCACCTCATGAGTCCCTTCGCCCTCTTTGACAAAGATCTCCATGAGGGTGGGGGATCGATTGTTCTGTTCTTCCTTTTTCTTTTGGACTTGGATGTAAGTTCAAGTCCCTCCTTTCCTACCACACCCCTTTGATTGCTCAAAAGGTCGTTCAGGTTCTTCTTGCCTTGGATGCATGACACAAGGCCCTTCTCAAGTTTATCCTTCAACTTGGCATTTTCCTCCACAAGATGTACATGCTCACAACAAGGGTTAGTTGTACGAGCATTATCAATTAAAAAAAGGAGGGCAAGTAGAGATTTCCTTGGTAAGCTTTGCTTGGAGTTGATCATGAGACTCTTTCAGGGAGAAATGACTACCTTTCAAGACCTTGTGAGCCTTGTCAAGTGTGTCAAACTCCACTTTGAGTCTGTCATGGTCAACCCCAAGAGCATCCTTTTCAGACTTAAGCATACGAGTAAGCACATTAGCATGATCTAGTTTATTTTGCAATTTAGCGCAGTCATCGTTGTATGACTCCTCAGGAGCCAAACGAAGAGTGCGCTCCTTTTCTAGTGCAATAGATAGTTCAGCAATCTCATCGGCATAGTCGCGACTATGTCCTTGCATCTCGGAGATGGTCTCCTCATGAGACTCGATGAGGTCATTAGCCTCACCTAGTTGTTCCAAAAGAGCAACAAAGTGCCTTTTGGTTTCTCCTTTGATAGTACACAGAAATTTGTCAAGATCATGCTCATTAAGTTCCACAACATCACTATCATCAACACAATTCAACAATGAGGGAGCACTAGTGATGTTGGTCTTAATGTTGGGTGTTACCTGATCGATACCTTTGGCCATGAGGCACTTGGCAATGTGATTATCATTGGGGGAGTTGAAGAGAGACACATTCTTGGGAGAAGGGGTGGCAATAGCGACAGTCGCAGTTGCCACCATATCATCATCATCATCATCGGAGGGGTACTCTTCAAGCGCCACCATGCCCTTTGGATGGGGTTTCTTGACAAAGTTGTTCTTGCTTGGGAATGAATTTGTTTTGTCTTTGCGAATGAGCTTGCCTCCGTTGTCTTCCCTCTTCTCATGGGGACATTCTGCCACGAAGTGGCTCACATTATCACAGTTATAGCATGTGCTCACTCGTTGCTTGGGTTTGAACCCACTGGAGTTGTTCTTGGTGAAGTTGGGTCTTGAGTTCCTCTTGTTGCCCCAGAATTGCCTTGACGCAAGAGCCATGTGCTCGTGATAAGCATACTTAGTGTCTTCAGGGCAGCTCTCCTCTTCCTCATCCTCTTCTTCTTCTTTAGAAGCAACCTTTTCCTTTAAAGCAAGGTTAGGTGAAGTTTTCTTTGATGGAACTCGAGCAAGTGCATTGTCAGCGATCTCGTTCATGATTGACATTGCAATGAATTCATCCAACACCTCACTGGAAGACAAGGAGTGGAAATCTGGTCGTTGGCGAATGACTGATGACATGGCTTTGTTGAAAGGCATGATGGCCTTGAGAAACTTGCGCTTGATCCATGTGTCATCCACATCCTTGCTCCCATGATCCTTGAGAGCAACAACAATAGCAGTCACCCTTCGATAGAGATCACGAGGGTCCTCATCTTCCTTCATCACAAACTCATCAGCCTTATCAAGTACCACTTCATAGTTTGACCGTTGAATGCTTGAGCTTCCCTTGTACAGCACCATAATGTGCTCCCAACAGTCCTTGGCCAGAGTGAAGGGGCACAAGTGAGGAAGATCTTCAGGAGGTACTGCAGACTGTAGAATAAACAATGCGGAGTGATTATTTTGATTGTTCGCTTCTTCTCTTGGAGTGAGGTTGCTTGGGTCATGAGGATAGTAGCCTTGCTCGATGATTCTCCATAAATTTGTTGAGCTGTGATTCAAATGAGACTTAATAGAAAACACCCAGTTAGCAAAATCACCTTTAACAAGCTTAGGAGGAGGACCAACAGGGTTAAGACGCGGTGTGGGAACAGGTCCTCCATAGACCATGGGAGGTGGAACTGAGGCATAGGTTCCAGTCCCATCCTTTTCGAGAGGAGAGGAAGGTTGCATGCCTTTAGCCGCTTCCTTAGAGGAATTGGCCTCCGAATCTGTGTTGGCGGGTTTAACCACCAACGCCGGTTCGGGTGAACTTTTAATTCCCTCAATTAACTCTTTAAGCATGGTTTTGACTTCGTTCGTCAAGGACGTCTTGAGGGCGGCCATAGCCGTATTCAAGTCGTCCCTTGTGACCGAAGTCAAGTCCATGGCCTCGGGTTGCACATGGGGAACTCCCTCTTCACCTTCCATACTCTTCGGGTGGTGAAACCCTTAATAAAGAGACGTGGCTCTGATACCAATTGAAAGGATCGATATGGTTGACTAGAGGGGGGGTGAATAGGCAACTACCAACTTGTAGCTTTTCTTAATAAATAAGGATTAGCAATCATAAAGGTTCTCTAAAATGACACTAGGTGAGCAACCTATATGATGCTACTTACAACGAGTAAAGAAGCACGTAAGAGATACTCTACAACAACAACAAATACAAAGTAAATGTAAGAGATAACCACAAGTGGAACCAATGAAGACCAGGATGTGTTACCGAAGTTCCTTCCCTTTGACAGGAAGTACGTCTCCGTTGGAGCGGTGTGGAGGCACAATGCTCCCCAATAAGCCACTAGGGCCACCGTATTCTCCTCACGCCCTCGCACAATGCAAGGTGCCGTGATTCCACTATAGGTGCCCTTGAAGGCGGCGACCGAGCCTTTACAAACAAGGTTGGGGCAATCTCCACACAAAGCTTGGAGGCTCCCAACAAGACCACGGAGCTTCACCACAATGGAATGTGGCTCCGAGGTGACCTCAACCGTCTAGGGTTCTCAACCACGCAAGAGTAACAAGATCCGCAAGGGATTAGTAGGGGGAATCAAAAATCCTTTGGTGGAAGTGTAGATCAAGGCCTTCTCAAGCAATCCCTAGAAAATCAACAAGGTTGATTGGCTAGGGATAGAGATCGGGCTAAAATGAGCTTGTGGAGCAACAATGGAGCTTAGAGGGGTTAAAGGTGAGCTCTAGGAAGAAGAAGATACCTTTATATAGTAGGGGGCAGATCCGCCCGTTGCCCACCTACCACATAAATGTACGAGCGGTACTACCGCTCCTGGAGCGGTATTACCGCTCAGCTTCTCACCAACCACGGTAGTACCGGGGTACTACCATGCCACCACCTCCTTGGAAAAGTATGCGAGAAAAAGCCCGTCGGCGCGGTAGTAAATTAATACTACCGCACCGAGGGCGGTAGTACCGCCCTTGGAGCGGTAGTAAAAAACTACTACCGTACTTCGGGCGGTAGTGCCGCTCCTGGAGCGGTAGTAAAAGTTTACTACCGCACCTGGGGCGGCAGTACCGCTCTTGGAGCGGTAGTAAAAATTTACTACCGCTCTAAGAGCGGTACTACCGCTGGTACAGCGGTACTACCGCTTACCCTTTTCGCATAGGCATAGAAAACACATATTGGGGCTCCATTGAGGCCAAAATATAGGTGGGTTCATGAAGTGTGTGCGTGAGGATTCCACCCAAACCTTTCCGACGCGGACCCCCTCTTAATAAGAAGACTTTCCTATGACTCAAACTAGGAAGAGAAACGTAGAAGAAAATCCGTCTTTGAGAACCTCCGGAGGGCGTCGAGTCATCTTGTGCCTAGAAGAGAATATTCTCAAATGCTCAGGACACAAGATTAGTCCGCACAACAATTGTCATCAATCACTAAAACCACTTAGGAGAAATATGCCCTAACACCCGGTGAAGCTTCATTGCAGCACCGCACGACACCCCAAGGTCCCGGAGATGCTCTAGTACAACATCGGCGACCACACGATGTTTCAGCGCAGCACGAGGGGCCTCCAACGATGATTCAATACAACATCAGCAGTCTGACGACGCTCCATAGCAACATCGTCAATCCCCGGAAACGCTCCATAGCAACACGGACGTGTTACGTTGCAGCTCCTCGGCCGGCACACTTCATCACGCCCCCGTTGCACTACAGTTTCGCCACTCACCGGCATATTGCATTGTAGCTCCACCGACGTCGTGCAACACCATGGTTGTTCCGCTGTGTCTCCGCCGCCGACGCGCATCACCAATGGTCGTTGCATTGCAGCTCCTCTGCCCACCACCCACGCTACAGCTCCGTCGTCATCGTCTTCGTAGCTCCACCGCCCACCGACGCAGCAGCCCGCGCCCCCCGACTCACAGCCAAGAGCCCACCTTGTAGCACGACGACGACTTATGCTACAACGCAACATTGGATTTGCAGTGTCGGTGGCCAGGAATGTGAAGTAGTCGTGCTTCATCCCATTGCATCATTGGTGGCCAGTGGTGTCTCAGTGTTGCATCATCGGTGAGGGAATTGGGGGATACGAGAGTGAGGGAGCGGTTGTTCGGGAGATATGATGGAGAGAGCTCCGGTGGTCGCCGGTCTTTGGTGGTTGCCAACATAGGGACGGAGCAGAGAGGAAGAGGGATGGGGATGACAACAACGACAGAGGCAGGGGATGGAGAATACGAAAGAGAAAATGAAGGTTGTTAAGGAGATAAGGTTGTGCAGACGATGGATGGGTCCAACAGGTCGCGTGGAGGGTGCAGCACGCAGCTGATTTGGTACAATTGGTTGAAAGTAATACTTTTCCTTCCACTAAAAGCAAATCAAGTGGCCTCAAATGCAGCCAAAATGTACCAGAATCACCGTTTTTTCTTTTCTTTTATAGATGTCAAAAAACCAATGTTATGTACTAGCAGTAACACGATAAGTAACCTTTTCACGGAATCTGAATATTTGCCAAAAATATTATGTTTTCTTTTTCAGGATATGATGTGTTTGATTTATTTATTTCCTAAATGATAACGCCCACACGTATGGTATCTCTATATTTTGTCCACATGCCTTAATCTTTATCTATTCTGATTTGCACGCATCTTGACGATTTCTAACGAAATTGGAGTGTCACGTAGGCATAGTGTGCCATATGGGGTTAAAGCGCTCACCCACACGTCCCGTGGCGCGTGGTTTCCACCTGTGTCGTGCGGCTGAACGAGTCCTCGCCCACACGAACACCACCCAGTCCATGTTGTGTAGGTGAACTATTATTCGTCCACAAAAGGATCGTACGGTGATAGATAGTAACTAATGTTATGCATATGTGGCAACTAGTTACACGACAACTATGGTTGGCCATACATGATAACTATGATTGTACCACATGTGGCAACTAGTTAATTAGACATGACAACTATGGTTAATCATACATGATAACTATGGGTTGACCACATGTGACAACTACTGTTAATTAGACATGGAAAATATAGTTAACAGAAACTGAAAAAATGTCATGCTTTAGAACTAAAGTTGATATCCACTCGTAACTAGAGTTGTCATCTCTTGGATAACTAAAATTGCCATAAAAATGTTGTAACACAGGACCACAATTGTGGGTGTGCAACACGTGGACGTGTGAGATGAACTAGCTATTGTTGATGGGGTGAGTAATTGATGTTGGGTGTGTGGCATGAAGTAGTTGCACTCACATGTATAGGCAGTTCTAATGTTTGTCCACACAAAACCGTATGGACTATTTCTTAGATATGTCACACATGGGTGTCCATTATGGCACATGTATGGTGAATATCGCAACCCATATATCTACGTGTGTGTCTAGATGTCAGTAGAAATAACGAAGTCTTGGTGGACTAGCATACATCAAAATATATGTCTCCCTGTTTGATTTGGCCCAATTTTCCCATGTACGTGACTTGACTTGAGCTGGCCGAAGTTGCCTAGCGATTTTGGGCTACGTTATGATTTTTTTGGCATAGCTGCTCTTTGGGGCATTGGCCACCTTAGCTTTTTCTAACATGCGGTTTTCTACTGATTTTTTTATTTTTTTTCATTCAAAGTGCTTTGTTCTTGTTCCTTTTACGTTCCTTAAAAGAAGAATGTTAGTTTCCATATACTTTGGAAAGAAAGCTCATGTATTTTTTTAAATATTGAACATGTCATGAAAAAAGGTCACCAGTAATTACAAATTATTCACCATTACTTAAAAAAAAAACTTGTGTATTTTAAAAAATGTCTAAAATGTATTTGAAAAATATTCACTCAATGTATATTTAGGAAAATAATCAATGATATATTAAAAAACATGTATTTAAAAACAACTCGATGTATTTACCAAAATGCTCAACGTGTTTTCGAATAATATTCAATGTATATTTAGAAATATACCCCTTGTTGAGCTGACCCTCACTTCCATTTGCTGCACCCTCGAGTTGTGTGTGAGTTGTGATTTTTGTAGTTGCATTCTAGTTGTAGCGTGTGTAGTTGAGTGAGGGTTTACATAATGCAACTGGTGGTAGACATGCAGCTCCCTCTCTCCCTATTACAAAACACCATTAAGTTGCAATCGCGTTGAATACATATAGTTGTAATTGGGGACAACACTTGCAGTCGTGTTGAGCGTGTGCGATTGCAGTCACCTTGAAGGCTTGAAGACATGCAGTAGCAGTAGGGGCGACACTTGTGGTTGTGTGCAACTGCTTGCCCCCAACAAAATACTACCGAGCGGGAGTTACGCTGAAGAAATGTAGTTGTAGTCGAGGCGACACTTGCAGTTGCATGCCTAGTGGCAGGCATGCAACTACCTCTCCCCTGACAAAACACCCCCAAGTTATAGTTGCGGTCACGTTGAAGACATGTAGTTCCAGCCAGTGTGATACTTGTAGTTGTGTGCCTAGTGATAGACATGCAACTTCGTTTATTGATAAAACCCCATGAACTTGCATACACGTTGAATATAAGTAGTCATAGTCGGGATGAAAACTTGCAGTACCTAGTGGTAAACATGCAACAACAAGTTGTAATCACCTTGAGAAGCACTTGCAGTCACAAACAATGCTTGCAGTTGCGTGTCTAGTGATAGACAAATTGCATCTACATTGAAGATATGCAGTTGCAGTCAGGGTCACACTTTCCGTTTTGTGCCTAGTGACACGCATGTAGATGCCCTCCTCCCCGACAAAATGCCATAGAGTTGTCATCCTGTTGAAGGCATGCAGTTGCAGCCGCGTCGAGTATATGTAGTTGTAGTTAGGGATGACCATTGTGGTTGTGTGCCTAGTGCTAACATGCAACTGACTACCCCCGACAAAACACCACCGAGATACATTCACGTTGAATACATGGCATTGTAGTCAGGGTGACACTTGCAGCTTGCCTAGTGACAAACATGCAACTGCTTCCCTCCTCTCTCAAAACACCACTAAGTTACAGTTGCATTGAAGACATGCAGTTGCAGTCACGTTAAATATATGTAGTTTCAGTTGAGGACGACACTTGTAGTTGTGTGTCTAGTGATAAAGATGCAACTATCTCCCCCCTCGAAAAAATGCCATCAAATTGCAGTCACAAAAAACATGCAATTGTAGCTAGGAGGGGCACATGCACTTGCATGCCTAGTGGTAGACATACAACTGCCCCTCCCCTTGACAAAACACCATCAAGTTGCAGTCGCGTTGAATACATGGAGCTGTAAACACTTGAAGTGGCATGCCTAGTGATAGGCATGCAGGTGTCTCCCTTGATAAAACACCACCAAGGTGCAGTGGCATTGAAAATATGCAGTTGTCGTTAGGCGTGATATTTGCAGTTGTGTGCCTAGTGGTAAACAAGCAACCGCTCTCTTCTACAACAAAACACCACCAAGTTGATGTCGCGTTAAAGACATACAAGTGTCCTTGGGGTAGCAGTTGTAGATGCATGTCTAGTGGTAGACATGCAAGAACCTCCACCCTCTCAAAACACCATCAAGTTGCAATCATAGTGAATGCATACAGTTGCAGTCATGGGTCAAACACTTGCATTTGTGTACCTAATTAAAGGCATGCAAGTGGCCCCTCTCGAAAACAACACAACTTACAACCCCATTTAAAAACATGCAATTGCAGTCGGAGACGATACTTTCAGTTGTTGTGTACAATTCTAAAAAATATAAACATATCTCACCCACAAAAAGGATGCGTGCGAGTGACACATATGTGCAGAACAAAAACTGAAAAAAAAACACATCTGGTAGGAATTAGAGATACAAATACTTGCATGTCTAGGAAAAAGTAGCTAACGAGTAGCTATTTAGAAATAAAAGATATAAAAAATCTTTAATTATTTATAAAACTTGAAAATAAAATCATATATTTATACTTAAAAAGATTACAGTATTAAAACATTAATATTATTCTTGTATCTAAAAATACTTTATAAAAATAAGTAATGGGGAAAAACAAAAGGAAAATAAAATAAAGTAAAATACAAAAGTACAAAGGTGGGAAAGAGTAAAGTAAAAAGGAAATTAAAAACCAATAAAAAGATAAACCAATAAAAAATAAAAAGATGAAAATATTTTTGAAGATAGGGTAAGCCATGTAAACTCTAGCTACGTGTGTAAATGTGTTGCCCATTCCCATGACTACCAATACAAACACACAGATCCACCTCACGGCGCACAAATTGGCATGTATAAACCACCTTGCTTGGAGGTGACTAAAAACTTGTGAAATATCCGTCTACTCAGATTTAACAAATCCATGAAACGAATGGCAGGTATAGGATTAAAAGAAAAAGGCTATAATAACGGGACAATGATAAGTAACAATAAAATGAAATATGCAAGGAAAATAATGAAAAATCTAAGACATGCATAGGGGAAAATGAAAAGGAAAAAATAAGAGAGAAATGTGAAGAAACAAAAGGTAAATAACTGGTAAAGACACACATTGGGACGTGTCCGAAAATGTAAAAAGGGTTTCACCTCGAGCATGTCCCGCAAATACAACAGAAAAAGGGAAAAGGGTTATCACATTCATCCAAGATGAGCCGATTTTACATATGCAAACAAAACAAAACCCGCCTGGGAATATGTGGAGAGCTCCTATGCAGTGTTGCATGCGTTCGTTAACGAACCGCATTGGGCAGCCCACTAGCATGCTGTCCAGTTTTCTTTTTCCGTTGATCCATAAAAAAAATCCGTTCAGATTTTCTATTTGTTATGAAAATAGAAATATGAAATAAAAAAAGTTTACAAATTTAAAGAAAAAGGTTCATCCATATGTAAAAAATCTTATCTTTAAAAAAGGTTCATCAATTTTGGATAAAGTTAATCAATTTGAAAAAATGTTCATTGAAATTGAACAAGAAGTTCATATGTTTTGGAAAAGTTCATGAAAATTATAAAAGTTCATTAAATTTGAAAAAAGTTCATCATTTTTTAAAAAAGTTCTTAAATCTTAATAAGGTTCATTAATTTTGAAAAATTACATCCATTTTGAAAAATATGTTCATCAGATTTCAAAAAAATTCATCAATATTCAAATAAGTTCAAATAGTTTTAATATTTTAGAAAAGGTTTATTGATTTTCGGAGAAAATTTCATCAATCTTAAAAAATTCGTTGGAATTTTCTAAAAATCATCGATGTTCAAAAAATTTCATAAAATTTTAAAAAAATTTGTCAACCGGCACCTAGATGTTCCGGCCCATTTACGTACGCCATAGGCACTAGTTACCAAAATGCATGTTAACTATTTTGTTAACCGACGCTTGTGACATCAAATAGGAAATGTCGAATATGTGTAGCTACGCATGATCTTGATGGACATAATTTAACGGTTATAGTGGTAACTGAGACTTTGATAAATCTCATTGACTAAGATTTAGCAACCTTCGTTTATTGAGCACATATTTATGGTCTATGATGACATTGTCATGAGGAAGTGAATATTAGGTGCACTCAACCAATACTAGAACATAATTACATGCAGCCCGCAGACCTCCGGGTGGTATCATCAAAGAATTGAAATCTCGCGAGAACAATCTCTAGCTTATTGCGAGATTTAATCTACCTCGCCTCCCGCACCGAGGGCCTCGTTGTTTTAGTGGGTCAACCCATCTAAAGCGGCCTTGAGAAGGTTCTTTACATTGGTATG
Organism: Hordeum vulgare subsp. vulgare; assembly: GCF_904849725.1. Taxonomy (NCBI): domain Eukaryota; kingdom Viridiplantae; phylum Streptophyta; class Magnoliopsida; order Poales; family Poaceae; genus Hordeum; species Hordeum vulgare. The sequence continues at coordinate 520,917,145 of NC_058520.1, forward strand.
GGAATTTTCTATTCACCACTCTGTGCGAAGTGATCTCGGGGCTTTGCACAAGGAGGGAAGGGGAGCGATTTTAATTGGGTTGGCCCATTTAGTGGATTGGAGCGCCCGGTCATAGAAAATCCTGGGTTCTAGCCGGGGCTTTTAGGTTTTGGGAAACTTCTAAAAGGTTTCCAGATCCAGTTTTTATATTTTTCTTTTTTATTTATTCTTTTCTGTTTTTGTTTCAAAAAATGTTATTGATTTTATAAAAATGTGCTCGATTATTGAAAAAAAATGTTTTGTATTTTCAAAAACTGTTCTTCAAATTTGCAAAATGTTCACAATTAATAATTTTGTTCATAAATTTGAAATTTCTTTATGTTTCCCAATTTGTTCACAATTCAAAAAATGTTCACAGTTTCAAAATTTGTTCGCAGATGCAAAAAAAATTAAAAATTTATAGTTTTGTTCACAATTTTCAAAAAAACCAGTTTAAAAATTTCTTAGCAGATTCGAAAAATATTCACAATTTTCTAATTTTGTTTACGAATTTGAAAACTATTCATGTTTCAAAAATTGTTCACAATTCAAAAAATATTTATGGTTTCAAAAAATGTTTGTGGATTTAAAATAATTGCAGATTCAGAAAATGTTAACAATTTTATACTTTTAGATGCGAATTTAAAATTTATTCATGTTTCCAAAATTTTATGACATTTCGAAAAATGTTTACAGTTTCAAAATTTGTTCACAATTCGAGAAATCTTCACAATTTTACAATTTTGTTCATGAATTTGAAATTTGTTCATATTCCAAGAAACGTTCACAGTTTAACTAAAAATGTTCACAATTTTATAATTTTGTTCATGAATTTTAATTTGTTCATGTTTCAAAATTTATTCACAATTTGAAAAATGTTCTCAGTTTCAAAATTTGTTTGCAGATTAAAAAATGTTCATAATTTTATAATTTTGTTCATAATTCGAATAATATTTTCTGTTTCAAAATTTGTTTGCAGATTCGAAAATATTCACAATTTTATAATTTTGTTTACGAATTTGAAAGTTATTCGTGTTTCAAAATTTGTTCAAAATTCGAAAAATATCTAGTGTTTCATAAAATCACAATTTGAAAAATGTTCGCAGATTGGAAAAATGTTTGCATTTTATTATTTCGTTCACGAATTTGATAAAATATTCTGGAATTTTAATTTTATTTTTCTAAATGTTATTGTTTTTGAAAAACTTTCGGCTAACACTTTGAGAAAATGTTCAAGTTTTCATAGAAGTGTTCTAAAATTCAAAAAGAGTTCGCTTTTTCAAATAACCTCTATCGACTTATGATTAGCAAGTAAGCAAATCCTAGAGCAACTATACACAAATAAAATGTTGCAGCTATCAGATTAGCGTGTTTGTCACATCAATCATGTGCGTGAAGTGCTTATTCAACTTCTTGAGTTCCCCTTTGAGTTCCGCATCCCCCATCGTCGGAGCGACGTTGTCATAGTGTAAAATCTCCGTAGCCCCCATTGTCTTCCGAGATGACAGCAGATCGAGCACCATCTTTGCTGCCCCCGTCGAATCAATTAAGCCGTCAAAATGGTTGCAAGGAGGCGGGTCCTGAAAACGTAAACATGAACCCTAAATTCCAAATTTGAGCAAAAAAAATCTGGAGAAATCTGGAGAGATCTTACCTTCCCCACCTCTCGCATGTTCTAGCATGTGAGAAACTCGCGCACTTTGTTCCCATTCTCCTTTTTCCGAGTAATACGACGTACCAGTGGCATGATGTGTGGGCAATCCGGACATCGCGTCAGCGGCACTTCACCATACTGTGGCCATGAGGGGTTGGAGGCTGAGATAGAGCTCGACATCTCTCACCGGCCGACGTTTCTGCACTTCGTAGCCAGAGAAGAAGAAGAAGAATATGTGGGGGAAAGGGGAGGCAATGGTGAGAGAGCACGGGGAGAAGAAGAAGAACAACTGCTCTGTTTGTTGGGGGAAAGGGGAGGCAATGGTGAGCGAGCACGGGGAGAAGAAGAAGAATGACTGCTCTGTTTGTTGGGGGAAAGGGGGGGCAATGGTGAGCGAGCTTATGGACCCACGTGTCTTTGGGACAGCCGGCCCCACTAGTCAGCGGCAGCGCTTGGACAGAGAATTTCCTTTGGCAGCGCTAGGGTATGATCGAACGGCTGTAGTCGAGCGCTAGGGTATGATCGAACGACTTTAGTTCGGCTCGATGGTATGATCGAATGGTTGTAGTTCGGCGCTTGACAATAGCACTCTCCAGTGTGATAAACGCACATAGATACACAATGGTGTTTGGAGGGAGATGATGAAGTTGTGCTCCAAAGTAATAGAGAAAGTCGTGAATAAAAGGATGCGGAGGCAGAGAGAAGCCTCGCTCGATTTGGGCCACGAGAAGGACTCATTCCCCTTCATGGGGCTCCGTCTCTGGCTCTCCCTCCGGCAACCCCCAAGATTTTTTCGGCTACCATCATGTGCTCAACGAGCTCCAGGACGTCCTCCTTCTTGATGGTGGACGGGAGAAACTCCCCCTGAACCCACCACGGCGACAACGCAGTCTGGCCGCTTGTTTTCTTCGTCTTCCTGCCCTTCTTGGCACGCTCAAGCTTGGTGGTTTTGCTCTTCGTCATGGTCACAGCGGCGGAGATGAGCCCAAGCAACGCCTGCGGAACGGAGGTGGATAGGAGGCGAGGAAGAATCAAAGGAAGGTACGGCCTCAACCCTAGCGCGGGTCGCACTTATATAATCGCCCGAGTGAGTCGCTGACCAACGGGCCCCCCAGGTCCCAGCCTATCCCGATAACAGAGGAGATGTGACGCGTGGCGATAATGATGGTGCAATAATCGAGGCGTCGTTGCCCACTTGCCCTCGCAGTTGCGTCATATCCGTGCAGCGTGCGGAAACCGAAATTCCGAATCCCGTGAAATCCGGAACTCACGAAGTGATCCGTCAGGTCCCAAGATCTCGTCTGTCACTCGGAGTAACTTCAAGCACTTAAATTCACTCGGACATGCTTCGCAACAGAACCGATCAAGGTGAATGACGAAGATTTCAGTCGACACGAAGTTCTATCAAACCCAGAACTATGTGCAAGGTCAGTATGGCTCGATAGAATCCGCATCAACCCCTTCCTCACTCGAACCCCGATCCATTCGGGGGCTAATGATGGGGATATGTACCTTGGGTAGGGTCACAAGCCTGACCTAAGTGTCCTACCTAAGGGTACCTCATTATTATCTGGAGGGTCACAAAGAAGATTCCGACTGGATGGACATAACACCTAAAAAGTCACTCGATACAAAGTCACTCGATACAAAGTCACTCGAAAGATATTCACCTTCACTCGACAACCAACTTTCACTCGGAAGGTTCTAGTCGACACAGAAGACCAGAATCCACCTCCAGGGAGGCCAACGGGTGAGCGCTCAACTAATGGTCATGAATAGCATTAATTACATACATACGTTATCAGTAACGTACACCTTTAAACCTTATTGATCGAGCCCTTAGATGTTGGGGCCTTGATGAGGTGTAGTGCACTGTATATAAGCCACCCCTCCCCTCTGGCGCAAGGGTTCGCACCCCCTGTAACACACTTTCCACACTTCAAGAGCTCCCGAGCACTGAGACGCAGGGCTATTACCTCTACAAGAGGGTCCTGAACTCATACATCTTGCGTAAAAAGATTCTGTAGCTAGGACTCTGCCCTCTCCATTCGTACCCTACACCTCTACTTTCAGGTGTATTCCCACGACACCAGTCACATTCTCCTCTTTGTGAGGGGGACCCCTTGGATCTTGATCTTGGACTTCTTCGTGTTCTTCCTCATTCTTCCTCTCATTTTCTTCCATAGCATTAGTTGTTGTGGTGGGATTTGAGAGAGAAGGACTTGGGCAATCCGTGTGCCCTTGCCCTTGCATTTGGTGCATAAGTTTGAGTTCTCCACAGTGATACGTGGAAGTGAAGTTTGAGAAGCTTATGTTGGGGAACGTCGCATGGGAAACAAAAATTTTCCTACGCGCACGAAGACCTATCATGGTGATGTCCATCTACGAGAGGGGATGTGTGATCTACGTACCCTTGTAGACCGCACAGCAGAAGCGTTAGTGAATGTGGTTGATGTAGTGGAACGTCCTCACGTCCCTCGATCCACCCCATGAACCGTCCCGCGATCAGTCCCACGATCTAGTGCCGAACGGACGGCACCTCCGCGTTCAGCACACGTACAGCTCGACGATGATCTCGGCCTTCTTGATCCAGCAAGAGAGACGAAGAGTTAGAAGAGTTCTCCGGCAGCGTCACGGTGCTCCGGAGGTTGGTGATGATCTCGTCTCAGCAGGGCTCCGCCCGAGCTCCGCAGAAACGCGATCTAGAGGTAAAACCGTGGAGATATGTGGTCGGGCTGCCGTGGCAAAGTTGTGTCAAATCAGCCCTAAAACCTCCGTATATATAGGGGGAAGAGGGGGGCCTTGCCTTGGGGTCCAAGGACCCCTAAGGGCTTCGGCCGAGCCAAGGGGGGCAGCTCTCCCCTTCCAAACCGAGTCCAACTAGGTTTGGAAGGAGGAGTCCTTCCCCTTTTTCCCACCTCCCTTTTTTTCCTTTTCTCTTTGATTTTTCTTCCTATGGCGCATAGGGCTCTTTTGGGCTGTCCCACCAGCCCACTAAAGGCTGGTGCGCCACCCCAAATTCCTATGGGCTTCCCTGGGGTGGGTTGCCCCCCCCCCGGTGAACTCCCGGAACCCATTTGTCATTCCCGGTACATTCCCGGTAACTCCGAAAACCTTCCGGTAATCAAATGAGGTCATCCTATATATCAATCTTCGTTTCCGGACCATTCCGGAAACCCTCATGACGTCTGTGATCTCATCCGGGACTCCGAACAACATTCGGTAACCAACCATATAACTCAAATACGCATAAAACAACGTCGAACCTTAAGTGTGCAAACCCTGCGGGTTCGAGAACTATGTAGACATGACCCGAGAGACTCCTAGGTCAATATCCAATAGCGGGACCTGGATGCCCATATTGGATCCTACATATTCTACGAAGATCTTATCATTTGAACCTCAGTGCCAAGGATTCATATAATCCCGTATGTCATTCCCTTTGTCCTTCGGTATGTTACTTGCCCGAGATTCGATCGTCAGTATCCGTATACCTATTTCAATCTCGTTTACCGGCAAGTCTCTTTACTCGTTCCGTAATACAAGATACCGCAACTTACACTAAGTCACATTGCTTGCAAGGCTTGTGTGTGATGTTGTATTACCGAGTGGGCCCCGAGAGACCTCTCCGTCACACGGAGTGACAAATCCCAATCTCGATCCATACTAACTCAACGAACACCTTCGGAGATACCTGTAGAGCATCTTTATAGTCACCCAGTTACGTTGCGATGTTTGATACACACGAAGTATTCCTCCGGTGTTAGTGAGTCATATGATCTCATGGTCATAGGAACAAATACTTGACACGCAGAAAATAGTAGCAACAAAATGACACGATCAACATGCTAATTCTATTAGTTTGGGTCTAGTCCATCACGTGATTCTCCTAATGACGTGATCCAGTTATCAAGCAACAACACCTTGTTCATAATCAGAAGACATTGATTATCTTTGATCAACTGGCTAGCCAACTAGAGGCTTGCTAGGGATAGTGTTTTGTCTATGTATCCACACATGTAAATGAGTCTTCATTCAATACAATTATAGCATGGATAATAAACGATTATCTTGATACAGGAATTATAATAATAACTATATTTATTATTGCCTCTAGGGCATAATTCCAATAGTCTCCCACGTGCACTAGAGTCAATAATCTAGCCCTCACATCATCATGCGAATTACATTGTAACAAATCTAACACCCATACAGTTCTGGTGTTGATCATGCTTGGCCCGTGGAAGAGGTTTAGTCAGCAGGTCTGCTACATTCAGATCCATGTGCACTTTGCATATATTTACGTCCTCCCCTTCGACGTAGTCGCGGATGAGGTTGAAGCGTCGTTTGATGTGTCTGGACTTCTTGTGAAACCGTGGTTCCTTTGCTAAGGCAATGGCACCCGTGTTGTCACAAAACAAGGTTATTGGATTCAGTGCACTTGGCACCACTCCAAGATCCGTCATGAACTGCTTCATCCAGACACCCTTCTTAGCCGCCTCCGAGGCAGCCATGTACTCCGCTTCACATGTAGAATTTGCTACGACGCTTTGCTTGGAACTGCACCAGCTTACCACACCCCCATTAAGAATAAATACATATCCGGTTTGCGACTTAGAGTCGTCCGGATCTGTGTCAAAGCTTGCATCGACGTAACCTTTTACGGCGAGCTCTTCGTCACCTCCATACACGAGAAACATCTCCTTAGTCCTTTTCAGGTACTTCAGGATATTCTCCTGGATTACTCTGGAACCTACCTGCCATACTTATGGCCAGGCTAACGTCCGGTCTAGTGCACAATATTGCATACATGATAGAACCTATGGCTGAAGCATAGGGGACGGAGCGCATATGCTCTCTATCCTCATCAGTTGCTGGGCACTAAGTCTTACTCAATCTCGTACCTTGTAAAACTGGGAAGAACCCTTTCTTGTACTGTTCCATTTTGAACCTCTTCAAAACTTTATCAAGGTATGTGCTTTGTGAAAGTCCTATCAGGCGTTTTGATCTATCCCTGTAGATCTTAATGCCTAGAATGTAAGCAGCTTCTCCTAGGTCCTTCATAGAGAAACTTTTATTCAAGTAATCCTTTATGCTCTCCAAAAACTCTATGTTGTTTCCAATCAGTAATATGTCATCCACATATAATATTAGAAACGCCACAGAGCTCCCACTCACTTTCTTGTAAATACAAGATTCTCCAATCATTTGTATAAACCCAAATGCTTTGATCACCTCATCAAAGTGTTTGTTCCAACTCCGAGATGCTTGCACCAGTCCATAAATGAATTGCTGGAGCTTGCACACCTTGTTAGCATTCTTAGGAGCGACAAAACCTTCGGGTTGCATCATATACAACTCTTCCTTAAGGAAACCGTTAAGGAACGCCGTTTTGACATCCATCTGCCAGATTTCATAATCGAAAAATGCAGCTATTGCTAACATGATTCTGACGGACTTAAGCATCGCTACGGGTGAGAATGTCTCATCGTAGTCAACTCCTTGAACTTGTGAAAAACCCTTTGCCACAAGTCAAGCTTTATAAACGGTCACATTGCCGTCAGCGTCCGTCTTCCTCTTAAAGATCCATTTGTTCTGAATAGCCTTGCAGCCCTCAGGTAGTACTTCAAAAGTCCACACTTTGTTCTCATACATGGATCCTATCTCGGACTTCATGGCTTCTAGCCATTTGTTGGAATCTGGGCCCACCATTGCTTCTTCATAATTTGCAGGTTCATTGTTGTCCAACAACATGATTGATAAGACGGGATTACCGTACCACTCTGGAGCAGCACGTGGTCTCCTCGACCTGCGTGGTTCGACAGAAACTTGAACCGGAGTTTCATGATCATCATCATTAACTTCCTCCTCAACTGGCGTCGCAACGACAGAGGTTTCCCCTTGCCCTGCGCCACCATCCAGAGGGATGAGAGGTTCGACAACCTCGTCAAGTTCTATCTTCCTCCCACTCAATTCTCTTGAGAGAAACTCCTTCTCGAGAAAAGCTCCGTTTTTAGCAACAAACACTTTGCCCTCGGATTTGAGATAGAAGGTGTACCCAACTGTCTCTTTTGGGTAACCTATGAAGATGCACCTTTCCGCTTTGGGTTCCAGCTTTTCAGGCTGAAGCTTTTTGACATAAGCATCACATCCCCAAACTTTAAGATACGACAACTTTGGCCTTTTGCCATACCACAATTTGTATGGTGTCGTCTCAACGGATTTTGATGGTGCCCTATTTAAAGTGAATGCAGCTGTTTCTAATGCATAACCCCAAAACGATAACGGCAAATCGGTAAGAGACATCATAGATCGCACCATCTCTAATAAAGTACGATTACGATGTTCGGACACACCATTACGCTGTGGTGTTCCAGGCGGTGTCAACTGTGAAACAATTCCACATTTTCTTAAGTGAGCACCAAACTCGAAACTCAGATATTCACCCCCACGATCAGACCATAGGAACTTGATCTTATTGTTACGATGATTTTCAACTTCACTCTGAAATTGCTTGAACTTTTCAAATGTTTCAGACTTGTGCTTCATTAAGTAGACATAACCATATCTACTCAAATCGTCAGTGAAGGTGAGAAAATAACGATATCCGCCGCGTGCCTCTTGTTGGAATTATGCCCTAGAGGCAATAATAAAAGTATAGTTATTATTATAATTCCTGTATCAAGATAATAGTTTATTATCCATGCTATAATTGTATTGAATGAAGACTCATTTACATGTGTGGATACATAGACAAAACACCGTCCCTAGCATGCCTCTAGTTGGCTAGCCAGTTGATCGATGATAGTCAGTGTCTTCTGATTATGAACAAGGTGTTGTTGCTTGATAACTGGATCACGTCATTGGGAGAATCACGTGATGGACTAGACCCAAACTAATAGACGTAGCATGTTGATCGTGTCATTTTGTTGCTACTGTTTTCTGCGTGTCAAGTATTTATTCCTATGACCATGAGATCATATAACTCACTGACACCGGAGGAATGCTTTGTGTGTATCAAACGTCGCAACGTAACTGGGTGACTATAAAGATGCTCTACAGGTATATCCGAAGGTGTTAGTTGAGTTAGTATGGATCAAGACTGGGATTTGTCACTCCGTGTGACGGAGAGGTATCTCGGGGCCCACTCGGTAATACAACATCACACACAAGCCTTGCAAGCAATGTAACTTAGTGTAAGTTGCGGGATCTTGTGTTACGGAACGAGTAAAGAGACTTGCCGGTAAACGAGATTGAAATAGGTATGCGGATACTGACGATCGAATCTCGGGCAAGTAACATACCGAAGGACAAAGGGAATGACATACGGGATTATACGAATCCTTGGCACTGAGGTTCAAACGATAAGATCTTCGTAGAATATGTAGGATCCAATATGGGCATCCAGGTCCCGCTATTGGATATTGACCGAGGAGTCTCTCGGGTCATGTCTACATAGTTCTCGAACCCGCAGGGTCTGCACACTTAAGGTTCGACGTTGTTTTATGCGTATTTGAGTTATATGGTTGGTTACCGAATGTTGTTCGGAGTCCCGGATGAGATCACAGACATCACGAGGGTTTCCGGAATGGTCCGGAAACGAAGATTGATATATAGGATGACCTCATTTGATTACCGGAAGGTTTTCGGAGTTACCGGGAATGTACCGGGAATGACGAATGGGTTCCGGGAGTTCACCGGGGGGGGGCAACCCACCCCGGGGAAGCCCATAGGCTTTGGGGAGACACACCAGCCCTTAGTGGGCTGGTGGGACAGCCCCAAGGGGGCCTATGCGCCAAGAGAAAGAAATCAAAGGAAAAGAAAAAAAAAGAGGGAAGAAGTGGGAAGGGAGGGGGACTCCTCCCACCAAACCAAGTCCAACTCGGTTTGGGGGGGGGGGGGAGTCCTCCCCCCCTTGGCTCGGCCGACCCCTTGGGAGTCCCTTGGACCCCAAGGCAAGGTCCCCCTCCCTCCTCCTATATATATGGGGCTTTTAGGGCAGATTTGAGACGATTTTCTCACGGCTGCCCGACCACATACCTCCATAGTTCTTCCTCTAGATCGCGTTTCTGCGGAGCTCGGGCGGAGCCCTGCTGAGACGAGATCATCACCAACCTCCGGAGCGCCGTCACGCTGCCGGAGAACTCTTCTACCTCTCCGTCTCTCTTGCTGGATCAAGAAGGCCGAGATCATCGTCGAGCTGTACGTGTGCTGAACGCGGAGGTGCCGTCCGTTCGGTACTAGATCATGGGACTGATCGCGAGATTGTTCGCGGGGCGGATCGAGGGACGTGAGGACGTTCCACTACATCAACCGCGTTCTCTAACGCTTCTGCTGTACGATCTACAAGGGTACGTAGATCACTCATCCCCTCTCGTAGATGGACATCACCATGATAGGTCTTCGTGCGCGTAGGAAAATTTTTGTTTCCCATGCGACGTTCCCCAACAGTGGTATCAGAGCTAGGTTCATGCGTAGATGTCTTCTCGAGTACAACACAAAAGGTTTTGTGGGCGGTGATCTGCGTTTTGCTGCCCTCCTTAGTCTTTTCTTGATTCCGCGGTATTGTTGGATTGAAGCGGCTTGGACCGACATTACTCGTACGCTTACGAGAGACTGGTTTCATCGTTACGAGTAACCCCCTTTGCTCAAAGACGACTGGCAAGTGTCGGTTTCTCCAACTTTAGTTGAATCGGATTTGACCGAGGAGGTCCTTGGATGAGGTTAAATAGCAACTCATATATCTCCGTTGTGGTGTTTGCGTAAGTAAGATGCGATCCTACTAGATACCCTTGGTCACCACGTAAAACTTGCAACAACAAAATTAGAGGACGTCTAACTTGTTTTTGCAGGGTATGATTGTGATGTGATTTGGCCAACGATGTGATGTGATATATTGGATGTATGAGATGATCATGTTGTAATAGAAATATCGACTTGCACGTCGATGGTACGACAACCGGCAGGAGCCATAGGGTTGTCTTTATACTAACATATGTGCTTGCAGATGCGTTTACTATTTTGCTAGGATGTAGCTATAGTAGTAATAGCATAAGTAGCACGACAACTACGATGGCAACACGTTGATGGATGATCATGGTGTGGCGCCGGTGACAAGAAGATCGTGCCGGTGCTTTGGTGATGGAGATCAAGAAGCACGTGATGATGGCCATATCATGTCACTTATGAATTGCATGTGATGTTAATCCTTTTATGCACCTTATTTTGCTTAGAACGACGGTAGCATTATGAGGTGATCTCTCACTAAAATTTCAAGACGAAATTGTGTTCTCCCCGACTGTGCACCGTTGCTACAGTTCATCGTTTCGAGACACCACGTGATGATCGGGTGTGATAGACTCAACGTTCACATACAACGGGTGCAAAACAGTTGCGCACGCGGAACACTCGGGTTAAGCTTGACGAGCCTAGCATGTGCAGACATGGCCTCGGAACACATGAGACCAAAAGGTCGATCATGAATCATATAGTTGATATGATTAGCATAGGGATGCTTACCACTGAAACTATACTCAACTCACGTGATGATCGGACTTGGGATAGTGTAAGTGGATCATGAACCACTCAAATGACTAGAGAGATGTACTTTTTGAGTGGGAGTTTAGCATATAATTTGATTAAGTTGAACTCTAATTATCTTGAACATAGTCTAAGTCCACTTTGAATATATTTGTGTTGTAGATCATGGCTCACGCAAGTGTCATCCTGAATTTTAATACGTTCCTAGAGAAAGCTAAGTTGAAAGATGATGGAAGCAACTTTGTAGACTGGGCTCGTAATCTTAAGCTAATCTTACAAGCTGGAAAGAAGGATTATGTCCTTAATGCTGCGCTAGGAGATGAACCACCCGCTACGGCTGATCAGGATGTTAAGAACGCTTGGTTAGCACGTAAGGAGGACTACTCAATAGTTCAATGTGCAGTCTTGTATGGCTTAGAACCGGGACTTCAACGTTGCTTTGAGCGTCATGGAGCATTTGAGATGTTCCAGGAGTTGAAGTTTATCTTTCAGAAGAACGCCCGGATCAAGAGGTATGAGACCTCCGATAAATTCTATGCTTGCAAGATGGAGGAAAACTCGTCTGTCAGTGAACATGTGCTCAAAATGTCTGGGTACTCAAACCGTCTAGCTGAACTGGGGATTGAACTCCCGCAAGAGACTATCATTGACAGAATCCTTCAATCACTGCCGCCAAGCTATAAAGGCTTTGTGTTGAACTACAACATGCAAGGGATGAACAAGTCTCCCGGCAAGTTGTTTGCGATGCTGAAAGTCGCAGAGTCTGAACTCCGTAAAGAGCATCAAGTGTTGATGGTGAGCAAGACCACTAGTTTCAAGAGAAACGGCAAAGGCAAGAAGGGAAATTCAAAGAAGAGCGGCAAGCCTGTTGCCAATCCGCCGAAGAAACCCAAGGCTGGACCTAAGCCTGAAACAGAGTGCTTCTATTGCAAGGGTATGGGTCACTGGAAGCGCAATTGCCCCAAGTATCTGGCAGATAAGAAGGCGGGCAAAGAAAAATGAGGTATATTTGATATACATGTTATTGATGTGTACTTAACCGGCTCTCATAGTAGTGCCTGGGTATTCGATACCGGTTCTGTTGCTCACATTTGCAACTCGAAGCAGGAACTGCGGAATAGACGAAGGCTGGCGAAAGACGAAGTGACGATGCGCGTAGGAAACGGTTCCAAGGTTGATGCAATCGCCGTCGGCACAGTGTCACTTCAACTACCATCGGGATTAGTGATGAACTTAAATCATTGTTATTTAGTGCCTGCGTTGAGCATGAACATTATATCTGGATCTTGTTTATTGCGAGACGGTTACTCTTTTAAGTCTGAGAATAATGGTTGTTCTATTTCTATGAGTAACATCTTTTATGGTCATGCACCGAATGTGAGAGGATTGTTCATATTGAATCTTGATAGCGATACGCATATATATAACATTGAGACCAAAAGAGTTAGAGTAAACAATGATAGCGCCATATTTTTGTGGCACTGCCGCTTGGGTCATATTGGTGTAAAGCGCATGAAGAAACTCCATGCTGATGGACTTTTGGAGTCACTTGACTTTGATTCGCTTGACACGTGCGAACCATGCCTCATGGGCAAGATGACTAAGACTCCGTTCTCCGGAACAATGGAGCGTGCAAGGGACTTGTTGGAAATCATACATACCGATGTGTGTGGTCCAATGAGCGTGGAGGCACGCGGCGGATATCGTTATTTTCTCACCTTCACTGACGATTTAAGTAGATATGGTTATGTCTACTTGATGAAGCACAAGTATGAAACATTTGAAAAGTTCAAGCAATTTCAGAGTGAAGTGGAAAATCATCGTAACAAAAGGATCAAGTTCCTACGGTCTGATCGTGGGGGTGAATATCTGAGTTTCGAGTTTGGTACTCACTTAAGACAATGTGGAATTGTTTCGCAGTTAACACCGCCTGGAACACCACAGCGTAATGGTGTGTCCGAACGTCATAATCGTACTTTGTTAGAGATGGTGCGATCTATGATGTCTCTTACTGATTTGCCGTTATCATTTTGGGGTTATGCATTAGAAACAGCTGCATTCACTTTAAATAGGGCACCATCGAAATCCGTTGAGACGACACCATACGAACTGTGGTATGGCAAAAGGCCAAAGTTGTCGTTTCTTAAAGTTTGGTGATGTGATGCTTATGTCAAAAAAGCTTCAGCCTGACAAGCTGGAACCCAAAGCGGAAAAGTGCATCTTCATGGGTTACCCAAAAGAGACAGTTGGGTACACCTTCTATCTCAAATCCGAGGGCAAAGTGTTTGTTGCTAAGAACGGAACTTTTCTCGAGAAGGAGTTTCTCTCGAGAGAATTGAGTGGGAGGAAGATAGAACTTGACGAGGTTGTCGAACCTCTCATCCCTCTGAATGGTGGCGCAGGGCAAGGGGAAACCTCTGTCGTTGCGACGCCGGTTGAGGAGGAAGTTAATGATGATGATCATGAAACTCCAGTTCAAGTTTCTGTTGAACCACGCAGGTCGACGAGATCACGCACTGCTCCAGAGTGGTACGGTAATCCCGTCTTGTCAATCATGTTGTTAGACAACAATGAACCTGCAAATTATGAAGAAGCAATGGTGGGCCCAGATTCCAACAAATGGCTAGAAGCCATGAAATCCGAGATAGGATCCATGTATGAGAACAAAGTGTGGACTTTGGAGATACTCCCTGAGGTCCGCAAGGCTATTCAGAACAAATGGATCTTTAAGAAGAAGACGGACGCTGACGGTAATGTGACCGTTTATAAAGCTCGACTTGTGGCAAAGGGTTCTTCACAAGTTCCAGGAGTTGACTACGATGAGACCTTCTCACCCGTAGCGATGCTTAAGTCCGTCAGAATCATGTTAGCAATAGCTGCATTTTTCGATTATGAAATCTGGCAGATGGATGTCAAAACGGCATTCCTTAACGGTTTCCTTAAGGAAGAGTTGTATATGATGCAACCCGAAGGTTTTGTCGATCCTAAAAATGCTGACAAGGTGTGCAAGCTCCAACGATCCATTTATGGACCGGTGCAAGCATCTCGGAGTTGGAACAAACGCTTTGATGAGGTGATCAAAGCATTTGGGTTTATACAAGTGGTTGGAGAATCTTGTATTTACAAGAAAGTGAGTGGGAGCTCTGTGGTGTTTCTAATATTATATGTGGATGACATATTACTGATTGGAAACAACGTAGAGCTTTTGGAGAGCATAAAAGGTTACTTGAATAAAAGTTTCTCTATGAAGGACCTAGGAGAAGCTGCTTACATTCTAGGCATTAAGATCTATAGGGATAGATCAAAACGCCTGATAGGACTTTCACAAAACACGTACCTTGATAAAGTTTTGAAGAGGTTCAAAATGGAACAGTCCAAGAAAGGGTTCTTGCCAGTGTTACAAGGTACGAGATTGAGTAAGACTCAGTGCCCAGCAACTCATGAAGATAGAGAGCATATGCGCTCCGTCCCCTATGCTTCAGCCATAGGTTCTATCATGTATGCAATGCTGTGCACTAGACCGGATGTTAGCCTGGCCATAAGTATGGCAGGTAGGTTCCAGAGTAATCCAGGAGTGGATCACTGGACGGCGGTCAAGAATATCCTGAAGTACCTGAAAAGGACTAAGGAGATGTTTCTCGTGTATGGAGGTGACGAAGAGCTCGCCGTAAAAGGTTACGTCGATGCAAGCTTTGACACAGATCCGGACGACTCTAAGTCGCAAACCGGATACGTATTTATTCTTAATGGGGGTGCGGTAAGCTGGTGCAGTTCCAAGCAAAGCGTCGTAGCAGATTCTACATGTGAAGCGGAGTACATGGCTGCCTCGGAGGCGGCTAAGGAGGGTGTCTGGATGAAGCAGTTCATGACGGATCTTGGAGTGGTGCCAAGTGCACTGGATCCAATAACCTTGTTCTGTGACAACACTGGTGCCATTGCCTTAGCAAAGGAACCAAGGTTTCACAAGAAGACCAGACACATCAAGCGACGCTTCAACCTCATCCGCGACTACGTCGAGGAGGACGACGTAAATATATGCAAAGTGCACACGGATCTGAATGTAGCAGACCCGCTGACTAAACCTCTTCCACGGCCAAAACATGATCGACACCAGAACTATATGGGTGTTAGATTTATTACAATGTAATTCACATGGTGATGTGAGGGCTAGATTATTGACTCTAGTGCAAGTGGGAGACTGTTGGAATTATGCCCTAGAGGCAATAATAAAAGTATAGTTATTATTATAATTCCTGTATCAAGATAATAGTTTATTATCCATGCTATAATTGTATTGAATGAAGACTCATTTACATGTGTGGATACATAGACAAAACACCGTCCCTAGCATGCCTCTAGTTGGCTAGCCAGTTGATCGATGATAGTCAGTGTCTTCTGATTATGAACAAGGTGTTGTTGCTTGATAACTGGATCACGTCATTGGGAGAATCACGTGATGGACTAGACCCAAACTAATAGACGTAGCATGTTGATCGTGTCATTTTGTTGCTACTGTTTTCTGCGTGTCAAGTATTTATTCCTATGACCATGAGATCATATAACTCACTGACACCGGAGGAATGCTTTGTGTGTATCAAACGTCGCAACGTAACTGGGTGACTATAAAGATGCTCTACAGGTATCTCCGAAGGTGTTAGTTGTGTTAGTATGGATCAAGACTGGGATTTGTCACTCCGTGTGACGGAGAGGTATCTCGAGGCCCACTCGGTAATACAACATCACACACAAGCCTTGCAAGCAATGTAACTTAGTGTAAGTTGCGGGATCTTGTGTTACGGAACGAGTAAAGAGACTTGCCGGTAAACGAGATTGAAATAGGTATGCGGATACTGATGATCGAATCTCGGGCAAGTAACATACCGAAGGACAAAGGGAATGACATACGGGATTATACGAATCCTTGGCACTGAGGTTCAAACGATAAGATCTTCGTAGAATATGTAGGATCCAATATGGGCATCCAGGTCCCGCTATTGGATATTGACCTAGGAGTCTCTCGGGTCATGTCTACATAGTTCTCGAACCCGCAGGGTCAGCACACTTAAGGTTCGACGTTGTTTTATGCGTATTTGAGTTATATGGTTGGTTACCGAATGTTGTTCGGAGTCCCGGATGAGATCACGGAGGTCACGAGGGTTTCCGGAATGGTCCGGAAACGAAGATTGATATATAGGATGACCTCATTTGATTACCGGAAGGTTTTCGGAGTTACCGGGAATGTACCGGGAATGACGAATGGGTTCCGGGAGTTCACCGGGGGGGGGGGGCAACCCACCCCGGGGAAGCCCATAGGCTTTGGGGAGACACACCAGCCCTTAGTGGGCTGGTGGGACAGCCCCAAGGGGGCCTATGCGCCAAGAGAAAGAAATCAAAGGAAAAGAAAAAAAAAGAGGGAAGAAGTGGGAAGGGAGGGGGACTCCTCCCACCAAACCAAGTCCAACTCGGTTTGGGGGGGGAGTCCTCCCCCCCTTGGCTCGGCCGACCCCTTGGGAGTCCCTTGGACCCCAAGGCAAGGTCCCCCTCCCTCCTCCTATATATATGGGGCTTTTAGGGCAGATTTGAGACGATTTTCTCACGGCTGCCCGACCACATACCTCCATAGTTCTTCCTCTAGATCGCGTTTCTGCGGAGCTCGGGCGGAGCCCTGCTGAGACGAGATCATCACCAACCTCCGGAGCGCCGTCACGCTGCCGGAGAACTCTTCTACCTCTCCGTCTCTCTTGCTGGATCAAGAAGGCCGAGATCATCGTCGAGCTGTACGTGTGCTGAACGCGGAGGTGCCGTCCGTTCGGTACTAGATCGTGGGACTGATCGCGGGATTGTTCGCGGGGCGGATCGAGGGACGTGAGGACGTTCCACTACATCAACCGCGTTCTCTAATGCTTCTGCTGTACGATCTACAAGGGTACGTAGATCACTCATCCCCTCTCGTAGATGGACATCACCATGATAGGTCTTCGTGCGCGTAGGAAAATTTTTGTTTCCCATGCGACGTTCCCCAACACCTCTACGCTCATCGGACCACACACATCGGTATGTATGATTTCCAACAAGTCACTTGCACGCTCCATTGTTCCGGAGAACAGAGTTTTAGTCATCTTGCCCATGAGGCATGGTTCACACGTGTCAAGTGAATCAAGGTCAAGTGACTCCAAAAGTCCATCGGCATGGAGTTTCTTCATGCGCTTTACACCAATATGACCTAAGCGGCAGTGCCACAAAAATATAGCGCTATCATTGTTAACGCTAAATCTTTTGGTCTCAATGTTATGTATGTGTGTATCACTATCAAGATTCAATATGAACAATCCTCTCACATTGGGTGCATGACCATAAAAGATGTTACTCATAGAAATAGAACAACCATTATTCTCTAACTTAAAAGAGTAACCGTCTCGCAATAAACAAGATCCAGATATAATGTTCATGCTCAACGCAGGCACTAAATAACAATGATTCAAGTTCATAACCAATCCTGATGGTAACTGAAGTGAAACTGTGCCGACGGTGATTGCATCAACCTTGGAACCATTTCCTACGCGCATCGTCACTTCATCTTTCGCCAGCCTTCGTCTATTCCGCAGTTCCTGTTTCGAGTTGCAAATATGAGCAACAGAACCGGTATCGAATACCCAGGCACTACTACAAGAGCCGGTTAAGTACACATCAATAACATGTATATCAAATATACCTGATTTCTCTTTGGCCGCCTTCTTATCAGCCAGATACTTGGGGCAATTGCGCTTCCAGTGACCCATACCCTTGCAATAGTAACACTCTGTTTCAGGCTTAGGTCCAGCTTTGGGTTTCTTCGTTGGATTGGCAACAGGCTTGTCGCTCTTCTTTGAATTACCCTTCTTGCCTTTGCCGTTTCTCTTGAAACTAGTGGTCTTATTCACCATCAACACTTGATGCTCTTTACGGAGTTCAGACTCTGCGACTTTCAGCATCGCAAACAACTCGCCGGGAGACTTGTTCATCCCTTGCATGTTGTAGTTCAACACAAAGCCTTTATAGCTTGGCGGTAGTGATTGAAGGATTCTGTCAGTGATAGCTTCTTGCGGGAGTTCAATCCCCAGCTCAGCTAGACGGTTTGAGTACCCACACATTTTGAGCACATGTTCACTGACAGACGAGTTCTCCTCCATCTTGCAAGCATAGAATTTATCGGAGGTCTCATACCTCTCCATCCGGGCATTCTTCTGAAAGATAAACTTCAACTCCTGGAACATCTCAAATGCTCCATGACGCTCAAAGCGACGTTGAAGTCCTGGTCCTAAGCCATACAAGACTGCACATTGAACTACTGAGTAGTCCTCCTTACGTGCTAACCAAGCGTTCTTAACATCCTGATCAGCCGTAGCGGGTGGTTCATCTCCTAGCGCAGCATTAAGGACATAATCCTTCTTCCCAGCTTGTAAGATTAGCTTAAGATTACGATCCCAGTCTACAAAGTTGCTTCCATCATCTTTCAACTTAGCTTTCTCTAGGAACGTATTAAAATTCAGGGTGACTGTCGCGTGAGCCATGATCTACAACACAAATATATTCAAAGTGGACTTAGACTATGTTCAAGATAATTAGAGTTCAACTTAATCAAATTATATGCTAAACTCCCACTCAAAAAGTACATCTCTCTAGTCATTTCAGTGGTTCATGATCCACTTACACTAGCTCAAGTCCGATCATCACGTGAGTTGAGCATAGTTTCAGTGGTAAGCATCCCCATGCTAATCATATCATCTATATGATTCATGATCGACCTTTCGGTCTCATGTGTTCCGAGGCCATGTCTACACATGCTAGGCTCGTCAAGCTTAACCCGAGTGTTCCGCGTGCGCAACTGTTTTGCATCCGTTGTATGTGAACGTTGAGTCTATCACACCCGATCATCACGTGGTGTCTCGAAACGACGAACTGTAGCAATGGTGCACAGTCGGGGAGAACACAATTTCGTCTTGAAATTTTAGTGAGAGATCACCTCATAATGCTACCGTCGTTCTAAGCAAAATAAGGTGCATAAAAGGATTAACATCACATGCAATTCATAAGTGACATGATATGGCCATCATCACGTGCTCCTTGATCTCCATCACCAAAGCACCGGCACGATCTTCTTGTCACCGGCGCCACACCATGATCTCCATCAACGTGTCGCCATCGGGGTTGTCGTGCTACTCATGCTATTACTACTAAATCTACATCCTAGCAAAATAGTAAATGCATCTGCAAGCACAAACATTAGTATAAAGACAACCCTATGGCTCCTGCCGATTGCCGTACCATCGACGTGCCAGTCGATATTATCTATTACAACATGATCATCTCATACATCCAATATATCACATCACATCGTTTGGCCATATCACATCACAAGCATACCCTGCAAAAACAAGTTAGACGTCCTCTAATTTTGTTGTTGCATGTTTTACGTGGTGACCATGGGTATCTAGTAGGATCGCATCTTACTTACGCAAACACCACAACGGAGATATATGAGTTGCTATTTAACCTCATCCAAGGACCTCCTCGGTCAAATCCGATTCAACTAAAGTTTGAGAAACTGATACCCGCCAGTCATCTTTGAGCAACGGAGTTACTCGTAGCGATGAAACCAGTCTCTCGTAAGCGTACGAGTAATGTCGGTCCGAGCCGCTTCGATCCAACAATACCGCAGAATCAAGAAAAGACTAAGGAGGGCAGCAAAATGCACATCACCGCCCACAAAAACTTTTGTGTTCTACTCGAGAAGACATCTACACATGAACCTAGCTCATGATGCCACTGTTGGGGAACGTCGCATGGGAAACAAAAAATTTCCTACGCGCACGAAGACCTATCATGGTGATGTCCATCTACGAGAGGGGATGTGTGATCTACGTACCCTTGTAGACCATACAGCAGAAGCGTTAGTGTACGCGGTTGATGTAGTGGAACGTCCTCACGTCCCTCGATCCGCCCCGCGAACCGTCCCGCGATCAGTCCCACGATCTATTGCCGAACGGACGGCACCTCCGCGTTCAGCACACGTACAGCTCGTCGATGATCTCGGCCTTCTTGATCCAGCAAGAGAGATGGAGAGGTAGAAGAGTTCTCCGGCAGCGTGACGGTGCTCCGGGGGTTGGTGATGATCTCGCCTCAGCAGGGCTCCGCCCGAGCTCCGCAGAAACGCGATCTAGAGGTAAAACCGTGGAGATATGTGGTCGGGCTGCCGTGGCAAAGTTGTGTCAAATCAGCCCTAAAACCTCCGTATATATAGGGGGAAGAGGGGGAGCCTTGCCTTGGGGTCCAAGGACCCCTAAGGGCTTCGGCCGAGCCAAGGGGGGCAGCCCTCCCCTTCCAAACCGAGTCCAACTAGGTTTGGAAGGAGGAGTCCTTCCCATTTTTCCCACCTCCCCTTTTTTTTTCCTTTTCTATTTGATTTTTCTTCCTATGGCGCATAGGGCTCTTTTGGGCTGTCCCACCAGCCCACTAAGGGCAGGTGTGCCACCCCAAATGCCTATGGGCTTCCCGGGGGTGGGTTGCCCCCCCGATGAACTCCCGGAACCCATTCGTCATTCCCGGTACATTCCCGGTAACTCCGAAAACCTTCCGGTAATCAAATGAGGTCATCCTATATATCAATCTTCGTTTCCGGACCATTCCGGAAACCCTCGTGACGTCCGTGATCTCATCCGGGACTCCGAACAAC
The DNA here is from genome assembly GCF_904849725.1 of Hordeum vulgare subsp. vulgare. Classification (NCBI taxonomy): domain Eukaryota; kingdom Viridiplantae; phylum Streptophyta; class Magnoliopsida; order Poales; family Poaceae; genus Hordeum; species Hordeum vulgare. The sequence continues at coordinate 520,938,069 of NC_058520.1, forward strand.
ATTCGGTAACCAACCATATAACTCAAATACGCATAAAACAACGTCGAACCTTAAGTGTGCAGACCCTGCGGGTTCGAGAACTATGTAGACATGACCCGAGAGACTCCTAGGTCAATATCCAATAGCGGGACCTGGATGCCCATATTGGATCCTACATATTCTACGAAGATCTTATCGTTTGAACCTCAGTGCCAAGGATTCATATAATCCCGTATGTCATTCCCTTTGTCCTTCGGTATGTTACTTGCCCGAGATTCGATCGTCAGTATCCGTATACCTATTTCAATCTCGTTTACCGGCAAGTCTCTTTAGTTGTTCCGTAATACAAGATCCCGCAACTTACACCAAGTCACATTTCTTGCAAGGCTTGTGTGTGATGTTGTATTACCGAGTGGGCCCCGAGATACCTCTCCGTCACACGGAGTGACAAATCCCAGTCTCGATCCATACTAACTCAACGAACACCTTCGGAGATACCTGTAGAGCATCTTTATAGTCACCCAGTTATGTTGCGACGTTTGATACACACAAAGTATTCCTCCGGTGTTAGTGAGTTATATGATCTCATGGTCATAGGAACAAATACTTGACACGCAGAAAACAGTAGCAACAAAATGACACGATCAACATGCTACGTCTATTAGTTTGGGTCTAGTCCATCACGTGATTCTCCTAATGACGTGATCCAGTTATCAAGCAACAACACCTTGTTCATAATCAGAAGACACTGATTATCTTTGATCAACTGGCTAGCCAACTAGAGGCTTGCTAGGGACAGTGTTTTGTCTATGTATCCACACATGTAAATGAGTCTTCATTCAATACAATTATAGCATGGATAATAAATGATTATCTTGATACATGAATTATAATAATAACTATATTTATTATTGCCTCTAGGGCATAATTCCAACAGCTTATTACTCTTGGGTGTTTGAGAACCCTAGAGCTTGTTACTCTTGGGTGCCTTGGCTCCCTAGATGGTTGGTGGTGCCTTGGAGCTCAATCATTGTGGTGTAAAGCTCCGGGCATGCGTCAGGGTCTCCAATTAGGTTGTCGATATTGCCTCCAGCATTTGGTGTTACCTCGAAGCCATATTCCATTGTGGTGAAGCTTCGTGGTGTTGTTGGGAGCCTTCAATTAAGTTGTGGAGATTGCCCCAACCTTGTATGTACAGGTTCGGTGACCGCCCTCAAGGGTCCCTTAGTGGAATCACGTCATCTTGCATTGTGCGAGGGTGTGGGGAGATCGCAACTGGCTTAGTGGCTTCTTGGGGAGAATTTTGCCTCCATAGCGCTCCAAACGGAGATTAGCATCCGCAAGGGTGTGAACTTTGGGATACATCATCGTCTCTGCGTGCCTCGGTTATCTCTTACCCAGCCCGTTACTTATTCACTTTACTATGTGTCGGCGATGCTAGGTCGACACGTATGGGAATTAACGTGAAACCCTTGTGATCGTAGGGCGGGGAGAGGTCACGTCAAGAGCAGAGCTAACGATCAGCACCCGACAAGCCTTTTTACCCATGTTCGGGTCGCTTACGCGTAAAACCCTACGTCCTGCTTGTCTTGTTGTATTAAGCATTTTGTTGTTGATTGTTATAGTGATTGTTGATAACCTTCTTCTAGGCCAATGTCCAAAGAGTCTAACCCCTTGTGAATGAGCTAAGGGCCTCCTTTTATACACAAAGGGGTCACCTACAGTGCTCGGTGGTAGGTTCACGAGAAGTTACGGTGAACCTAGAGTGGTGCTTATCCATCTACCGTTGTCAGGTCCATTAAATGCACGTCTTGTCCTTGTTAGTGATATGCCGGTGAAGACACGTATCCAGGTGTTTCGACACCTGGACGCTACGCTCGCGCATGCGGAATGCGCTGGAACTTGGGGGCGGTGGCACTGTGGCAAGGGCGGTTGCCCTCCAGTGCCTAGCCCCGTCATCCCGGCAAGGGAGCTTGCCTGGGCCTTGGGTCTTCGTCCCGACAAGGAAACTTCTCGGGGGCTTTGGTCGTCATCCCGGCAAGGGAGGCTTGCCCAGGTCTTGTACTTGGTGAGCTCATCACGCCCACCAAATGGGTGTGGCCTTGGTCATCTTCCAGGCAAGGCAGGCTTGCCGAGGCCTTGATTATCTTCCCGTCAAGGCAGGCTTGTCGAGGCCTTGATTATCTTGGGGGATGCATCTTGTTTGGGTCCTGCCATGGCCTGCTGGCAAGGGATCTTTGCGCCCGTGCACAAGTATGGGGCACTAGGGACCCCAGTCTTTAGTGCACCGAGAGGATCCCCCGGGCCTGGGCCACCGACGCATGTGAAGCGTTGTTGGGCGAGGCCCAAAGAGGTGCACGGGCCTTCGTGGCTGGATCTGCTGGCGGTTTCTTTTCCCCACGTCGCGCATCGGATGCGCGAAGTGGGAGGTCATGCGCGGAGTGGCCTCTCCGCCTCCTGAAACACCTTTGCCATGCGCGTGGCATGCAGAGTTATGAATGGACATGTGGCAGACGTGGCCTTGAAAGGCGCAGTAGTGGCTGGGCCCGCCCGTGCATGCATTGGTGCAGCAGGGCAGTTCTCTTTTCGCCCGTGAACTCGAGCGATTGGGCAAGAGGGGTGGTGGCTTATGGAGCAAGGGAGGCTAGCCCCCGCGCCCCGTCCTATAAATTGGGAGGGTTTGCGAGGGGTTTTGCTCACCCAACTCCTCCTGAATCCACCAACTCCTCAGCCTTGGTCTTCAGGATCTTCTTCTGTCTGCACGTGGCACTCGCCCCTAACCATGGTTAGGGGATGGGGTCGGCCACCGTCGGCCGCCACGGCAGCGAGAGGATCCCGTTCGGATCATGCCACAACTTCTGGGGACGTCGCGGCGAAAGTAGGCCCCAACACCGATGGCGGAGGAAGGGCGAGGGGCTGCGGTAGTAGTGGAGATCGATACCGGGGGAGGCGGAGCGCTAGTCCAACGCCTCCACCTTCTCTGAGGCTTGACCTTGTGGCGGTCCTCCATGTTGCTTTAGGGACCCCCACGCGTGCTTCCCGGCTGTTGTGAAGCTCGCTTGAGCAGCATTGAGAGCTCCGCTTCGAGCGACGGTGACGAGGCGACGACAACGGTGACGGTGCCGGGCCTAGTCGCAAGCCCGGGGGAATTGAATCGAATGGCGATTCCCCCGGCTCAGACTAAGTGCTTCCTGCACTGACGTGGCCCGGTCACGCCCCTCCCTCGCCTCGGAGGGGGATCTCAACCGGATCCGTCGCCCCCTTCTCGCAGCTTGATGAGGCCGAACCTGCTTTCGTTGGTACAGCGCTGGGGGAGCCAGCGTGGATGTACCGCGGGCCTTGCCACGCCTTGTCTTCATGATCTCCAATTCCTCCGTGTAGGTTGATCCTCGTCAAAAGACAAAGTCTTTAGGTTAGGATAACGATGCTTTGTAAGTGAAGCCAAATGTATCCATTCAAATGAATGAAAAGACTGTTTTCCCTTTTTCCGATTCCGTTCTTTGTATGGTTCGCCTTTCCATAATCTGGGAGCTTGCCGGCAACTACCGGCAAGGCCCCTTGCCGTGTTCCGTGCAACCATGGAAATCGCCAAGCGCGGCTTGAGACGAAATCGGGTGCTACGTAGCCGCTTGCTTTGTTGATCAGGTTCGCAACTGTTTGAAGGCGCTCTATGGCCATTCAGGTCGTTTGAATGAGTTCGAAACAAAGACAAGGTGCACTGATCTTTGGAAAGGTCCTAGTATGCGCAAACTCCACACACAAAGATTGGAAACTTTCAAAGGGGAAGCAGAGAATCTATCTACTTCACATCTGAATCTTAAACTTCAAAACTTACATGTTCTCGCCGTGGTTGCACGGCGCTTGAGTCTTTTGCCGGGGCGTTGGAGCCCTCGGCAAGTAGGAAATCATCGCTCCTAGCGGCTTTTTCCTCCAGCAAGGTCTTCTTGCCGATGGTCCGCGACCGTCGTTTGGAGGAAAAGCTGGCCAGGGTGTAACCCCTTTGCTTTTCTCTTGCTAGGTTGTGCTTGCGGAGCCCCCGAGTACGTCTTTGGGCGATGATGCGACGCTCTCAGGGGCGCAACACTCGCCGTGGAGTGTGCGTCGGGGTTTCGGGACCGTGTGGTGCATCCTCAATGACTATTCATCACTCCGCAGAGGTGCGACCGCTGGACGTGCCCCGCACTCGCGTAGCAACGCGCTCGCGCAGGCCTTGGGAAGCCGTAGCAGAAGTTTCCGGGGGAACACGACGTAGCGCCCAAACTTCGAAGAATCTGGTGCTAAGCTTGCTCTGATTCACGCACAACTCTGCACCCCTACCTCGCACGCCAAAGATGTCGGCGATGCTAGGTCGACAACTATGGTAATCAACGTGAAACCCTTGTGATCGTAGAGCGGGGAGAGGTGACGTCAAGAGTAGAGCTAATGATCAGCACCCGGCAAGCCTTTTTACCCAGGTTCGGACCGCTTACGTGTAAAACCCTATGTCCTGCTTGTCTGGTTGTATTAAGCGTTTTGTTGTTGATTGTTACAGTGACTGTTGATAACCTTCTTCTGGGCCAATGTCCAAAGAGTCTAACCCCTTGTGAATGAGCTAAGGGCCTCCTTTTATAGGCAAAGGGGTCACCTACAGTGCTAGGTGGTAGGTTCAGGAGAAGTTACAGTGAACCTATAGCGGTGCTTATCCATCTACCGCTGTCATGTGCACTAAATGCATGTCTTGTCCTTGTCAACGATATGCTGGTGAAGACACGTATCCAGGTGTTTCGACACCTGGACGGTACGCTGGCGCATGCGAAATGCCCTGGAACTTGGGGGTAGGTGGCACTGTGGCAAGGGCGGTTGCCCTCCACTGCCTAGCCCCGTCATCCGACAAGGGAGCTTGACGGGGCCTTGGGTCTTCGTCCCGGCAAGGAAGCTTGTCGGGGGCTTCGGTCGTCATCCCGGCAAGGGAGGCTTGCCGAGGTCTTGTACTTGGTGAGCTCATCACGCCCACCAAATGGGCGTGGCCTTGGTCATCTTCTCGGCAAGGTAGGCTTGTCGAGGCCTTGATTATCTTCCCGGCAAGGCAGGCTTGCCGAGGCCTTGATTTATCTTGGGGGATGCATCTTGTGTGGGTCCTGCCATGTCCTGCTTGAAGGGGCTCTTTGCGCCCGTGCACAAGTCTGAGGCACTAGGGATGTGACAGCCCGATGCCAACGTTCCGGAAGATTCCCCCTTCTTTCCATTTTCGTCGTGTGTCTATTTTTTCTTTTGTCGCATCATCATCGCATCATGCGCATCATCAGCATTGCATCGGCATCCCGTTGCCGCCCGTTTTCAAAACTTGCATCCGTTATTAGTTGCCGGTTCTCGTCGTTGTCCGTTCTGAGCCCGACCGCACTCGCACGCGCCCGCGGCACCGTCGAAACCCTGTTTTAAAAGTGAGCGTACAATTTCTCTGATCGGGTTGAGATTTGATGTGCGGTCGTAAATAGTTATCGCTAGACCGCCTGTTGAATTTCGTGGCGATCGGAGACCGTCTGGTACCCGAACGGTCGCTCGTAGCGACACCGTATTCGGTCTACCGACGGACGTCTGTCGGTGTTTTAAAAATCGTGCCGTGCCGCCCGTTCTCCCTCTTGTCTCCGTATATCCTCTCTACACGGCCGCGTACCCATTCCCTCGTGCGGAATCGTCCGAATCCGACCCCGCGGTTGGATCCGGAGCGCGATTCCGGTTAACCGACCCCCCCCCCCCCGTTTGTCTGTATATAGCCCCCATGCCATTAATTAGAGAGCCACTCCCTCCTACACCTCGAAATCCGTGCAAAACCTAACACTAACCGCGCAACCATCCACCTCCAGCCTCCTCTCTCCTCCCGCAGGCCCGCCCAGGCCCATCTGGAGCCCGTCGGGCCCATCTGCGCGCCGCCGCCCGGGCCCGAGCCGCCTCCGCCCCCGCTCTCCCTGCGCCCGCGCTCCTGCCTCCCGTGCCAGCGCCGCCGGCTATTCCCCGCCACCGGCACGTTCCATCCCCTCGCCGAGGTGCCCGAGCAGCTCCCTCTGCCGCCGGCCGCCGCCTCCCCATGCGCCAGAGCCGCCGTAGCCCCTCACGCCGTTCGCTCCTCCCTGCCCCGACTTGCTCCGCCGCCATGGATGCGCCGCCCCAAGCTTCGTCCGCTGCGGGAACCGCTTCCCGGGGCCGGATCCGCCCGTTCCCCGCCAGATCCGGCCAGCCCCCTCGCCGGAGCCCTGTCGCCGGCGCCGTTGTGGGCGCCCTGCGCCTCTGGGAGCTCGCCCTGCCCGTGCTCCAGGAGGGAGACGGCCAGGAGCCGCCTCGCCCCGACTGGCCCAGGAGCTGCAGCAACGGCCCAGCGCCGAGCCGATGCCACGGCAGCAGCTCGCCAGCCTCGCATGGGCCAGCGCCCCCGAGTCGGCCCACCAGCGCCAGGCCGGCCTCCTCCCGCGCAGGCCCACCACCTCCTCGCCTCAGCCAGGCCGGCCCCGAGGCCCAGGTGAGACTATTCCCCGCCCCAGCGCAATTTTAATATAGTTCGCTTGCCCTTTCAGCCCAATAGAGCTTAGTGGATTTTATTTCTGAATTGATAAATTCCATAAATAGACGGTTATTAAAACGTCCGTAGTTTTTAAACCGTTAGTCGGTTTGAGGCGTGTAGTATATGGTTTTGTGGTATTTTTGCGTGTAGAGTAAGAATTTAAAACTTGCATATTTATTTGACATAGTTTTACGTGCCGAATGCCTAGTTTAACGTGCTGTCCTATATTGTTTCGTCCCGTATTTATTTTTTCGTGCAAGTCCGGATTGCTCGTATGCCGTAGATTAAATGCCCATGTTTTAGGAATAATTTTTGCATGTATTTTAGAGTAGCCGTTGGTATTTTTGCGTGTAGTGATTTGTCGCTAGTTTATTTTTCACGTTTAGATAATTATCTCGCATTTACGTGTGGGATTGTTTTGCTGTTGCAACCCCACATATTTTATATGTTTTCGGGGTAGAAAAATCCCATGGATTTTTCTGTGCAATCATTTTTAGCACTAGAGCAAGTTAGTTCGCGAGATATTTTGCTAAGTTGCCCTTTTGTTTAATTCGTAGGATTTATTCCGTGCCTCGTTTGAATTAGTTGTCAACCAGGGAGTTCTTCTTAGAGGTTTTGTCTAGCCCCTGGTATTTTTAGTTGCAATAGAAATGCATGTTTAGGTGTATTTTGATTGCCCTCAAGTTGCTAGAAATAGTGCTGTTTTAGACGTGCTGAAATATTTCTAAGTCTGGAATCTGTTATATTTTGTTGTTGTCTTGTCTTGCTTGCATCTTGTGATCTGTATCTCTTTTGAGGTTGGTCCAATGGAGTTAGTTGTACCCCTTGTGTTTCTCTAGCTGGCTGTAAATTTTCATGTCATTTGGAGTCCTGTAGCTATAGGTTTTGCTGCTGTCAATATAGCTTCAGATCGAAAACTGCACTTTCATGAGGTGTAATTTTCACTAAGTCTGAAATAGTGTGTGGGATGCCATTTTGTGTCTTCTTTCTCTAGTGATCCTTGATGCCATGCTAGTTGTTGTTAGTTGTTTGTAGAACTGCTTCTTGCCCTCTTCCGTGCCATGCCTTGCTTGTGCATATCGGAGTGGTGTAGCCGTAGTTGTGGGGCCTAGAAAATGCTATGTGGCTGATTTTGGCAGATTGTGGGGATTTCTTGTTTTGCTCGTAGTTTGTGAACCGTAGCTCCGATTCGATCGTGTCCTATATGAAACTTGCTTAGAATCTTGTGTAGTTTCTTTTTCTCTTGCTGTTTGTATGTTTTGAAGTGCTCGTGACCGTCGTTGCACACATATTGCATTCATGCCATCATATCTTGCGGTGCTTGTAACTTTTGTTCCGTAGCTCCGTTGGAGATGTTCTTTATGTGTAGGTTGCTTGCCTTGACGCGTAGAATCATGTGAACCTATTGGTTTTGCTGTTTAACAACTAATTAAATGTGTCAATTCAGATCTGGACAGAATCGTAAATTAACATGTGAGGTCGTCTCGGAGATGCTATATGTCATTTCCGACCTCATTTAAAATGCCTAGATAGGTAGATTAATTACGCTTCACCTCTTGCCATGTTTAACCACATTTAATATTGCCGAGTACCTAATCGGGATACAAATAAATAAATGAACGTGGAGTTTCGTCAATATGCAATTCGTTGCATATTGAACTTCACTTAATGTGTAGTGTTTGTATGACGTGAATTGTCATGCCGTGTCTTGCATGTATTCAACTGCTCATGCATCATCTGTGTTGTGCATCGTGTGGTGAATTCCGTGTGTTGATTTGTGTTTCCGTTTTCCTCCGTCTCGATAGAGTTCCGCAAGCGTGTCGGATGTGAGGACCCATTCGACTACGTCGGTTCGTCTGCTTCACGGAGGCATTCTTCTTCCAAGAGGGATCTCAGGCAAGATGATCATTTCCCCAGATACCATTACTATCATTGCCATGCTAGTTTTACCGCTTCTATCGATTATGTCTCGTTGCCTACCACATGTTAAATATCAGCCTCTCAACAATGCCATGAAACCCTCAACCTGTTCAACCTAGCAAACCACTGATTGGCTATGTTACTGCTTGCTCAACCCTGTTGTTAGCGTTGCTAGTTGCAGGTGCAGTTGCTTCCATGTGGAACATGGGTTCCTTGTAATATCACCATATTTAAATGCTATGTAATTTAATGCACCTATATACTTGGTAAAAGGTGGAAGGCTCGGCCTTTCCAGCCTGGTGTTTTGTTCCACCTTTTCCCCCTTAGTTTCCGGCTACCGGTGTTATGTTCCATAAATGAGCGCTCCTAACACGATCGGGGTTGTTAGGGGGACCCCCTTGATAATTCGTTTTAGATTAAAGCTGGTCTGGCAAGGCCCAACATTGGTACTACATTTGCCTAATCACCTAATAAACTTGCATAGGGACTTTCCGGACCCCGATGATAATTTAATCAACCCCCGGGCCAGTGCTCCTCATGAGTGTTGGTCCAAAACAGAGCACTGTGCGGGGCCACTGCGAGGAAACTCGAGGTTTGGCACTTGTACGCGTCGCTTATCCGTCGTGTCCTGAGAACGAAATACGCGGCTCCTATCGGGATCGTCGACACGCGGGCGGCCTTGCTGGATTAGTTTTACCTTTGACGAGATATCTTGTGCATCGGGATTCCGGTGATGCTTTGGGTAAACTCAGAGTTGAGGTTTTCCACTAGGGAATCCGACGAGATCGCGAGCTTCGTGATTGAGGATTTCTATGCGGCTTGTGGTAATTTGTGATGGACTAGTTGGAGCACCCCTGCAGGGTTAAATCTTTCGGAAAGCCGTGCCCACGGTTATGTGGCAACGTGGAAGTTTTGTTTAACACTGGTTCTAGATAACTTGAAGTTAACTTAAATAAAACTTGCCAACTGTGTGCGTAACCGTGACTGTCTCTTTCATGAGTTCCTTCTCCGATCGAGGACACGGTGGGGTTATGTCTAACGTAGGTAGGTGTTCAGGGTCATTCAGTTGATCATCAGTAGTTCACGTCCGCTATGCGTAGCTCTTCCCCCTCTTACTTCTGGTACCCGTAAGTTAGCCACGAAATACATGCTTAGCCGCTGCTGCAACCTCACCACTTAACCATGTCTTACCCATTAAGCTTTGCTAGTCTTGATACCTTTGGAAATGAGATTGCTGAGTTCCCTGTGGCTCACAGATTAGTACAACACCAGTTGCAGGTACAGGTAAAGGTTACTTGACGCGAGCACGTTGATTGTTCATTTGGAGTTGCTTCTTCTTCTTCTTCTTCTTCATTGATCTAGGATGGGTTCCAGGCCGGCAACCTGGGATAGCAAGGATGGACGTTGTTCTTATTTTTCTCATTTGTTTCCGTCTGCTCTTACTCTTGATGAATATGTAATGTACTGATGTGACTCTGATGTAGCTTGTGGCGAGTGTAAGCCAACTCTATATATATCTCTTCTTTTCAGTACATGTACTTGTATCGATATCCATTCTTGCGACACGACGAGATGCGCTTCTATCCCTAACGAGGCCTTCGCGCCAAATTGAGGATAGGGTCGCATCTTGGGCGTGACATTATCCATGCTAGAATTGTATTGATTGGAAACTCAAATACATGTGTGGATACATAGACAACACACTGTCCCTAGTGAGCCTCTGAAGGACTAGCTCGTTGATCAAAGATAGTCAAGGTTTCCTGGCCATAGACATGAGATGTCATTTGATAATGACATCACATCATTAGGAGAATGATGTGATGGATAAGACCCGAACTATGAACGTAGCATATGATCGTGTCAGCTTATTGCTACTTTTTTCTTCATGTCAAGTATGTGTTCCTATGACCGTGAGATCATGCAACTCCCGGACACCGTAGTAATGCCTTGTGTGTATCAAATGTCACAACGTAACTGGGTGAATATAAAGGCACACTACAGGTATCTCTGAGGGTGTTTGTTGGGTTGGCGTGAATCAAGACTAAGATTTGTCACTCCGTATGACGGAGAGGTATCTCTAGGGCCCACTCGGTGATACAACATCACAATGAGCTTGCAAGCAATGTGACTAAGGAGTTAGTCACGGGATCTTGTATTACGGAACAAGTAAATAGACTTGTCGGTAACGAGATTGAACTAGGTATAGAGATACGGATGACCGAATCTCGGGAAAGTAACATACCACTATCGTTTTGGGGTTATGCATTAGAGACAACCACATTCACTTTAAATAGGTGAAAGCACAATTGCTCCCTAGTGTGGTTTTGATAATTGATCACAACATATGCATCATTGGACTAATGTGTTTTCCAATTATATTTCAGAAAAGTTCAAAAGATGCTATGGCTTAAGGTTTATGTGGAGATACCCCTGGATACAAGAAATGAATAATATTGGCTCAAGCTTCAAGCTAGAAGACTCTTAATTTTATATTTGTGAGAAATCACTGAGTACATAGGAAAGCCAATAGTATTAAAAGGGGTGAGATAGTAAAATGAACTGATTTCTCAAATGCTCAAAGTTAGCCACCAAAACACTCGGTAATTTTTCCCACATATCCACTCTCTCAAGTTCCACAATCACAAATTAGGTGTAACCAACATTACCACTTCGGACCCACGGAGTTTGAACCTCAGACAGAACCCTAGCCAATCCCACCAAATCGGTGCAACCAAAACTGCATCGGCGCTATCGAGTTTGGGTGACCAACATTATGTTGCCAAGATACACAAAATCGGAATTTCCGAGTTTGAGTATCGGTGCCACCGAGTTTAATCATCTGACCGTTAGTCACCTTTTCGGTGCCACCGATTTCTATATATCGGTCTCATAGAGATTCAAAGTTCACACTTTTAGTACTAGTCGGTACCACGGAGTTGTCCACTTAAGCGTCACCGAGTTTGCACTTTTGTGTGTAACACATGGATTTCGGCTGCTGCCTATATATACCCCTTGACCCACCTCTCATTCATGGGAGAAGCACTCAGAACACACACTTCAGTTCCAGATCCATTTTCTGATAGAGAACCACCTATTAATGTGTTGAGACCAGATATTCCAATCCAATCATTTGAAACTTGATCTCTAGCCTCCCCAAACTGCTTTCCACCAAATCAACCTCTCCTACCCATGCATATTCTATGAGAGAGTGATTTGTGTTGAGGATACTATCTTTAGAAGCACGAGAGCAAGGAGTTCATTGATCTACCACATATATTACCTTTTGGAGGGTGGTTCCTCCTAGATTGGTTAGGTGTCGCTTGGGAGCCTCCTACTGTGTTTTGGAGTTGAACCAAGATGTTTGTAAGGGCAAGGAGATCGCCTACTTCGTGAAGATCTACCATGAGTGAGGCTAGTCCTGTGTGGACGGAAGCTCTGGTGGAATAGACAAGGCCGCTTCTTTGTGGACCCCTATTGGGTGGAGCCCTCTGTGGACTCTCGCAGTTGTTACCCTCCGTGGGTTGAATTCTCCACTAACATGGACGTATGATAGCACCACCTATCGGAACCATGCCAAAAATCACCGTGTCAACCTCATGCGTTTGATCTCCCTACCTTACTCCTTACTTTACACTTGCATGTTCTACTTTCCGCTGCAATACTTTTAGAACTGCATGTGTAGGGTGTACTTGACCTATTATAACTACCATAGCTGCATCTCAAGTAAAATTGGGAAAAGGCAAAAAAATTATCTTGTCAAGTAGTATAATCACCCCCCCCCCTCTAGACATACTTTCGATGCTACAAGTGGTATCAGAGCTTTGGTATCCATTTCATTGGTTTAGCAACCTAGGAGAGTATGGCATCTAGTGAGGGAAATTATCATCGTAGAGGTTGTTACTTCGATGGCACTAATTTTGCTAGTTGGAAGCATAAAATGAAAATGCATATACTTGGCTTTAATACTCATGTTTCGGCTGTCATTCGTGTTGGTGTGCAAGGTAACTTCTTTGGAGAAGGGCATGAATGAGATCATGATGCGACAACTGATGAGCTGAAGATGTTGCAACTTAATTCTCAAGCCTGCGATATCATCTTCAACTACCTTTGCCCCGAAGAATCCAACAAAATCAGTCGTCTTGAGAATGCAAAAGAAATTTGGGATACTTTGGTTGATATGTGATATGTCTCCGTCGTATCTACTTTTCCGAACTCTTTTGCCCTTGTTTTGGACTCTAATTTGCATGATTTGAATGGAACTAACCCGGACTAACACTATTTTCAGCAGAATTGCCATGGTGTTGTTTTTGCGCAGAAATAAAAGTTCTCGGAATAACCTGGATATTTACGGAGATTTTTTGTGGAATATATAAAAAATACTGGCGCAAGAATCAAAGGAGGAAGTGGAGCGTGGAGCCCACAAGCCCACCAGGCGCGAGCCCCCCCCTGGCCGCGCCTGACAGGCTTGTGGGGCCCACAAAACGCCACCGCCTCCAATCTCAAGTCTATTTAGTCCCCTTCGTCCGTAAAAAATCAAGGAGAAGATTTCATCACGTTTTACGATACGGTGGCGCAGCTATCTCCTGTTCTTCCTCTGGAGGGCAGATCTGGAGTCCGTTCTCGACTCCAGAGAGGGGAGATCGTCGCCATCGTCATCACCAACCTTCCTTCATCGCCAATTCCATGATGCTCTTCACTGTTCGTGAGTAATCTCATCGTAGGCTTGCTGCACGATGATGGGTTGGATGAGATCTATCATGTAATCGAGTTAGTTTTGACGGGGATTTATCCCTAGTATCCACTATGTTCTGAGATTGATGTTGCTACTACTTTGCCATGCTTAATGCTTGTCACTAGGGCCCGAGTGCCATGATTTCAGATCTGAACCTATTATGTTGTCGCCAATATATGTGTGTTCTTGATCCTATCTTGCAAGTTGTAGTCACCTACTATGTGTTATGACCCGACAACCCCGAAGTGACAATAGCTGGAACCACTCCCGGAGATGACCATAGTATGAGTAGTTCATGTATTCACCAAGTGTTAATGCGTTGGTCCGGTTCTTTATTAAAAGGAGAACCTTAATATCTCGTAATTTCCATTAGGACCCCGCTGCCACGGGAGGGATGGACAATAGATGTCATGCAAGTTCTTTTCCCTAAGCACGTATGACTACATACAGAATACATGCCTACATTAGATTGACGAACTGGAGCTAGTTACTTATCTTTCCCTGTTATAAATGTTGCATGATGAATATCATCCGGCATAATCATCCATCACCGATCCAATGCCTACGAGTCTTTTACTATTGGTCCTTGCTACGTTACTTTGCTGCTACTGCTGTCACTGCTGCTACTGTTACTCTGTTGCTACTACCGTCACTTTGCTGCTACTGGTTACTGTTGCTACTGCTGCTATCACACTACCTTGCTACCGATACTTTGCTGCAGATACTAAATCTTTCAGGTGTGGTTGAATTGACAACTCAACTGCTAATACTTGAGAATATTCTTTGGCTTCCCCTTGGGTCGAATCAATAAATTTGGGTTGAATACTCTACCCTCGAAAACTGTTGCGATCTCCTATACTTGTGGGTTATCAAGACCTTTTCTAGCGCCGTTGCCGGGGAGGCACAACTATATTCTCTGAGTCACTTGGGATTTACGTCTGCTGATCACTATGAGGAATCCGAAAGATCCAAGAACTAAAGTCTTGCCCTCAACTACGAGGACCGGTAAGGAACTGACATCTAGCTCTGCACTTGATTCACCTTCAGTTATGAGTAAGTTTGCGAAACCACCTCCTGCTAGAAATCTTGATATGTCGTCTGTGCTTGATGATGCCACTTCTGCTGTCCATGATGCTTATGATGATGCTATGCTTGATACTGCTTTGCCACTAGGTGCATTCCTTGATGCACAAATTGCTAGAGTTGCTGCTAGATGTGATGATACTTCTGAAACTGCTGATACTATTGAAGTAGAACCTGCTATTTTGCCTGCTAGAACTAGCTCTCCTAGACATGAATTGCCTGATATGCCTGAGTTTTATGTTATGGAGGGAGAGATAGCTGAGGACTTTCTTGCTTGTAAGGATAGCTATGATGTTGAGAAACTACTGCTCAAGTGGAAAGAAAAATCTTTGAACGCTAGGATGAAATACGACCCGAAGTTTGCTACTTCGCCTATCTTTGTGACCGATAAGGATTATGAATTCTCTGTCGACCCTGAGCTAATCACTCTGGTCGAGTCTGATCCTTTTCACGGTTATGAGTATGAAACGGTTGTAGCCCAGCTTACCAATCTGCACGATATAGCCACCCTATTCACTAGTGAGTAAAAGATCCGCCACTACTATATCCTCAAGTTGTTTCCTTTCTCGCTAAAGGATGATGCTAAGACCTGGTTCACTTCTCTTGCTCCTGGTTGTGTGCGTAGCCCCCAGGATATGGTCTACTACTTCTCTGAAAAATATTTCCCTGCCCATAAGAAGCAAGCTGCCTTGCAGGAAATATACAACATTGTGCAAGTTGAAGAAGAGAGTCTCCCACGAGCTTGGGGGAGTGCTGCTGGCTACGCCTATAGGGATTTCCTTGGCCTTGGAGCCTTGCGTTGGTGTTCCCTTGAAGAGGAAAGGGTGATGTAGCACAGCGGTGGTAAGTATTTCCCTCAGTTTGAGAACCAAGGTATCAATCCAGTAGGAGGATCGCGTCAAGTCACAAGTACCTGCACAAACACAAAGAGCTTGCACCCAACACTATGAGGGGGTTGTCAATCCCTTATAGGATGTTTGCAAAGTGAGAACTGAAAGCAAAAAGTAAACAAAGCAAAGTAAAAGTAAAAGCGGACATGATAATTGTGAGTAGACCCGGGGGGCGTAGTGTTCACTAGTAGCTTCTCTCATGAAAGCAAGTAGACGGTGGGTGAACGAATTACTGTCGAACAATTGATAGGACCTCGCAAAGTCATGACGTTATCTATGGCAATGATCATACATATAGGCATCACGTCCAAAACAAGTAGACCGATACTTTCTGCATCTACTACTATTACTCCACACGTCGACCGCTATCCAGCATGCATCTAGTGTATTGAGTTCATAAGAACAGAGTAATGCCTTAAGCGAGATGACATGATGTAGATGGACAATCTCAAATCTATGATGAAAGCCCATCTTGTTACCCTTGATGGCAACAACACGATGTGTGCCTTGCTGCCCCTTCTGTCACTGGGAAAGGTCACCGCACGGTATGAACCCAAAACCAAGCACTTCTCCCATTGCAAGAATCATAGATCTAGTTGGCCAAACAAAACCCAAGACTCGGAGAGACTTACAAGGATATCAAATCATGCATATAAGAAATCAGCAAAGACTCAAATATAATTCATAGATAATCTGATCACAAATCCACAATTCATCGGATCTCGACAAACACACCGCCAAAGAGGATTACATCGGATAGATCTCCATGAAGATCATGGAGAACTTTGTATTGAAGATCCAAGAGAGAGAAGAAGCCATCTAGCTACTAACTACGGACCCGTAGGTCTGAAGTAGACTACTCACGAGTCATTGGAGAGGCAATGATGTTGATGTAGAAGCCCTCAAGCTCCAAAGTCCCCTCCGACAGGGCACCGCGAAGGGTCTCCAGATGAGATCTCGCGGAAACAGAAGCTTGCGGCGGCGGAAAAGTGGTTTCGTGGACGCCCTTATTTTTTCTGGGATTTTAGGGAATATATAGGCCAAAGAGCTAGGGCAGGGGAGCTCCAGGGGGGCCACAAGCCTGGTAGCCACGGGCCCCCCTGGCCGCGACTACAAGGCTTGTGGGCTCCCTGTGGGCCTCCTGCCTTGGCCCTCAAGTCCCCCGATCTTCTTCTGTTCTGGAAGAATTCATTTCGGGGATTTTATTCCGTTTGGACTCCGTTCCAAAATCAGATCTGAAAAGAGTCAAAAACACAGAAAAAACAGGAACTGGCACTTAGCACTGAATTAATAAGTTAGTCCCAAAAAAGATATAAAAGGTATATAAAACATCCAAAGTTGACAAGATAACAACATGAAACCATCAAAAATTATAGATATGTTTGAGACGTATCAAGCATCCCCAAGCTTAACTCCTGCTCGTCCTCGAGTAGGGAAGTGATAAAGAATGAATTTTTGATGCTTTCATGCTACCTAGCATAGATGTCCTTTGTAACTCCTCTTATGTGACATGAATGTTCAGATCCGTTAGATTCAAAACAATAGTTTGATATTGACGTGGAGACAATAATACTTCAAGCAAACTAGCCGGGTAATCATGAACTTTCAAAATAACAAGGCCAAAAGAAAGTTATCCCTACAAAATCATATAGTCTCGCTATGCTCTATCATCCTTGCACAATGAATTTAAATCATGCACAACCTCGGTATTGGCCAAGTAATTGTTTTCACACCTTTACTTTCTCAAACTTTTTCAACTCTCACGCAATACATGAGCGTGAGCCATGGTTTTAGCACTATAAGTGGAATGGAGTGTGGTGCAGGTTGCAAGGCAAACAAGGAGAAGATGTCACATTGACTAGGCATATCAATGAGCTATGGAGATGCTCATCAATAGATATCAATGTGAATGAGTAGGGATTGCCATACAAATGATGCACTAGAGCTAAGAGTATGTGAAAGCTCTTAAAGAAAACTGGTGGGTGTGCATCCAACTTGCTTGCTCACGAAGACCTAAGGCAATTTTGAGGAAGCCCATCATTGGAATATACAAGCCAAGTTATACAATGAAAATTTCCCACTAGCTATATGGTGGTGAAAAAACGAGAGACTCTCAATCATGATGATCATGGTGCTTAATAAGCACAAGTGTGGAAAGGAGATAGTAGCATTGTCCCTTCTCTCTTTTTCTCTCATTTTTTTTGGTGGGCTCTTTGGCCTCTTTTTTTTGGTGGGCATCTTTGGCCTCCTTTTGTAAATGGGCTTCGCTGGCCTCTTTTATTTCCTCACATGGGACAATGCTCCATCAATGATGATCATCACACTTACAACTCAAAACTTAGAGCAATGATGACTCTATATGAAATGGTTCGGTAGTGTACCGTGACAATGATCTAGCATGGCATAGACATCAATGGAAACATCATGCTAGCTATCTTATGATCATGCAATGGCAATGTAGAAGTTGTGGCACATGTCATGGTGGTAGTTGCATGGCAATATATCTCGGAATGGCTCTGAAAAATCCATAGTAGGTAGGTATGGTGGCTGTTTTGAGGGAGGCTAATGGTGGGTTTTATGCACCGGCGGAAGTTGCACGGCACTAAAGAAGATGGTGATGGTGGAAGGTGAAAGTGCATCTAAACCATGGACTCAACATTAGTCATGAAGAACTCATATACTTGTTGCAAAAGTTTTAGTAGTAATCAAAACAAAGCATTCAACGCATACTCCTAGGGAAAGGGTTGGTAGGTATAAACCGTCGCGCGATCCCGGCCGCTACACAAAGGTTGACAATCAATAAATTAATCGTGCTCAGACTTCATCACGTAGCGGTTCACCATACGTGCATGCTACGGGAATCACTAACTTCAACACAAGTATTTCTAGATCCACAACACCTTACTAGTATAACTTCAATATTACCACAACCACAACTCAAAACTAATTGAGATGAATCAAACTTCTCTAACTACTCAATGCACATAAAGGTGGAAGTTTCATATCCCTTTGGATAACTACCCCTTTTTAGACTACTTTCATAGCATAGATCAACTACCACGCCACGCACTGCCGTGCTCCAAAAGATAGAAGTGAAGCACATAGAGCAAAATCAACTAGCTCAAAAGATATAAGTGAAACACATGTGAGCTGAATTGCCTAACCAAAGGATATAAGTGAAGCTCGACAAAATCACGGTGAGTGCATGTCTCTCTATCTAGGTGTGCAGCAAGGAAGATTGTGACACAACAAAAATAAAAGACTCCTACGATACAAGACGCTCCAAGCAAAACACATAACATGTGGTGAATAAAAATATAGCCCCAAGTAACGTTACCGATGGATTGAAGACGAAAGAGGGGATGCCTTCCCGGGGCATCCCCAAGCTTAGGATTTTTCGGCATCCTTGAATCAACTTGGGGTGCCTTGGGAATCCCCAAGATTGAGCTCTTGCCACTCTTTATCTCTTTTTCCATAAGAACTTCACCCAAAACTTGAAAACTTCACAACACGAAACTTAAACAGAAACTCGTGATATCATTAGTATAAGAAAGCAAATCATCACTTCCTTAGGTACTGTAGAAAACTTAAATACTACTTATGTTGATGTTGGGTTACTGTATTTTCAATCTTCCATGGCTAATACCCCCCGATACTATCCATAGTTTCATCAAAATAAGCAACCAACTCAACAAAAACATAATGTGTTAACAGCAGACTAGTTTGTAGCAATCTGTATACTTTGTATACTTCTGGTACTTCATTTTTTTGAAAAATTACGAAACTGTGAAGAATTGGCGTAGAAATCAGGAGCAAAAAGAATCAACTCAAAATCTCTCACAGAAAAAAAATCTTTTCGTGAGCAGAAAGTTTCTGTCTTTTCCAACATGACCAAACGATCATCCCCAAGACTAATCATAACGGTTTCACTTGGCACAAACGCAAAAGAAACACAAAAAACACAATCATAACAGAATTATGAAAGTGTGGAAAACACAAAACAGAAATAAAAAGCTTAGATTCGTTGGGTTGCCTCCCAACAAGCGCTATTGTTTAACGCCCTTAGCTAGGCATAAGGTGATGGAATCACGTATAGTCATCTTTGGTGCTCAAACCATAAGTAGCCCTCATCATAGATTCATAAGGCAATCTTATTTTCTTTCTAAGAAAATTCTCCATGCCCTTATTTAGAGGAAATTGAAATCTAATATTCCCTTCCTTCATATCGATGATAGCATCAATAGTCCTTAGGAAAGGTCTACCAAGAATAATGGGACATGAAGGATTGCAATCTATGTCAAGTACAATGAAATCCACGGGTACATAGTTCTTATTTGCAACAATAAGAACATCATTGATCCTTCCCATGGGTTTCTTGACAGTAGAATCCGCAAGATTCAAATTAAGAGAACACTCTTCAATCTCATGAAAACCAAGAATATCACATAAAGACTTTGGAATCGCGGAAACACTAGCACCCAAATCCCACAAAGCATTGCATTCATAGTTTTTTATTTTGATTTTGATAGTAGGTTCCCACTCATCATGAAGTTTTCTAGGTATAGAGACTTCCAATTAGAGTTTCTCTTCAAGAGATTTCATCATAGCATCTACGATATGTGCGGCAAAGGCTTTGCTTTGGCTATAAGCATGTGGAGAGTTTGCAATGGATTGCATGAAGGAAATGCATTAAAACAAGGAGCAACTATCCTAATTGAATCCCTTGAAATCCAAAGTGGGAGTTTCATTACTACCCAATATTTTGATTTCTTCTACTCCACTCTCCACACCTTTATCATCAAGATAGGTGGACTCCGAATCATTGGGGCGTTTTTCAACCAAAGTGGATTCATATCCAGCCCCTTCATCAATAGGTTTGACACGCGAAAACAAAGATTCAATAGGAGTCACACCAAGCACTTTAAGATCTTCGTGATTTGCATCACTAGAACGCACCCTTTTAAATCATTCATGCCTAGCGCGGATTTGGGCGGTTCTTTCTTTGCTCTCATTCATGGAGACACGCATAGCTTTTAAAGTTTCCTCCAAGTTGACCTTGGGAGGAGCACATCTAACTTTCAAAGCATCAATATCACAAGACATCCTATCAACGCTCTTAGCCAAATCGTCTATTTTTAGTAGTTTTTCCTCTATGGAAGCATTGAAAATCTTTTGAGAGTTGATGAACTCTTTGATATTACTCTCTAAATCAGAGGGTAATTTGTTATGATTTCCACAAGTGTTGTTGTAGGAATTGCCATAGTTATTAGAGGAGTTACTAGGAAAAAGGACTAGGAACATAGTTTCCTCTAAAAGCATTGTTGTTGCCAAAATTGTTCCTACCAACAAAATTAACGTCCAAACTAGCGTTGCTACTCTCAACCAAGGAAGATAGTGGCATGTCATTAGGATCTAAAGGGAGCATTTCTACTACTAACCAAATTCATCAACTCGTCCATCTTAGCACTAAGCGAGTTAATTTCTTCTATAACGTGTACCTTTTTGCTAGCAGGTGAGCTTTTAGTGTGCCACTGAGATTAGTTGGTCATGATATTGTCTAGGAGTTTTGTAGCTTCTCCTAACGTGATTTCCATGAACGTTCCACCTCAGGCGGAGTCTAAGATATTTCTAGAAGCAAAATTCAAACCAGCGTAAAAGATTTGTATAATCATCCACAAACTCAAACCATGAGCGGGACAATTTCTAATCATTAATTCCATCCTCTCCCAAGATTGTGCAACGTGTTCATGATCAAGTTGCTTGAAATTCATGATATCGTTACGGAGAGAGATAATCTTAGCCGGCGGAAAATACTTGGATATGTAAGCATCTTTGCACTTACTCCAAGAATCGATACTAATTTTAGGCAAA
The DNA here is from genome assembly GCF_904849725.1 of Hordeum vulgare subsp. vulgare. Lineage (NCBI taxonomy): Eukaryota > Viridiplantae > Streptophyta > Magnoliopsida > Poales > Poaceae > Hordeum > Hordeum vulgare. Next base: position 520,959,079 of record NC_058520.1, read on the forward strand.
TAAGAAAACCAAGTTTTTGCACGATCTCGCAAAGAGAACAGAAAAAGCTTCAATTTAACAACATCATTATCCACATCTTTCTTCTTTTGCATATCGCAAAGTTCAATGAAAGTATTAAGATGGGATGCGGCATCTTCACTAGGAAGGCCAGAAAATTGCTCTTTCATAACAAGATAAATCAAGGCAGCTTTGATTTCATATGATTCCGCACTAGTGGTGGGAGCAATCGGAGTACTAATAAAATCATTATTATTAGTATTCGAGAAGTCGCAAAGTTTGGTGTTTTCAGCCATGATGACTTCAACAAACAAACAAGAACACAAGCAAGCAAGAAAACTGGCAAAGGAAAACGGCAAAAGGCAAATGAAAATGGCAAAGGACAAAGGCAAATGAAAACGGAAAATGTGAAGTGGGGGAGAGGAAAACGAGAGGCAACTAGCAAAAAAAGTAAATGCAAGAGATGAGTTTGTGACACTTACTTGGATAGATCTTGACTTGATCTCTCCCCGGCAACGGCGCCAGAAATCCTTCTGCTGTTGGCTACGCCTATAGGGATTTCCTTGGCAAATAGGCAAAGGATTCCCCCGCGGCCTTGGAGCCTTGCGTTGGTGTTCCCTTGAAGAGGAAAGGGTGATGTAGCACAGCGGCGGTAAGTATTTCCCTCAGTTTGAGAACCAAGGCATCAATCCAGTACGAGGATCACGTCAATTCACAAGTACCTTCACAAACACAAAGAGCTTGCACCCAACGCTATGAAGGGGTTGTCAATCCCTTATAGATTGTTTGAAAAGTGAGAAATGAAAGCAAAAAGTAAACAAAGCAAAGTAAAAGTAAAAGCGGAGATGATAATTGTGAGTAGACCCGGGGGCCGTACTGTTCACTAGTGGCTTCTCTCATGAAAGCAAGTAGACGGTGGGTGAACGAATTACTGTCGAGCAACTGATAGAACCGCGCAAAGTCATGACGTTATCTATGGCAATGATCATACATATAGGCATCACGTCCAAAACAAGTAGACCGATACTTACTGCATCTACTACTATTACTCCACACGTCGACCGCTATCCAGCATGCATCTAGTGTATTGAGTTCATAAGAACAGAGTAATGCCTTAACCAAGATGACATGATGTAGATGGAAAATCTCAAATCTATGATGAAAGCCCATCTTGTTACCCTTGATGGCAAAAACATGATGCGTGCCTTGCTGCCCCTTCCGTCACTTGGAAAGGTCACTGCACGGTATGAACCCAAAACCAAGCACTTCTCCCATTGCAAGAATCATAGATCTAGTTGGCCAAACAAAACCCAAGACTCGAAGAGACTTACAAGGATATCAAATCATGCATATAAGAAATCAGCAAAGAGTCAAATATAATTCATAGATAATCTGATCACAAATCCACAATTCATCGGATCTCGACAAACACACCGCCAAAGAGGATTACATCGGATAGATCTCCATGAAGATCATGGAGAACTTTGTATTGAAGATCCAAGAGAGAGAAGAAGCCATCTAGATACTAACTACGGACCCGTAGGCCTGAAGTAGACTACTCACGAGTCATTGGAGAGGCAATGATGTTGATGTAGAAGCCCTCAAGCTCCAAAGTCCCCTTCGGCAGGGCACCGGGAAGGGTCTCCAGATGAGATCTCGCGGAAACAGAAGCTTGCGGCGACGGAAAAGTGGTTTCGTGGACGCCCTTATTTTTTTCTGGGATTTTAGGGAATATATAGGCCAAAGAGCTAGGGCAGGGGAGCTCCAGGGGGGCCACAAGCCTGGTAGTCGCGGGCCTCCCTGGTCGTGGCTACAGGGCTTGTGGGCTCCCTGTGGGCCTCCTGCCTTGGCCCTCAAGTCCCCCGATCTTCTTCTGTTCTGGAAAAAATCATTTCGGGGATTTTATTCCGTTTGGACTCCGTTCCAAAATCAGATCTGAAAAGAGTCAAAAACACAGAAAAAACAGGAACATGCACTTGGCACTGAATTAATAAGTTAGTCCCAAAAAAGATATAAAAGGTATATAAAGCATCCAAAGTTGACAAGATAACAGCATGAAACCATCAAAAATTATAGATATGTTTGAGACGTATCACGGAGGCTCGTCCAGCTACTGAATGTTTTGCCTGATCACCCTCTTGAGAAGAATGAAATACTTGATATCTTCTATAATGGACTTACCGATGCTTCCAAAGACCACCTAGATAGTTGTGTCGGTTGTGTTTTTAGGGAACGAACCGTAGAACAAGCTGAGATCCTATTGAATAATATCTTGTGCAATGAGAATGCTTGGACTATTCCCGAACCATCTCCTAAGCCAACTCCGAAGAAAAGTGGTATTCTATTCCTCAGTCGTGAAGATATGCAAGAAGCTAAGAAATCTATGAAAGAGAAAGGCATTAAATCTGAAGATGTCAAAAATCTACCACCTATCGAAGAGATCCAGGGTCTTGATAACCCGATACAGGTAGTAGAAGTAAATTCTCTATGTAGGTTTGATGAGAGTGATATTCCTTTTGATAAACCTGCTAGCTTATGCCTAGATGAATTTGATAACTTTGTTGCCAAACAACAAAGTTTCAATGATTATGTTAGCACACAATTGGAACAGAATGCTCATATGCTTAGTCATTTAAGTGCTTGTGTAGACAGAAATGTCAATGATCTTAAGCTTCTGAGTAAACATGCCTCTATGGTTACTACTCAGGTAGAACAAGTACTTAAGGCTCAGAATGACTTGCTCAATGAGTTGAATGACAATTTTGTCAGAGTCGTCACTAGAGGCGGTAGAATGACCCAGGAACCTTTGTATTCTGAGGGTCATCCTAAGAGAACTGAACAAGATTCTCAAGGAGTTAGCACTGATGCACCTAGTCATCCTAGAAAGAAGAAGAAAGATGATAGGAACTTGCATGCTAGCAACCCAGATGCTGTTACCCCTGAGAGTCCAAATGATGTTTCTGTCTCTAATGCCGAAACACAATCTGGTGATGAACATGAGCCAAATGACAATATCGATAGTGATGTTCATGTTGATGCTCAACCTAGCAATGATAAGGATGTGGAGATTGAACCTGTTGATCTTGATAACCCACAACCTAAGGCTAGGAGATATGATAAGAATGACTTCACTGCTAGGAAGCATGGCAAAGAAAGGGAACCATGGGTTCAGAAACCCATGCCCTTTCCTCCCAAACCATCCAAGAAAAAGGATGATGAGGATTTTGAGCGCTTTGTTGAAATGATTAGACCTGTCTTTCTGCAAATGTGTTTGACAGATATGCTTAAAATGTCTCTGTATGCTAAGTACATGAAGGATATTGTGACTGATAAGAGGAGGATACCTGAGGTTGAGATTTCCACCATGCTCGCTAATTATACCTTCAAGGGTGGAACTCCTAAGAAACTAGGTGATCCCTGTGTGCCCACTATACCTTGCTCCATTAAAGGCAACTACATTAGAACTGTGTTATGCGACCTTGGAGCCGGTGTTAGTGTTATGCCTCTTTCTCTTTATCGTAGACTTGAACTGGATAAGTTGACACCCACTGAAATCTCTCTGCAAATGGCCGACAAATCAACTGCTTTTCCTATTGGCATTTGCGAGGATGTGCCTGTTGTGGTTGCTAACATTACTATCTTAACAGACTTTGTTATCCTGGATATTCCTGAGGACGATGCCATGGCGGTCATCCTTGGGAGACCCTTTCTAAACACTGCAGGGGTTGTTATATATTGCAACAAAGGCAATGTCACTTTCCATGTCAACGGTAATGAGCATACGGTGCACTTTCCGAAGAAACAATATCGAGTGCATTGCATCAATGCTATCGAAAAGACTTCATAGATTCTTATTGGGAGCTTTGAATGCCCTATACCTCCTCTTAAGATGAAGTACGATTTGCTTGTTGGGGAGATACACATCCCCATTGAGGTAACCTAGTGACTATTCAGAAATTCTCCGTCTTCTTTTGCGATTTGAAAAAGTTTGTCAAGGAGACTTGATCAACCTCATTGACGGATTTCTTTCGATGACCTTGAGATGGATGAATCGAGGAGTCACAAACCTCTGTTCCAAGCTTTCATCTTTGGTTGCTTAGAAGAAAAATGATAGATTTAGTTTAGTTCTCCTTGTTTTCTGCTTTTAGCATCCCGTGGAAAAGTACCCCAAAAATAGAAGTTCTCTGAACGTCCTGAAAATCAAGTATGATTTTTTTGGATTTTTTGAAAAATACTGAGACGAAGAGCTAGTTTGGGGGTTGCACCAGTGGGCCATAAGCCCTGGAGGCGCGAGCACCCCCCTGACCGCGCCTACCAGGCTTGTGGGGCCCACGTGCAACCCCTCCACTCATTCTAGCTCCCATCTGCTTCTCCTACCTCCAGAAAAAATCGTTTCGCAGCTCAAACCCGTGTTCTTGCTCTTCTTGCTGGGATTTTCGATCTCCTTGTGCAAAGCACCATTCGACAAACTGTTTTGGGTAAATTGCTCCTTGGTAAGTGACTCCTCCATTGGTCCAATTGGTTTTTGCTCTAGTGCCTTATACTTCGCGTATTTTTGCTGCCTTGGTGACCATGTTCTCTAGGCACTTGTGGGAGTAGTTGCTACGAGTTTAGTTGAGCCTTGTTCACTTTTCCTTTGGGTCACTGAAAATTTCAGAGAAGGAAGATGTTCAGGGGAAACTATCATGGTGGTTCCTCAAGCAAGAGAGGTCCCCGTCTTGCAATTCGGGAGCCCGATCCTTACCAACCGAGGAACGCACAGGTACAACCATGTGAATGGCCTTCTGATGAATTCATGATTGAGGCAGGTTTCAAAGACGAGTTTGATACACTTGTTCACAACGTCGGACTCGAAGAATTCATCTCCGATAAATGTGAACAATATGTTGCTCTCACTGCCTCTTTTGTTCGTAGATTCAAATTTTCAGTTGGTCGTGATACATCTGTATTGTTTGATCTCTATGACAAATCGTATACCATGGATTTAGAGGATTTCAATAGAATTTGCAAGATACCTATTTGGGGTAGTCTCAATGATCCTCCTAAATCTTCGGTTAGAGATTTTTTTTCTCTGGTATAATTGTCGGAGAAACTAGAGATATTACACAGGCTACCATGGGGAGCATTCATTTTCCTGCCTTGCATTATTTTGCCCTCTTCATAGGCAGATGCATTAATGGCAAGATTGAGCATTCTCACCTCTGCGCACCCGACCTTAGTATTCTTAAGAGCGTAGTAACGGGTGATAAAAGTTTCAACATGGGAGCTATTATAGCAAGGAGGCTGAATAATAATGCTAATGAAGGGGATTTCTTTGGTGGGATCTATTCCACCCGCATAGAAATTTTCTTGGAGTACCTATCCGCGAAGGACATCCCTCGCTCCATACAGCTTTCCTTGATTGCACCGCTTTGACACGCTAGCAGTTCCTTGAGAGGGATGATGAATCCCTCCTATACCGGTTAATATTTAACCGGCAGCGTGTTTTCCATATTACCCTACCTGCTCCTGCCTTCTTTGACTTTCAGGTAAAACGGAGATATTACATAACCAGAGGAGAGGCAGAGGAGTATGAGAGGGAGGCAAAGGTTGCTCGTCTCCGTGAGGCAGCTATTCAGGCAGTGGCTGCAGCGCTCCCGCATAACCCCCATTATGATTTTGGGGTATCGCCCGGACCATCCTTGGGAGTAGACCAACTTAGACCAAAAGCCTAAGCTTGGGGGAGTACGTGTTTCTCACCGACTTTATATTCTTGCTTATGCTTTCACTTTGTTCATTGGTGTTCACACTTTGCCACTGTATCATCCGTGCTAGTTTATTTTCTTTTTCTTGTTTTCTTTTCGTGTGTCTGTCTAGTTTGAGAAAACACAAAAATATTTTATTTTTCTTCTTTTGCTTGTTGGGAGCTTTCCTGTGTAAATATTTTCTTTTTCTTTGGGTCAAGGTAGAAGACCATGGTTACAAAGTTTAGTGGTTCTCGCATGCAGATCTGTTTATCTGTTAAAGAGCCATATTACTTTGTCTTCTCCTTTGTGTTTGCTTGCAGATTCCAGCTTAGTCCAATGCACGAACACTCTTATTATTGTTCACATCATTCGGTCGTGCAAGTGAAAGGCAATAATGATGATATATGATGAAGTGACTGAGCCTGGAAAAGCTGGTATGAACTCGATCTATTTTGTTTTTGTAAATATGACTAGCTCATCGTTCCTGATTTAGCTTTGTTGTGAGAGAAACATGTTTGCAATGACAACTTAGAGATCATAGCTTCTGATGCCATGCTTAATTAGCTAGGAGCTTATAATGGTTTGCCTTGGATGCCAACATGAATTTTGAGATGACTATGATGTAGTATGATAGGATGGTATCCTCCTTTGAATGTTTCAAGTGGCTTGACTTGGCGCATGTTCACGCATGTAGTTGAAACAAAATCAACATAGCCTCTATGATATTCATGTTCATGGTGATTTATGTCCTACTCATGCTTGCACTCAATGTTAGTTAATCTCAATGCATTTTGATGACTGTTGTCGCTCTCTAGTTGGTCGCTTCCCAGTCTTTTGCTAGCCTTCACTTGTACTAAGCGGGAATATTGCCTGTGCTTCCACTTCCAAAAACCCAAAGTTGTTCCATATGAGTCCACCATACCTACCTATATGCGGTATCTACCTGTCGTTCCAAGGAAATTTGCATGTGCCACTCTCTAAATCTTCGAGAAATAATCTGTTTTGCATGTCCGAACCGCTCATGTGGTGACAAGGGGCTATCAGTATCTTCCATGCTAGGCGTGTTATCCTCGATATGTGTTTATTCAGTATAACTCACGAGAAAGGGGCCGGTAATTGGAATGCCCAGTTCCATGCTCAAATCGAAAAGATAATTGCAAACAAAACTCCCCCTGGATTGATGTTGGTATGGACGGCACCCGAGTATTCGGCTAGTCGTGGAGTGTGATTGATCGGTGGGGGGAGTCAAAACTTTACTTTTCTGTTTGGGAACCGCCTATAGCATGTGTAGCGTGGAAGATGGTGAAAACTCTTGGTCATTGCGTTGACAATGAAAGCATGCCACCCAAAATTATTATCTCTGTTTTCAAAGCTTGAGGTCTCGCACCTATGCAAATCAATGCTTCCCTCTGCGAAGGGCCTGTCTATTTATGTTCCTGTTGAGTCATCCTCCTCTTATAAAAGCACCAATTAGAGGGCACCTCTATCATTTTTATGCTTTGCTTTTAACTGTGATTGAGTATGACTGTGACTGGATCTTCTTTGCCTTGAATTACAATGTTTAGTCAGCCCTTGGTCTTTGAAGGTGCTCTGCATTTATGTTTTGCGGTCTCAGAAAGAGCGAGTGAGATACCACCTGTTCGTACTGCTTCATGATTGTTTTGATTGAAGTGTTGACGTTTGAAACTTATTATTATTTTCTCGCTAGTTGATTATGCCATTGATATGAGTTTACCGTGAGACATAGATGTCATTTGCTTATGTGGTTAGCTTGTGATCTTGCTGAAATTCTGGATATGAGTTAGACATAGTTTCAACAACAAGATCAAACAGAGTTCGTAAAAGTTTTTCTTTTGTCTCTTTCAGTTTGTGAACTGAATTGCTTGGGGACAAGCAAGGCTTTAAGCTTGGGGGAGTTGATACGTCTCCATCGTATCTACTTTTCCGAACTCTTTTGCCCTTGTTTTGGACTCTAATTTGCATGATTTGAATGGAACTAACCCAGACTAACGTTGTTTTCAGCAGAATTGCCATGGTGTTGTTTTTGCGCAGAAATAAAAGTTCTCGGAATGACCTGGAAATTTACGGAGAATTTTTGTGGAATATAAAAAAATACTGGCGCAAGAATCAACGGAGGAAGTGGAGCGTGGAGCCCACAAGCCCGCAGGCGCGGGGCCCCCTGGCCACGCCTGGCAGGCTTGTGTGTCCCACAAAACTCCACCGCCTCCAATCTCAGGTCTATTTAGTCCCTTTTGTCCAGAAAAAAAAATCAAGGAGAAGAGTTCATCGCGTTTTACGATACGGAGGCGCCGCCACCTCCTGTTCTTCCTCTGGAGGGCAGATCTGGAGTCCGTTCTGGGCTCCAGAGAGGGGAGATCGTCGCCATCGTCATCACCAACCTTCCTTCATCGCCAATTCCATGACGCTCTTCACCGTTCGTGAGTAATCTCATCGTAGGCTTGCTGGACGATGATGGGTTGGATGAGATCTATCATGTAATCGAGTTAGTTTTGACGAGGATTGATCCCTAGTATCCACTATGTTCTGAGATTGATGTTGCTACTACTTTGCCATGCTTAATGCTTGTCAATAGGGCTCGAGTGCCATGATTTCAGATCTGAACCTATTATGTTGTTGCCAATATATGTGTGTTCTTGATCCTATCTTGCAAGTTGTAGTCACCTACTATGTGTTATGACCCGGCAACCCTGGAGTGACAATAGCCGGAACCACTCCCGGAGATGATCATAGTATGAGGAGTTAATGTATTCACCAAGTGTTAATGCGTTGGTCCGGTTCTTTATTAAAAGGAGAACCTTAATATCCCTTAGTTTCCATTAGGACCCCGCTGCCACGGGAGGGATGGACAATAGATGTCATGCAAGTTCATTTCCCTAAGCACGTATGACTACATACGGAATACATGCCTACATTAGATTGACGAACTGGAGCTAGTTACTTATCTCTCCGTGTTATAAATGTTGCATGATGAATAGCATCCGGCATAATCATCCATCACCAATCCAATGCCTACGAGTCTTTTACTACTGGTCCTTTCTATGTTACTTTGCTACTACTGTTGTCACTGCTGCTACTGTTACTCTGTTGCTACTGCTGTCACTTTGCTGCTACTGGTTACTATTGCTACTGCTCCTATCACACTACCTTGCTATTGATACTTTGCTGCAGATACTAAATCTTTCAGTTGTGGTTGAATTTACAACTCAACTGCTAATACTTTAGAATATTCTTTGGCTTCCCCTCGAGTCGAATCAATAAATTTGGGTTGAATACTCTACCCTCGAAAACTGTTGCAATCCCCTATACTTGTGGGTTATCAATATGCACGAAGGTACTGATTCTGTCAGAGAATCTAAGTTGGATGTGCTTCCAAGTGAGCTTGACAAGTTAAAGATGAAGGATGGTGTAAGAGTCATTGAAATGTACTCTAGGCTAGCTCTCATCGCCAATGAGATTATCGTCTTAGGAAGTGAAGAGATGACCGACAAATTCATCATCAAGAAGATACTTAGAGCTCTTGATGGCAAGTATGACACAGTGTGCACATTGATCCAAATGATGCCAAATTACAAAGATCTCAAGCCAATTGAATTCATTGGTAGGATTGTTGCTCATGAGATGTCAATCAAGGACAAATATGAGATGCACAACAAGTCAAGCGATGCTTATAAAGATTCATGTGATGCTCCCACTACTTCAAAAGACAATCTTGTCACTGATGAAGAGATAATTTAACAAGTTCTACAAGAGTAGAGGCAAAGATAGAAGCTCAAGTTCAAGACATGATGGGAAGCGTTCGTCCAGTCGTGACCGAAACTGCTACAAGTGTGGGAAGCCCGGAGACTACTCAAATGAGTGCTCGACTCCCTACAAAATAAGAGAAGAGTCACCTCGAAGATGAAGCTCAAGAGATGAATCACCTCGGCAAGAGAGAAGGAGTAGAGAAGATCGCTATGAACGAAGACACTCACGGAGAGGCAAGGAATTGGAGAAGAAGGACAAATACACCAAGAGCAGTTCAAGAAGAAGACATCAAGCTCATATTGGTGAATGGGTCTTTGGCTCTGAGTCTGATCACCACTCCGAGAGAAGCTATCGCTCCAACTCCGACTATAGTCAAGATGAAGGTGTTGCCGGGATTGCGCTTGTTTCCACCAACTCCTACGACTTATTTTATTCACCAAATGAGGGAGTCGGAAACTGCTTCATGGCTAAAGGCCCCAAGGTATCACATCCTGAGTATATTGATTTCATTAGTGATGAGGATGACTTGTTAGGAGAAGATGACTTGCTTCTAGATAAAACTAGTGAATGCAGTGAAAATAAACTTGCTATTTATCATGCTAGTGAAGTGAAATCGAATGATGATGATAAGAAACTAATTGAACAACTAACTCAAGAATTAAAAACTCTTAAGTTACCTCATGAGACTACTCTAGAAGATCATAGAGAGCTTGCAAGAACCCATGAGAATCTACGCTTCGAGAAGCTCAACTTGGAGCAAAAGCGTGAGTTCTTAAAAGCAATCAATGATGATCTTCAAAAGAAGAGTTGTTCTTATCGAGCCAAACGATTACTCTTGTCTAACTTTGTTCCACAAGTTAAACCTAGGAACACTGGTAACAAAGGCAAGAAGGTTTCTTCATCTAGTAACAACAATGCTAATGCTAAATCCAATAATGTTGTTGCTAGTACCTCTATTGATCCCACTAACGATTCTCTTAGCCAAGTTACACTTGAGCACGAAAATGATCTATTGAAAGGGATTATAGAGAGAGGTGTCTTCAAGAGTCTTGTCGGAAGTAAGTAATTTGAGGAAATTGTGCACAAGCAAGGAGGACATCGGAAGAAACAATGTGTTGGCTACTTCAACGTCAACGGAGATGTTTGGGAAGAAGGTCCATATCCCACTCCCAAGTTTGTTCCCCAAGAGGAGAAGTCCACTCCTTCTGAAGGAACAAGCTCACAAGATGGACTTCTACTACAAGATCACAAAGGGAAGGGAAAGCTTCAATATGACATTGACCTATTTGAAGAAGAACCCCAAGCTAAGGTCAAGTGGATTCCCAAGAATACTACTAGCTCTACCTCAACGAGTGCTACCACAACTCCAAGGGTTCCCATCAATTTGGTGTGGATTCCCAAGAGGAAGGACTAGAAGTTCTTGAGGGGCGACTCTACCAATGAAATTTACTCTTATTCATATTGGCAAGAACTATATGCAATCAACCTCAACCACATACATTAGTTCGATGAGTCACACATTCCCTCAAAGGTAAGCAAGGAACAAGGTAATTAATGCATCTTTGGACATTATCCCATGTGTGCTTTGCTCCATGTCCATAGATATTCTTGCATATGTTCCTTTGGCTTTTGGGACTAACCCATGTAGGTGAGAAGACTATGAAAACAACAAGGATTGCTCCCAACTCAAGATGATCTTCATCAACATTGAGAATCCACCACTACTTCACCTACTTGAAGTCTTCTACGACAAAACCCAAGGTTAGTTGATCCCTCTTAGTTGGGATATCATATCAAGGGGGAGCTTTACTCTAAGACTAAAGTATAAGCATCTCCTAAGGATATGTACACATTAATGCTTATGTAAAAGTGGTAACCCCACTTGTGCTTAACGATGAGTATGACCTATGATCAAGTATTCTTACTTGGCTCCTATGTCAATATACTCATATATAGATGACTTCATCATCGCCCAAGTGCTTGATAGCTACTAGGATGTGTGTGCATGTTCACCATGTTCTATTCATCATTCTTATTGTGTGAGCATGTTGGTCTGGATGTGTTTGATCATTCGAGGACATCCAATTGTGGTTATTTGGCTTTTGATTTATCTTTTGCCAATTGGATGGACAAGAATGCCTAGGACCCTTCTCTAGCTATCTATGCTATCTCATCTCAAGTTCTATTCATGCTTCATCACAAAACTTGAACAAGCACTTGTCGATCCCTCTGTGTGAAGGTGCACTCAGAGTTCCGTATCCTCAAAGGCTGCCTTCCAAAACCTCCTTGAAAACTCGGTGTGACCAACTTCACAAACTCAGCGCCACCTATTTTTCAAATTTGATTAGGTTTTCCATCTCGGTACCTGATACGTCCATTTTGCATCATGCTTTCATGTTGATATTTATTGCTTTTTGGGCTGTTATATTACTTGTGGTGCCATATTTATGCCTTTTCTCTCTTATTTTGCAAGGTTTATTTGAAGAGGGAGAATTCAGGCAGCTGGAATTCTCGATTGGAAAAGGAGAAAATCCTAGTCCACTATTCTGCACATCTCCAAATGCCGTGAAAATTTACATGGATTTTTTCTGGAATATATTAAAAATACTGGGCAAAAGAACTTCCAGAGGGGGCCACCAGGGCCCCACAAGCTTGCCCACCGAAACCACCCCCCTGGTAGCGCAGGGCAGGCTTGTGGGCAGCCCACTGGCCCACTAGCCCCCCTCTTTTTCTATATGATGCGTCCTGACCTGGAAAAAAAATCATACGGGAGCTTTTTCATGGTTTCGCCACCGCCACGGGGCGGAACTTGAGCAGATCCAATCTAGAGCTCAGGCAGGACGATCCTACCGGGAAAATTTCCCTCCCGGAGGGGGAAATCGTCGCCATCGTCATCACCAACACTCCTCTCATCGGAGGGGAGGCATCTTCATCAACATCTTCATTAGCACCATCTCCTCTCCAATCCCTAGTTCATCTCTTGTAATCAATCTTCATCTCGCGACTCCGATTGGTACTTGTAAGGTGGCTAGTAGTGTTGATTACTCTTTGAAGTTTATGCTTCTTGGATTACTTGGTGGAAGAGTTTATGTTCAGATCCTTGATGCTATTCATTACACCTCTGGTCATGATTATGATTATGTCTTGTGAGTAGATACTTTTGTTCCTCGGGACATGGGATAAGTCATGCTGATAATAGTCATGTGAATTTGATATTCGTTCGGTATTTTGATATGTTGTATGTTGTTTTTCCTCTAGTGGTGTTATGTGAACATAGACTACATAATACTTCACCATATTTGGGCCTAGAGGAAGGCATTGGGAAGTAGTAAGTATATGATGGGTTGCTAGAGTGACAGAAGCTTAAACCCCAGTTTATGCAGTGCTTCGTGAGGGGCTGATTTGGATCCACTAGTTTAATGCTATGGTTAGACTTTGTCTTATTCTTCTTTTGTAGTTGCGGATGCTTGCGAGAGAGGTTAATCATAAGTGAGATGCTTGTCCAAGTAAGGGTAGTACCCAAGCGCCGGTCCACCCACATATCAAACTATCAAAGTAACGAACGCGAATCGTATGAACATGATGAAACTAGCATGACAGAAATTCCCGTGTGTCCTCGGGAGCGCTTTTCCTCCTATAAGACTTTGTTCAGGCTTGTCCCTTGCTACAAAAGGGATTGGGCCACTTGCTGCACCGTTTCTACTACTTGTTACTTGTTACTTTTTGCTCGCTACGTTTCACCTTGCTACACAATCACTTGTTACCGCTACTTTCAGTGCTTGCAGTTATTACCTTGCTGAAATCCGTTTATCAGAGCCTTCTGCTCCTTGTTGGGTTCGACACTCTTACTTATCAAAAAGACTACGATTGATACCCTATACTTGTGGGTCATCAAGACTCTTTTCTGGCATCGTTGCCGGGGAGTGAAGCGCCTTTGGTAAGTGGAAATTGGTAAGGAAACATTTTTATACTGTGCTGAAATTTATTGTCACTTGTCACTATGGAAACTCTTCCTTTGAGGAGTTTGTTCAGGGTATCTTCACCACAACGGAAGCACGAGGATTTTCTCCTCAACCTGAGGTACCTAGTGAAAATATCTTTTATGAAATTCCTTTGGATATGCTTGAGAAACTGCTGGCTAATCCTTTTACAGGAGATGGATCTTCACATCCAGACTTTCATCTAAACTATGTAGATGAAGTTTGTGGTTTATTTAAGCTTGCAGGTTTTCCCGAGGATGAGATAAATAAGAAAGTCTTTCCTTTATCTTTTAAGAATAAGGCGTTGACATGGTATAGGCTATGTCATGATGCTAGATCATGGGGCTATAATCGGTTGAAATTGGAATTTCATCAAAAGTTCTACCCTATGCATTTAGTACAACGTGATCGGAACTTTATTTATAACTTTTGGCCTCATGATAGGGAAAGCATAGCTCAAGCTTGGGGGAGGCTTAAATCAATCCTATATTCATGCCCCAATCATGAGCTCTCAAGAGAAATCATCACTCAAAACTTTTATGCTCGGCTTTCTCACGAAGATCGTACCATGCTTGACACTTCTTGTGGTGGTTCTTTTATGAAGAAGGATATTGATCACAAATGGAATTTATTGGAGAGAATCAAACGCAACTCTGAAGATTGGGAGCTGGAGGAAGGTAAGGACTCAGGTATGAATTTCCAGTTTGATTGCGTTAAATCTTTTGTTGAGACAAACACTTCTAGAGATTTTAGCGCTAAGTATGGACTTGACTCTGAGATAGTAGCTTCTCTATGTGAATCTTTTGTTGCTCATGTTGAACTTCCCAAAGAGAAGTGGTTTAAATATCATCCTCCTGTAGAAAGCAACATAGCCAAAACCAATCTAGTTGAGGAGAAAATCATAGCTTTTAGTGATCCTGTTGTTCCTTGTGCTTACACTGAGAAACCACCATACCCTGCTAGAATGAAGGATTATTCTAAAGCTCCAACTGTGATACGTAGGGGTTACATTAGACCACTTGCACCCCCTGAGGAGATTAGAGTTGAACCTAGTGTTGCTATTATCAAAGATCTCTTAGCCGAAGACATAGACGGGCATGTTATTAAATTCTATGAGGACTCTGCTAGAATTGCTAAACCTCACGCGAAAGACAAGCACGGACCTGTAGTTGGCCTGCCCATTGTTTCTGTTAAGATAGGAGATCACTATTACCATGGTTTATGTGATATGGGAGCTAGTGTTAGTGCAATACCCCGTTCTCTCTTTGATGAAATCAAAGATGAGATTGCGCTGCTGAGATAGAACCCATTGATGTCACTATTCCGCTAGCTAACAGAGACACTATTTGCCCTCTGGGAATTGTGAGAGACGTAGAAGTCCTGTGTGGTAAGACAAAGTATCCTACTGATTTCCTCATCCTTGGTACTGCACAAGATAGCTTTTGTCCCATCATATTCGGTAGACCCTTTCTCAACACTGTCAATGCTCACATTGATTGCATTAAGCAGACTGTCACAGTAAGTTTCGAGGGTGTGTCTCATGAATTTAACTTCTCCAAGTTTGGAAGACAACCCCATGAAAGAAAGTCGTCTGGTAGGGATGAAATCATTGCTCTTGCCTCTATTGTCGTACCTCCTATAGATCCTTTAGAGCAATATCTGCTTGAGCATGAAAATGATATGCATATGGAGGAGAGAGATGAGATAGATAGAATTGTCTTAGAACAACATCCTATTCTCAAGAATAACCTGCCTCTTGAACTTCTTGGGGATCCTCCCCCACCAAAGGGTGATCCTCTGTTCGAGCTTAAACAGTTGCCTGATACTCTTAAGTATGCCTATCTTGATGAGAAGGAGATATATCCTGTCATTATTAGTGCTCTCCTCTCAGTGCGCGAAGAGAAGAAGTTACTAAAAACTCTGAGGAAGCACCGCACTGCTATTGGATATACTCTTGATGATCTTAACGTTATTAGTCCTACTCTATGCCAGCACAAGATTAAAACCGATCGTGACTTTAAACTAGTTGCTGATCATCAAAGGAGATTAAATCCTAAGATGAAAGAGGCCGTTAGAAAAGAAATATTAAAGCTTCTGGAAGCAGGAATCATTTATCCTGTTGCTCATAGTGATTGGGTAAGTCCAGTACATTGCGTACCTAAGAAGGGAGGTATCACCGTCGTTCCTAATGATAATGATGAACTAATCCCACAAAGGATTATTACCGGCTATAGAATGGTGATAGACTTCCGGAAACTGAACAAGGCAACCAGGAAAGATCATTATCCTTTGTCGTTCATAGACCAAATGCTATAAAGGCTATCAAAGCACACACACTTCTGCTTTCTAGACGGTTATTTAGGTTTCTCGCAAATACCTGTTGCACAAGCTGATCAAGAGAAAACCACTTTCACCTGCCCTTTTGGTACCTTTGCCTATAGACGTATGCCTTTTGGCTTATGTAATGCACCTGCCACCTTCCAAAGATGTATGATGGCTATATTCTCTGATTTTTGTGAAAAGATTGTCGAGGTTTTCATGGATGACTTCTCCGTTTACGGGTCTTCCTTTGATGATTGCCTCAGCAACCTTGATCGAGTCTTACAGAGATGCGAAGAAACTAACCTCGTCTTGAATTGGGAGAAGTGCCACTTTATGGTTAATGAAGGTATCGTCTTACGACACAAAATCTCTGAAAGAGGCATTGAAGTTGATAAGGCTAAGGTTGATGCGATTGAGAAAATGCCTTGCCCCACAGATATCAAAGGTATACGGAGTTTCCTAGGTCCTGCTGGTTTCTATAGAAGGTTCATTAAAGACTTCTCTAAGATTTCTAGGCCTCTTACCAACCTCTTGCAAAAGGATGTTCCTTTTGTTTCTGATGAGGATTGTGAGGAAGCCTTTGAAATACTTAAGAAGGCTTTGATAACCGCACCTATTGTTCAACCACCCGACTGATACTTGACCTTTGAAATCATGTGCGACGCTAGTGATTATGTTGTTGGTGTTGTTCTAGGACAAAGAGTTGACAAGAGGTTGAATGACATTCACTACGCTAGTAAAACTCTAGACAGTGCCCAAAGAAACTATGCCACTACGGAGAAGGAATTTTTAGCAGTCGTGTTTGCATGTGAAAAGTTCAGATCTTACATAGTTGACTCCAAAGTCACTATTCACTCTGATCATGCTGCTATTAAGTACCTTATGCAGAAGAAGGACGCTAAGCCTAGGATGATTAGATGGGTTCTCCTGCTACAGGAATTTGATTTGCACGTCGTTGACCGAAAGGGTGCTGATAACCCTGTAGCAGATAACTTGTCTAGGCTAGAGAATGTCCTTGATGACCCACTACCTATTGATGACAGCTTTCCTGATGAGCAATTAAATGTCATCCGCACTTCACTTAGTGCACCATGGTATGCCGATTATGCAAACTATATCGTAGCCAAATACATACCACCTAGTTTCACCTATCAACAAAATAGGAAATTCTTCGTTGATTTGAGACACTACTTTTGGGATGATCCTCACCTTTATAAGGAAGGAGTAGATGGTGTTATTAGACGTTGTGTGCCTAAACATGAACAGGGACAGATCCTGCAAAAGTGTCATTCCGAAGCCTACGGAGGACACCATGCTGGAGATAGAACTGCCCATAAGGTATTGCAATCAGGTTTCTATTGGCCCACTCTCTTCAAGGATGCCCGTAAGTTTGTCTTGTCTTGTGACGAATGCCAAAGGATAGGGAACATCAGTAAGCATCAAGAGATGCCTATGAACTATTCACTTGTCATTGAACCATTGATGTCTGGGGCTTTGATTATATGGGACCCTTCCCGAGTTCCAATGGGTACACTCACATCTTAGTTGTTGTGGATTACGTTACTAAGTGGGTAGAAGCTATCCCCACTAAAAATGCTGATCACCACACCTCTATTAAGATGCTTAAAGAAGTCATATTCCCAAGATTTGGAGTCCCTAGATACTTGATGACTGATGGCGGTTCACACTTCATTCATGGTGTTTTCCGCAAGATGCTAGCTAAGTATGATGTCAACCATAGAGTTGCATCTCCTTATCATCCTGAGTCTAGTGGTCAAGTGGAGTTGAGTAATAGGGAGATCAAGTTGATCCTACAAAAGAACGTCAATAGATCTCGAAAGAACTGGTCAAGCAAACTTGACGATGCACTATGGGCTTATAGGACTGCTTATAAATGGTTTACAGTAAGGCCTGTCATTTACCTCTTGAGCTGGAACACAAAGCTTATTGGGCAATCAAAGAGCTCAACTTTGATTTCAAACTTTCCGGTGAGAAGCGGTTGTTTGATATCAGCTCATTGGATGAATGGAGAGCTCAGGCATACAAGAATGCCAAGTTGTTCAATGAAAAGATTAAGAGATGGCACGACAAACGAATACAGAAACGAGAGTTCAATGTAGGTGACTATGTCTTGCTATACAATTCTCGTTTGAGATTCTTTGCAGGCAAGCTTCTCTCTAAATGGGAAGGTCCCTATGTTGTCGAGGAAGTATATCGTTCCGGTGCCATCAAAATCAATAACACGGAAGGAAATTTTCCTAGAGTGGTAAATGGGCAAAGAATCAAGCATTACATCTCTGGTACTCCCACAAATGTTGAGACCAATATCATCAATGTCATAACTCCAGAGGAGTACATAAGGGATGTTTATCAGCCTGTTTCAGACCTTGAAAACGAAGATGTATCTGTCTCGGCAAGAAATTGGACTCTGATACTTTTCCAATAGGAAATTTCCTCAGTTTTGGAATTTTTGGAAAATTAGAAAAATAAAAAGCAGTCCGGAGAGCAAACAAGGAAGCCACAAGGGCCCACTCCGCCACCACCCCCTGGTGGCGGTGGGCAAGCTTGTGGGCACCTCGTGTGCCTCCCGGACTCCGTTTTCTTGCGGAGGACTCCTTCTAGCCCAGAAAAAAATCAATATATAGTCGCCCAAAGGTTTTGACCCCCGTATAGCGTAGTTTTCCTCTGTTTTCGTTTCGAGCTTGTTGTCTGACGCAGATTTAGAGCAAAGATGTCTCAGGAATCTGTTGGGGAGAATGATCTTCACCAAGTTCATGAGGAAGTAGATGTCGATCTGAAAAGAGTAGAAGTTACGGAAGCCAGGGACCAAGCTAAGGAGAAAACCCAAGCTAAGGAGGAAGTTCAGCCTATGTTCAACGTTGAAGACGTTGAAGGAATAGACTTTCTCCAACCCTTCCTCCACATGTTGTCTCCATCCTTGATTGAAGCCTTGAGGTTTTGCGAAACAACTCGTGCTCGCAATATTTCTCTTTCTCGTGAAGTTGTTTTGTTGGAAAACCAGGTCACAGATCTCAGAGGTATAAATCAAAGGTTGATAGCTCTCTTGGA
Organism: Hordeum vulgare subsp. vulgare; assembly: GCF_904849725.1. Classification (NCBI taxonomy): domain Eukaryota; kingdom Viridiplantae; phylum Streptophyta; class Magnoliopsida; order Poales; family Poaceae; genus Hordeum; species Hordeum vulgare. Next base: position 520,977,938 of record NC_058520.1, read on the forward strand.
ATCAAAGGCGACAACAACAACACCATCACCACCAAAGGAAGACAACTAAGCATTGGTATGGGCAATCCCCTTGGCTTCTGCCAAGCTTGGGGAGTTGCCCTGGTATCGTATCACCTTTATATCTTTTGCTTTTACCTTTGTTTTAGTTCTTTCCTTTTCAGTTTTTATTTCTTCTTTTAGAGGAATAAGTCTTTAATTTTTAGTTTGAGTCTTTTGCTTTTGTCTCTCCCCCGATGTATTCGAGCTTACGAGCTATATAATAAAGAGCGTCTTAGTCAAGGGCTTTGCTTTGTGCCATGATCAAAAGTATGAAAAGAACGATAGCATGAAAGATCATGAGACGATCTTATGGAAACTGATAACTTCACTTATGACACGTATGATGATTGAAACTTGTTGAGAATAAATTAACATAGACCTCAGTCATTGTTGCAATTAATCAGAAGTAATAAGGAAAGAGAGGTTCACATATAAATATATCATCTTAGACACTTTTTACAATTGTGAGCACTCACCAAACTATTACATGCTTAGGAGTAGATGTTGGACAAGGAAGACAACATAATGAATTGTGTTTTCTTGGTTCCAAACAATGTTATATGATTAGAGATCCCTTAGCATGTGACGATTGCTTCCACCTCATATTAGCCAAAACTCCCGCACCAAGTAGAGATACTACTTGTGCATCCATAAACCTCCAACCAGTTTTGCCATGAGAGTCCACCATACCTACCTATGGATTGAATAAGATCCTTCAAAGTTGTCATCGGTGCAAGCAATAAAAATTGCTCTCTAATATGTATGATCTATTAGTGTGTGGAAAATAAGCTTTGTACGAACCTGTGATGAGGAAGACATAAAAGCGACAGACTGCATAATAAAGTTCTTTATCACATGAGGCAATATAAAGGGACGTTCCTCCGCACTAAGAGGACACACATCCAAACCTCAGAAGCGCATGACAACCTCTGCTTCCCTCTGTGAAGGGCCTATCTTGTACCTTTACTTTTTACCCTTGTAAGAGTCATGGTGATCATCACCAATTCCCTTTTTGCCTTCGTCTTGGCTACCGTCACATGCTTGGGAAAGATCTATATTCATATATCAACTTGGAGTTGAGTACTCATGCTTTATTATTGTTGACTTTACCCTTGAGGTAAATCGTTGGGAGGCAAAACTATAAGCCCCTATCTTCCTCTGTGTCCAGCTGAAGCTTTGACACCATGAGTACCACATGAGTTATAACAATTGTGGAAAACAAAAGAGATGATTGAGTATGTGGGTTTGCCTTACAAGCTCTTATTTGACTCTTTCTGATGTTGTGATAAATTGCAATTGCTTCAATGACTATGGACTATTGTTGGCTACTTCTCGGTAAGGTTTTTTGCTTCATGCTTTGCTTTGTGAAGGAATTGTTACTTTCCCATAAGAATCTTTATGATATATTGTTGTTCTATGTGTGATCATGATGCCCTCATGTCCGTATTATGTTTTTTCGACACCTTCGTCCCCAAACATGTGGACATGTTTATGGAACTTGGTTTTCGCTTGAGGACAAGCGAGGTCTAAGCTTGGGGGAGTTGATACGTCCATTTTGCATCATGCTTTCATGTTGATATTTATTGCTTTTTGGGCTATTATATTACTTGTGGTACCATATTTATGCCTTTTCTCTCTTATTTTGCAAGGTTTATTTGAAGAGGGAGAATTCAGGCAGCTGGAATTCTGGACTGGAAAAGGAGCAAATCCTAGTCCACTATTCTGCACATCTCCAAATGCCGTGAAAAATTACCTGGATTTTTTCTGGAATATATTAAAAATACTGGGCGAAAGAACTACCGGAGGGGGGCCACCAGGGCCCCACAAGCTTGCCCACCGCCACCACCACCCTGGTGGCGCAGGGCGGGCTTGTGGGCAGCCCACTGGCCCACTAGCCCCCTCTTTTGCTATATGATGCGTCCTGACCTGGAAAAAAATCATACGGGAGGTTTTTCGTGGTTTCGCCGCCGCCACAGGGCGGAACTTGAGCAGATCCAATCTAGAGCTCCGGCACGACGATCCTGCCGGGCAAATTTCCCTCCTGGAGGGGGAAATCATGGCCATCGCCATCACCAACACTCCTCTCGTCGGAGGGGAGGCATCTTCATCAACATCTTCATCAGAACCATCTCCTCTCCAATCCCTAGTTCATCTCTTGTAATCAATCTTCGTCTCGCGACTCCGATTGGTACTTGTAAGGTTGCTAGTAGTGTTGATTACTCTTTGTAGTTGATGCTTGTTGGATTACTTGGTGGAAGAGTTTATGTTCAGATCCTTGATGCTATTCATTACACCTCTGGTCATGATTATGATTATGTCTTGTGAGTAGTTACTTTTGTTCCTAAGGACATGGAATAAGTCATGCTAATAAAAGTCATGTGAATTTGATATTCGTTCGGTATTTTGATATGTTGTATGTTGTTTTTCCTCTAGTGGTGTTATGTGAACGTCGACTACATAACACTTCACCATATTTGGTCCTAGAGGAAGGCATTGGGAAGTAGTAAGTAGATGATGGGTTGCTGGAGTGACAGAAGCTTAAACCCTAGTTTATGCGCTGCTTCGTGAGGGGCTGATTTGGATCCACTAGTTTAATGCTATGGTTAGACTTTGCCTTAATTCTTCTTTTGTAGTTGTGGATGCTCGCGAGAGAGGTTAATCATAAGTGGGATGCTTGTCCAAGTAAGGGAAGTACCCAAGTGCCGGTCCACCCACATATCAAACTATCAAAGTAACGAACGCGAATCATATGAACACGATGAAACTAGCATGACAGAAATTCCCGTGTGTCCTCGGGAGCGCTTTTCCTCCTATAAGACTTTGTTCAGGCTTGTCCCTTGCTACAAAAGGGATTGGGCCACTTGCTGCACCGTTGCTACTACTTGTTACTTTTTACTTTTTGCTCGCTACGTTTCACCTCGCTACACAATGACTTGTTACCGCTACTTTCAGTGCTTGCAGTTAATACCTTGCTGAAATCTGTTTATCACAGCCTTCTGCTCCTCGTTGGGTTCGACACTCTTACTTATCGAAAGGACTACGATTGATCCCCTATACTTGTGGGTCATCAGTACCTCCGAAATCGCCAACTCAGATACACCGAGTTTCCCTGTCTGCTCACAGTTGAGGAACTCGGTGACACCGATTTTGCCATCTCGGTGACACCGACAGCGCACGGGTATATATATTTGTGGACCAAATCTTTGACATCACTTCGTCAAATGTTTCGTTCGCCAAAACCCTCGCTGCCCTCGAGACCCCAGGTCATCTCCCTTGACTCCCGAGCGCTGCCGCCTCTGGGATTCGCCGCTGTCGACGCAATCTGCCCCGCCATCGTCGACGTAGCCGAACCGCCACCGAGTTAGGGTATGGTTCAATCTCCCTTGCATTCCCCATCTGATTCTTACGCATTGGGACAATTTTCTCTTTGAGCCACCATGTGCAAACCCTTCCTTCCACTAGATAAATCTCGTAGAATAGAAGAAGTAGAAATTTTGGATCTGATCTGCCGCAGCATGCAACTCGGTGAGACCGAGTTTGCAAAATCGGTTCCACCGATTCCTGCTTTAGAGTTCATGAGAGGAAACTGTTGGAAATATGCCCTAGAGGCAATAATAAATTAGTTATTATTATATTTCTTAGTTCATGATAATCGTTTATTATCCATGCTATAATTGTATTGATTGGAAACACAATACTTGTGTGGATACATAGACAAAACACTGTCCCTAGTAAGCCTCTAGTTGACTAGCTCGTTGATCAAAGATGGTCAAGGTTTCCTGGCCATAGGCAAGTGTTGTCACTTGATAACGGGATCACATCATTAGGAGAATCATGTGATGGACTAGACCCAAACTAATAGACGTAGCATGTTGATCGTGTCATTTTGTTGCTACTGTTTTCTGCGTGTCAAGTATTTGTTCCTATGACCATGAGATCATATAACTCACGGACACCGGAGGAATGCTTTGTGTGTATCAAACGTTGCAACGTAACTGGGTGACTATAAAGATGCTCTACAGGTATCTCCGAAGGTGTTCGTTGAGTTAGTATAGATCGAGACTGGGATTTGTCACTCCGTGTGACGGAGAGGTATCTCGGGGCCCACTCGGTAATACAACATCACACACAAGCCTTGCAAGCAATGTAACTTAATGTAAGTTGCGGGATCTTGTATTACGGAACGAGTAAAGAGACTTGCCGGTAAACGAGATTGAAATAGGTATGCGGATACTAACGATCGAATCTCGGGCAAGTAACATACCGAAGGACAAAGGGAATGACATACGGGATTATATGAATCCTTGGCACTGAGGTTCAAACGATAAGATCTTCGTAGAATATGTAGGATCCAATATGGGCATCCAGGTCCCGCTATTGGATATTGACCGAGGAGTCTCTCGGGTCATGTCTACATAGTTCTCGAACCCGCAGGGTCTGCACACTTAAGGTTCGACGTTGTTTTATGCGTATTTGAGTTATATGGTTGGTTACCGAATGTTGTTCGGAGTCCCGGATGAGATCACGGACGTCACGAGGGTTTCCGGAATGGTCTGGAAACGAAGATTGATATATAAGATGACCTCATTTGGTTACCGGAAGGTTTTCGTGCATTACCGGAAAAGTTTCGGGCTCATCGGTAGTGTACCGGGAGTGCCGGGAGGGGTGCCGGGGACCATCGGGAGGGGTGTCACGCCCCAAGGGGTCTCATGGGCTATGGGAAGAGATAAACCAGCCCCTAGTGGGCTGGAATAAGTTCCCACTAAGGCCCATAAGGTTTGAGAAGGAAAAAACACAAGGTGGAAAGAGTTTCCAAGTGGGAAGGTGGAATCCTACTCCAAGTAGGATTGGAGTAGGACTCCTCCACCTCCAATTTCGGCCAAACCTTTAGGTTTTGAGGCTGCCTCCTCCCCTCCCTCCCACCTATATATACGGAGGTTTTAGGGCTGATTTGAGACGACTTTTCCACGGCAGCCCGACCACATACCTCCACGGTTTTTCCTCTAGATCGCGTTTCTGCGGAGCTCGGGCGGAGCCCTGCTGAGACAAGGTCATCACCAATCTCCGGAGCGCCGTCACGCTGCCGGAGAACTCTTCTACCTCTCCGTCTCTCTTGCTGGATCAAGAAGGCCGAGATCATCGTCGAGTTGTACGTGTGCTGAACGCGGAGGTGACGTCCGTTCGGTACTAGATCGTGGGACTGATCGCGGGATTGTTCGCGGGGCGGATCGAGGGACGTGAGGACGTTCCACTACATCAACCGCGTTCACTAACGCTTCTGCTGTACGATCTACAAGGGTACGTAGATCACTCATCCCCTCTCGTAGATGGACATCACCATGATAGGTCTTCGTGCGCGTAGGAAATTTTTTGTTTCCCATGCGACGTTCCCCAACAGTGGCATCATGAGCTAGGTTCATGCGTAGATGTCTTCTCGAGTAGAACACAAAAGTTTTTGTGGGCGGTGATGTGCGTTTTGCTGCCCTCCTTAGTCTTTTCTTGATTCCGCGGTATTGTTGGATCGAAGCGGCTCGGACCGACATTACTCGTACGCTTACGAGAGACTGGTTTCATCGCTACGAGTAACTTCGTTGCTCAAAGATGACTGGCGGGTGTCAGTTTCTTCAACTTTAGTTGAATCGGATTTGACCGAGGAGGTCCTTGGATGAGGTTAAATAGCAATTCATATATCTCCGTTGTGGTGTTTGCGTAAGTAAGATGCGATCCTACTAGATACCCACGGTCACCACGTAAAACATGCAACAACAAAATTAGAGGACGTCTAACTTGTTTTTGCAGGGTATGCTTTTGATGTGATATGGCCAACGATGTGATGTGATATATTGGATGTATGAGATGATCATGTTGTAATAGATAATATCGACTTGCACGTCGATGGTACGGCAACCGGCAGGAGCCATAGGGTTGTCTTTATAACTAACGTTTGTGCTTGCAGATGCGTTTACTATTTTGCTAGGACGTAGCTTTAGTAGTAATAGCATGAGTAGCACGACAACCCCGACGGCAACACATTGCTGGAGATCATGATGATGGAGATCATGGTGTGACGCCGGTGACAAGAAGATCGTGTCGGTGCTTTGGTGATGGAGATCAAGAAGCACGTGATGATGGCCATATCATGTCACTTATGAATTGCATGTGATGTTAATCCTTTTATGCACCTTATTTTGCTTAGAACGACGGTAGCATTATGAGGTGATCTCTCACTAAAATTTCAAGACGAAATTGTGTTCTCCCTGACTGTGCACCGTTGCTACAGTTCGTCGTTTCGAGACACCACGTGATGATCGGGTGTGATAGACTCAACGTTCACATACAACGGGTGCAAAACAGTTGCGCACGCGGAACACTCGGGTTAAGCTTGACGAGCCTAGCATGTGCAGACATGGCCTCGGAACACATGAGACCGAAAGGTCGAGCATGAATCGTATAGTTGATATGATTAGCATAGAGATGCTTACCACTGAAACTATTCTCGACTCACGTGATGATCGGACTTGAGATAGCGGATTTGGATCATGTACCACTCAAATGACTAGAGAGATGTACTTTTTGAGTGGGAGTTCTTAAGTAATATGATTAATTGAACTAATTGTCATGAACATAGTCTAATGGTCTTTGCGAATTACGATGTAGCTTGCGCTATAGCTCTACTATTTTATATGTTCCTAGAGAAAATTTAGTTGAAAATTGATAGTAGCAAACTTTGCAGACTGAGTCTGTAAAACCGAGGATTGTCCTCGTTGCTACGCAGAAGACTTATGTCCTTAATGCACCACTCGGTGTGCTGCACCTCGAGCGTCGTCTGTGGATGCTATGAACATCCGACATACACGTTTCTGATGACTACACGATAGTTCAGTGCAAAATACTTAATGGCTTAGAAGCAAGGCGCCGAAAATGTTGTAAAACGTCACGGAACATAAGTGATGTTCTAAAGAGATGAAATTGTGATTTCATGCTTGTGCCCTTGTTAAGAGGTACGAGACCTCCAAAAGGATTCTTTGTCCACAAAGTAAAGGAGAAAAGCTCAATCGTTGAGCGTGTGCTCAGATTGTCTGAGTACGACAATCACTTGAATCAAGTGGGAGTTAATATTCCAGATGAGATAGTGATGGTTCTCCAAAGTCACTGCCACCAAGCTGTGAGAGCTTCGTGATGAACTATAACATATCAAGGATAGATACAATGATCCTTGAGCGATTCGCGATGTTTGACACTGCGAAAGTAGAAATCAAGAAGGAGCGTCAATAGTTGATGGTTTGTAAAACCACTAAGTTTCAAGAAAGGCAAGGGCTAGAAGGGATACTTCGTGAAACGGCAAAACAGTTGCTGCACTAATGAAGAGACCCAAGATTAAACCCAAACCCGAGACTAAGTGCTTCTGTAATGAGGGGAACAGTCACTGAGGCGGAGCAACTCTAGATAGTTGATAGATAAGAAGGCTGGCAAAAGTCGAAAGAAGTGTATTTGATATACATGATGTTGATGTGTACTTTACTAGTACTCCTAGTAGCATGAGGGTATTGGATACCGGTTCGGTTGCTAAGTGATTAGTAACACGAAATGAAAGCTACGGAATAAACGGAGACTAGCTAAAGGCGAGGTGACGATACGTGTTGGAAGTGTTTCCAAGGTTGATATGATCAAACGTCGCACGCTCCCTCTACCATCGGGATTGGTGTTAAACCTAAATAATTGTTATTTGGTGCTTGCGTTAAGCATGAACATGATTGGATCGTGTTTATTGCAATACGATTATTCATTTAAGGAGAATAATGGTTACTCTATTTTCTTGAATAATCACCTTCAATGGTTTATTGAATCTCGATCGTAGTGTTACACATGTTCATAATATTGGTGCCAAAAAGATACGAGTTAATGATGATAGTACCACTTACTTGTGGCACTTCCGCTTGAGTCATGTTAGTATAAATTGCATGAAGAGGCTCCATGCTGATGGATCTTTGTACTCACCTGATTTCAAATCACTAAGTGACATGCAAATCATACCACATGAGCAAGGCCTTGTTTTCATTGAGATGAAATAAGATAGTAACTTGTTGGAAGTGATACATTTTGATGTATGCAGTCCAATGGGTGCTGAGGCACGTAGTGGATATCATTATGTTCTTACTTCACTGACGATTTGAGTAGATACAGGAGTATTTACTTAATGATTCACAAGTCTGAAATGTTGAAAAGTTCAATTCCGTTTCAGAGTGAAGTTCGTCGTAACAAGAGGATAAACTGTCTACGATATGATCATGGAAATGAATATCTGAGTTACGAGTTTTGGTACGCAGTTAAGACAATGTGGAAATTGTTTCGCAGTTCATGCCACCTGGAACATCATAGTGTGATGATGTGTCTGAACGTCATAGCCACGCACTATTTGGTATGGTGCGTACTATGATGTCTCTTATCGAATTACCACTATCGTTTATGGGTTATGCATTAGAGACAACCGCACTCACTTTAAATAGGGCACCGCGTATTTTCGTTGAGATGACACGGTATAGACTGAGGTTTAGAGAAATCTAAACTGTCGTTTCTTGAAAGTTTGGGGTTTCGACACTTATGTGAAAAAGTTTCAGTATGATAAGCTCGAACCCAAAGCGGATAAATGCATCTTCATAGGATATCCAAAACAGTTGGGTACATCTCCTATCTCAGATCCGAAAGCAAAGTGTTTGTTTCTAGAAACGGATCCTTTCTCGAGGAAAGGTTTCTCTCGAAAGAATTGAGTGGGAGGGTAGTAGAACTTGATGAGGTTATTGAACCATCACTTCAACCAGTGTGTAGCAGGGCGCAGGAAGTTGTTCATGTGGCGCCTACACCAATTGAAGTGGAAGTTGATGATGATGATCATTAAGCTTCGAATCAAGTTACTACAAACCTCGTAGGTCGACAAGGTCGCGTACTGCTGCAGAGTAGTACGGTAACCCTGTCTTGGAGGTCATGTTGTTGAGCAACAGTGAACCTACGAGTTATGGAGAAAGCGATGGTGGGCCCAGATTCCGACAAATGGCTGGAAGCCATGAAATCCGAGAGAGGATCCATGTGTGAAAACAAAGTGTAGACTTTGGTAGAACTACTTGATGGTCATAGGACTATTGAGTAAAAATGGATCTTTAAAGGAAAACAGACGATGATGGTGATAAGTCACTATTAAGAAAAGCTCGACTTGTCGCAAAGATGTTTTCGACAAGATCAAACAGTTGACTATGATGAGACTTTCTCACTCGTAGCGATGCTAAAGGTCTGTTAGAATTATGTTAGTTGTTGATGCATTATTTATGAAATATTGCACGTAGGATGTCAAAACATTGTTTTCTCGACGGTTTCCTTGAGCAAACATTGTATGTGATACAACCAGAAGGTTTTGTCGATCCTAAAGATACTAGCAAGTGTGCAAGCTCCAGTGATCCTTCAATGGACTGGTGCAAGCATCTCGGAGTTGGAATATACACTTTGATGAGATGATCAAATATTTTGGGTTTGTACAAGGTTTATGAGAAACTTGTATTTCCAAAGAAGTGAGTGGGAGCACTATATAATTTCTGATAGGTATATGTGGTTGACATATTGTGGATCAGAAGTAATGTAGAATTTCTGTAGAGCATACAAGGTTGTTTGAAAGAAGTTTTCAAAGGAGTACCTGGATTACGCTACTTGAACGTTGAGCATCAAAGATCTATGGAGATAGATCGAAAGCGCTTAATAGAAGTTTCAACAAGATGCATGCCTTGACAAGTTTTTGAAAGAGTTCAAAATAGATCAGCAAAGAAGGAATTCTTGGTTTCGTTGTGAGGTGTGAATTTGAGTAAGACTCAAAACCCGACCACGGCAGAATAAAGAGAATAGACGAAGGTCGTCTTCTATGCCTTAGCCGTAGAATCTAAAGTATGCCATGATGTGTACCGCACCTGATGTGTGCCTTGACTCAAAGTGTGTTGAGAGGTACAGAGAGTGATCCATGATTGAATCACTAGCAGCGGTCGAAATTTATCCTTAGTAACTAATGGACTAAGGAATTTTTCACGATTATGGAGGTGGTTAAAGAGTTCGTCGTAAAGGGTTACGTCGATGCAAGCTTTGACACTAATCCGAATAACTATGAGTAGTGAAACGGATTCATATAGTAGAGTAGATATTTGGAGCATTTCCGAATAGCACGTAGTAGCAGCATCTATAAGATGACATAAATATTTGTAAAGAACGCACGGATCTGAAAGTTTCAGAACCGTTGACTAAAACCTCTCTCACGAGCAAGACGTGATCAGACCCCATAACTATATGGGTGTTGGATTCGTTGGAATCACATGGTGATGTGAACTAGATTATTGACTCTAGTGCAAGTGGGAGACTGTTGGAAATATGCCCTAGAGGCAATAATAGATTAGTTATTATTATATTTCTTAGTTCATGATAATCGTTTATTATCCATGCTATAATTGTATTGATTGGAAACACAATACTTGTGTGGATACATAGACAAAACACTGTCCCTAGTAAGCCTCTAGTTGACTAGCTCGTTGATCAAAGATGGTCAAGGTTTCCTGGCCATAGGCAAGTGTTGTCACTTGATAACGGGATCACATCATTAGGAGAATCATGTGATGGACTAGACCCAAACTAATAGACGTAGCATGTTGATCGTGTCATTTTGTTGCTACTGTTTTCTGCGTGTCAACTATTTGTTCCTATGACCATGAGATCATATAACTCACGGACAACGGAGGAATGCTTTATGTGTATCAAACGTCGCAACGTAACTGGGTGACTATAAAGATGCTCTACAGGTATCTCCGAAGGTGTTCGTTGAGTTAGTATAGATCGAGACTGGGATTTGTCACTCCGTGTGACGGAGAGGTATCTCGGGGCCCACTCGGTAATACAACATCACACACAAGCCTTGCAAGCAATGTAACTTAATGTAAGTTGCGGGATCTTGTATTACGGAACGAGTAAAGAGACTTGCCGGTAAACGAGATTGAAATAGGTATGCGGATACTAACGATCGAATCTCGGGCAAGTAACATACCGAAGGACAAAGGGAATGACATACGGGATTATATGAATCCTTGGCACTGAGGTTCAAACGATAAGATCTTCGTAGAATATGTAGGATCCAATATGGGCATCCAGGTCCCGCTATTGGATATTGACCGAGGAGTCTCTCGGGTCATGTCTACATAGTTCTCGAACCCGCAGGGTCTGCACACTTAAGGTTCGACGTTGTTTTATGCGTATTTGAGTTATATGGTTGGTTACCGAATGTTGTTCGGAGTCCCGGATGAGATCACGGACGTCACGAGGGTTTCCGGAATGGTCTGGAAACGAAGATTGATATATAGGATGACCTCATTTGGTTACCGGAAGGTTTTCGTGCATTACCGGAAAAGTTTCGGGCTCATCGGTAGTGTACCGGGAGTGCCGGGAGGGGTGCCGGGGACCATCGGGAGGGGTGTCACGCCCCAAGGGGTCTCATGGGCTATGGGAAGAGATAAACCAGCCCCTAGTGGGCTGGAATAAGTTCCCACTAAGGCCCATAAGGTTTGAGAAGGAAAAAACACAAGGTGGAAAGAGTTTCCAAGTGGGAAGGTGGAATCCTACTCCAAGTAGGATTGGAGTAGGACTCCTCCACCTCCAATTTCGGCCAAACCTTTAGGTTTTGAGGCTGCCTCCTCCCCTCCCTCCCACCTATATATACGGAGGTTTTAGGGCTGATTTGAGACGACTTTTCCACGGCAGCCCGACCACATACCTCCACGGTTTTTCCTCTAGATCGCGTTTCTGCGGAGCTCGGGCGGAGCCCTGCTGAGACAAGGTCATCACCAATCTCCGGAGCGCCGTCACGCTGCCGGAGAACTCTTCTACCTCTCCGTCTCTCTTGCTGGATCAAGAAGGCCGAGATCATCGTCGAGTTGTACGTGTGCTGAACGCGGAGGTGACGTCCGTTCGGTACTAGATCGTGGGACTGATCGCGGGATTGTTCGCGGGGCGGATCGAGGGACGTGAGGACGTTCCACTACATCAACCGCGTTCACTAACGCTTCTGCTGTACGATCTACAAGGGTACGTAGATCACTCATCCCCTCTCGTAGATGGACATCACCATGATAGGTCTTCGTGCGCGTAGGAAATTTTTTGTTTCCCATGCGACGTTCCCCAACAGTGGCATCATGAGCTAGGTTCATGCGTAGATGTCTTCTCGAGTAGAACACAAAAGTTTTTGTGGGCGGTGATGTGCGTTTTGCTGCCCTCCTTAGTCTTTTCTTGATTCCGCGGTATTGTTGGATCGAAGCGGCTCGGACCGACATTACTCGTACGCTTACGAGAGACTGGTTTCATCGCTACGAGTAACTTCGTTGCTCAAAGATGACTGGCGGGTGTCAGTTTCTTCAACTTTAGTTGAATCGGATTTGACCGAGGAGGTCCTTGGATGAGGTTAAATAGCAATTCATATATCTCCGTTGTGGTGTTTGCGTAAGTAAGATGCGATCCTACTAGATACCCATGGTCACCACGTAAAACATGCAACAACAAAATTAGAGGACGTCTAACTTGTTTTTGCAGGGTATGCTTTTGATGTGATATGGCCAACGATGTGATGTGATATATTGGATGTATGAGATGATCATGTTGTAATAGATAATATCGACTTGCACGTCGATGGTACGGCAACCGGCAGGAGCCATAGGGTTGTCTTTATAACTAACGTTTGTGCTTGCAGATGCGTTTACTATTTTGCTAGGACGTAGCTTTAGTAGTAATAGCATGAGTAGCACGACAACCCCGACGGCGACACATTGCTGGAGATCATGATGATGGAGATCATGGTGTGACGCCGGTGACAAGAAGATCGTGTCGGTGCTTTGGTGATGGAGATCAAGAAGCACGTGATGATGGCCATATCATGTCACTTATGAATTGCATGTGATGTTAATCCTTTTATGCACCTTATTTTGCTTAGAACGACGGTAGCATTATGAGGTGATCTCTCACTAAAATTTCAAGACGAAATTGTGTTCTCCCTGACTGTGCACCGTTGCTACAGTTCGTCGTTTCGAGACACCACGTGATGATCGGGTGTGATAGACTCAACGTTCACATACAACGGGTGCAAAACAGTTGCGCACGCGGAACACTCGGGTTAAGCTTGACGAGCCTAGCATGTGCAGACATGGCCTCGGAACACATGAGACCGAAAGGTCGAGCATGAATCGTATAGTTGATATGATTAGCATAGAGATGCTTACCACTGAAACTATTCTCGACTCACGTGATGATCGGACTTGAGATAGCGGATTTGGATCATGTACCACTCAAATGACTAGAGAGATGTACTTTTTGAGTGGGAGTTCTTAAGTAATATGATTAATTGAACTAATTGTCATGAACATAGTCTAATGGTCTTTGCGAATTACGATGTAGCTTGCGCTATAGCTCTACTATTTTATATGTTCCTAGAGAAAATTTAGTTGAAAATTGATAGTAGCAAACTTTGCAGACTGAGTCTGTAAAACCGAGGATTGTCCTCGTTGCTACGCAGAAGACTTATGTCCTTAATGCACCACTCGGTGTGCTGCACCTCGAGCGTCGTCTGTGGATGCTATGAACATCCGACATACACGTTTCTGATGACTACACGATAGTTCAGTGCAAAATACTTAATGGCTTAGAAGCAAGGCGCCGAAAACGTTGTAAAACGTCACGGAACATAAGTGATGTTCTAAAGAGATGAAATTGTGATTTCATGCTTGTGCCCTTGTTAAGAGGTACGAGACCTCCAAAAGGATTCTTTGTCCACAAAGTAAAGGAGAAAAGCTCAATCGTTGAGCGTGTGCTCAGATTGTCTGAGTACGACAATCACTTGAATCAAGTGGGAGTTAATCTTCCAGATGAGATAGTGATGGTTCTCCAAAGTCACTGCCACCAAGCTGTGAGAGCTTCGTGATGAACTATAACATATCAAGGATAGATACAATGATCCTTGAGCGATTCGCGATGTTTGACACTGCGAAAGTAGAAATCAAGAAGGAGCGTCAATAGTTGATGGTTTGTAAAACCACTAAGTTTCAAGAAAGGCAAGGGCTAGAAGGGATACTTCGTGAAACGGCAAAACAGTTGCTGCACTAATGAAGAGACCCAAGATTAAACCCAAACCCGAGACTAAGTGCTTTTGTAATGAGGGGAACAGTCACTGAGGCGGAGCAACTCTAGATAGTTGATAGATAAGAAGGCTGGCAAAAGTCGAAAGAAGTGTATTTGATATACATGATGTTGATGTGTACTTTACTAGTACTCCTAGTAGCATGAGGGTATTGGATACCGGTTCGGTTGCTAAGTGATTAGTAACACGAAATGAAAGCTACGGAATAAACGGAGACTAGCTAAAGGCGAGGTGACGATACGTGTTGGAAGTGTTTCCAAGGTTGATATGATCAAACGTCGCACGCTCCCTCTACCATCGGGATTGGTGTTAAACCTAAATAATTGTTATTTGGTGCTTGCGTTAAGCATGAACATGATTGGATCGTGTTTATTGCAATACGATTATTCATTTAAGGAGAATAATGGTTACTCTATTTTCTTGAATAATCACCTTCAATGGTTTATTGAATCTCGATCGTAGTGTTACACATGTTCATAATATTGGTGCCAAAAAGATACGAGTTAATGATGATAGTACCACTTACTTGTGGCACTTCCGCTTGAGTCATGTTAGTATAAATTGCATGAAGAGGCTCCATGCTGATGGATCTTTGTACTCACCTGATTTCGAATCACTAAGTGACATGCAAATCATACCACATGAGCAAGGCCTTGTTTTCATTGAGATGAAATAAGATAGTAACTTGTTGGAAGTGATACATTTTGATGTATGCAGTCCAATGGGTGCTGAGGCACGTAGTGGATATCATTATGTTCTTACTTCACTGACGATTTGAGTAGATACAGGAGTATTTACTTAATGATTCACAAGTCTGAAATGTTGAAAAGTTCAATTCCGTTTCAGAGTGAAGTTCGTCGTAACAAGAGGATAAACTGTCTACGATATGATCATGGAAATGAATATCTGAGTTACGAGTTTTGGTACGCAGTTAAGACAATGTGGAAATTGTTTCGCAGTTCATGCCACCTGGAACATCATAGTGTGATGATGTGTCTGAACGTCATAGCCACGCACTATTTGGTATGGTGCGTACTATGATGTCTCTTATCGAATTACCACTATCGTTTATGGGTTATGCATTAGAGACAACCGCACTCACTTTAAATAGGGCACCGCGTATTTTCGTTGAGATGACACGGTATAGACTGAGGTTTAGAGAAATCTAAACTGTCGTTTCTTGAAAGTTTGGGGTTTCGACACTTATGTGAAAAAGTTTCAGTATGATAAGCTCGAACCCAAAGCGGATAAATGCATCTTCATAGGATATCCAAAACAGTTGGGTACATCTCCTATCTCAGATCCGAAAGCAAAGTGTTTGTTTCTAGAAACGGATCCTTTCTCGAGGAAAGGTTTCTCTCGAAAGAATTGAGTGGGAGGGTAGTAGAACTTGATGAGGTTATTGAACCATCACTTCAACCAGTGTGTAGCAGGGCGCAGGAAGTTGTTCATGTGGCGCCTACACCAATTGAAGTGGAAGTTGATGATGATGATCATTAAGCTTCGAATCAAGTTACTACAAACCTCGTAGGTCGACAAGGTCGCGTACTGCTGCAGAGTAGTACGGTAACCCTGTCTTGGAGGTCATGTTGTTGAGCAACAGTGAACCTACGAGTTATGGAGAAAGCGATGGTGGGCCCAGATTCCGACAAATGGCTGGAAGCCATGAAATCCGAGAGAGGATCCATGTGTGAAAACAAAGTGTAGACTTTGGTAGAACTACTTGATGGTCATAGGACTATTGAGTAAAAATGGATCTTTAAAGGAAAACAGACGATGATGGTGATAAGTCACTATTAAGAAAAGCTCGACTTGTCGCAAAGATGTTTTCGACAAGATCAAACAGTTGACTATGATGAGACTTTCTCACTCGTAGCGATGCTAAAGGTCTGTTAGAATTATGTTAGTTGTTGATGCATTATTTATGAAATATTGCACGTAGGATGTCAAAACATTGTTTTCTCGACGGTTTCCTTGAGCAAACATTGTATGTGATACAACCAGAAGGTTTTGTCGATCCTAAAGATACTAGCAAGTGTGCAAGCTCCAGTGATCCTTCAATGGACTGGTGCAAGCATCTCGGAGTTGGAATATACACTTTGATGAGATGATCAAATATTTTGGGTTTGTACAAGGTTTATGAGAAACTTGTATTTCCAAAGAAGTGAGTGGGAGCACTATATAATTTCTGATAGGTATATGTGGTTGACATATTGTGGATCAGAAGTAATGTAGAATTTCTGTAGAGCATACAAGGTTGTTTGAAAGAAGTTTTCAAAGGAGTACCTGGATTACGCTACTTGAACGTTGAGCATCAAAGATCTATGGAGATAGATCGAAAGCGCTTAATAGAAGTTTCAACAAGATGCATGCCTTGACAAGTTTTTGAAAGAGTTCAAAATAGATCAGCAAAGAAGGAATTCTTGGTTTCGTTGTGAGGTGTGAATTTGAGTAAGACTCAAAACCCGACCACGGCAGAATAAAGAGAATAGACGAAGGTCGTCTTCTATGCCTTAGCCGTAGAATCTAAAGTATGCCATGATGTGTACCGCACCTGATGTGTGCCTTGACTCAAAGTGTGTTGAGAGGTACAGAGAGTGATCCATGATTGAATCACTAGCAGCGGTCGAAATTTATCCTTAGTAACTAATGGACTAAGGAATTTTTCACGATTATGGAGGTGGTTAAAGAGTTCGTCGTAAAGGGTTACGTCGATGCAAGCTTTGACACTAATCCGAATAACTATGAGTAGTGAAACGGATTCATATAGTAGAGTAGATATTTGGAGCATTTCCGAATAGCACGTAGTAGCAGCATCTATAAGATGACATAAATATTTGTAAAGAACGCACGGATCTGAAAGTTTCAGAACCGTTGACTAAAACCTCTCTCACGAGCAAGACGTGATCAGACCCCATAACTATATGGGTGTTGGATTCGTTGGAATCACATGGTGATGTGAACTAGATTATTGACTCTAGTGCAAGTGGGAGACTGTTGGAAATATGCCCTAGAGGCAATAATAGATTAGTTATTATTATATTTCTTAGTTCATGATAATCGTTTATTATCCATGCTATAATTGTATTGATTGGAAACACAATACTTGTGTGGATACATAGACAAAACACTGTCCCTAGTAAGCCTCTAGTTGACTAGCTCGTTGATCAAAGATGGTCAAGGTTTCCTGGCCATAGGCAAGTGTTGTCACTTGATAACGGGATCACATCATTAGGAGAATCATGTGATGGACTAGACCCAAACTAATAGACGTAGCATGTTGATCGTGTCATTTTGTTGCTACTGTTTTCTGCGTGTCAACTATTTGTTCCTATGACCATGAGATCATATAACTCACGGACACCGGAGGAATGCTTTATGTGTATCAAACGTCGCAACGTAACTGGGTGACTATAAAGATGCTCTACAGGTATCTCCGAAGGTGTTCGTTGAGTTAGTATAGATCGAGACTGGGATTTGTCACTCCGTGTGACGGAGAGGTATCTCGGGGCCCACTCGGTAATACAACATCACACACAAGCCTTGCAAGCAATGTAACTTAATGTAAGTTGCGGGATCTTGTATTACGGAACGAGTAAAGAGACTTGCCGGTAAACGAGATTGAAATAGGTATGCGGATACTAACGATCGAATCTCGGGCAAGTAACATACCGAAGGACAAAGGGAATGACATACGGGATTATATGAATCCTTGGCACTGAGGTTCAAACGATAAGATCTTCGTAGAATATGTAGGATCCAATATGGGCATCCAGGTCCCGCTATTGGATATTGACCGAGGAGTCTCTCGGGTCATGTCTACATAGTTCTCGAACCCGCAGGGTCTGCACACTTAAGGTTCGACGTTGTTTTATGCGTATTTGAGTTATATGGTTGGTTACCGAATGTTGTTTGGAGTCCCGGATGAGATCACGGACGTCACAAGGGTTTCCGGAATGGTCCGGAAATGAAGATTTATATATAGGATGACCTCATTTGGTTACCGGAAGGTTTTCGTGCATTACCGGAAAAGTTTCGGGCTCATCGGTAGTGTACCGGGAGTGCCGGGGACCATCGGGAGGGGTGTCACGCCCCAAGGGGTCTCATGGGCTATGGGAAGAGATAAAACAGCCCCTAGTGGGCTGGAATAAGTTCCCACTAAGGCCCATAAGGTTTGAGAAGGAAAAAACACAAGGTGGAAAGAGTTTCCAAGTGGGAAGGTGGAATCCTACTCCAAGTAGGATTGGAGTAGGACTCCTCCACCTCCAATTTCGGCCAAACCTTTAGGTTTTGAGGCTGCCTCCTCCCCTCCCTCCCACCTATATATACGGAGGTTTTAGGGCTGATTTGAGACGACTTTTCCACGGCAGCCCGACCACATACCTCCACGGTTTTTCCTCTAGATCGCGTTTCTGCGGAGCTCGGGCGGAGCCCTGCTGAGACAAGGTCATCACAAACCTCCGGAGCGCCGTCACGCTGCCGGAGAACTCTTCTACCTCTCCGTCTCTCTTGCTGGATCAAGAAGGCCGAGATCATCGTCGAGCTGTACGTGTGCTGAACGCGGAGGTGCCGTCCGTTCGGTACTAGATCGTGGGACTGATCGCGGGATTGTTCGCGGGGCGGATCGAGGGACGTGAGGACGTTCCACTACATCAACCGCGTTCACTAACGCTTCTGCTGTACGATCTACAAGGGTACGTAGATCACTCATCCCCTCTCGTAGATGGACATCACCATGATAGGTCTTCGTGCGCGTAGGAAAATTTTGTTTCCCATGCGACGTTCCCCAACAGAAACTCGGTGAGACCGAGCAGCTCGTTTCGGTGCCACCGAAAATGACTGCCAAGTCTGTGTTAAGCGAGTGAGCCTTCTCGGTGACTCCGAAATTGCCAACTCGATGCCACTGATTTACATCCTTCAGAAGATCAGATTCTGAGTTTCAAAACTTAAAATTTCAAAAAACATCTGAATTTTGTGATGCTCATCCATTCTGTCTTTCGTATATCCACTTCATAGGTTCTAATGTTTGCTATTGAGCGTGTCTATCAGCATGTCAGGTTTAGATGATAACCAGAATGACTACAGATAGCAGAGTGTCGAGATGGACTCGGGCACTAGTCTAGAGAGGACTGCTTCAGATCCTACTTCTCCCAGTTCACATGGCTTGCCCAAAGCAGCCACCGGGCAAAGGAGGAAGATAGTTAGTGATGAGGAAGACTCAGACTTTTTGCCAGAAGAAACTTCAGCCCCTCTTAAGGCTCCTCCAAGGAAAGTTGTCAGTAAAATATCTGTTAGTGTTGCTGATCTGAGAGCACCTGATTATGCTAAGAAGAGCAAAGCTATTGCCAAGGATGCACGTGCAAAGAAGGCTGGTATGAAGAGGCACAGGAAGACAACTATCCATCTTGTTGGCAGAAAGACTTCTATGTTTGAAGACCCAGAAGAAGCTGAGGAAGAAGCTCCTGAGGAGATCCCAGTTCATCCCAAGCAGAAGAAGCTGATGGGTGATGCAATGAAGTCTGCTCCAAAGCCTGCTGCAAAAGCAAAGAAGGTTGTAGCTTCCAAGAAGACCACCAGAGATGTACCTGGAGCTGCTAAGAGAAAAGGACCTGCATCCAATGCCCATGCTGCAGAAGAGGAAGAAGATGAGAATGCTCCAATTCTCAGGAAGCTCAGACCATACGTTCCACTCCACGATGATGCTCATCCTGTAGAAGAAGACATTAAGAAGAGGAAGGATGCTGGATTAAGAAAGTGCATAGCTGCTGACCCATATGTTGTCAGAAGAAGAACTACTGTTGATCCAAGGTTTCACACCAAGGAACAACAAGATTTTTATGAGACTGTCTTGTATGACAAGAGTCCTGCTGTCAGTGATATGAGGTATGTCGAGTGGGCATACATCAAGAAGAATGAAACATTCTTTCCACATGTTCAAGAGAACTTCAGGCTTGTTGACATAGAATATTTTGTTGGGAAGGAGATGACCCCATGGAATGACAAGATGATCATGCAATTCTATGCAACAGTTCATTTCTATGAAGACTCTCTAGTCTGGATGACCCACGGTCACAGGTATGACGCTACAATTGCTGAATGGGTTGCAATCATTGGTGTTCCCAAGCAGGAAGAAGCATATATAGATGTGTATGCAGATGCTAAGCGGAATCACAACTCCATGGCCAATATGTACAAGACCATTCCACATCAGTATTTGGCCAGTCACAAGTTTGGTTCAGTATATTTTCTGCAAGCTGGTATTCCCATGACAAACACTATACTGCGACACACTCTCATGTCTAAGTCAGGAGATGAGAAGATGATCAGAGGATATTCAATCAACCTACTGCACCTACTTGATACCAATACCAGATTTCGTGTGATGGATTTGATAGTTGAGACTATCCGAAGGACTGCTGCGAATGAGAAGAGATCCTGTGGATATGCACCCTATATTCAGATGCTCATCAATGCCAAGCTAGGCAAGCATGCATATCAACTTGATTGTTCCCATCTACCTCTTTAGCCTGAATTTGAAGACAATGAGGTTGTGATGGATGACAATGATCCCAACTTATCTGCAGCAAGAATGACAACAGAGGCAGCAGAGGCTGAAGCTGCTAGAAACAGGCCACCTCCAGTTCCACAGCTCATAACTCAAGCTGAGAAAATGGCATTTCTAGTAATCACTATCCAAGGCACGGAGAAGAACATTCAGGAGATTATGCAAAATAACAAGAGCCTTGAGAGAGTTGTGGAGACAAAATTCCACAACACGGATTTGAAGGTAACTGAGTTGACCACCATTGTCAGAGAGCTTCAACATGAATTTGACTCTGTGGAGATTCCACGCTCAAAAGATGAAGATGAAGATGAAGATGATGATGATGACGAGGATGACTCTCCTCCTCCCGCTACCACTAGGTTCAGCACCCAGCCTTGGTCAGTTGTTATTCCTGTTCCGAAGACAAGACAAACATCTTCAGCACAAGCTTCAACACCTTCAGCACTAGCTCCAACTCAAGATCCTTCAGTATAAACTCCTCTAGCTCCGGGGACGTCAACAGAAGCCTTCGCCGACGCCGTTTTATCGACTCCATCATCAGCTGCCCAGAGAGACGAGTAGTTCTATACTTTTGAACTTTTTGGTAACTTGCTGCCAAAGGGGGAGAAATGTATAGATCATAGACTTCGTGTAAGAGAGAGCTTTTGACTTTATTTGCTCTTGTTTGGTTTTAAAAAACTTTGGCTTTTGGATGACTTTATCCTATCCGTGTGTGTGATCATACGCTTTATCCTATGTGATGCTACTATATCATCTTTTAGCTATCCTTGTGATGATCACTCACTTATCTTGTTGGTGTCATGTGCATTACTTTTACTTTTACGCACCACCAAGATGTATGTGACATGGAAGAGTAACCCATGATCCTAATCGATTGTGCATTTGCATTCAAACGCAAATTTTAAATAATGCACAAATTTAGGGGGAGCTCTTGCTTTTCACATACTTCTCAAAGCGTCGATGCTAATAATTGATTATATCTTTTGTCAAACTTTGATCTACATGTTTTCATCAATTACCAAAAAGGGAGAGATTGAAAGCACAATTGCTCCCTAGGGTGGTTTTGATAAATGATCACAACATATGCATCATTGGACTAATGTGTTTTCCAAGTATATTCCATAAAATTTCAAAATATGATATGGCTTAAGGTTTATGTGGAGATACCCCTGGATACAAGAAAGGAATAATATTGGCTCAAGCTTCAATCTAGAAGACTCTTCATTTTATATTTGTGAGAAATCACTTTTGAGTCCATAGGAAAGCCAATACTATTAGAAGGGGGTGAGGTAGTAAAATGAACTGATTGTTCAAATGCTCAAAGTTAGCCACCAAAACACTGAGTCATTTTTCCCACATATCCACTTTGTCAAGTTACACAATCACAAATTCTATGTAAGCAACATTGCCACTTTGGACCCACAGAGTTTGAACCTCAGACAGAACCCTAGCCATTCCCACCAAATTGGTGCAACCGAAACTGCATCGATGCTACCGAGTTTGGGTGACTAACATTCTGTTGCCAAGATACACAAAATCGGAATTTCCGAGTTTGAGTATCGGTGGCACCGAGTTTGGTCATGTGACCATTAGTCACCTTTTCGGTGCCACTGAGTTGTATATATCGGTCTCACCGAGATTCAAAGTTCACACTTTTAGTACTAGTCGGCACCACAGAGTTGTCCACTTTGGTGTCACCGAGTTTGCACTTTTGTGTGTAACGGTTGGATTTTGGTTGCTGCCTGTATATACCCCTTGACCCACCTCTCATTTGTGGGAGAAGCACTGAGAACACACACTTCATTTCCAGATCCATTTTCTGAGAGAGAACCACCTGCTCATGTGTTTTTTTTTGACCGGCTACTGTAGGGAAAACCCCCCACAGCCATTTTCCTTTATTCTCATCTATGAAAGCTTTATGTACAAGAGGAGTTTTAGAATGTGCAAGGGGGGAGGAGCAAAGGATTACAAACCTCAAGGAGGCAAAAAGGAAATCCATTTAAGGAGATCATCCCTGAAACTAGCCTTAATTCTATGAGCTAACAGAGAAATGTCATGAATAAATCCAGATCTCCATTTCCTGAACATTGGCTCCTCCTGGTTGAAGACTTTTGCATTTCTGATAGTCCAGATGTTCCAACAGGCAGTGAAAACCACTTCAGCAAAGAAAGGGTTATGGAAGTCCTTTCTAGCCTCAACAGAAGCACTCCACATAGATGAACCCTGCCAAGTGATCTGTAGGTAATTCCAGACCCTGGTGCTGAAAAGACAGTTGAAGAATAAATGATCTCTGTCTTCCTTGACTCAAGCATGGCATAGAACACAGAGGTTAGAATCAGAGACCTTCCAGTGACGCCTTTCCAGCATGTCTTGAGTGTTCAGCCTGTCCATGATGAGCATCCAGGCAAACATCTTAATCTTCATAGTACAACAGCTTCTCCAGATCCAGTTGAGTAAAGGGTTGGGTATAATACTGCTATGAACCTGAGCATAGTATCTCTTGGCTGTGTAGACCTTAGCATCCTTTCCCCATACCCATCTGTCACAGGCCTGATGATCAAGGTCCAGGTCCAGAAGCAAAGATTGGACCGAAATCAGTTCCTGATAAGCTTGAGCAGACAGTGGTAGGTGAAACATGGAGAGCATGCTGTCATCATAAAAAGCAGTAAAGACCTCTTGAGCTATGCAGAAAGGGTCAGCCACAAAGGAGAACAGTCTTTGGAATCTGGCCGCCAGTGGCATAATGGAGTTGCCAATCAACCAGGAGTCAGACCAAAACAGGAAGGAATCACCCTTGTTTGGCAGAACATAGGTAACTGATCTGAATTTGTCAAGTCGTTTACAGATATCCTTCCACCAAAAGGAACCACAAAGTGTAGTGCCCTGAGGTACCGTGTTATGATAGTAAGTGTTCCAAATCAGATGAACCCAAGGGATATCAACATGATTGAGGAATTTATCAGCATGTTTGAGCAGGAGTGCTTCGTTCTGAACTGCTAGGTTCATAATCCCTAGCCCCCCTTATTTTTAGGCCTGCACACCAGAGGCCAAGCAGCAAGAGAGGGTGCATGATCATTCCCATTTCTTCTCCATAGACATTGCCTTTGAATCCTCTCCAATTGCTTCAGTATGCGTGGTGGGATATCCAGACTGCATAGAAAGAAGATAGGTACAGAAGACAGTGCTGAGTTTAAATACTACAGCCTTCCCCCCAGAGCAAGAAAAGAGGAACTAGCACTGAGTCTTCTTTCCATGTTATCAACCAGAGGCATGAGATCAATGATTCTAGGTTTAGTTGTCCCAACAGGCAGTCCAAGATATGTGAAGGGTAAAGAACCCACTTTGCAACCAATGGAGTCTGCCAGATCCTGTAGATGCTGAGGAGAAGTGTTGACAGGTAGAAGTGCAGATTTATGGTAATTTACCTGTAATTCGCTGGACTGGGAGAAAAGTAAGAGCATTTTCTTGAACTGCAACAACTGGGATTTATCAGCAGGTAGGATGATAAGAGTATCATCAACATATTGCACTATAGGGTAATCCTTATCATGACAAGGTATAGGCAGCTGTATCAGCCCCTCCACCAGCAGTTGGTTAACCAGAGTTTGAAGAAAATCAGCAGCAATAGCAAAAAGCAGTGGAGACATAGGATCTCCCTGCCTGACACCTTTCTTGCACATGAACTTCTTTCCAGGCACACCATTGATCAGCACTGAAGATGATCCAGAAGTTAGTAGCTGCCTAACCCAAAGGATCCATCTGGCATTGAAGCCCTTGTGTTTAAGAATCTGGAAGATGAACTCATGCTCCACAAAATCAAATGCCCTTTCAAAATCCAGCTTCAGAATAACTATAGGCTTCTTGGATTGACGACATTGGTGCAGGTACTCAAGAGTCCATCCCACACAATCTAAAATGGTCCTAGATTTGACAAAACCATACTGATTCTTGTGAAGACACTTCACAATATGCAACTGTAGCCTGTTAGCAAGCATTTTTGACAGAAATTTGAGGCCCATTCCAGTAAGTGATATTGGTCTGTAATCTCCCACATGTTCAGGTGATCTCTTCTTTGGAATGAGTGTAATATAAGAAGAATTCATGTTTACAAGCTGGGCCTGTCCAGCATGGAAATCGGCAGCAAGTTGGTAAAACTCAGGGGAGATAATGTGCGAGCATTTTTTGAAAAAAAGACCATTGAAACCATCAGGCCCTGGAGCTTTGTCAATGGGCATATTCTGCACAGTCTTGTCCATTTCAGACTTGGAAAAGGGTTCTGTGAGAATGTCTAGACCCTCCACCTCAGTCAGCAGGGATTGTAAGTCAAATGTCGTGTTAATTCCAAGAGAAGTTCCCATTCTATCCTTAAAAGATGCCCAAAAACATGCAGCAATTTGATCATGATCAGAGATGGTAGAACCATCATTTAGCTTGAGGGATGCAATGGAATTCCTCCTATATCTCTCAGTGGCCATAGCATGGAAGAACTTAGTGTTCTCCTCACCAACCTTAACAAATCTGATAGTGGCTCTCTTCTTCCAGTACAAGCACTGAAGATGCAGAAGATGTTCCAAATGTAATTTGACAATTTTCCTGAAGTTAGCTTCTGGTCTGAAAAGTGACCTCAACTCCTCAAGCTCATCCAAGCATAGCACCACTTGATTACATCTGGAAATAAAAGTTTTTAATTGTGACAGGGACGTCTGTCATTTCTTCAAAGCCTGCCGAAGATGCTTCATCTTATCCATAATAACAGCAGAAATGTGTGTCTTTCTTGAAGTAATGAGCCAGGATTGTTGTACACATTCCATGAAGCCCTCCATTTTAACCCAGTAATTTTCAAAGCGAAATAGGTTGCATTTAGGGATGGAAGTGTTAACAGTGACCACACAGGGAACATGATCAGAAGCAGTCTTTGCCAGGGGTAGCACTTGAGTAAGAGGATATGAGGAGATCCAGTTGGTTGATGTAAAAAACCAGTCAAGCTGCTCCAGAAGAGGGGTATCCTGCCTATTGGACCAAGTGTAAGATCGACCTTTAATGGGAAGTTCCAGCAATCCCAGATGCCCAATAATTTCGTTGAAAATGAACATGTCATTCACATCAGCCCCAGGAAGGTTTCTGTTGTCAGGAGATCTAATGAAATTAAAATCTCCAAGAAGCAACCAATTAGCCCCAGTGGGAATATCAAGATTGTAAAGCCAGCTCACAAAAAGATCTCGAGCCTCTCCTTGGCATGGCCCATAGACATTAACTAAAGTCCATGATTCACCTGTGTGATTTGAGGTAAATGAGATGATCAATCCGTATGGTGTGCATTCCACTAATTCACCAGTGAAAATGGAAGAGTTCCAAAGGGTGATAAGCCCTCCTGATGCACCCCTGGAAGGAGAGTAAGCAAACTGATCAAAGCGTTTGGGGCAGAAACCTTTAACTGCGCGAAACTCAATGGACTGCATTTTTGTTTCTTGCAAGCAGACCACAACAGCTAGGCTCTCATCAATCTTGTTACGGACCGCCCGCTGCCTATGATCCGAATTTAGGCCACGCACATTCCAACACAGCACACGCCAATTTCTCGTGGAACGACTATCCATTGCAGATATATATATAGCAAAAGCAAGGCTATGTAATAGCCAGTGCAACCAAGGTTCCGAAAACCAAAAGAAAGCGCAAGCAGAAGTTCGACGGTACATAGGACCAGTATAGTAACAGATAAACATAGATGGATTAAACATCAGAAGACGATGGCGCAGAATCAGCAGGATCTTCCATAAGTCGATCCACCGTGAGCTTCTCACGGGTTATGCCGAGTGACTGTCCCACCTCCTGAATCACTGGGATAGGAGTGGCAGGAGGTACTTGAGCGTCCTCAGTCTCCTGTGATGTAGAGGACATTGTCTTGGCCTTGGGCTTCCTCTTCTTGGGGACATGTGCAGGCAGCTCTTGCAGGATTGGCTTGAAGCCGTCATGCTTGATGGAGCCGCGAGTACACCGTCGTACCGAGGAGTCAACAACTGGAGTGGCTTTCTTGCGGGTCCCCTTCTTGGATGGAGCAGGAGAACGAAAATATAAGTCTTCTGATGATGAAGAAGGACTAAGGGGGATTACCTCCTGCAGTGGGAGAGAGGCACTAGCAGGCTCCGACAGGGAAGGTCCTGGAGCGTCAGCGTCGAAAGCCACGTCCCAAGATCGCTTGGGGATCATAATGGGCTCGAGAATTGGCAGCTGTAGTTGACAAGGTACGTGCATAGCAGCAGCGGGCCCCATAAGAGCATCAAAGGTGCGTGCCCAGGACATTACAGGCGGCAGAGGAGGCCCAAACATAACCCTAGCAGCCCCAACAAAGAGGTTGCCAATCTGAGTGCGTGGAGGGGGTTTGTAGAGAACAATTGCCAGAGGATTTTCATCATGCACCTCTTCCAACATAGGCACCTCATCCTCTGGCTCAGCATCATTGTCCGGGGCAGCCATTGGTAAGTCAGCATCAGGAGCATTAGCATCAGGGGCGTCAGGATCAGCCGGCAGTGGTTCTTGAGCAGCAGGTTCCGCCTCCATGTCACCCTGCGGCAGATTGTCAAGGTCCACCAACTCGTGAACCGAATCCGAAGAAGAGGGACTCGGCTGATCAATCACCATAGATTCTTGGTCCTGAACAGGATCAGCAGCAGGTGCTGCCGGGGCCACTTCAGGTTCCCAACCTCCTCCATCAGCAGCAGGCGGCTGTCCCCAGCCTCCGTCATCAGCAGCACCAGCAGCAGGCCCTGGGTCTCCAGGTGCCAGCGGTACCGCATTCCAGCCCAGTGCAGGATATGGGGGCAGAGAAAATTGCAGATTATCATGAACAAGATGTCCAGGGAGCGGATGAGGGTTGCCATTGAGGGGCATGGGATCCTCATCATTAGGTAGAATCTCCGCAGCCGCCGCACCCAGAATGTACACTGGAGCAGACCAGGAAACCTTGGCGCCACCCCAAGCAGCATATTCAGAAAAGTTGATACTGCGAGGTACCAGCCGGTCCTCTGGGAATGCAGCAAACACAATAGAGCGAACCAAATATGGATCATCACTAACCCAATGGTGAAACTCCCCAAAGGTGTTGACAGCAGCCCGGAGATCTTCAGTATTACGGGAATCCAACGGGACCCCCAAAAGCATGAGGCAGCCCTGGCGAAAACCCTCTTGGCCACGGAACCCAAGACCCTGATCATGACACATGAAGCGCACAATAGAGTTATGAGCAACTGGCTGCGGAACCATGTGGACCGTAGCATAGCTCTCTGCGGCGTCTCGGAGCTCAAACAATCCAACACCCTCAATCCAAGGTTGAGCAGACCGAACATGCAACCCTTGATGCAGAAGAAGAGAAGCAACTTCTTGCCGTACCTGAATCATATCTTCAGCCGGTGGCGCTGGGTGGACGTCAGCGATGACAAAGCGCTCATGACGTCTGGTGATGGGGACCGCAGGCGTGGTGTAGGTCCGAGGCAGCCGGTCGGGTCCTCCATCGATGATATTGTGACTAGGCGGGAGGAAGAACTCGGGATCAAGCTCAAAGTTCGCCATTGCGGGAGGCGGTGGCGGAGTGACCGGTGGTGTCTCAAAGGGGGTTCGAGGAGGTGACGGCGATGAGACAGGATGGAACTGTGTCGCAGGGGTTGCTGTTTCGCCGAGAGTATCAGCAGTTCCCGAGATATCAGCGACAGGGGAGGTGGTGGGTCTCTTACAGTTCCAAGTAAGACAATTATTACGCATAAAAGAGGCTCCTCTAGATCGTGCGTGGCCCACCGTGTTGTCAGAGCATCCAGGCGAAGCCGTACAGTTCGCAGCTAGATGGCCTCGAGCGTTGCAAATAGAGCAAGAGAAGATATCCTCAACCATGCTATTATTGAGTTTGTCAAAGGCCAGATGGGCCTCCTGAGAGGAAGGAATATCCATTGGGCAATTAGGATCGGGCCCAGAGAAAGAAATAACCTCAGCAGGCTCATTAATGAGAGAGGAAATTGGCCAAGAATCCAAACTTGCCACCGAAAATTGATTCTCATCATTCGAAATACCATGAATCTCGGTTGGATCAGATGTAGCTCCTTGTTGCACGGGAGAAGTGCCGATTAATTTGGCAGTTTGAAAATCCTCGCCGAAAGATTCGGGCGATGAAACTTGGCAAGAAACTGTCCCAAACGTAATATGTGGCAGGGCTGTCGTCCACCGGAGTTCCGCCGGCGGTGGTGCAGAGATGATGACACGTTCAGGGGAAGGCACTGAATAACCAGCCTGTTCAAGCGTGACTAACTCATCATGGGAAACAGGATATCTGTAACCCTTACAAATCTCATATTGCTGAAGGGATGCAAAAGTCAGCTTCTTACGAACAGAAGATCCAGATTTAAGAGAAGACTTGAGAGGTCTGGAATGCATGGCCATCAGACCTAAAGAGGCTCTCCTTTTAGAAGGGCTCACAATAATCCACTCAGCATCACATTGCTTCTTCCACAGAGCAAATTCCCGACGCCAATTAGGACCTCCATGTCCCCATAGATGGAAGAAGCACTTAAAACTTGAACACTTGAAAGAACGCAAATCCAGAATATGAAAACCAACTTGCATGCAGGAGACCTTGAAGGAGAAAACCGAATCTGTGACTTGAGAGACACGAAACTCAATAGCCGATCCTCCAATCACCGATTCCAGAGCTGCAGCGACTGTGTCAGGCAAAAGCCGGAACACGTGACGACCAAAGGAAATCACCATGATGAAAGGGCGATGGTGTTTCATAGGGTGCACCGAAATACCCGAGTGGCGATAAACCTCATTAGAGAAAGCCAAACCGTGCGAGAAATCCAGATCCAACGTAGAACCACCCATGCAGGCCATGCACGACCACGAGAGGAGGGTCGGGAAGGTTCACCTGAGCAGAGGAGTGGCGAGGATGGAGGATATGCCGGCTAGAGTTCCAGATCACCATTGGGTCGCCGCCGTGGGAGGTGGGAGGAGGGAGACGCCATGGGATCTGTGAAAAGATGACGTGGTCACTCTTGAGGCAGGGTCCTGCCAGCCTACTCATGTGTTGAGACCAAGATATTCCAATCCAATCATTTGAAACTTGATCTCTAGCCTCCCCAAACTGTTTTCCACCAAATCAACCTCTCCCACCCATGCATATTCTCTGAGAGAGTGGTTTGTGTTGAGGAGACTATCTTTAGAAGAACAAGAGCAAGGAGTTCATTAATCTACCACATCTATTACCTTTTGGAGGGTGGTGCCTCCTAGATTGGTTAGGTGTCGCTTGGGAGCCTTCTACTGTGTGTTGTGGAGTTGAACCAAGATGTTTGTAAGGGCAAGGAGACCACCTACTTCGTGAAGATCTACCTTAGTGAGGCTAGTCCTATGTGGACGGAAGCTGTGGTGGAATAGACAAGGTCGCTTCTTTGTGGACCCCTAGTGGGTGGATCCCTGTGTGGACTCTCGCAGCCGTTACCCTCCATGGGTTGAAGTCTCCACTAACATGGACGTACGATAGAGCCACCTATCGTAACCATGCCAAAAATCACCGTGTCAACCTCATGCGTTTGATCCCCCTACCTTACTCCTCTACTTTACACTTGCATGTTTTACTTTCCGCTGCAATACATGTAGAAGTGCATGTGTAGGGTGTACTTGACCTGTTATAACTGCCATAGCTGCCTCTCAAGTAAAATTTGGAAAAGGCAAAAAAATTTATCTTGTAAAGTAGTCTAATCACCCCCCTCTAGACATACTTTCGATCCGACAATAGGGCACCATCAATTTCCGTTGAGATGACACCGTATGAACTATGGGTTCACAAGAAACCTAAGTTGTTGTTTCTTAAAGTTTGGGGCTGTGACGCTTATGTGAAAAAGTTTCAAACTAATATGCTTGAACCCAAAGCGGATAAATGCATCTTCATAGGATACCCATAGGAAACAGTTGGGTGTTCCTCCCATCTCAAATCTGAAGGCAAAGTGTTTGTTTCTAAGAACGGGTCTTTTCTCGAGAAAGAGTTTCTCTCGAAATAATTGAGTGGGAGGATGGTGGAACTTGATGAGGTTATTCAACCGTCACTTCAACCAATTAGTAATAGGGCACAGGAAGTTATTCCTGTGGTGCCTACACTAGTTAAAGTGGAAGTTGATGATAGTAATCATGAAGCTTCAGATCAAGTTAGTGCAAACCTCGTAGGTCGACAAGGACACATACTGCTCCAGAGTGGTACGGTAATCCTACCTTGGAGGTCATGTTGTTGGACAACAATGAACCTACGGGCTATGGAGAAGCGATGGTGGGCCCAGATTCTGACAAATGGCTGGAAGCCATGAAATCCGAGATAGGATCCATGAATTAAAACAAAGTGTGGACTTTGGAAGAGCTACCTGATGGTCGTCAGCCTATTAGGTACATATGGAGGAAGACAGACGGTAATGGTAAATGTCACCATTAAGAAAGATCGACTTGTCGCAAAGATGTTTTTGACAAGTTCAAGTAGTTGACTACAATGAGACTTTCTCACCCGTAGCGATGCTAAATTTTGTTGGAATTATGTTAGCAGTTGCTACATTTTTCATTTATGAAATCTGGTAGATGGATGTCAAAACATCGTTTCCTTGAGGAAAGGTTGTATGTGATACAACCGGAGGGTTTTGTCGATCCTAAGGATGCTAACAGGTATGCAAGCTCCAGCAATCCTTCTATGGACTCGAGCAAGCATTTCGGAGTTGGAATAAGTACTTTGATGAGTGATCAAAACTTTTGGGTTTATACAAAGTTTATGAGAAACTTTTATTTACAAGAAAGTGAGTGGGAGCACTATAGAATTTCTGATAAGCATATGTGGTTGACATATTGTTGATCGTAAATGATGTAGAATTTTTTGAAAGCATAAAGGGTTGTTTGGAAGGAGTTTTTCAAAGGGAAACCCGAATTGAGCTGTTTAAACATTGGGTATCAAGATCTATACAGATAGATCAAGACGCATGATAAAACTTTCGATAAAGACATGCCTTGACAAATGTTTCGAAGGAGTTCAAAGTGGATCAGTCAAAGAAGGAGATCTTGACTGTATTGTAAAGTGTGAATTTGAGTAAGACTCAAAGCCCAACCATGTCAGAATAAAGATAAAGGACGAAGGTCGTCCCTTAGGCCCTAGCCGTAGGCTCTATAGTATGCCATGTTGTGTATTGCACCTAATGTGTGCCTTGCCATGAGTCTGTCAAGTGGTACAAAGAGTGATCTGGAAATGAATCACTGAACAACGGTCAAAGTTATCCTTAGTTACCAGTGGACTAAGGAATCTTTCTTGATTATGGAGGTGATAAAAGAGTTCGTCGTAAAGGGTTACGTTGATGCAAGCTTTGACACCAATTCAGATGACTTTGAGTAGCAAACCGGATTCGTATAGTGGAGCAGTCATTTGGAATGGTCAAATGAAGCGTGGTAGCAGCATCTACATGATGCCATAGAGATTTGTAAAGCACACATGGATCTGAAAGGTTCAGACCCGTTTACTAAAACCTCTCTCACAAGCAAACATGATTAAACCCCAAAACTCATTGGGTGTGAATCACATAGTGATGTGAACTACTCCCTCCGTTCCAAAATAAGTGTCTCAACTTTGTACTAGCTCTAGTACAAAATTGTACTAAGCTTGAGACAGTTATTTTGGGACGGAGGGAGTAGATTATTGACTCTAGTGCAAGTGGGAGACTTCTGGAAATATGCCCTAGAGGAAATAATAAATTAGTTATTATTATATTTCCTTGTTCATGATAATAGTTTATTATCCATGCTAGAATTGTATTGATTGGAAACTCAAATACATGTGTGGATACATAGACAACACACTGTCCCTAGTGAGTTGATATGTCTCAAACGTATCTATAATTTTTGATGGTTTCACGCTGTTATCTTGCCTTCTTTGTATGTTTTATGTACCTTTTTATATCTTTTTGGGACTAACTTATTAATTCAGTGCCAAGTGCCAGTTCCTGTTTTTTCCGTGTTTTTGACTCTTTTCAGATCTCATTTTGGAACGGAGTCCAAACGGAGGAAAAACCCCGAAATGATTTTTTCCCGAACGGAAGAAGTCCACGGGGCTTTTGGGCCAAGCCAGGTGGGCTCCAGGGAGCCCACAAGCCCCCACTCCGCCACTAGGGGAGGCGGCGGTGGGTAGGCTTTTGGCCTCCCTGGCCACCCCCTGACCTAGATCTTTGACCTATAAATTCCCAAATATTCCGCAAAAAATCAGGGGAGCCTCGAAAATACTTTTCCGCCACCGCAAGCTTCCGTTTCCGCGAGATCTCATCTGGAGACCCTTCTCGGCACCCTGCCAGAGGAGATTTGGAGCTGGAGGGCTTCTTCATCATCATCATCGCCCCTCCAATGACTCGTGAGTAGTTCACTTCAGACCTACGGGAGTTAGTAGCTAGATGGCTTCTTCTCTCTCTTGGATCTTCAATACAAAGTTCTCCACGATCTTCATGGAGATCTATCCGATGTAATCTTCTTTGGCGGTGTGTTTGTCGAGATCCGATGAATTGTGGACTTGTGATCAGATTATCTATGATATATATTTGAGTCTTTGCTGATTTCTTTTATGCATGATTTGATATCCTTGTAAGTCTCTCCGAGTCTTGGGTTTTGTTTGGCCAACTAGATCTATGATTCTTGCAATGGGAGAAGTGCTTGGTTTTGGGTTCTGCCATGTGGTGACCTTTCCCAGTGACAGTAGGGGCAGCAAGGCACATATCAAGTAGTTGCCATCAAGGGTAAAAAGATGGGGGTTTTATCATTGGTTTGAGATTATCCCTCTACATCATGTCATCTTGCTTAAGGCGTTAGTCTGTTCTTATGGACTTAATACACTAGATGCATGCTGGATAGCGGTCGACGTGTGGAGTCATAGTAGTAGATGCAGAAAGTACCGGTCTACTTGTTTCGGACGTGATGCCTATAGAAATAATCATTGCATAAATATTGTCACGACTCTGCACAGTTCTATCGATTGCTCGACAGTAATTTGTTCACCCTCCGTCTATTTGCTTTCATGAGAGAAGCCACTAGTAAACACTACGGCCCCCGGGTCTATTCACATCCACCGTTTACAACTCCGCTTTTTTACTTTGCTTTGTTACTTTGTTGCTTTCAGTTCTCACTTGGCAACAATCTATAAGGGATTGACAACCCCTTCATAGCGTTGGGTGCAAGTTGTTTGTGTTTGTGCAGGATCTTGAGATACTCTTCCGCCGGATTGATACCTTGGTTCTCAAACTGAGGGAAATACTTACCGTCACTATGCTACATCACCCTTTCCTCTTCGAGGGAACACCAACGCAAGGCTCCAAGGCCACGGGGGAAATCCTTTGCATACTTGTCTAGGAAGTCCCTTAAGGCGTAGCCGTAGCTGGAGGATTCCTGGTGCCGTCGACACAACTATTTCTGGAGCCCTTGCAAGGGATACACAGCAAACATCAGAAGTATTTCTGGCGCCGTTGCCGAGGAGGAGAAATCAAGATCTATCCAAGTAGGTCTCACAAACTCTTCTCTTGCATTTACTTTTGTTGCCAGTTGCCTCTCGTTTTCCTCTCCCCCACTTCACATTTGCCGTTTTCATTTGCCTTTCTCCTTCGCCGTTTTCTTTTGCTTTTTTCATTCGCCCTTTTCTCTCGCTTGCTTTCTGTTCGCTTGTGTGCCATGTGCCCTCAATATGCTTGCATATTTGCTTGCTGAAAATCTAGTGATATGGATCCTCATCCACTTGCTAGTCTCTTTAAGAGACCCACTCGTGTGGAACAAATTGCTAGTGAGTTGAGGGCAATTGACTATTTCTTTGGAGTTTGCGTAAGATGCGCGAATCTGAAAATTGTGAGGAAGAAATTCATGAAGTGATTCACTAGGGCTCCTTGAATGAAAAGCATGATTGCAATGGTTTCACTATAAATCCTATTAGTGACAATCATGCTAAAAATATGCAAAACCCTAAGCTTGGGGATGCTAGCTTTGCTATGTCCACTACTTGTTGCAATAATCATGATTGGGGTGATGATCTTTCTTATGATCTTGAAAATTTGTTCAAACCTCATGATGAATATGATATTTGCAATGATATTGAAAGTGGGTTTAGAGAAGTCCTGACATTATTTGATGATAATCCCACTATTTTTGAAGAGCGTCAACTTTGCATGCATGTGGATCATGAAAAGAATATCCTATGGGACAGCTATATTGTTGAATTTGAATATGATCCCACATGTAATTGCTATGAGAGAGGAACATATTTTGGTAGAAACGTTCATGTTACCAAATCACCTCTCGTGATGTTGAGATTGCTCTTGTCTCTTTCTTCTTCCTTGCATATGGCAACTATTGGTTGTCTTGACAATCTGTTTTCTATAAAATGCCTATGCATAGGAAGTATGTTAGACTTAGATGTGATTTTTCACATGATTTAGGATGCTCTCGTGTGCTTCAATTCTTGTGTTTTGTAAGAGCATCATTGAATGCCTAGCTAAGGGTGTTAAACAAAAGCGCTTGTTGGGAGGCAACCCAACGAATCTATCCTTTTTCTTTCCGTTTTGTGTTTTCCACACTTTCATAATTCTGTTATGATTGTGTTTTTGGTGTTTCTTTTTGCGTTTGTGCCAAGCAAAACCATTATGATTAGTCTTGAGGATGATCGTTTGGTCACGCTGGAAAAGACAGAAACTTTCTGCTCACGAAAAGAATTTTCATTTTTTTGTGTAAGAACTTTTGAGTTGATTCTTTTTGCTGATGATTGCTACGCAAATTCTTCAGACTGTCGTAATTTTTCAGAATTGTTGAAGTACCATAGGTATACAAAACATACAGATTGCTACAGACTGGTCTGCTGTTAACAGATTCTGTTTTTGTTGTGTTGGTTGCTTATTTTGATGAAACTATGGATAGTATCAGGGGGTATTAGCCATGGAAGATTGAAAGTACAGTAACCCAACATCAGCACAAGTAGAATTTAAGTTTGCTACAGTACCTAAGGAAGTGGTGGTTTGCTTTCTTGTACTAATGTTATCACGAGTTTCTGTTTAAGTTTCGTGTTGTGAAGTTTCCAAGTTTTGGGTGAAGTTCTTATGGACAAAAAGATAAAGAGTGGCAAGAGATCAAGCTTGGGGATGCCCAAGGCACCCCAAGAGATTCAAGGATGTCATAAAAGCCTAAGCTTGGGGATGCCCCGGGAAGGCATCCCCTCTCTCGTCTTCAATCCATCGGTAACGTTACTTGGGGCTATATTTTTATTCACCACATGTTATGTGTTTTTGCTTGGAGCGTCTTGTATCGTAGGAGTCTTTTATTTTGTTGTGTCACAATCATCCTTGCTGCACACCTAGAGAGAGAGAGACATGCACTCACCGTGATTTTGTCGAGCTTCACTTATATCTTTTGGTAGACAATTCAGCTCACATGTGCTTCACTTATATCTTTTGAGCTAGATACTTTTGCTCTATGTGCTTCACTTATATATTTTAGAGCGCAGCGGTGTGTGGCTTGGTAGTTGATCTATGCTTTGAAAGTAGTCTCAAAAGGGGTAGTTATCCAAAGGGATACGAAAAATTCCACCTTCATGTGCATTGAATAGTTAGAGAAGTTTGATTCATCTCAGTTAGTTTTGAGTTGTGGTTATGGTAATATTGAAGTCATGCTAGTAAGGTGTTGTGGATCTAGAAATACTTGTGTTGAAGTTAGTGATTCCCGTAGCATGCACGTATGGTGAACCGCTATGTGATGAAGTCTGAGCATGATTAGTATATTGATTGTCATCCTTTGCATGGCGGTCGGGATCGCGCGATGGTTTATACCTACCAACCCTTCCCCTAGGAGTATGCGTTGAATGCTTTGTTTCGATTACTAATAAAACTTTTGCAACAAGTATATGAGTTCTTCATGACTAATGTTGAGTCCATGGTTTAGATGCACTTTCACCTTCCACCATCACTACCTTTTTAGTGCCGCGCAACTTTCGCCGGTGCACAAACCCCACCATTAGCCTCCCTCAAAACAGCCACCATACCTACCTACTATGGCTTTTTCAAAGTCATTCCGAGATATATTTCCATGCAACTACCACCTATAGAAATAATCATTGCATAGATATCGTCACGACTCTGCACAGTTCTATCGATTGCTCGACAGTAATTTGTTCACCCTCCGTCTATTTGCTTTCATGAGAGAAGCCACTAGTAAACAGTACGGCCCCCGGGTCTATTCACATCCATCGTTTACAACTCCACTTTTACTTTGCTTTATTACTTTGTTGCTTTGAGTTCTCACTTGGCAAACAATCTATAAGGGATTGACAACCCCTTCATAGTGTTGGGTGCAAGTTGTTTGTGTTTGTGCAGGATCTTGAGATACTCTTCCGTCGGATTGATACCTTGGTTCTCAAACTGAGGGAAATACTTACCGTCGGTGTGCTACATCACCCTTTCCGCTTCGAGGGAACACCAACGCAAGGCTCCAAGGCCACGGGGGAAATCCTTTGCATACTTGCCTAGGAAGTCCCTTAAGGCATAGCCGTAGCTGGAGGATTCCTGGTGCCGTCAACACAACTATTTCTGGCGCCGTTGCAAGGGATACACAGCAAACATCATGAGCCTCTAAAGGACTAGCTCGTTGATCAAAGATGGTCAAGGTTTCCTGGCCATAGACATGAGATGTCGTTTAATAATGGGATCACACCATTAGGATAATGATGTGATGGATAAGACCCAAATTATGAAAGTAGCATATGATCCTGTCAGTTTATTGCTACTGATTTCTGCATGTCAAGTATGTGTTCCTATGACCATGTGATCATGAAACTCTCGGACACTGGAGGAATGCCTTGTGTGTATGAAATGTCACAACATAACTGAGTGACTATAAACGTGCGCTACAGGTATCTCCGAGGGTGTCTGTTGGGTTGGCATGAATCAAGACTGGAATTTGTCACTCCGTATGATGGAGAGGTATCTTTAGGGCCCACTCGGTAATACAACATCACAATGAGCTTGCAAACAATGTTACTAAGGAGTTAGTCGCGGGATCTTGTATTACAAAACAAGTAAAGGGACTTGCCATTAACGAGATTGAACTAGGTATAGAGATACCGACGATTGAATCTCGGGAAAGTAACATACCGATAGACAAAGGGAACAACATATGGGATTAACTGAATCCTTGACATAGAGGTTCAACCGATAAAGATCTACGTAGAATATGCAGGAACTAATATGGGCATCAACGTCCTGCTATTGGTTATTGACCGGAGAGTGTCTCGGTCATGTTTGCATAGTTCTCGAACCCGCAGGGTCTGCATACTCAAGGTTCGATGAAGTTTCAGTATTATTGAGCTATGTATGTTGGTGACTGCTACGATAACAAAAGTCCTTCCTTGGCGCTAGGAATTCTTCTTGCTACTTCTCTTGTTCGCGTTGGTTTTTCCCTTGAAGAGGAAAGGGTGATGCAGCATAGGAGCAGTAAGTATTTCCCTCAGATTGAGAACCAAGATATCAATCCAGAAGGAGGGTCTCGTCAATTCCAGAGTACATGCGCAAACACAAACAAGCTTGCACCCAACGCTTCAAAGGGCTGTCAATCCCTTCAAGAATGTTTGCAAAGTGAGAACTGAAGGCGAAAAGTGCAACGAAGTAAAAAGTGTAAGGCTGAAAATATGGTGTGGAGTAGACCCGGGGGCCATAGTGTTCACTAGAGGCTTCTCTCAAAATAGCAAATATCACGGTGGGTGAACAAATTACTGTCGAGCAATTGATAGAACCGCGCAAAGTCATGACGATATCTAAGGCAATGATCATACATATAGGCATCACGTCCGAGACAAGTAGACCGATACTTTATGCATCTACTACTATTACTCCAGACATCGACCGCTATCCAGCATGCATCTAGTGTATTGAGTTCATGACGAACAGAGTAACGCCTTAAGCAAGATGACATGATGTAGAGGGATAGTCTCAAACCAATGATGAAAACCCCATCTTTTTACCCTTGATGGCAACAACACGATGCGTGCCTCGCTACCCCTTCTGTCACTGGGTGAGGTCACCGCACGGTATGAACCCAAAACCAAGCACTTCTCCCATTGCAAGAATCATAGATCTAGTTGGCCAAACAAAACCCACAACTCGAAGAAAATTACAAGGATATGAAATCATGCATAAGAGAGATCAGAAGAAACTCAAATAAGATTCATAGATAATCTGATCATAAATCCACAATTCATCGGATCTCGACAAACACACCGCAAAAGAAGATTACATCGGATAGATCTGCATGAAGATCATGGAGAACTTTGTATTGAAGATCCAAGAGAGAGAAGAAGCCATCTAGTTACTAGCTATGGACCCATAGGTCTATGGTGAACTACTCACGCATCATCGGAGAGGTCATGGTGTTGATGAAGAAGCCCTCCATGTCCGAATCCCCCCTTCGGCAGGGCACCAGAACGTGCCCCAGATGGGATCTTGCGGAGACAGAAGCTTGCGGTGGTGGAAAAGTAACTTCGATGATCTCCTGATTTTTTTGGGATTTTTAGGAAATATATAGGCGCAACCCCTAGGGCAGAGGGCGCCCAGGGGGGCACAAGCCTGTGGGCCACGGCCTCCCCCCTGGCCACGGGGTGGGGGCTTGTGGGGCCCCTGAGGCTCCCCTGCCTTGGCTCTCAAGCTTCCCGATCTTCTTCCGTTACGGAAAAAATCTTTTCGGGGATTTTCTTCCGTTTGGACTCTGTTTCAAAATCTCCTCTGAAAGGGGTCAAAACATGGAAAAAACAGGAACCGGCACTTGGCACTGAGTTAATAAGTTAGTCCCAAAAAATATATAAAAGGCATGCAAAACATCCAAAGTTTGACAAGATAATAGCATGAAACCATCAAAAATTATAGATACGTTGGAGACGTATCAAGCATCCCCAAGCTTAACTCCTGCTCGTCCTCGAGTAGGGAAGTGATAAAGAATGAATTTTTTATGTGGAGTGCTACCTAGCATAGTTGTGCTTTGCAACTTCTTTCACATGACATGAATGTTCAGATCCGTAAGATTCGAAACAATAGTTTGCTATTGACATGAAAACAGTAATACTTCAAGCAAACTAGCAAGGTAATCATGAACTTTCAAAATAACAAGGCTAATTAAAGTTATCCCTACAAAATCATATAGTATGGCTATGCTCCATCATCCTCACACAACTAATGTAAATCATGCACAACCCCGGTATTGGCCAAGTAATTGTTTTCGTACTCTTACTTTCTCAAACCTTTTATAACTATCACGCAATATATGAGCGTGAGCCATGGATATAGCATTGTAGGTAGAATAGAGTGTGGTGGTGGTTGTGAGACAAAAAGGAGGAGATGGTCACATTGACTCGGCGTATCAAAGGGCTATGGAGATGCCCATTAATAGATATCAATGTGAATGAGTAGGGATTGCCATACAAGAGATGCACTAGAGCTATAAGTATGTGAAAGCTCAAAAGGAAAACTAGTGGGTGTGCATCCAACTTGCTTGCTCACAAAGACCTAGGGCAATTTTGAGGAAGCCCATCATTGGAATATATGAGCCAAGTTATATAATGAAGATTCCAAATAGCATATGGTAGTGACAAAGCAAGAGGCTCTCAATCATGAAGAACATGGTGCTATCATGAAGCACAAGTGTGGAAAAAGACAATAGCATTGTCCCTTCTCTCTTTTTCTCTCTTTTTTTCATTTGGGCTCTTAGGCCTCTCTTTTTTTTCTCTTTTTTTTTGTTTTTGGGCTGTTTGGCCTTTTTTTTCATCACATGGGACAATGCTGTAATAATGATAATCACACTTTTATTTACTCACAGCTCAAAGATCACAATGATGATGACTCCATAGGAAATGCCTCCGGCAGTGTATCGGGATGTGCAACGATCTAGCATGGCGTATGACGTTGAAACATCTCGTTAGCTATCTTACGATCATGCAATGGCAATATGAGAGTGACGGCACAAGTCATGAGACGGAACGGTGGGAGTTGCATGGCAATATATCTCGGAATGGCTATGAAAATTCCATGGTAGGTAGGTATGGTGGCTGTTTTGAGGAAGGAATTTGGTGGGTTTGTGCACCGGTGAGAATTGCGCGGCACTAGAGAAGCTAGCAATGGTGGAAGGTGAAAGTGCATCTATACCATGGACTCATATTAGTCTTGAAGAACTCACATACTTGTTGCGAAAGTTTTTATTAGTAATCGAAACAAAGTGCTAAACGCATACTCCGAGGGGAAGGGTTGGTAGGTGTTAACCATCGCGCGATCCCGACCTCAACACAAAGGATGACAATCAATAGATCAATTATGCTCCGACTTCCTAACATAGCGCTTCACCATACGTGCATGCTACGGGAATCACTAACTTCAACACAAGTATTTCTAGATTCACAACACCCTACTAACTTAGCTCTTAATATTACCAAATCCACGTCTCAAAACTATTTGAGAGGAATCAAAACTTCTCTTTCTATTCAATGCACATGAAGATGGAGGTTTTTTGCATCCTCTTTGGGTACCTATCACATTTGGGACTACTTTCATAGCAT
The DNA here is from genome assembly GCF_904849725.1 of Hordeum vulgare subsp. vulgare. NCBI lineage: Eukaryota > Viridiplantae > Streptophyta > Magnoliopsida > Poales > Poaceae > Hordeum > Hordeum vulgare. Next base: position 521,019,350 of record NC_058520.1, read on the forward strand.
AAGCCAACTACCAAATCACGCACCGCCATGCTCTAAAAGATATAAGTGAAGCACTAGAGCAAAAGTATCTAGCTCAAAAGATATAAGTGAAGCACTATGAGCATTCTAGCAAAATCACGATGAGTGCATGTCTCTCTCTCTCAAAAAGGTGTGCAGCAAGGATGATTGTGACACATCAAAAAGAAAAGACTCCTAAGATACAAGACGCTCCAAGCAAAACACATATCATGTGGTGAATAAAAATATAGCTCCAAGTAATGTTACCGATGGATTGAAGACGAAAGAGGGGATGCCTTCCCGGGGCATCCCCAAGCTTAGGCTTTTTGGTGTCCTTGAATTTGGCTTGGGATGCCTTGGGCATCACCAAGCTTGAGCTCTTTCCACTCCTTATCTCTTTGTCCATGAGAGCATCACCCAAAACTTGAAAACTTCACAACACAAAACTTAAACAGAAACTCGTGATAACATTAGCACAAGAAAACAAACTACCACTTCTTTTGGTACTATAGCAAATTTGAATTCCATCTATATTGTAGTTGGGCTACTGTATTCTCACTTTTCCATGGCTAGTACCCCCCGATACTAACCATAGTTTCATCAAAACAAGCAACCAACTCAACAAAAACAGAATCTGTCAAAAACAGACCAGTCTATAGCAATCTGTATACTTCGTATACTTCTGTTACCTCATAAAATCTGCAAAATTACGACGGCCTGGGAAAAAGGAATACCAACCAGCAGAAAAAATAATCAACTTAAAAGCTCTTTCTGAATAAAAATAAAAAATCATCTCGTGAGCGAAAAGTTTCTGTCTTTTTCCAGCAGGATCAAACAACCATTACCAAGACTAGTCATAAAGGTTTTGCTTGGCTCAAACACAAAAGGAAACACAAAAAACACAATCACAACAGAATCATGATGGTGTGGATGCAACAAAACAGAAAGAAAAATATAAATTCATTGGGTTGCCTCCCAACAAGCACTATTTTTTAATGCCCTTAGCTAGGCATAAAAGCGATAGAATCACGTATCGTCGTCTTTGGTGCTCAAACCATAAGTGGCCCTCATCATGGATTCATAAGGCAATCTTATTTTCTTTCTAGGAAAGTGTTCCATGCCCTTCCTTAAAGGAAATTGAAATCTAATATTCGCTTCCTTCATATCGATGATAGCACCGATAGTCCTTAGGAAAGGTCTACCAAGAATAATAGGGCATGTAGGATTGCAATCAATGTCAAGCACAATGAAATCCACGGGTACATAGTTCCTATTTGCAATAATAAGAACATCATTGATTCTTCCCATGGGTTTCTTGACAGTAGAATCAACAAGATGCAAATTAAGAGAACACTCTTCAATCTCATTAAAACCCAGAACATCACATAAAGACTTTGGAATCGCAGAAACACTAGCACCCAAATCACACAAAGCATTGCATTCATAGTTTTTGATTTTGATTTTGATGGTAGGTTCCCACTCATCATGAAGCTTTCTAGGGATAAAGACTTCCAATTCAAGTTTCTCTTCAAGAGATTTTATCATAGCTTCAACGATATGATCGGTAAAGGCCTTGTTTTGGCTATAAGCGTGTGGAGAATTTAACATGGATTGCATCAAATAAATGCATTCAATCAAGGAGCAACTATCATAATTGAATTCGTTGAAATCCATGGTAGTAATTTCATTACTACTCAAAGTTTTAACATCTTCTACTCCACTTTCAATGCTTTTAGCATCAAGATAGATGGACTCCGAATCATTGGGGCACTTTTCAACCAAAGTGGATTCATATCCAGCCCCAAAATCATTAGGTTTGACACAAGAAAACAAAGATTCAATGGGAGTCACACCAAGCACTTTAAGATCCTCGTGATTCTCATCACGAGAACACGCCTTTTTAAGTCATTCATGTCTAGCAAAAATTTGGGCGGTTCTTTCTTGTCTCTCAATCATGGAAACATGCATAGCTTTCAAAGTTTCATCCATGTTGATTTTTGGAGGAGCACATCTAACTTTCAAAGCATCAACATCACTAGACATTCTATCAACGCTCTTAGCCAAATCGTCAATTTTGAGTAGCTTTTCCTCTATGGACGCATTGAAAATCTTTTGAGAGTTGATGAACTCTTTGATATTACTCTCTAGATCAGAGGGTAATCTATTGTAATTTCCATGAGTATTGTTGTAGGAGTTGCCAAAATTATTAGAGGAGTTACTAGGAAAAGGCCTAGGAACATAGTTTCCTCTAAAAGCATTGTTGTTGCCAAAGTTATTCCTACCAACAAAATTAATGTCCAAGCTAGCGTTGCTACTCTCAATCAAAGAAGACAAGGGCATATCATTAGGATCCAAAGGAGCACTTCTACTAGCAATCAAATTCATTAACTCGTCCATCTTAGCACTCAACGAGTTAATTTCTTCTATAGCGTGTACCTTCTTACTAGTAGGTGACCTTTTAGTGTGCCACTGAGAGTAGTTCGTCATGATGTTGTCTAAGAGCTTTATGGCTTCTCCTATCGTGATTTCCATGAACGTTCCACCTGAGGCGGAGTCCAAGATATTTATAGAAGCGAAATTCAAGCCAGCATAAAAGATTTGAATAATCATCCAAAAACTCAAGCCATGAGCGGGACAATTTCTAATCATCAATTTCATTCTCTCCCAAGCTTGTGCAACATGTTCATGATCAAGTTGCTTGAAATTCATGATATCATTACGGAGAGAGATGATCTTAGCCGGCGGAAAATACTTGGATATATAAGCATCTTTGCACTTATCCCAAGAATCGATACTATTTTGGGGCAAAGAAGAAAACCAAGTTTTTGTGCGATCTCGCAACGAGAAAGGAAAAAGCTTCAATTTAATCACGTCATTATCCACATCTTTCTTCTTTTGCATGTCACAAAGTTCAATGAAGGTATTGAGATAGGATGCGGCATCTTCACTAGGAAGGCCAGAGAATTGCTCTTTCATAACAAGATTCAGCCAAAGCGGCATTGATTTTGTATGACTCCGCACTAGTGCCGGGAGCAATCGGAGTACTAATAAAATCATTATTATTAGTATTCGAGAAGTCACAAACTTTGGTGTTTTCATTCATGGTGACTTCAGCAAGCAAGCAAGCACACAAGCAAACAAAGAGCAGGCGAGAAAAAGGGCGAACGAAAAGGCAAACGAAAAAGGCAAACGAAAAAGGAAAATTGGTGAAGTGGGGGAGAGGAAAATGAGAGGCAAGTGAAAAACAAAGTAAATGCAAGAGATGAGTTTGCGACACTTACTTGGATGAGTTCTTGACTTGATCTTCCTCCCCGGCAACGGCGCCAGAAATTCTTCTGCTACGGTAACAAAAGCCCTTCCTTGGCGCTAGGAATTCTTCTTGCTACTTCTCTTGTTCGCGTCGGTTATTCCCTTGAAGAGGAAAGGGTGATGCAGCACAGGAGCAGTAAGTATTTCCCTCAGTTTGAGAACCAAGGTATCGATCCAGAAGGAGGGTCTCGTCAAGTCCAGAGTACCTGCGCAAACACAAACAAGCTTGCACCCAACGCTTCAAAGGGGTTGCCAATCCCTTCAAGATTGTTTGCAAAGTGACAACTACGGAGAAAAGTGCAACGAAGTAAAAAGTGTAAGGCTGAAAATATGGTGTGGAGTAGACCCGGGGGCCATAGTGTTCACTAGAGGCTTCTCTCAAAATAGCAAATATCACGGTGGGTGAACAAATTACTGTCGAGGAATTGATAGAACCGTGCAAAGTCATGACGATATCTAAGGCAATGATCATACATATAGGCATCACGTCCGAGACAAGTAGACCGATATTTTCTACATCTACTACTATTACTCCACACATCGACCGCTATCCAGCATGCATCTAGTGTATTGAGTTCATGACGAACAGAGTAATGCCTTAAGCAAGATGACATGATGTAGAGGGATAATCTCAAACCAATGATGAAACCCCCATCTTTTTACCCTTGATGGCAGCAACACGATGCGTGCCTCGCTACCCCTTCTGTCACTGGGTGAGGTCGCCGCACGGTATGAATCCAAAACCAAGCACTTCTCCCATTGCAAGAATCATAGATCTAGTTGGCCAAACAAAACCCACAACTCGAAGAGAATTACAAGGATATTAAATCATGCATAAGAGATATCAGAAGAAACTCAAATAAGATTCATAGATAATCTGATCATAAATCCACAATTCATCGGATCTCGACAAACACACCGCAAAAGAAGATTACATCGGATAGATCTGCATGAAGATCATGGAGAACTTTGTATTGAAGATCCAAAAGAGAGAAGAAGCCATCTAGTTACTAGCTATGGACCCGTAGGTCTATGGTGAACTACTCACGCATCATCGGAGAGGTCATGGTGTTGATGAAGAAGGTCTCCGTGTCCGAATCCCCCTCCGGCAGGGCACCAGAACGTGCCCGAGACGGGATCTTGCAGAGACAAAAGCTTGCGGCTGCGGAAAATTAATTTCGATGATCTCCTATTTTTTTTTGGATTTTTAGGGAATATATAGGCGCAACCCCTAGGGCAGAGGGCGCCCAGGGGGCCCACAAGCCTGTGGGCCGCGGGCTCCCCCCTGGCCGCGGGGTGGGGGCTTGTGCGGCCCCTGAGGCTCCCCTGCCTTGGCTCTCAAGCTTCCCGATATTCTTCCGTTACGAAAAAATCTTTTCGGGGATTTTCTTCCGTTTGGACTCTGTTTCAAAATCTCCTATGAAAGGGGTCAAAAACATGGAAAAAACTGGAACTAGCACTTGGCACTGAGTTAATAAGTTAGTCCCAAATAATATGTAAAAGGCATGTAAAACATCCAAAGTTTGACAAGATAATAGCATGAAACCATCAAAAATTATATATACGTTGGAGACGTATCAGTGACCGAAGGTTGTTTGGAGTTTCGGATAAGAACACGGACATGGCGAGGAGCTCCGGAATAGTTCGGAGGTAAAGATTGATATATGGGATAATAGTATTTGGTTTTTGAAATGGTTTTGGAACTCATCGGAAGGGGTTTCAGATGGTTCCCGAAATGTTCAGGTACGAGAACACTTTATTTGGGCCAAGGGGTAAATCCCACGAGGCTTTAGGAAGGTGCAAAAGGAGTTTTGCGAAGGCTAGGGGGGCAAACGCTAGGGACCATGGCGTTTGGTCCTGGAGTACGAGGAGGACTCTTGCCTTGCGTGCCAAACCAACTTCGAGGAGGCTCTTTCTCCAAGAAACGACCTTAGGGCTCAACATATAAATAGAGGGACAAGGCTAGCACGCGGAACACATCAATATTTCCCCAAGCCGTGTGCACGCAACCCCGCCCCTCTAGTTCATCCTCCGTCATAGTTTCCGTTGTGCTTGGCGAAGCCATGCGGAGATTGTTTTTCACCACCACCGACACCACGCCGTCGTGCTGTCGGAGAACTCATCTACATCTCCACCCCTCTTTGTTGGATCAAGAATGCGGAGATCATCATAGAGCTAGACGCGTGTTGAACGCGGAGGTGCCGTTCGTTTGGCACTAGATTGGGATGGATTGTGATGGGATTGCGGGACGGACTGCGATTTGGATCATGAAGATGTTCGACTACATCAAACGCGTTATACGCTTCCACTTAGCGATCTACAAGGGTATGTGGATCCGATCTCTCTCTCATAGATGGTCATCGCCATGGATAGATCTTATGTGTGCGTAGGAATTTTTTTGTTTCCCATGCAACATTCCCCAACAGTAGCAGCATCAACAGTATGCCATAGAAATTTGCAAAGTACAGACGAATCTGAATGTTGCACACCCGTTGACTAAAGCCTCTCTCACGAGGAAAACATGATCAAACCCTAGAAATCATTGGGTGTGAATCACATGGCGATGTGAACTAGATTATTGACTCTAGTGCAAGTGGGAGACTGTTGGAAATATGCCCTAGAGGCAATAATAAGTTGTTTATTATCACATTTCCTTGTTCATGATCGTTTATTATCCACGCTAGAATTGTATTGATCGGAAACTCAGATACATAAACAACACCGTGTCCCTACTGAGCCTCTACTACACTAGCTCGTTGATCAAAGATGGTTAAGGTTCCCTAACCATATACATGAGTTGTCATTTCATAATGGGGTTACATCATTAGGATAATGATGTGATGGACATGACCCAACCGTAAGCATATCATTTGATCATATCACTAAGTTTATTGCTACTACTTTCTTCATGTCAAGTATCTGTTCCTAAGACCATGAGATCATGCAACTCCCTCACACCGGAGGAATTCCTTGTGTGTATCAAATGCCACTTCGTAATTGGGTGATCAAAAAGATACTCTACGGGTATCTCCAAGGGTGTTTGTTGGGTTGGCATGGATCAAGACTGAGATTTGTCAGTCCATATGATGGAGAGGTATCTCTAGGCCCTCTGGGTAATACACCATCACAAGAAGCTTGCAAGCAATGTGACTAAGGAGTTAGTCACATGATCTTGTATTACGTAAAGAGTAAAGAGACTTGCTAGTAACGAGATTGAACTAGGTATGGATATAGCGATGACCGAATCTCGGGCAAGTAACATACTGATGGACAAAGGGAACTGCATACGGGATTATCTGAATCCTTGACATCATGGTTCAACCGATGACAATATTTGTGGAATATGTAGGAGCCACTATGGGCATCCAGGTGTCGCTATTGGTTTTTGGATAGAGAAGCATCTCGATCATGTATACATGATTCTCGAACCCGCAGGGTCCGCAAGCTTAACGTTCGGTGATGATAGAGTAGTATTGGGATATGTACAATGGTGACCAAATATTGTTCGAAGTCCCGGATGAGATCCCACACGTTACGAGGAGCTCCCGAATGGTTCAGAGGTAAATATTTGTATATGGAAAGTCATATTTTGGCTACCAAAAAGTTTTGGGTTTTGCCGGTATTGTACCAGAAAGCTTCCGGAAGGTTCGAGAGGGTTCTAGAAGGGTCCCTCCAGCCCCTATGACGTGCATGGGCTGTAAGGGGGCGCCCAAGCCTTATTGGGCCAGCCCCAAAGGTCCCATGCGGTTAAGAGGGAAGTGTCCCTAAAAGGGAAGGCACCCCGGAGGTGCCTTGGGGAGGTGGGACTCCTCCCCTAGGCCGCCACATCGCTCCCTTCGAGGAGGGGTCAAGGCTGCGCCCCCTCTCTCCCTTGCCTCCTATAAATAGTGGAGGGAGGGGAGGGGAGGGCTGAACACAACAGGTCCTCTCCCTCGAGGCAACCCTTTCTCTCCCGTGTCTCCCGTTCTTCCTCGTTCGTAGTTCCGGAGGCGCTTGGCGAAGCCCTGCTCGCACTGCTACCCTACCACCTCCACCATGCTGTCGTGCTGGTCAAAATCCCATCTACTACTTCATCCTCGCTCGCTGGACCGAGGAGGCAGAGACTTCACCGAACCGCACATATGCTGAACACGGAGGTGCCGTTCGTTCGGTGCTGGATCGGATTGAACCCGATTGGATCGTGAAGAATATGACTACATCAACCGCGTTATATGCGCTTCTGCTGAGCGATCTACAAGGTTATGTAGACACACTCTCCCTCTTGTAGCTATAAATCTCCATGGATAGATCTTGCGTGCGTGTAGGGATTTTTTGTTTCCCATGCAACGTTCCCCAACAGAATAGACGACAGTGAGAGGAGGAGACGAAAAAACCGAACGAAGGTGGGAGGTGAGGCGAAAAAAACTAGATGAAGATGGGAGGGAAGACGAAAAAAACCACACGAAGATTGAGAGACGAAAATATGTGAAATGGAAGCTACGCAACCCCCATTTAAAAGTAGAGATAAAGTAGCCTCATAGATTGCTAGGAATCACTAGTATGATTTCTAGTGCTTCCCATATTTATCCCGCGTGATGACACTTTGTCGAGACCTCCTGTACCGCACCTTCAGCGTACACAAGTGCAAAAGTCCTAGAAAAGCATTGCCGCTCCGAAGATTCAAACTCAGGTCCTTTCTTTCCTACCTCTACTCTTCTAACCACTAGAACTAGAAGCTCATAGTAATCAATACAACCTCGAAAATAGTTAAGAACACTCTAGCCGTGTTGTTCCAATAAATGGAAGTTCATAGTTTTTTTGAAGTTCATATTTTTTTTAAAAAGCCTCACGTATCCAAAAAAGCACGAATATTGGAAAATCGCTAATTTGAGAAGAAAAATTCACATTTTTTCAAAAGATCTCTAATTTAAGAAAAACTTTGTGAGTTTGAAAAAAGTTAACGGACTTGAAAAAGTTCACAAGATACAAAAAAGTTCACCAATTTGTTAAAAAAGTTCATAATTTTTTAAAAAGTTTCATCAAATTCAAAAAAATTCATCGATTTTGAAAATTGTTCATCACGTTTGAAAAGAATCCAGCCAATTTCAAACAAAAGTTCATCGATTTTTTTAAAAAATTCGTCAAATTTGAAAAGGTTAATCATAATTAGAAAAAAATCATCGAATCTGAAAAAAGTATATCGATTTGGAAAAAGTTCAGCGGATTTAAAAAAAAACTCATCAATCTTTTTAAAATAAATCAAGAAATTTGAAGAAAATCATCAATTTTGGAAAAAGGTCATCCAGATCAAGTTTCAAAAATAAAATAGTTTCACAAATTTTCCAAAAAACCACGCGTTAGAGAAAATAAAAAAGATGAGAAAGAAAAGAAAAGGAATAAACTAAACCGGTGGATATAAAAGAGAAAAATAAATGCACAACCAAGAGGTCACGAGGTCAAATCCCTTTGCCCGCACTTGTTTGACCTTTCTAAATAGGATATGCCTACTTTGCCCAATTTTATTTTTCTGTATTTTTTAAAAAATATTCTGATTTTTTCATTTTTTTGGGCCAGGCCATGCCATGCCAGGGGTGCCGGCCCGTGTACTGAACAGACCGTGCCTAGGCCGAGGAGTCCGACACGCGTGTTGGTCCTTGCTGCGGTTTCCTCTTTACTCTTCGATTTCCGGACGGAGCCGCCCCGTTTCGCTAGGTTTGATTTCCGGACGGAGGAGGGAGTAAAGAGGAACCACAGCAAGTTGGCCAGCCCACCGGGGTCTTCGATCTCCCTACGCCGTAAGCGGCGGCGCATCGAAACTTGACCCACATCCAAATCTAGCTGCCGAGAACTCCGATCAGCTACTTCAAAGGTAATGATGCGATTCCTCCATACAAGTATATTCTCTACTAGTAATCCATTGACGTGTTCATGCTCGAGGAAGTAGGGCGGACCGCCGGATCGCTACGGATTTCTTGATTCCGTGTCTCTTGCTGTTGGATCTCTAGTGTTTTCGAGTCTTAGATTCTGCTTATTATGTGGGTCGGAAGCTTTAGATTTTCCTCTACCCGTTTCGTCTCTAGAAGCAAAAGAATCCCGGCTTTGCGGGATGATTCTACCGCGTCGGAAAATTAGAGTGAGCGGACGTGTAGCTGGAGGTGATGTTTTGCTCGATATGTCGAGATTAGTTGATTAATTACTATCCCTGTGTCTGTGTGCCAAGGTGGTGTTTTTCCTCTACCCGTTTCGTCTCTAGAAGCAAAAGAATCCGGCTTTGCGGGATGACTGTACCGCGTCGGAAAATTAGAGTGAGCGGACTTGTAGCTTGAGGTGATGTTTTGCTCGATATGTCTAGATTTGTTGATTAATTACTATCCTTGTGTGCCTTGGTACTGATTTTCCTCTACCCGTTTCATCTCTAGAAGCAAAAGAATCCGGCTTTTGCAGGATGATTGTACCGCATTGGAAAATTAGAGTGAGCGGACTTGTAGCTGGAGGGTGATGTTTTGCTCGATATGCCGAGATTAGTTGATTAATTACTATCCCTGTGTGCCAAGGTGGTTGAATCTATGGAGCACGCCCCTTCCAGGAAGGGGGTTCTTTGCTTTGTTCGGTAATTAAATTAGTATGAGAGTCACTAGACAGATCCAAATTGCCCATTTGGTAAGAGTATCCGGCCCCTCAGATTTCACTTGCACGGATCGAATATGTCCATTTTGAAATAAACTGATTGGTGTTTTAAATTAACTGCTTTGACTACTTGTTCGACTAGACATGCATAAGTTCCGTGTTTTTCTGTGGAGGTTGATTTTTTGAACCGTGGAATCTAGTTTGAATTATTCTATGGCCAGATGTCCCTTCTAGCTCTTGTCAGCATGTGTCCTCTTTTAGTAGTCATCTTGCCTAACTAGATCGATCCTATATTCATCAACCAGCCCTCTGCCCTTCTGCTGGCAATGGAAGTTGGTCCTCAAAGTGAAGCGGTGCTTAATGTGGCTGCTGCGGCGGTAGGGGAGCTGGCAATCAGCGACCAGGTGGTGACCCCGTGGGAGGTGACTGGCACATCACAAGGAGTCAACTACGATAAGTTGGTGGACCAATTTGGATGCCAACGCATTGACACCGCGCTCATTGACCGCATCGCGCACCTTACGTCCAGACCGGCGCATCACTTCCTCCGCCGCGGGATCTTCTTTGCCCACCGGTAAAACCCTATTTCCCCCTTGATTTCAACATGATTATTTTCAACTCAAGCCAGTTGCAGGTAGTTTTGTTGTTTAGATTGAGTTGCTGATGAGTTTGTTGTTTCTTTATTTAGCGATTTGAACCAGATACTAGACCTGTACGAGCAGGGTGAAAAATTCTACCTGTACACGGGAAGGGGACCCTCCTCGGAGTCACTGCACCTTGGCCACCTTGTCCCCTTCATGTTCACAAAGTAATTATGCATTCCTACTAATTTGTTTCTCTGATATCTTCTTTATATGTTGCATTACACGCTAAAAGTGCTGTGCGCCTTTGAAGTATCAGCAGTTATCTGTAATTTTTTTAATCTTCTTTTGGGGCTCTGTTAATTGATGACTTTGGGTTCTTCATTGACCACAAGATGGCCTGGTGAAGATCCGTTTTGGATTCTAAAATGTTAAGTCTACATGGTTAATAGATGGAGCAATTCATGGTATAATGTACTCCCTCCGTTTCTTTTTAGTCCGCATATAAGATTTGGTCAAAGTCAAACTTCGTAAACTTTGACTAAATTTACAAAACAAAATATGAACATTTATAATATGAAATCAATAATAGTAGATGCATAATGATATTAATTTTCATAACATATAGGTTTAGTATTATAGATGTTGATATCTTTTGATATATATTTGGTCAAACTTTGTATCACTTGACTTTGACCAAATCTTATATGCAGACTAAAAAGAAGCGGAGGGAGTATGTCCCAAGGTTCCTTACATGACAGGGAACTTGAGAGCTTGAAACGTTCGTTGCACCCTTGAGTTGCTGCAGGAAACTGGCTGTGTTTCGGACATAAAAATAGGTTCCACTCCCTTAGTAGTCGCCTATCATGAAAAAGGGCGTCCTTTCATACTATTTATATATGCGTAGTATCTACATGTACTTGAAATAACATCCTTCCATAATTTTGCCATCTAGTCTGATATGAATAATTAATGTTTATTAACCTTAGCGGATTTTGGCAGGTACTTACAGGATGCATTCAAGGTGCCTGTAGTGATACAGTTAACTGATGATGAGAAGTTCCTCTGGAAGGACTTGTCTATTGCGGAATCTAAACGGCTTGCCCGTGAAAATGCCAAAGACATCATAGCATGTGGGTTTGACATTGAAAGAACTTTCATTTTCTCAGATTTTGAATATGTTGGAGGGTAAGTTTACTGGTATTAATTGTGGTCTGAATTATGTTTATTTTATGTTGTCAGTAGTAACTTAAATGCCTATGCTATTGCTGCCTTTTTTGTCCTATACTAATGACCTCTATATGTCAGTCCCTTCTATGAAAATATGATGCAAGTTGCAAAGCGTGTGACATTTAATACTGTAAGAGCTTCGCAATCAAGATGACTATTTTTTCAAGACTACCGAGCTTTGTTTACTCTATATTATCATAATACTTTTTGTTTTGAATAATAGCTTAGAGGCACATTCGGATTTACTCCAGAAGATCACATAGGAAAGTGTTGCTTTCCTCCTGTGCAGGCTGCTCCATCGTTTGCTTCGTCGTTTCCCCATCTCTTTGGGGTTAATGACCAGCTGCGGTGCCTTATTCCATGTGCAATAGACCAGGTAAGAACATATCTCTGGTATGATGATCTTTGTTTACTGCAAATAGTTTGTATCTTCTTTCTAGCTTACTTAAAGTACATCTGGAAACATAAAATACATAATTATTGCCTTCTGTCTATGTATTTCAGCCATTTTCATGGAGATATTTCCATTTAAAGATTGAAATGTGTCCTACCTATACGTCTGAAATTCCTTCTTTTAAAACCATTTTAAGATAGAAAATATTCCTGCATATGCATATTGTTGATTTTGACCAATACCATGAAAACATTTTAATATAAAGGTAGTTTTTTTTACATGCTTGTGTATTGCTGCATCAGCAATGCTCAGCAACAGTTTTGAATTATTGGTGGCGAGGGGTGGAGCATCGATGGTGGCTAGGGGTAGCAGTAGTATCGACGTGTGACCGGGACGGTGGTGGCTTGCAAGCAGGCATGCAGAGATCAGCCACTGTTGCGAGGGCCTCTGCGGCTCAGTATGAGAGTGAAGAGGTTGGTGGAGCAGGAAAGCAAGGAGCAAGCAGCTGTTGCAAGGGATAGCAGTCAGGTGGCACAGGGAGGAATGAGAAACGACAATGGTGCTGGAGTGTCGGCGTGTGAGTGGGAGGGTGGTGGCTTGCAAGCAGGAAAGCAGAGATTAGCAGCTGTTGCGAGGGCAGCAGTGGCTCAGTATGAGAGTGAAGAGGTTGGTGGAGCAGGAAAGCAGGGCGCAAGCAGCTGTTGCAAGGGATAGCAGGCAGAGGCGGCACAGTGAGAAATGAGAAACAGCAATGGTGCTGTGGTTAATTCCTGCCAAGTACATAAGGTGAATGGGCCATTAGGGTTAGTGTCCTTAGGACAACTAGAGGGTCCCCCGGACAAATGACAGACCTAGTGCATAGAAGCTCCCACACAAGGTGGGGTCTGGGGAGGGATTATAGGAACCTAGTCTTACCCCTGCAAAGTGCAATGCAGAGAGGCTGGTTCGAACCCAGGACCTCTTGGTTAATTGCTGCCAAGTACATAAGGTGAATGGGCCATCAGGGTTAGTGGCCTTACGACAATTAGAGGGTCCCCTGGACAAAGGACAGACCTAGTGCATAGAAGCTCCCACACAAGGTGGGGTCTGGGGAGGGATTATAGGAACCTAGTCTTACCCCTGCAAAGTGCAATGCAGAGAGGCTGGTTTGAACCCAGGACCTCTTGGCCTCTTGGCACAAGTGGGGATGACTTCACCACTGTGCCACGCCAGCCCTCAACTGGAGGGTCCTCCTGCTTCAAAAAATAGAACAGCTGGGAGTTTTTTCCTTTCTCACACCTTGTCTCTCTGGCCTATTTTCTCTGAAACATATGTGCTAGATGTATACCTGTATGGTTGTTGTATTTTGAATGTTTTTGTTTCCCTTAGTCACATAATCAGTAGACCAGGGGCAAATATATTTTGTTGTTACGATCTTAATCACAGTATTGGCATAAATGACTCTGCATGTTGGCATTACAACATATCTGACAGCAGTGAATTAAGTTTTTTTTGCTCCCGACTTTGTGCTGTTCCAGTAATTGATTTGTACATATGGGTTCAAATTATAGAAAAAATATTCCGTGAACTATTGTAATGTAAACATATCTGGAATTTTCATCACTGTACATCTTTGCGTTTAGTATGCAGGTTTGCTTTACCTTCTGATTTATTTGTATCTAATCTATGCAGGATCCTTATTTTAGATTGACTCGTGATGTTGCTCCTAAAATTGGTTATCCGAAACCTTCACTGATTGAATCAAAATTTTTCCCTGCTCTTCAGGTACGATTGGAATGCCATGGATTTAGGACTGAATAGAGCAGGCCCAGTTAATAGCATTAGTTAGTCTAACTCGCTGAGAGTATTTTTTTTGTCTTTCATTATGGGTTTCATTCATTTCCCTTTTACAGGGCGAGATTGGTAAAATGTCTGCCAGTGACCCGAATACTGCAATATATCTGACAGATAAACCTAAAGTAATTAAAGAAAAGGTTTGTCCCGAGCTTTGTTTTGAATCGCATGTTATAGTTAGGCCATTTAATTATGTTGAAAATGTCATTGGTTTGAGACAAGCACCTTGTAATTCTATCATTTCAATGGCTTATGATTTATTTCTATTGTTTTACAGATTAGGAAATATGCTTTCTCTGGTGGCCAGTCCACCACGGAACTCCAAAGGAAATATGGAGCGAACCTTGATGTAAGCAATTTCCTTGGTATTCATGAGCACTTGTTAATGAGTAGTAAACTAGTATGCCACAATCATGCACCATAATGAATTATATATCTGTAACTCACAAGTTAGATTATTGATTTCCAGTTAATTATTGTATTCTTACGAATCATGAAATTGATCATGTAATTGTTATTTTGTTTCTTAAGTTTGATTATTTGATTATTGTATCCAGTTAATCAATCAGTGGTGTTTCGGTTAATTATTATATTTCTTCTGGAATACAAAACCTATTGTTTAATTGTCATTGTTTTCCAGGTTGATGTGTGTATCAAATATTTAAATTTCTTCCTTGAAGATGATGCTGAGTTTGAGCATATCAAGAAGGTACTATTATACACTGCTGTGTAGATAAAGTTTGCACAACGCACTTGCATTGAAACCTAAGTTGCACCTACACTATGAAACGGTTTTATCACCAGGAATACAAAGCTGGGAATATGCTAACAGGCAAATTGAAAGACCATGTCACTGACATTCTATCGAAGATTGCATTAGCACATCAAAATGCTAGAGCTCAAGTGTCCGATGAGGTACACAATTTGGTTCTTATTAGTCTTTGTTTACAATTTGGTTTGTAGACTTCTTTTAAAGATGAGGTACACAATTTGGTTCTTAGTCTTTGTTTACAATTTGGTTCGTAGACTTCTTTTAAATATGGTGCACACATGGTCGTCTCTTAAAATGTTGTATCCCATCATTCTTACCACATTTGGAATAAACACTTAGGCCTTGTTTGGTACTAGTGTATTTTAGGGAATTTGTGGGAATTATCCCGGTCAAACCCCTCAATTCCCACACATCCCATAACACCATTTGGTTCTAGTGTATTTGACATGTTTCATCCCCACATTTCCTCTCAAATTTTCAAATTATAGTGCATTTTTCTCAATACCCAATACACTATCCCTACCTAGTGTATTGGGGATAAATGGGGATTTGAAGGGATTGGGTGAAGGTTGGGGTCTCACCCAATCCCTTGGAGGATTATCCTCACCAATCTCCTCAAAAACACTAGTACCAAACAAGGCCTTAATGTTTGCTTCGTCAAGACCAATTTCCTTCACAGTTTTTTTTTTTGAGAGATAACAGTTTCTGTTTTGTGCAGGTGGTTGATGCATACATGTCTGCTACTCCTCGCCCCAATATGTTTGGGACCTATTCTGATTATGCGAAATCGTAAAGGATGCTTTATTGAATTGAAAATAAAGCGTGGTCGTTGCTGTACTTGGGCTGGACAATTTAAGGCTGAGCTTTGCGCTGAAGCATTCCTGGCTGTTCGGTTGCAGGCGGATCACCGTGAAGAGTGCCTAAACTTTTCATTATTATGTGAAATGAGAAAACATGTACTCCCTCCGTCTTAAAATATAAGTCTTTGTAGAGGTTTTACATTTTTTACTCCGTATGTAGACACCTAGTGAAATATCTTAAAAGACTTATATTTAGGTACGGAGGGAGTATGCTTTATTTTGTTGAGTAAGTTAAATAAAAATAGTGTAATACTCCATCTCAGATTTGTCTTGAGTAAATTAAATAAAAATAGTGTAATACTCCATCTCAGATTTGTCTACATATGCATGTGTGTGCATACTATGCGTCTATACTCTGTTTCTATTTAGCTGGGAAACACTTACTATCATACTTGTGATAGGAAGGTATCGTTAGACTGCTCATGTGCCGTTGATGTACGTTTCATCCCATCGTGGAGATACCTAGCTGATGCCCTGATTTAATGTAGCCATGTTAGTTTATCTCCACCCACAATTCGTGGCCCGCTTCCTCTCCCCGACCTGGCCTTCGTCCCTCTCTCTTTCCTCCATCTGAGCTCGCCACTCTCCCCGACCTGGCCTTCGTCCTTCTCTCTTTTCTCCATCTGAGCTCGCCACAGATCTCCATCTACCACCCCGTGCATGTTTGACCCCAAATTAGTTCCTCGTGACCTGTGCTTTGAGTCCATCTTACCGTTGTGCTCGCTCTCCATCTACCACGACGTGCGTGTTTGCACCGCCAGCGTCATCCTAAATTAGTTCCTCACGACCTGTGCTTCGAGTCCATCTCACCGTCGTGCTCGCTGTCAACCTCGCCTGACTCCTCTCCCCCTTCCCCGTGTTTGCACCGTCGTGTCCACAATCATCTAATGAAAGAAGACGAGGATTCACTTTTACACCTTATCAACATGCTCTGCCACGAGAGCAACTGCGGACGCGATGGAGTTGTTCTTGGGCAACAACGAACAAGGATGGCGCTCGTCCTCGTGGATTGGGGCGGCGGTTGCAGAAGACCCAGATCTTCGATGTACGCGTAGCCCGGCTGCGACCCCGATCTAGGCCATGGCGCCCTTGGCGCTGAACATGGCGATCCCCGATAGGCAACTTCCCGTCAACGGCAAGAGGGCGTACAAAGAGAAATCGATCAAGAAAGTATTTTGTCTTCTTCTAATCAATCATCGATCTGATTGTTATTTTTCCTCTACTCCTATGCATACAAGCAAATTGTGTTGGAAATATGCCCTAGAGGCAATAATAAAATGGTTATTATCATATTTCCTTGTTCATGATAATCGTCTATTGTTCATGTTATAATTGTATTAACAGGAAACAGTAATACATGTGTGAATAAATAGATCACAATGTGTCCCTAGCAAGCCTTTAGTTGGCTAGCTCGCTAATCAATAGATGATCATGGTTTCTTGATCACGGACATTAGATGTCACTGATAACGGGATCACATCATTGGGAGAATGATGTGATGGACAAGACCCAATCCTAACATAGCACTAGATCGTATTGTTCGTATGCTAAAGCTTTTCTAATGTCAAGTGTCTTTTCCTTCGACCGTGAGGTTGTGCAACTCCCGGACACCGTAGGAGTGCTTTGGGTGTATCAAACGTCACAACGTAACCGAGTGACTATAAAGGTGCACTACGGGTACCTACGAAAGTGTCTGTTGGGTTGGTACGAATTGAGATCGGGATTTGTCACTCCGTATGACGGAGAGGTATCTCTGGGCCCACTCGGTAGAACATCATCATGAGCTCAATGTGACCAAGGAGTTAGTCATAGGATGACGTGCTACGGAACGAGTAAAGAGACTTACCGGTAACGAGATTGAACAAGCTATATGCATACCGACGATCGAATCTCGGGCAAGTTCTATACCTACAGACAAAGGGAATTGTATACGGGATTGATTGAATCCTTGACATCGTGGTTCATCCGATGAGATCATCGTGGAACATGCGGGAGCCACCATGGGTATCCAGATCCCGCTGATGGTTATTGGCCGGAGAGTGTCTCGGTCATGTCTGCATGCCTCCCGAACCCGTAGGGTCTACACACTTAAGGTTCGATGACGCTAGGGTTATAGGGGATTGTTATACGAGGTTACCGAAGGATGTTCGGAGTCCCGATGAGATCCCGGACGTCACGAGGAGCTTGGGAATGGTCCAGAGGTAAAGATTGATATATAGGATGGATGAGTTTGGACACCGGAAATGTTTCGGGCGTCACCGTTAGCATACCGGGACCACCGGGACCACCGAAAATGGTTCCGGGGGTCCACCGGGAGGGGCCACCAGCCCCAAGAGGTAGCGTGGGCCAAAAGGTGGAGGGAAACCAGCCCAAAGTGGGCTGGTGCGCCTCCCACATAGAGGCCCAAGGCGCAGGAGGTGGAGAGTGGGGCAAACCCTAGGCGCTGGTGGGCCTAAGGCCCACCTAGGGGTGCGCCACCCCCTCTCCCTGCCCTGGCCGCCGCACCTCCCATCTGGGGGGGCTGCCGCACCACCTAGGGTGGGAACCCTAGGGGTGGCACACCCCCTCCCCTCCTCCTATATATAGAGAGGGTTTTGGGGCTGTTTTGCACACAGGTTTCCCTCTCCCTCGGCGCAGCCCTGCTCCCCTCCTTCCTCCTCTCCCACGGTGCTTGGCGAAGCCCTGCCGGGAGACCTCGTCTCTCCATCGACACCACGCCGTCGTGCTGCCGGAGATCTTCCCCAACCTCTCCCTCCTCCTTGCTGGACCAAGGTGCGGGAGACGTCACCGGGCTGCATGTGTGTTGAACGCGGAGGTGCGTGGTTCGGCACTAGATCGGAATCACACCGCGATCTGAATCGCCGCGAGTACGACTCCATCAACCGCGTTCTTGCAACGCTTCCGCTTAGCGATCTTCAAAGGTATGAAGATGCACTCACCCCTCTCTCGTTGCTGGTCTCTCCATAGGAAGATCTGAATATGGCGTAGGAAAAATTTGAATTTAGGCTACGTTACCCTGCAGTGGCATCCGAGCCATGTTTTCTATGCGTAGATTCTATGCACGAGTAGAACACAAAAGGTCATGGGCGATGATTTGTCAATTGCTTGCCGCTACTAGTCTTATTCTTTTCCGGCGGTATTATGGGATGAAGCGGCCTGGACCGACCTTACACGTACGCTTACGTGAGACTGGTTCCACCGACAGACATGCACACCGTGCATAAAGGTGGCTAGCGGGTGTCTGTCTCTCCCACTCTAGTCGGATTGGATTTGATGAAAAGGGTCCTTATGAAGGGTAAATAGCTTTGGCATATCATCGTTGTGGCTGTCACGTAGGTAAGAAGGCGTTCTTGCTAGAAACCCAAATCAGCCACGTAAAACTTGCAACAACAATTAGAGGACGTCTAACTTGTTTTTGCAGGGTTTGCCATGTGATGTGATATGGCCAAAGTTGTGATGTTGCATGTGTGATGTATGAGATGATCATGTTATTGTAATAGGATTCACGACTTGCATGTCGATGAGTATGACAACCGGCAGGAGCCATAGGAGTTGTCTTAATTTATTGTATGAGATGCAACGCCATGTGTTTACTACTTTTACTTCATTGCTAACGGTTAGCTATAGTAGTAGTGGTAGTAGTAGTTGGCGTGACGACTTCACGAAGACACGATGATGGAGATCATGGTGTCACGCCGGTGACAATGATGATCATGCGATGCCTGAAGATGGAGATCGAAAGAGCAAAGATGATAATGGCCATATCATGTCACTATATGATTGGATGTGATGTTTATCATGTTTTTCTCTTATTGCTTAGAACGACGGTAGCATAATAAGATGATCCCTCTTAAAAATTTCGAGAACGTATTCCCCTAAGTGTGCACCGTTGCGAATGATCGTTGTCTCAAAGCACCACGTGATGATCGGGTGTGATAGATTCTAACATTCGCATACAACAGGTGTAAGCCAGATTTACACACGAGAAACACTTAGGTTGACTCGACGAGCTTAGCATGTACAGACATGACCTCGAATACAAGAGACCGAAAGGTCGAACATGAGTCGTATGGTTGAATACGATCAGCATGAAGTTGCTCACCATGACGACTAGTCCGTCTCACATGACGATCGGACACGGGTTAGTCAACATGGATCATGTATCACTTAGATGACTAGAGGGATGTCGATTTAAGTGGGAGTTCATACTTAATTTGATTAAATGAACTTAATTGTCATGAACTTAGTCTAAAAGTTGTCTTTATAAATATTGTAGATGACCAACGTCAACCTCAATTTCAACGCATTCCTAGAGAAAAACAAGCTGAAGGATGATGGTAGCAACTATGCGGACTCGGTCCGCAACTTGAAGCTCATCCTTGAAGCAGCTAAAAAGGCTTATGTCCTTGATGCGCTGCTAGGTGACCCTCCTGCTCCTGCAGCAGCCCAGGACATTCTGAACGTCTGGCAAACGCGGAGTGATGATTACTCTCTGGTTAGGTGTGGCATGTTATACAGTTTGGAAACGGGGCTCCAAAGGCGTTTTGAGCAACACGGTGCATATGAGATGTTCCAAGAGCTGAAACTAGTTTTTCAAGCTCATGCCCGTGTCGAGAGATATGAAGTCTCCGACAATTTCTTTCGCTGTAAGATGGAGGAGAACAGTTCTGTCAGTGAGCACATACTCAAAAATGTCTGGGTTACACGGACGTCTGACTTCACTTGGAGTCGAACTTCCAGATGACGCTATAATTGACAGAATCCTCCAGTCTCTCCCACCAAGCTACAAAGGTTTTGTGCTGAACTACAACATGCAAGGGACGGAAAAGACCATTCCCGAGTTGTACTCGATGCTCATGTCTGCAGAAGTAGAAATCAAGAAAGAGCATCAAGTGTTGATGGTCAATAAGACCACCAGTTTTAAGAAAGGCAAGGGTAAGAAGAACTTCAAGAAAGACGGCAAAGTCGTTGCCGTGCCCGGTAAGCAAGATGCCGGGAAGAAGAAAAAGAATGGACCCAAGTCTGAGACCGAGTGCTTCTATTGCAAGGGAAAAGGTCACTGGAAGCGGAACTGCCCCAAGTACTTAGCGGACAAGAAGGCCGGCAACGTTAAAGGTATATGTGATATACATGTTATTGATGTGCACCTTACTAGCGCTCGTAGTAGCTCCTAGGTATTTGATACCGGTGCTGTTGCTCACATTTGCAACTCAAAGCAGGAACTGCGGAATAAGCAGAGACTGGCCAAGGACGAGGTGACGATGCGCGTCGGGAATGGCTCCAAGGTCGATGTGATCGCCGTCGGCACGCTGCCTCTACATCTACCGTCGGGATTAGTTTTAAACCTTAATAATTGTTATTTAGTACCAGCTTTGAGCATGAATATTGTATCAGGGTCTTGCTTAATGCGAGACGGCTACTCATTTAAGTCAGAGAATAATGGTTGTTCTATTTATATGAGTGATATGTTTTATGGCCATGCTCCGCTGGTGAATGGTTTATTCTTGATGAATCTCGATCGTGATGTTACACATATTCATAGTGTGAGTACCAAAAGATGTAAAGTTGATAATGATAGTCCCACATACTTGTGGCACTGCCGCCTTGGTCATATCAATGTTAAGCGCATGAAGAAACTCCATACTGATGGACTATTAGAGTCTCTTGACTTTGAATCATTTGACACATGCGAACCGTGCCTCATGGGCAAGATGACTAAGACTTCATTCTCAGGAATAATGGAGAGAGCGACCGATTTATTGGAAATAATACATACTGATGTGTGTGGTCCAATGAATGTTGAAGCTCGCGGTGGCTACCGTTATGTTCTCACTCTCACCGATGATTTGAGTAGGTATGGGTATATCTACTTGATGAAGCACAAATATGAGACATTTGAAAAGTTCAAGGAATTTTAGAGTGAGGTTGAGAATCAACGGACAGAAAAATTAAGTGTCTACGATCTGATCGTGGAGGAGAATATTTGAGTCACGAGTTTGGCACACACCTAAGGAAGTGTGGAATCGTTTAACAACTGACGCCGCCTGGCACATCGCAACACAATGGAGTGTCTGAACGTTGTAATCACACTTTATTAGATATGGTACGATCTATGATGTCTCTTACCGACTTACCGCTATCATTTTGGGGATACACATTAGAAACTGCAGCATTCACTTTAAATAGGGCACCGTCTAAATCCGTTGAGACGACACCGTATGAACTATGGTTTGACAAGAAACCTAAGCTGTCGTTTCTTAAAGTTTGGGGCTGCGATGCTTATGTGAAGAAACTTCAACCAGAGAAGCTCGAACCCAAAGCGGAGAAATGCGTATTCATAGGATACCCTAAGGAAA
The DNA here is from genome assembly GCF_904849725.1 of Hordeum vulgare subsp. vulgare. Classification (NCBI taxonomy): domain Eukaryota; kingdom Viridiplantae; phylum Streptophyta; class Magnoliopsida; order Poales; family Poaceae; genus Hordeum; species Hordeum vulgare. The sequence continues at coordinate 521,041,288 of NC_058520.1, forward strand.
CTATTGGGTATACCTTCAATCTTAGATCCGAAGGTAAAACCTTTGTTGCCAAGATCGGATCCTTTCTAGAGAAAGAGTTTCTCTCGAAAGAAGTAAGTGGGAGGAAAGTAGAACTTGATGAGGTAATTACACCCCCTCTCGAACCGGAGAGTAGCGCAGCGCGGGAAATTGTTCCTGTGGCGCCTACGCCAAGTGAAGAGGAAGTTAATGATGATGATCATGAAGCTTCGGATCAAGTTGCTACTGAACCGCGAAGGTCCACAAGGGTACGCTCCGCACCAGAGTGGTACGGCAACCCTGTGATGGAAATCATGTTGTTAGACAACGGTGAACCTTCGAACTATGAAGAAGCAATGGTGGGCCTGGATTCCAACAAATGGCTTGAGGCTACGAAATCCGAGATAGGATCCATGTATGAGAACAAAGTATGGACTTTGGTGGACTTGCCCGATGATCGGTGAGCCATAGAAAATAAATGGATCTTCAATAAGAAGACTGATGCAAACGGTAATGTGACCGTTTGTAAAGCTCGACTTGTCGCAAAGGGTTTTCGATAAATTCAAGGAGTTGACTACGAAGAGACTTTCTCTCCCATAGCGAAGCTGAAGACAGTCTGAATCATGTTAGCAATTGCCGCTTTTCATGATTATGAAATTTGGCAAATGGACGTCAAAACATCGTTCCTTAACGGGAATCTTAAGGAAGAGTTGTATATGATGCAACCAGAAGGTTTTGTCGATCCTAAGGGTGCTACAAAGTGTGCAAGCTCCAGCGCTCCATCTATGGGCTGGTGCAAGCATCTAGGAGTTGGAACATTCGCTTTAATGACGTGATTAAAGCGTTTGGGTTCATACAGGTTTATGGAGAAGCCTATCTATACAAGAAAGTGAGTGGGAGCTCTCTAGCTTTCCCCATACTGTATGTGGATGACATATTATTGATGGGGAACAATATAGAGATGTTGGAGAGCATAAAGGCCTATTTGAACAAGAGTTTTTCGACGAAGGACCTTGGAGAAGCTGCATACATATTAGGCATCAAGATCTAAAGAGATAGATCAAGACGCCTCATAGGTCTTTCACAAAGTACATGCCTTGACAAGATATTGAAGAAGTTCAATATGGAAAACTCAAAGAAGGGGTTCTTGCCAGTTTTGCAAGGTCTGAGACTGAGTAAGACTCAGTCACCGACCACGGCAGCAGATAGAGAGAAGATGAGTACTGTCCCCTACGCTTCAGCCGTAGGCTCTCTAATGTATGCCATGCTATGTACCAAGCCTGATATAAACCTTGCCATAAGTTTGGTAGGGAGGTACCAAAGTGATCCCGGTATGGAACACTGGACATTGGTCAAGAATATCCTTAAGTACCTGAAGAGGACTAAGGAGATGTTTCTCGTTTATGGAGGTGACGAAGAGCTCGTCGTAAAGGGTTACGTTGATGCTAGCTTCGACACAGATCCGGATGACTTTGAGTCATAGACCGGATACGTGTATGTTTTGAATGGTGGGGCAGTGAGCTGGTGCAGCAGCAAGCAAGAAGTCGTGGCAGCATCTACATGTGAAGCGGAGTACATAGCTGCTTCAGAAGCGGCTCATTAAGGAATTTGGATGAAGGAGCTCATCACCGACCTTGGAGTGGTTCCAAGCGCGTCGGGTCCAATGACACTCTTCTGTGATAACACCGGGGCCATTGCCATAGCCAAGGAGCCCAGGTTTCACCGGAAGACCAAGCACATCAAACGTTGCTACAACTCCATCCAGGACCATGTCCAGAGTGGAGTAATAGATATTTGTAAAGTACACACGGATCTGATGTTGCAGACCCGTTGACTAAACCTCTTCCTCGAGCAAAACATGATCAACACCATAATGCTATGGGTGTTCGATACATCACAATGTAACTAGATTATTGACTCTAGTGCAAGTGGGAGACTGTTGGAAATATGCCCTAGAGGCAATAATAAAATGGTTATTATCATATTTCCTTGTTCATGATAATCGTCTATTGTTCATGCTATAATTGTATTAACAGGAAACAGTAATACATGTGTGAATAAATAGATCACAATGTGTCCCTAGCAAGCCTCTAGTTGGCTAGCTCGCTAATCAATAGATGATCATGGTTTCCTGGTCATGGACATTATATGTCATTGATAACGGGATCACATCATTGGGAGAATGATGTGATGGACAAGACCCAATCCTAAGCATAGCACTAGATCGTATTGTTCGTATGCTAAAGCTTTTCTAATGTCAAGTGTCTTTTCCTTCGACCGTGAGGTTGTGCAACTCCCGGACACCGTAGGAGTGCTTTGGGTGTATCAAACGTCACAACGTAACTGGGTGACTATAAAGGTGCACTACGGGTACCTCCGAAACTGTGTGTTGGGTTGGTATGAATCGAGATCGGGATTTGTCACTCCGTGTGACGGAGAGGTATCTATGTGCCCACTCGGTAGAACATCATCATGAGCTCAATGTGACCAAGGAGTTAGTCACAGGATGATGTGCTACGGAACGAGTAAAGAGACTTACTGGTAACGAGATTGAACAAGGTATAGGCATACCGACGATCGAATCTCGGGCAAGTTCTATACTGACAAACAAAGGGAATTGTATACGGGATTGATTAAATCCTTGACATCGTGGTTCATCCGATGAGATCATCATGGAACATGTGGGAGCCACCATGGGTATCCAGATCCCGCTGATGGTTATTGGCCGCAGAGTGTCTCGGTCATGTTTGCATGCCTCCCGAACCCGTAGGGTCTACCCACTTAAGGTTCGATGACGCTAGGGTTATAGGGGATTGTTATATGAGGTTACCGAAGGATGTTCGGAGTCCCGGATGAGATCCCGGACGTCACGAGGATCTCCGGAATGGTCCGAAGGTAAAGATTGATATATAGGATGGATGGGTTTGGACACCGGAAATGTTTTGGGCGTCACTGGTAGCATACCGGGACCACCGGAAATGGTTCCGGGGCTCCACCGGGAGGGGACACGAGCCCCAAGAGGTAGAGTGGGCCAAAAGGTGGAGGGAAACCAGCCCAAAGTGGGCTGGTGCACTTCCCACATAGAGGCCCAAGGCGCAGGAGGTGGAGACGGGGGCAAACCCTAAGCGCTGGTGGGCCTAAGGCCCACCTAGGGGTGCGCCACCCCCTCTCCCTGCCCTGGCCGCCGCACCTCCCATCTGGGGGGGCTGCCGCACCACCTACGGTGGGAACACTAGGGGTGGCACACCCTCCTCCCCTCCTCCTATATATAGAGATGGTTTTGGGGCTGTTTTGCACACAGTTTTCCCTCTCCCTCGGCGCAGCCCTGCTCCCCTCCTTCCTCCTCTCCCACGGTGCTTGGCGAAGCCCTGCCGGGAGACCTCGTCTCTCCATCGACACCACACCATCGTGCTGCCGGAGATCTTCCCCAACCTCTCCCTCCTCTTTGCTGGATCAAGGTGCGGGAGACGTCACCGGGCTGCACGTGTGTTGAACGCGGAGGTGCCGTAGTTCGGCACTAGATCGGAATCACACCGCGATCTGAATCGCCGCGAGTACGACTCCATCAACCGCGTTCTTGTAACGCTTCCGCTTAGCGATCTTCAAAGGTATGAAGATGCACTCACCCCTCTCTCGTTCCTGGTCTCCATAGGAAGATCTGAATATGGCGTAGGAAAATTTTGAATTTAGGCTATGTTACCCTTTAAATTGCTCTCATCCGAGTGTGTAAAGGAGGAGGAAATTGCTCTCATCCGCTCGCTGCTGGCATGGCTGCACAAGGCAGCAGTGACGCTGGTTGTGGCCGACGGTGCGAGCGGTGATCCGATCCGCCGCACGGCTGCGTCACCGGTGGCAGAGGCCCAACGCTCCAGCCTGGAGCGGCCAGAGGCGCGGTTCCCAACCTTTAGGGAGGAGCCCCTCGAGGAGCGTGGCGGCGCTCGTGACTGCTGACCCGCAGCACAGTTCGAGGCGGTGTACGACAAGGCTTCTATGCCCTCCTGCGCGCGGCTCCGGTGGAAATAGCAGCATGCGCTTTGACCTGCGGTGCCCCTAGCGCGTCCTGAGCGACGACATCACGCTAATGCGCAGCCTGCCTTCTTCGAGAGCTAATAGCCAAACTATCACTAGTCAAAACCAAACATGCCAAAATACCACCAGTAAAAGCCAACTTGTCAAAATACCACCGAGTTCAATTTTATCTAGTCAAAATACCATTAGCTCATAAAATGAAACAAAAATCATCTAAAAAAGACTTGCATGCCCTTACCTCTTCAACACAGAACGAACAGACACAAAATGATTCACACAAATCACAACACAATATAGCATACCAAAAGAGCATCTCCTGTACACTATTCTGCATACCATGCATGCATATACGGTTGCAAACAGTTTTCATACCATAGGATAGGAGTATTGGCTCCGGTTACATAACATCTAATTAATCTGCTACAAGTTATAATCTAGGACGCTCAAAGTAAGGATTAGGATGAAGGCTATTTGAAATCTGAATGTTTTCAGAGAAAGTTCATGGTTCTCACAACCAAATGAACTAAACTCACCGAAGAGGGCTAGGAGCAACAATTTTGGACAATCCTCATCAGTGCAATTAGCACTAAATCTCTGAGGGTCACTATACTACGTGCCAAAGGACCAATCTTCTCTAATTGCTAGTTGCCTCAATGCAACTTTAAATGCTTTAGAGTTAGGAAATGTGGCTCCTACTTCAACTCAAGGATTGTTTTTATCGTGGATATAAGTAGGAGCCATATTGTTCGCAAGTACATGCTCATCATCCCCTCGCACATGTTGTGGATCATAAGAGTTGTGAGGGATTGATAGAAGACGTTTCTAGAGGGGGTGAATAGACTACTTGTCAAGATAAAAATCCTAGCCTCACCAATTTTGATAGAGGGCAGAATTTCAGCAATACTAACAAGTCTAGTGCACCCTACACGTGCTAGTCAACATATATGGCAACAGAGAAGTAAATACTTTGCACATGTAAAGGAGTAGAGGTTAAGAAGATCAAACGCGAAGAAGTTGGCACGACGATTTTTGGCATTGGTTTCGATAGGGGGCGCTATCGTACGTTCATGTTAGTGGAGACTTCAACCCACGGAGGGTAATGGCTGCGAGAGTCTACGGAGGACTCCACCCACGAAGGGGTCCACAAAGAAGCGGCCTTGTCTATTCCACCACGGCTTCCGTCCACACAGGACTAGCCTCACTCATGGTAGATCTTCACTAAGTAGGCGATCTCCTTCCCCTTACAAACATCTTGGTTCAACTCCACAACACGAAGTAGGAGGCTCCCAAGTGACACCTAAGCAATCTAGGAGGCACCACCCTCCAAAAGGTAATAGATGTGGTAGAACGATGAACTCCTTGCTCTTTGTGCTTCTAAAGATAGTCTCCTCAACACAAAATCACTCTCTCACAGAATATCCATGGGTAGGAGAGGTTGATTTGGTGTAAAGCAGTTTGGGGATGCTAGAGATCAAGATTGAAATGATTTGAGTGGAATATCTTGGTCTCAACACATGAGTAGGTGATTCTCTCTCAGAAAATGGATCTGGATATGAAGTGTGTGTACTGAGTGCTTCTCCCACGAATGATAGGTGGGTTAAGGGGTATATATAGGCATCACACAAAATCCAACGGTTACACCCAAAGTGGCAAACTCGGTGACACCGAAGTGAGAAACTCGGTGGTACCGACATGAACTAAAGGAAACACCTTTTGAATCTCGGCGAGACCAATATATGAAACTCGGTGGCACCAAAAAGGTGGCTAACGGTTAGATGGCCAAACTCGGTGGAACCGATACTCAAACTCGGAAATTTTGGTTTTGTGTATCGAGGCACCCGAAAGTTGGTCACCCAAACTCGGTAGGACATATATGGATTCGGTTGCACCAATTTGGTGGGAAATGGCTAGGGTTTGTGCCTGAGGTCAAACTCGGTGGGTTCGAAATATGAAAGTTGGCGACACCGAATTTGTGTATGTGGGTTTTGACAGAATGGTTATGTGGGAAAAATGACTGAGTGTTTTGGTTGTCAACTTAGAGCACTTGAGCAACCAATTCATTTTAATACCTCACCCCCTTTTAATAGTATTGGCTTTCCTATGGACTCAAATGTGATTTCTCACAAATAGAAAATGAAGAGTCTTCTAGCTTGAAGCTTGAGCCAATCCTATTCCTTTCTTGCATCAAGGGGCACATAATCCTTAGCCACAACATCTCCATGGATGTTCTGTAATATCCAGGTAGAAGTGTTAGTCCAAGAGACAATGTATGTTGTCATGAATTAACAAAATCACCAAGGGAGCATATGTACTTTCAATCTCACCCTTTTTGGTAATTGATGACAACATACAGTCAAAGCTTCAAATAAAGATAGGCATTAGAATATCATAGCTTTGAAATATATATGACTAGTACAAGCTCCCCCAAATGTGTGCAATACCTATTTTAAAGGATAGTTTCTTTGGAATGCATGGGCACACACATAGTAGAAGGACAAGACAAGTCATATAGATCTTGGCTATATGCATCAAACATATGTGAATGAAGAGCTTCCATGTTCAAGACTCCCTCTTGCAAACAATATGTGCAAGAAACAAGAGATCATATGAACAAGGATATGATGCATATACTTACCTTGAGGATCTTGACCATCTTAGCAGTAGGAGTACAAGTGGGAAAACAAATGTTAGAAAACACAAGAGTACTCCATTGTAAGGATGTAAAGAGATTCCAAAGTACCAAGATATTGAAGATATATTTAAAATATAATTTGATAATAGATATGTCTCCAAAAGGAAATAAGAACTTTCTCCCCTAGGAATGAATATGTAGGATTACCTCTGTCCCTGAATCATAACATGTATATACTGGGAGTAGGTCGAGTAAGACAAGTTCAATCTCTCAACACAGAAAACAGAAACAAATTTATCTCTCTCCCCCTTAGAATGTAAGGTTTGATACCCCATAGGTAGATCTCCTCTTAGGTAAACCTTCCTTTAGGAACATATATCTCCCCTTAGAGATATTTCTCACTCTTTAAGTAAGCTTATTGATGGTATTTCTCCCCTATAAATAGGTTCATTGGAAGCTTTGATATTTCTCCCCCTTTGGCATTAATTGCCAAAAAGGTCAGAGGGTAAGGGCTCATTGAGAGAAAGGAATCCTTGATACTTCTCTCTTTGATAAGGGTTCCTTGAATTTGGCTTCCCCCCCCTTGATAGTAGGTAACGGTTCATTGAAAGTTCTCCCCCTTAATTATGAATGAGAGTTCCTTGAACTATCTCCTCCTATAACAGGAATCCTGGATAATTCTCCCTCTTATAATGTATGGGATAACTGAGGTTTTCTCCCCCTAGAAAACAATGCTAAGACTGATTTTGGTTCAAGAAAGATTCAGTAGAAACATATAGAAGGCAATGAAAATATCGGAGTCACGATGCAAAGTAGTTCGGTAGAACCGAGAATTAGAATTGGGCCTGAGGGAGAAATCAGTTGGACCGAGTTTCCCTGATCGGTGAAACCGAATTGCAAAGAAAATCAACTCCTTAAGAAAAAATGAATAGAATTTTTTCGCAAACTTTTGAAAGAAAAGAAAATATCTAAATATTAAAATAAAATAAGATATCAATTGAGAAAGAAGAGAAGAGAAGAGAAAAGAAAAGAAAATAGTAATATTTTTTTTGATTTTTGAAAATGTACATACATGTAGATGAGAGTTGAATGGTTCCAAGGAAGTATGCAATGACAAATGTGAACCATACAATAAACTCCATCTAGATGTGGGGCGGTGACTAGGTCACGTATATTAGAGTATTTGACTTGAGGAGTTAAGGAATATTGCTTGATCACAGGTTATACTCATCGTTAAGCACAAAAACGGGGTTTCCATTTTTTGATTAAGCATTTCAATGTCTTCATATTACTTGAGTTGCTGTACCTCATGAGTTGGTGTAAATCTTTATCAAGAATATGAGTACGTACCTTCGAATGATGTCGATGATGTGACATGTAGGTGAACTTGTTGTGGATGCTCAAAGTTGATGAAGATCATCTTGAGTTGGGAGCTATCGGTGTCGTTTTGGTTCATTTTTCACCTACAATGGTTAGTCATGCAAGGAAGACCATAATATATCCAAATGACATGAGTGAATAACTTCAACAAATGATTGTCAAGGATACAATTTTGTTGTCTTCTTCCTTCATCCTTGAAGAAGGGGTTGTTGATACTTGTCCATATCAAGATTGCTTTTGATGTGAGTTGGTTGCAATCTTGTGAGGTGTATTTCTTCCAGGTACCTACAAAAGGGTTAGATGCAATACAAGGGAGCATAGTTTCCAAGATATAAGATGGTCATATCTATGGCATCAAGGAATAGTCAGTCAAGCTCATGCCCTTGCATGCATCCGAGTGAGTCTAGCTCAAGTTTGAAGCATCAATGATGTTCAACTCACTCCTCAAATGACAAAACACTTTCTCATCAAGTGGTTTGGTGAAGATATCAGCTAATTGTTTGTCGGTACGAACATGCTTGAGATTTATATCTCCTTTAGCAACATGATCACGAAAGAAGTGATGTCGCACTTGGATATGTTTTGTTTGAGAATGTTGCACATGATTATAGGAAATCTTAATAACACCTTCATTGTCACACAAAAATGGAACTTTTATAACATGAATGCCATAATCCTTAAGGGTTTGAGTCATCCAAAGTAATTGTGCACAATATGATCCAACAACAATTTATTCAGCTTCGGCAGTTGATAAGGATAACGACTTTTGTTTCTTAGATGACCAAGACAGAAGAGTGTTGGAAATATGCCCTAGAGGCAATAATAAAATGGTTATTATTATATTTCCTAGTTCATGATAATTGTCTAGTATTCATGCTAAAATTGTATTAACCGGAAACCATAATACATGTGTGAATACATAGACTACAATGTGTCCCTAGTGAGCCTCTAGTTGGCTAGCTCGTTGGTCAATAGATGATCATGGTTTCCTGATCATGGACATTGGATGTCATTGATAACGGGATCACATCATTAGGAGAATGATGTGATGGACAAGACCCAATCCTAAGCATAACACTAGATCGTATTATTCGTCTGCTAAAGCTTTTCTAATGTCAAGTATCATTTCCTTAGACCATGAGATTGTGCAACTCCCGGATACCGTAGGAGTGCTTTGGGTGTATCAAACGTCACAACGTAACTGTGTGATTATCAAGGTGCACTACAGGTATCTCCGAAAGTGCGTGTTGGGTTGGTAGGGATCAAGACTAGATTTGTCACTCCGTGTGACGGAGAGGTATCTCTGGGCCCACTCGGTAATGCATCATCGTAATGAGCTCAATGTGACTAAGGAGTTAGCCACAGGATGATATGTTATGGAACGAGTAAAGAGACTTGCCGGTAACGAGATTGAACAAGATATAGGGATACCGATGATCGAATCTCGGGCAAGTATCATACCCGTAGACAAAGGGAATTGCATACGGGATTGATTGAATCCCCGACATCGTGGTTCATCCGATGAGATCATCACGGAACATGTAGGAGCCAACATGGATATCCAGACCCCGCTGTTAGTTATTGACCGGAGAGGTGTCTCGGTCATGTCTGCATGGTTCCCGAACCCGTAGGGTCTACACACTTAAGGTTCGATGATGCTAGAGTTGTTATGGGAATAGTATACGTGGTTACCGAAGGTTGTTCGGAGTCCCGGATGAGATCCCGAACGTCACGAGGAGTTCCGGAATGGTCCGGAGGTAAAGATTCATGTATAGGAAGCGGAGAATTGATCACCGGAAAAGTTTTAGGGATCGTCGGTATTGTACTGGGACCATCGGAAGGGTTCCGGGAGTCCACTGGGAAGGGCCACCAGCCCCAAAGGGCTACATGGGCCAAAAGTGGATGGGAACCAGCCCCTAGGTGTGCTGGTGCGCCATCCACCTGAGGCCCAAGGCGCACAAGGGGCTAAGGGGGCCAACCCTAGGGCGTGGAGGGGCTGCCTTGGGCGCCAAGCCCACCCTAGGGCGTCACCCCTCTCCCATCTAGGGCTGTCGCACCACCTAGGAGAAACCCTAGGGGTGGCGCACCCTCCTCCCTCTCCTCCTATATAAACCCATGGCATTTGGGGCTGCGAACAGTTTCACCTCTCCACGGCGCAGCCCTACCTCTCCTCCTCCTCGTCCTACGTAGCGCTTGGCGAAGCCCTGTCGGAGTACCACGCAGCTCCACCGTCACGACGCCGTCATGCTGCCGGAGCTCTCCCTCAACCTCTCCTCTCTCCTTGCTGGATCAAGGCGATGGAGCATCACCGGGCTGCACGTGTGTTGAACGCGGTGGCGCCGTTGTTCGGTGCTTAGATTGGAATCTTCTGCGATCTGAATCACTACGAGTACGACTCCATCAACCGCGTTCTAGTAACGCTTCCTCTTAACAATCTTCAAAGGTACAAAGATGCTCTACCCCTTTGCTCTTTGCTGGTTTCTCCTAGATAGATCCTTGTGCGACGTAGGAATTTTTTTGAAATTACTACGTTCCCCAACAGTGGTATCAGAGCCAGGTTCTATGCGTATATTCTATGCACGAGTAGAACACAAAAGTTGTGGGCGATGATTTTGTCAATTGCTTGCCGTTACTACTCCTATCTCTTTTCGGCGGTATTGTGGGATGAAGCGGCCCGGACCGACTTCACATGTACGCTTACGTAAGACTGGTTCCACCTCCTGACATGCACTTGGTGCATAAGGTGGCTAGCGGGTGTCTGTCTCTCCCACTTTAGTCGAATTGGATTCGATGAAAAGGGTCCTTATGAAGGGTAAATAGCATTGGCATATCAACATTGTGGCTGCCACGTAGGTAAGAAGCGTTCTTGCTAGAAACCCAAATCAGCCACGTAAAACTTGCAACAACAATTAGAGGACGTCTAACTTGTTTTTGCAGGGTATGCTATGTGATGTGATATGGCCAAAAGGATGTGATGTTACATATGTGTGTATGAGATTGATCATGTTCTTGTAATAGGATTCACGAGTTGCATGTCGATGAGTATGACAACCGACAAGAGACATAGGAGTTATCTTAATTTATTGTATGAGATGCAACGCCATGTGATTACTTTCTTTTATCGCTAACCGTTAGCCATAGTAGTAGAAATAATAGCTGGCGAGACGACTTCGCAAAGACAAAATGATGGAGATCATGGTGTCATGCCGATGACAATGATGATCATGCCATGCCCCAAAGATGGAGATCAAAGGAGCAAGATGATATTGGCCATATCATGTCACTATATGATTGCATGTGATGTTTATCATGTTTTTCATCTTATTGCTTAGAACAACGGTAGCAAAGATAAGATGACCCCTCATTAAATTTTGAGATAAGTATTCCCCTAAGCGTGCACCGCTGCGAAGGATTGTTGTCTCGAAGCACCACGGGATGATCGGGTGTGATAAATTCTAACGTTCGCATACAACTGGTGTAAGCCAAATTTACGCACGCAAAACACTTAGTGTTGGGGAACGTAGTAACTTCAAAAAATTTCCTACGTCACACAAGGATCTATCCATGGAGAAACCATAAACAAGTAAATGGGTAGAGCATCTTCATACCTTTGAAGATCGCTAAGCGGAAGATTTGCTAGAATGCGTTTGATGGAGTCATACTCGCAGCGATTTAGATCGCGGTGGATTCTGATATATGCACCGAACAACGGTGCCTCCGCGTTCAAAACACGTGCAACTCGGTGACGTCTCCAACGCCTTGATCCATCAAGGAGGGAGGAGAGGTTGAGGGAGAGCTCCGGCAGCACAACGGCATGGTAACGGTGGAGCTGTGTGGTATTTCGACAAGGCTTCGCCAAGCACTACGGAGGACGAGGAGGAGGAGTAGGGCTGCGCCATGGAGAGATCCAATTGTGTCTCAAAACAGCCCCAAATCATCCACTATATATAGGAGGAGAGGGAGGAGGGTTCCCACCCTTAGGGTTTCCCACCTTAAGGGGTGCGACAGCCCTAGATGGGCATGGGGGCGGCGACCAATGGTGGAGGCGCCCTAGGGTAGGCCTTGAGGCCCAAGGCAGCCCCTCCACGCCTAGGGTTTGACCCCCTCCACCCCTTGCTGCGCCTTGGGCCTTTAGTGGTGGCGCACCAGCCCACCTAGGGGCTGGCTCCCATCCACTTTTGGCCCATGTAGCAGTTTGGGGCTGGTGGCCCTTCCCGGTGGACCCCCGAACCCTTCCGATGGTCCGGGTACATTACCAGTGACGCCCGAAACACTTCCGACGATCAAATCCTCACTTCCTATATCTGAATCTTTACCCCCGGACCATTCCGGAACTTCTCGTGACGTCCGAGATCTCATCCGGGACTCCGAACAACCTTAGGTAACCACGTACACTATTCCCATATTACCCTAGCGTCATCGAACCTTAAGTGTGTAGACCAACGGGTTCGGGAACCATGCACACATGACCGAGACACCTCTCCGGTCAATAACCAACAGTGGGGTCCGGATATCCATGTTGGTTCCCACATGTTCCATGATGATCTCATCGGATGAACCACGATGTCGGGGATTTTATGAATCCCGTATGCAATTCCCTTTGTCTATCAGTATGAGACTCCTGAGATTTGATCGTCAGCATCCCTATACCTCGTTCAATCTCGTTGCCGGCAAGTCTCTTTACTCGTTCCGTAACACATCATCCCATGGCTAACTCCTTAGTCACATTGAGCTCAGTATGATGATGGATTATCGAGTGGGCCCAGAGATACCTCTCCATCACATGGAGTGACAAATCCCAGTCTCGATTCGTACAACCCAACATACACTTTCGGAGATACCTGTAGCACACCTTTATAATCTCCCAGTTACGTTGTGACGTTTGATACACCCAAAGCACTCCTACAGTATTCAGGAGTTGCCAATCTCATGGTCTAAGGAAATGATACTTGACATTAGAAAAGCTTTAGCAGACGAACAACACGATCTAGTGCTATGCTCAGGATTGGGTCTTGTCCATCACATCATTCCCCAATGATGTGATCCCGTTATCAATGACATCCAATGTCCATGATCCGGAAACCATGATCATCTATTGATCAACGAGCTAGCCAACTAGAGGCTCACTAGGGACACATTGTGATATATATATTCACACATGTATTACAATTTCCGGGTTAATACAATTATAGCATGAATAATAGACAATTATCATGAACCAGTAAATATAATAATGACCACATTATTATTGCCTCTAGGGCATATTTCCCACAGTCTCCCACTTGCAGTAGAGTCAATAATCTAGTTACATTGTAATGAATCAAACACCATAGAGTTCTGGTGCTGATCATGTTTCGCTCGTGGAAGAGGTTTAGTCAACGGATCTATGACATTCTGATCTGTATGTTCTTTACAAATATCTATATCTCCATCCTGGATGTATCCACGTATGGAGTTGAAACGACGCTTGATGTGCTTGGTCTTCTTGTGAAACCTGAGCTCCTTTGCAATGGCAATATCTCAAGTGTTGTCACAGAACAGAGTCATCGGACCCGACACACTTGGAATCACTCCTAGGTCGGCGATGAACTCCTTCATCCAGACTCCTTCCTGTGCTGCTTCCGAAGAAGCTATGTACTCCGCTTCACATGTAGATGCCGCCACGATGCTTTGCTTGCAACTGCAAGACATAACTGCCCCATTATTCAAAATATACACGTATCTGGTTTGCGACTTGGAGTCATCCGGATCTGTGTTGAAGCTAGCATCGACGTAACCCTTTACGATGAGCTCTTCGACACCTCCATAAACGAGAAACATATCTTTAGTCCTTTTCACGTACTTTAGGATATTCTTGACTGTTGTCCAGTGATCCACTCGTCGATCACTTTGGTACCTCCCTACCAAACTTATGGCAAGGTTCACATCAGGCTTGGTACACAACATGGCATACATGATAGAGCCTATGGCTAAAGCATAGGGGACGGTACTCATCTTTTCTCTATCTTCCGCCTTGGTCGGGCGTTGAGTCGTACTCAACCTCACACCTTGTAATACAGGCAAGAACCCCTTCTTAGCCTTATCCATATTGAACTTCTTCGATATCTTGTCAAGGCATGTGCTTTGTGAAAGACCTATGAGGCGTCTCGATCTATCTCTATAAATCTTGATGCCTAATATGTAAGCACCTTCTTCAAGGTCCTTCATTGAAAAACTCTTATTCAAACAGGCCTTTATGCGTTCCAATAGTTCTATATCATTTCCCATCAACAATATGTCATCCACATATAATATGAGAAATGCTACAGAGCTCCCACTCACTTTCTTGTAAATTCAGGCTTCTCCATAAGTCTGTACAAACCCAAATGCTTTGATCACCTCATCAAAGCGAATGTTCCAAGTCCGAGATGCTTGCACCAACCCATAGATGGAGCGCTGGAGCTTGCATACCTTGTTAGCATTGCTAGGATCGACAAAACCTTCCGGCTGTATCATATACAATTCTTCCTTAAGAAAGCCGTTCAGGAATGCCGTTTTGACGTCCATTTGCCAGATTTCATAATCATAAAATGCGGCAACTGCTAACATGAACCAGACCGACTTCAGCATCGCTACGGATGAGAAGGTCTCATAGTAGTCAATCCCCTGAACTTGTCGATAACCCTTAGCGACTAGTCGAGCCTTATAGATGGTCACATTACCATCCGCGTCAGTCTTCTTCTTAAATATCCATTTATTTTCTATGGCTCACCAATCATCGGGCAAGTCCGCCAAAGTCTATACTTTGTTCTCATACATGGATCCTATCTCGGATTTCATGGCCTCAAGCCATTTGTTGGAATCCGGGCCCGCCATCGCTTCTTCATAGTTCAAAGGTTCACTGTTGTCCAACAACATGATTTCCATGACATGATTGCTGTACCACTCTGGTGCGGAACGTACCCTTGTGGACCTTCGAGGTTCAGTAGCAACTTGATCTGAAGTATCATGATCATCATCATTAACTTCATCTCTTGCTGGTGCAGGCACCCCAGAAACATTTTCTCATGATGCGCTACTTTCCGGTTCGAGAGGAGGTATAATTACCTCATCAAGTTCAATTTTCCTCCCACTTACTTCTTTTGAGAGAAACTCTTTCTCTAGAAAGGATGCGTTCTTGGCAACAAAGATTTCGCCTTCGGATCTAAGATAGAAGGTGTACCCAATACTTTCCTAAGGGCATCCTATGAAGGCGCACTTTTCCACTTCGGGTTTGAGCTTCTATGGTTGAAGTTTCTTCACATAAGCATCGCAACCCCAAACTTTCAGAAATGACACCTTAGGTTTCTTGCCAAACCATAATTCATACGATGTCGTCTCAACGGATTTAGACGATGCCCTATTTAAAGTGAATGCGGCAGTTTCCAATGCATATCCCCAAAATGATAGCGGTACGTCCGTAAGAGACATCATAGATCGCACCATATCCAATAAAGTGCGATTACAACATTGAGACACACCGTTACACTGCGGTGTGCCAGGCGGCATGAGTTGTGAAACAATTCCACATTTCCTTAGGTGCGTGCCAAACTCGTGACTCAAATATTCTCCTCCACGATCAGATCGTAATAACTTTATTTTCTTGTCACGTTGATTCTCCACCTCACTTTGAAATTCCTTGAACCTTTCAAAAGTTTCAGACTCGTGCTTCATTAAATAGATATACCCATATCTACTTAAATCATTAGTGAGGGTGAGAACATAACGATAGCCACCGCGAGCCTCAACGCTCATTGGACCGGATACACCGGTATGTATTATTTCCAATAAGTTGGTTGCTCGCTCCATTGTTCCTGAGAACAGAGTCTTGGTCATCTTGCCCATGAGGCACGGTTCGCATGTGTCAAATGATTCAAAATCAAGAGACTCCAAAAGTCCATCTGTATGGAGTATCTTCATGCGCTTGACACCGATATGACCAAGGCGGCAGTGCCACAAGTATGTGGGACTATCATTATCAACTTTACATCTTTTGGTACTCACACTATGAATATGTGTAACATTACAATCGAGATTCATCAAGAATAAACCATTGACCAGCAGGGCATGACCATACAACATACCACTCATATAAATAGAACAACCATTATTCTCAGATTTAAATGAGTAGCCATCTTGCATGAAGCGAGATCCCGATACAATGTTCATGCTCAAAGCTGGTACTAAATAAAAATTATTAAGGTTTAAAACTAATCCCGAAGGTAGATGTAGAGGTAGCGTGCTGACGGCGATCACATCGACCTTGGAACCATTCCCGACGCGCATCGTCACCTCATCCTTTGCCAACCTACGCTTGTTCCATAGTTCCTGTTTTGAGTTGCAAATGTGAGCAACAACACCGGTATAAAAATACCCAGGAGCTACTACGAGCGCTCGTAAGGTACACATCAATAACATGTATATCATATATAATTTTGATGTTGCTGGCCTTCTTGTCCACTAAGTACTTAGGGCAATTGCACTTCCACTGACTGGTTCCCTTGCAGTAATAGCACTCAGTCTCAGGCTTGGGTCCTTTCTTTGGCTTCTTCCGCGCAACTGGTTTACTGGGCACGGCAACTGCTTTGCCGTCTTTCTTGAAGTTCTTCTTACCCTTGCCCTTCTTGAAACTGGTGGTATTATTGACAATCAACACTTGATGTTATTTCTTGATTTCTACCTCTGCAGATTTCAGCATTGAATACAACTCCAGAATGGTTTTATCCATCCCTTGCATGTTGTAGTTCATCACAAAGCCTTTATAGCTAGGTGGAAGCGACTGGAGGATTCTGTCAATGACCGCATCATCCGAAAGTTCAACTCCCAGCTGAGTCAAGCGGTTGTGCAACCGAGACATTCTGAGTATGTGCTCACTGACAGAACTATTCTCCTCCATCTTATAGCTAAAGAACTTGTCGGAGAATTCATATCTCTCGACCCGGGCATGAGCTAGAAAAACGAGTTTCATCTCCTCGAACATCTCATATGATCCGTGTTGCTCAAAACGCCTTTGGAGCCCCGGTTCTAAACTGTAAAGCATGCCGCACTGAACCAAAGAGTAGTCATCACTCCACGACTGCCAGGCGTTCCTAATGTCCTGGGTTGCCATGGGAATGGGAGGATAACCTAGCGGTGCATTAAGGACATATGCCTTCTTGGAAGCAGTGAGGATAAGCTTTAAGTTACGAGCCCAATCCGCATAGTTGCTCCCATCATCTTTCAGCTTGGTTTTCTCTAGGAACACGTTGAAGTAGAATGAGACATTTGCGTTGGCCATTGGATCTACAATATTTGTAAATACAATTTTAGACTAAGTTCATGATAATCAAGTTCATCTAATCAAATTACTAATGAACTCCCAGTTAGATCGACATCCCTCTACTCATCCAAGTGTTACATGATCCACGTCGACTAGCCCGTGTCCGATCATCACGTGAGACAGACCAGTCATCAATGATGAGCATCTCCATGCCGATTCTATCAACCATACGACTCATGTTCGACCTTTGGGTGTCCCGTATTCGAGGCCATGTCTTTACATGCTAGGCTCGTCGAGTCAACCGAAGTGTTTTGCGTGTGTAAACTGGCTTACACTCGTTGTATGCGAACGTTAGAATCTATCACACCCGATCATCACGTGGTGCTTCGAGACAACGATCCTTCGCAACGGTGCACACTTAGGGGAATACATATCTTGAAATTTTAATGAGGGATCATCTTATCTTTGCTACCGTCGTTCTAAGCAATAAGATGAAAAACATGATAAACATCACATGCAATCATATAGTGACATGATATGGCCAATATCATCTTGCTCCTTTGATCTCCATCTTCGGGGCACCATGATCATCATTGTCACCGACATGACACCATGATCTCCATCATTGTGTCTCCGTGAAGTTGTCACACCAACTATTACTTCTACTATTATAGCTAACGTTTAGTAATAAAGTAAAGTAATCACATGGCGTTGCATCTCATACAATAAATTAAGACAACTTCAATGGCTCCCGTCGGTTGTCATACTCATCGACATGCAAGTCCTGAATCCTATTACAAGAACATGATCAATCTCAAACATCACATATGTAACATCACATCCTTTTGGCCATATCACATCACATAGCATACCCTGCAAAAACAAGTTAGACGTCCTCTAATTGTTGTTGCAAGTTTTACATGGCTAATTAGGGTTTCTAGCAAGAACGCTTCTTACCTACATGACAACCACAACGTTGATATGCCAATGCTATTTACCCTTCATAAGGACCCTCTTCATCGAATCCGATCCGACTAAAGTGGGAGAGAAAGACACCCGCTAGTCACCTTATGCAACAAGTGCATGTCGGTCGGTGGAACCAGTCTCACGTAAGAGTACGTGTAAAGTTGGCCCGGGATGCTTCATCCCACGATGCCGCCGAATCAAGATAAGACTAGTAACGACAAGCAATTGACAAAATCATCACCCACAACTTTGGTGTTCTACTCGTGCATAGAATCTACGCATAGAACCTTGGCTCGGATGCCACTGTTGGGGAACGTAGTAATTTCAAAATTTTTCCTATGCCACACAAGGATCTATCTATGGAGAAAAAGCAACGAGCAAAGGGGTAGATCATCTTCATACCTTTGAAGATCGCTAAGCGGAAGCGTTGCTAGAATGCGGTTGATGGAGTCATACACGCAGCGATTCAGATCACCATGGATTCCAATCTATGCACCGAAAAATGAGGCCTCCGCGTTCAACACACATGCAGCTCGGTTACGTCTCCAATGCCTTGATCGAGCAAGGAGGGAGGAGAGGTTGAGGGAGAGCTCCAGCAGCACGACGGTGTGGTGACGGTGGAACTGCGTGGTATTCTGACACGGCTTCGCCAAGCACTACGGAGCACGACGACGAGGAGGAGCAGGGCTGCACCGTGGAGAGATGCAATTGTGTCTCAAAACATTCCCAAACCCTCCACTATATATAGGAGGAGACGGAAGAGGGTGCCCACCCTAAGGGGTGCGGCAGCCCTAGATAGGAATGGGGGCGGCAGCCAAGCGTGGAGGCGCCCTAGGATGGGCCTTGAGGCCCAAGGCAACCCCTCCACGCCTAGGGTTTGGCCCCCTCCATCCCTTTCTGCGCCTTGGACCTTTAGTGATGGCGCACCAGCCCACCTAGGGGCTGGTTCCCATCCACTTTTGGCCGATGTAGCAGTTTGGGGCTGGTGGCCCTTCCCGGTGGACTCCTGGAACCCTTCCGGTGGTCCGGGTACATTACCGGTGACGCCCGAAACACTTCCGGCGATCAAATCCTCACTTCCTGTATATGAATCTTTACCTCTGTACCAATCTGATACTCCTCGTGACGTCTGGGATCTCATCCGGGACTCCGAACAACCTTCGATAACCACGTACACTATTCTCATATAACCCTAGCATCATCGAACCATAAGTGTGTAGATCCTATGGGTTTGGGAACCATGCACACATGACCGAGACACCTCTCCGGTCAATAACCAACAGCGGGGTTTGGATATCCATGTTGGTTACCACATGTTCCACGATGATCTCATCGGATGAACCACGATGTCGGGGATTCGATCAATCTTGTATGCAATTCCCTTTGTCTACCGGTATGATACTTGCCCGAGATTCGATCGTTGGTATCCCTATACCTTGTTCAATCTCATTGCCGGCAAGTCTCTTTACTTGTTTTGTAACACATCACACCGTGGCTAACTTCTTAGTCACATTGAGCTCAGTATGATGATGGATTACCGAGTGGGCCCAGAGATACCTCTCCGTCACACGGAGTGACAAATCCCAGCCTCGATTCGTACAACCCAACAAACACTTTCGGAGGTACCTGTAGTGCACCTTTATAATCACCCATTTATGTTGTGACATTTGATACACCCAAAGCACTCCTACGGTATCCGGGAGTTGCACAATCTCATGGTCTAAGGAAATGATACTTGACATTAGAAAAGCTTTAGGAGACGAACAACACGATCTAGTGCTATACTTAGGATTGGGTCTTGTGCATCACATCATTCCCCAATGATGTGATCTTGTTATCAATGACATGCAATGTCCATGATCAGGAAACCATGATCATCTATTGATCAACGAGCTAGCCAACTAGAGGCTCACTAGGGACACGTTGTGATATATATATATATACATACATATATATATATATGTATATATATATTCACACATGTATTACAATTTCCGGGTTAATATAATTATAGCATGAATAATAGACAATTATCATGAACCAGGAAATATAATAATAACCACATTATTATTGCCTCTAGGGCATATTTCCAACACTTAGGTTGACTCGACGAGCCTAGCATGTACAGACATGGCCTCGGAATACGGGAGATCGAAAGGTCGAACATGAGTCGTATGGATGATACGATCTGCATGGATATGGTCACCATTGATGATCGGACAAGGGCTAGTCGACGTGGATCATGTATCACTTGGATGACTAGAGGGATGTCGATCTGAGTGGGAGTTCATTACATAATTTTGTTAGATTAACTTAATTATCATGAATTTAGTCTAAAATTTTCTTTACAATTATTGTAGATCAAATGGCCAACGCACATGTCCCATTCAACTTCAATGCGTTTCTAGAGAAAACCAAGCCGAAAGATGATGGAAGCAACTATGTGGACTCGGCTTGTAATTTAAAGCTCATCCTCACTGCTTCGAAGAAGGCGTATGTCCCTGATGCCCCGCTAGGTGACCCTCCCGTTCCCATGGCAACCCAGGATGTTCGGAACGCCTGACAGTCGCGGAGTGATGACTACTCTCTGGTTCAGTGCGACATGCTTTACATTTTAGAACCGGGGCTCCAAAGGCGTTTTGAGCAACATGGAGCATATGAGATGTTCGAGGAGCTGAAACTAGTTTTTCAATCTCATGCCCGGGTCGGGAGATATGAAGTCTCTGACAAGTTTTTCAGTTGTAAGATGGAGGAGAATAGTTCTGTGAGTGAGCACATTCTTAGAATGTCTGGGTTGCACAACCGCTTGACTCAGCTGGGAGTTGAACTTTCGGATGACGCGGTCATTGACAGAATCCTCCAGTTGCTTCCACCTAGCTATAAGGGCTTTGTGATGAACTACTACATGCAAGGGATGGAGAAAACGATTCTCGAGTTGTATTCAATGCTGAAATCAGCAGAGGTAGAAATCGAGAAAGAACATCAAGTGTTGATGGTGAATAAAACCACTAGTTTCAAGAAGGGCAAGGGTAAAAAGAACTTCAAGAAGGACGGCAAAGTAGTTACCGCGCCTGGTAAACCAGTTGCCGGGAAGAAGCCAAAGAAAGGACACAAACCTAAGACTGAGTGCTATTATTGCAAGGGAACCGGTCACTGGAAGCGGAATTGCCCCAAGTACGTAGCGGATAAGAAGGCCGACAACGTCAAAGGTATATATGATATACATGTTATTGGTGTGTACCTTACCAGCACTCACAGTAGCTCCTGGATATTTTATACCGGTGCTATTGCTCACATTTGTAACTCAAAATAGGAACCGCGGAATAAGCGGAGGCTGGCTAAGGACGAGGTGATGATGCTCGTCGGGAATGGCTCCAAGGTCGGGATCGCCGTTGGCACGCTACCTCTACATCTACCTTTGGGATTAGTTTTAAACCTTAATAATTGTTATTTAATACCAGCTTTGAGCATGAACATTGTATCTGGATCTTGCTTGATGCGAGATGGCTACTCACTTAAATCCGAGAATAATGGTTGTTCCATTTATATGAGTGATATGTTTTATGGTCATGCCCCATTGGTCAATGATTTATTCTTGATGAATCTCCAACGTGATGTTACACATATTCATAGTGTGAGTACCATGATGAGGACATGACTACCTTTGATATTATCACAATCATTTCATATGCGTATTTATTTGAGGTGATTTATGATAAAACTCATGCAATAATTTATTTATGTTATCCCGAACAAAAATACTTCACCTGTTTTTATTTTATGCCTAAATGCAGAATGACCAAACACTTGTATGAATCACGTGTGATGACAAGGGAAGAGGAAATGGTTGGATGCTATTCAAAAGGTCCTCTCATGTCAAAGGAAATAATTAGTTGCTGTTCAAAAAGTTCTCTCACATCACTTTTAGGCCAAGAGAAGATAGAGTCCAAGTCTTTCACGTTTTGGACTCAGATTCGGACTGCACAGACATACCTGTACCAAAACGCCTTCAACTTTTTTCATCCGGACTCCGAATTGCGTCGTTCTTGTTGGGATCCAAATTATATTTTACCGGCTTTCAGGCCCAATTGGAATCACCTTCAAATTCATCCGGAGCGTGGAGATATCGACTAAACAAAATGACGTTGCACCAGAATCCGAGTCAAACAACAAGTCCAAAGGTGTTGCACCGCCTCCACTTGGTCCCATAGGCCTTGTACGACCTAGGGTTAGTTTTAGGCTACCTTGGGATGTCCTTCCACCTCCTTGGCCGCCACCCCTTGTTCCTATATTAGTATATCAACCTATAAGCTTTTTGGTTGGGATTTGTTTAGTTCAAAGTTAGCCATTGCAACTTCGTGTACTTCGTTTGTGTCCAACGACCAGACTAAGATCGCTTTTGGATCCCCACCCTTATCAATACTTCATATATATTCGCAATATTCAGATTGCAATATCATATTCTTGCTTGTTCTTCGATTGCTTGCAGGAATAGAACTTCGTGGTCAGGTTGATCGTGCTCCGGCGTGGTCAATAACCTGTTGGAGATTGGTTTAGCGATTGCTAAGGCGCAACGTCGTGCACGTTTCTAGTCGGATCGTCAAAGTCGTCTCCACCAAATCGATAGCCACCATCTCATCGAAAGATCGGGACACCCTTGCCTATATCAAGTGGTATCAATTTTCAGGTTGCTCGGTGAGAATTGCAGTTATCCCTAGATTATATTTATTTTTCTTACCTGTTACCCAAGAAAAAACCCACAAAAAAGAGTTAGATCTAGTCATCCTTTGTCCAAGCTAGTCTGAGCCTTTGCAATTTTCTTTTTAGTGCTTGCATAGTTGAATCATCGGTTGCATCATCGTGTCAAGTTGCTCGTCTTAGTGTCTAGTCTTTTAGAGTTTCGAGTTCTGTTGACAAGTTGTCACGCTGTCGCCGCACCATCCTCATCGCTGCTGCCATATACCACCACCACGCCGCCATCATCCCTTCCGTTGTCGCCCACCACCATCCATCAATATTCACCACGTGCTTCAATTGTTCATTGTCATTATCATACTTGAGGTCATTCGCATGTGTGCTTGATCCAATCTGCATCTTAATTGGTTGTTCGAGAGAAGAGAAAAAAAAGTGAGAGCAAAAAAAGAGAGAAAAAAGTGAGAGAAAAATGGAGAGAGAAAAAATAGAAAAAGTTGAGAAAAAAAAGAGAGAAGTGAAAAAATTACAAATTTCGGATCTATCTAGAGTCAATCCCGTATGTGAATTCACATTGAAAACTCTTTTGTGCACCGTTAAGTAAAATAGGCATATATTCCTCATACGATGTTCGTTTTGGCTCCACAAGTACTCAAATGAGAGCTATCGATGAGACACATCTGAATAGTTGATTAAGCTAGTTCATTATTGTCACCTCCAAATTGGCTTCTAAATAGGACTTTTTGCCCTCCGAATGTCAGGAACACATTTTGTCAATATTTTTCAGGTCCGTTTCCGAATTTTTTGAGTCCTCATATGATCTTGGATTTGAGTGATTCTTTTTGCATTCGAAAGCTCGAGTCAGTAGCATTCTTGATAAAAAATATCAGAAATTTCACATAATATTTTCAAGAGGGAATTCTAGAGATAGTTTTGGTTTATCCTGCTTGGGGTCATTTATCATCACTATCTTTACTGCCATTGTGATCTTCACTTATATCTTCCTACCCAGAGCTACTTCATATCATCCATTGCTGCTATTTGTGCTTTGATGTGTGTGACAGCCCGATGCCGACGTTCCGGAAGATCCCCCCTTCTATTCCGTTTTCGTCGTGTGATTTATTTTATTTGTCGCGGTTGGGTTTAAAACTTTCTCTGATTGGGTTGGAACTTGGCGTGCGGTCGTAATTAGTTGTAGCTAGGCTGTCTGTCAAGTTTCGTCGCAATCGGAGTCCGTCTGGTACCCGAACAGTCCACCGTAGCGGCACCGTATTCGGTCTACCGTCGGACGTCTGTCGGTGTTTTAAAAAATTAGTTGCCGTGCCGCCCGTTTCCCCTCTCGTCTCTGGATATCTACACAACACGGCCAATTAGCACGTCCCGCGTTCGGAATCGTTCGAATCCGACCCCGCGGTTGGATCCGGAACGCGATTCCGGTTAACCGAGCCCCTTTTTCTCTATAAATACCCCCTCCTCCTAATTTTTAGACAGCCTAACACCATCTACCTCGGGATCCGCACCAAACCCTAATCCCCACTCCCTCTCCCCTGTCTCCCACCAGCAGCCGCCGGGCCCGCGAAGCCCGCGTGGGGCCCGCCCGAGAGAATCTGAGCCCGAAGCTCCCATCCGCCGCCGCCGCCTTGCCCGAGCTCCTTGCAGCTCCTCTCCAACGTTGCGCCGCCGCCGGCCAGCAGCCGCCGCTGCCGGAGCGCGCCGCCCTCGGCCCCCGCGCGTCCCTGGCCTAGGCGCCCCGTCGCCGTCCCTGGCCTCGCCGGAGACCGCCGGCCGGAGCTCCCCGGTTCCTGTGTGCCGGTTCCTTGCCCGCGCCCTAGCGCCGCTGCGCCGCCACCGGCCGGTGTAGCCCCGCCGCCGCCCCCGGATCCGGCCATCCGCGACACCCCTCGCGTCCCTCGCCTCGCTGGAGGTCGCCGGCCTCGCCGAGTCCTCCTGTAGCGCTGCCATGGCTCCCATCCGCGAGCTGCTCGCGCGAGCCTCCCGTGCCGCGTGCCCGGCTGGGCCGATCTGCCCCGTCCGGCCCAGGCGCCGGCCTAGGCCCAGCTCCAGCAGGCCAGCGGCGGCCCAGAGCGCCCCAGCGGCCCAGCTCGGCCTCCTCGCAGCCGGCCCGCACCAGCGTCCCTCCGCCTCGCCTCTCCTCGGCCCAAGCTGGAAGGCCCAACCCCGCCAGCAAGGTGAGCCCCGCAAGCCCTATCCCTCGCCCCAGGCGTGTAATTGCTATGTTGCGCTCACCAGATTCGGCCCGTTAGAATTTAGGATTTTCCGAATTAGTTGTATTTCAGGTTTTAGCTAAATAGTTAAACCCCCGTAACTTTTAAACCGTAAATCGGATCGAGGCGTATTTTATATGGTTTTGTGGTAGTTTCGCGCGTAGAACACGAATTTAAAACTTGCATATGTGTTTGACGTAGTTTAGCATGCCATATGCTTTGTTTACCGTGCTGTCTATATAGGATAGACGCCGTATTTATTTTTCACGCTAGACCGTATTGTCCGTATGCCGTAGATAAAATGTCTATGTTTTAGGGACTATTTTTCCATGTATTTTAGAGCGGTCAATTGTATTTTTACGTCTAGGGATTTGCCAGTAGTTTATTTTCCCGTATATAGGTGATTATCTCGCATTAATGTGTGGCATTATTTTGTGTTGCAAACCCCACATATTTTATATGTTTCCGGGGTAGAAAAATCCCATGGATTTTTTTGTGCAATTAGTTTTAGTTTTTGAGGAAGTTAGTTCGCGAGATATTTTGCTAAGTTGCCCTTTTGTTTAATTCGTAGGATTTATTCCGTGCCTCGTTTGAATTAGTTGTCAACTAGGGAGTTGAACTTGGATGTTTTGTTTAGCCCCTGGTATTTTTGGTTGCAATAGAAATGCATGTTTAGGTGTTGTTTGCTTGCTCTCAAGTTGCTAGAAATAGTGCTGTTTTAGAGGAGCTGAAATATTTCTAAGTATGGAATCTGTTATATTTTGTTGCTGTCTTGTCTTGCTTGCATCTTGTGATCTGTAGCTCTTTTGAGGTTGGTCCAATGGAGTTAGTTGTACCCCTTATGTTTCTCTAGCATGCTGTGAAGTTTCATGCCATTTGGAGTCCTGTAGCTATAGATTTGCTGCTGTCAATATAGCTCCAGATCGAAAACTGCACTTTCATGAGGTGTAATTTTCACTAAGTCTGAAATAGTGTGTGGGATGCCATTTTGTGTCTTCTTTTCCTAGTGCTCCTTGCTGCCACGCTAGTTGTTGTTAGATGTTGGTAGTAGTGCTTCTTGCCTGCTTCCGTGCCATGCCTTGCTTGTGCATATCGGAGTTGTGTAGCCGTAGTTGTGGGGCGTAGAAAATGCTATGTGGCTGATTTTGGCAGATTGTAGTGTTTTCTTGTTTTGCTTGTAGATGTTGAACCATAGCTCCGATTTGATCGTGTCCTATATGAAACTTGCTTAGAATCTCGTGTGGTTTCAGTCTCCCTTGCTGGTTGGATGTTTTGAACTGCTCGTAGCCGCCGTTGCACACATTTTGCATTCATGCCATCATATCTTGCGGTGCTTGTAACTTTTGATCCGTAGCTCCGTTGGAGATATTCTTTATGTGTAGATCGCTTGCCATGACGTGTAGAATCACGTGAACCTATTTGTTTTGCTGTTTAACAACCAATTAAATGCATTAGTTCAGATCTGGACAGAATTGTAAATTAACCCGTGAGGTCGTTTCGGAGGTGCTATATGACATTTCTGACCTCATTTAAAATGCCTAGATAGGTAGTTTAATTGCGCTTCACCTCTTGCCATGTTCAACCACATTTAATATTGCCGTGTATCTAATCGGGATAGAACTAAATAATAAACGTGGAGTTTCGTCAATATGCAACTCGTTGCATATTGAACTTCACTTAATGTGTAGTGTTTGATTGTGTGAATTGTCATGCCATGACTTGCATGTATTCAGTAGCTCAAGCATCATATGTGTTGTGCATCGTGTGGTGAATATAGTGTGTTGATGCTTGTTTCCGGTTTCCCCGTCTCGATAGAGTTCCGCAAGCGTGTCGGATGTGAGGACCCGTTCGACTACGTTGGTTCGTCTGCTTCACGGAGGCATTCTTCTTCCAAGCGGGATCTCAGGCAAGATGATCATTTCCCCAGATACCATTACTATCATTGCCATGCTAGTTTTATCGCTTCTATCGTTTATGTCTCGTTGCCTACCACATGTTAAATATCAGCCTCTCAACAATGCCATGATTACCTTCAACCTGTTCGACCTAGCAAACCACTGATTGGCTATGTTACCGCTTGCTTAACCCTGTGTTAGCGTTGCTAGTTGCAGGTGCAGTTGCTTCCATGTGATTACATGGGTTCCTTGCTATATCACCCTATTAAATGCTATTTAACTTAATGCACCTATATACTTGGTAAAAGTTGGAAGGCTCGGCCTTTCTAGCCTGGTGTTTTGTTCCACCTTTGCCCCCTTAGTTTCGGCTACCGGTGTTATGTTCCATAAACGAGCGCTCCTAACACGATCGGGGTTGTTATGGGGACCCCCTTGATAATTCGTTTTAGATTAAAGCTGGTCCGACAAGGCCCAACATTGGTTCTACATTTGCCCAACATAATAACTTTGTTAATATTGAAATGCATAGGGCGTCATGAACCCGAGGAGTAATTTTACCTAAACAGGGGGGGCCAGTGCTGATGGTGTTGGTCCCAAACGGTCTGCCTGCGGGGCCACCACGGGGAAACTCGAGGTTTGGCACCCGTAGCTAGTTCCATCCGTCGTGTCCTGAGACGAGATACGCGGCTCCTATCGGGACCGTCGACACGCCGGGCGGCCTTGCTGGATTAGTTTTACCTTTAACGAGATATCTTGTGCATCGGGATTCCGGTGATGCTTTGGGTAATCTCAGAGTTGAGGATTTCCACTAGGGAATCCGACGAGATCGCGAGCTTCGTGATTGAGGATTTCTATGCGGCTTGTGGTAATTTGTGATGGACTAGTTGGAGCACCCCTGCAGGGTTAAATCTTTCGGAAAGCCGTGCCCGCGGTTATGTGGCAAGGTGGAAACTTTGTTTAACACTGGTTCTAGATAACTTGAAGTTAACTTAATTAAAACTTGCCAACTGTGTGCGTAACCGTGACTGTCTCTTTCGTGAGTTCCTTCTCCGATCGAGGACACGGTGGGGTTATGTCTGACGTAGGTAGGTGTTCAGGATCATTCTTTTGATCATCAGTAGTTCACGTCCGTTATGCGTAGAGCTTCCCCGTATTATTTCTTGTACTCGTAAGTTTAGCCACCAAATATGTGCTTAGCCGCTGCTGCAACCTCACCACTTAACCATACCTCACCCATTAAGCTTTGCTAGTCTTGATACCTTTGGAAATGAGATTGCTGAGTCCCATGTGGCTCATAGATTACTACAACACCAGTTGCAGGTACAGGTAAAGGTTACTTGACGCGAGCGCGTTGATTGTTCATTTGGAGTTGCTTCTTCTTCTTCTTCTTCTTCATCGATCTAGGGTGGGTTCCAGGCCGGCAGCCTGGGATAGCAAGGATGGACGTCGTTCTTCTTTTATCGCTTGTTTTCGTCCGTAGTCGGACCTTGCTCTTACTCTTGATGTTTATGTAATGTACTGATGTGACTCTGATGTAGCTTGTGGCGAGTGTAAGCCAATTCTATATATCTCTTCTTTTCAGTACATGTACTTGTAACGATATCCATTCTTGCGACACGACGAGATGCGCTTCTATCCCTGACGAGGCCTTCGTGCCAAATTGAGGATAGGGTCGCATCTTGGGCGTGACAATGTGACTCCATTAGTGTTCTAGGCTCGAGTCTCTAGTACGGTCTAGCCTAGGACCATCACAGTACCGTCGTTGAGCGTTTATTCAGCATTGCATCTCTGAATTGATTATTGCTAATCTTTTGCTACCATACATTAAGCCTTCCTAGCTCCACATATTTCTACACCGTGTATACATACGTTTACCTGGTAATCGCTTTACTCAATCTTCAGAGATATTGACACCGTCGGTTGCTGGTCACTGCCTGTTGCATGGTAAGAATTTGTAAGACATTGATATTTGCTTTACTGTGAGCGTTTTACCACCACATCCTCGTAGTTCATAGGAATAATATTCTTGGATTTTTGTTTCTTGTTTCTACTAGTCATGACAGGATCCAGAGTTATCAGTTCATGGGCTTCTTCGATCGTGGGAGACGTGCCACCACAACAACTGTTACGAGAGGTGCAGAGAGATACAAATGCACATCATGAGGTTAATGTTTCTATACCACCATTTAATGGCCGTTTTAGACCTGCTTTATATATTGAATGAGAATTTGAAATAAATGATATATTTGCTTCCCATAATTTTGCTGAACACAAGAAAGTTAAGGTCGCGGTTGGTTCTTTCACCGCTTATGCTTTAGTCTGGTGGAGCGAATATTGTCGGTTACACCCTGATTATAGACCTACTACTTGGTATGATTTGAAACTTGCTATGAGACACGCATTCGTTCCTACTTATTATACTCGTGGCATGATTAAAAAGCTACACCATTTAAAACAAGGCAGTGACACCGTAACAAAATATTATGATGATTTACAAACAACCTTGTTGCATTCCTCATTAGAAGAAAGTGAAGAAGATTTTATGGATATATTTTGGGGAGGGTTAAACCGTGATATTCAGGAGATACTAATTCATGAAAAGTGTTATCCTATGGATCATTTGTTTGTCTTGCTTGCAAAGCTGAACAGGAAATGAAACGACGTATTGCCCACAAGGAGAACGAGCGCAAGGTGCTTATTCCAAGAATTGATATGGTTGTTCCTTCAACTACTGGGCGTACGATGACAACCACATCAATTGTTGTGAGGGATACATCACCTTCACCATGTGACATGTTACCATCAAGATTGCCTACATCATCTGAGTTGATGATAAGAGGTAATGAAAAAGGTACCTATCTTCCACCTCCACATGAGTATGATGAATGCCTTGTCAATTGCAATGTACCATGTGATGAACCACCTATTACTTTGATCACACCACCTATTTTAGAGAACTACGTTGATGATTTGACTTTGCCGTGTGCTCAAACAACTACAATATCAACAATTTTGAGCGCACCCATTGAATTAACTATTGTTGAGAAAGAACCATGTGAAAAAGGGAATAAATAAAATTTGGATGAAATATGTTGGAAAATAATTGTGCCAATGTTAGTCATTTTGATATGACCTCCAATCTTGGTGATGATTCTATGTCAAATGACATGTTGCATGTTTGCTTAGTTCAGCCCGTTGTAGCATGTACATTTGAAACAATTCAATTTTCTTCACCAATGTTGGGATGGTATAGTGATGAGCATTGTCAACCTTTTGATATAAATAAGAGCTTTACTTATATGTGCAAACCGAGTTGCAATATTTTCATGCTTTCTACTTATTGTGATAATATTTTGGCTTTATATTTCATAACATATGAAAGTTACTCATGTATACATGTGTCATATGTGCAAAAACCAAGGGAAGTAAAATGGATGAAATATACATATACAACATGTACACCTTGTCTCTTTTGTTAGCCAAATTTCAGATTAAGCAGCGCCGAGGACGACTTAATTTTCAAAAAGGGGAGAATGATGAGGACATGACTACCTTTGATATTATCACAATCATTGCATATGTGTATTTATTTGAGGTTATTTCTGATAAAACTCATGCAATAATTTATTTATGTTATCTGAAACAAAAATGCTTCACCTCTTTTTATTTTATGCCTAAATGCAGAATGCCGTACACTTGTATGAATGACGTGTGATCACAAGGGAAGAGGAAATGGTTGGATGCTATTCAAGAGGTCCTCTCATGTCAGAGGAAATAATTAGTTGCTGTTCAAGAAGTTCTCTCACGCCACTTTTAGCCCAAGAGAAGATAGAGTCCAAGTCTTTCACATTGTGAACTCAGATTTGGACTGCACAGACATACCTGTACCAAAACGCCTTCAATTTTTTCATCCCGACTCCGAATTGCGTGATTGTTTTTGGGATGCAAAGTAGATTTTACTGGCTTTCAGGCCCAATTAGAATCACCTTCAAATTCATCCGGAGCATGGAGATATCGACCAAACAAAATGACATTGCACCAGAATCCGAGTCAAACAACAAGTCCAAAGGTGTTGCACCATCTCCACTTGGGCCCATAGGCCTTGTACGACCTAGAGTTAGTTTTTGGCTGCCTTGGGATTTCCTCCCACCTCCTTGGCTGCCACCCCTTGTTCGTATATAAGTAGATCAACCTAGAAACTTTTTGGTTGGGATTTGTTTAGTTAAAAGTTAGCCATTGCAACTTCGTGTACTTCGTTTGTGCCCAACGACCAGACTAAGACCGCTTTCAGATCCCCACCCTTATCAATACTTCATATATATTTGCAATATTCAGATTGCAATATCATATTCTTTCTTGTTCTTCGATTGCTTGCAGGAATAGACCTTCGTGGTCAGGTTGATCGTGCTCCGACGTGGTCAATAACCTCTTGGAGATTGGTTTAGCGATTGCTAAGGCGCAACGTCGTGCACGTTTGTAGTCGGATCGTCAAAGTCGTCTCCAGCTAATCGATAGCCACCATCTCATCGAAAGATCGGGACACCCTCGCCTATATCACCGGCGGTCAAGGGAGGGGGGATGCAACGACTAGGGTTAGGGTGGCCCCCCACTTAGGTGTCTTGCCACCCAAGTTAGGCTGGCTGCGCCCCAGGGAGGCCCACCCCCTTCGACCGAAGTGGGATGGGGAGAGGGGCTGCGCCCAGCCCCCTAGTGGGCTGTGGTGCCCCCTCTCCTTGTCCCATGAGCCCCCCAACAATTGTCAGGGCCTCCCGAAACCCCTTTCGGCACTCCGTGAATCCCTCGGTACGCCTCGGAACACTTGCGTACTCCCATGACCTTCATCCTATATATATCAATCTTCACCTCCCGACTATTTCGAAGTTCCTCGTCACGTCTGGGATCTCATCTGGGAGTCCAAACAACCTTCGGTCACCAACACTATGACTCAATTATGCTTATATCGTCACCGAACCTTAGGTGTGTATGCCCTGCGGGTTCGAGAACTTTGTAGACATAAACGAGACACTCTTCGGTCAACAACCAATAGCAGGACCTCGATGACCATATTGGTTCCTACATATTCTACGAAGATCTTTCATCGGTTGAACCTCAATGTCAAGGATTCAATCAATCCCGCATGGTGTCCCCCTTGTCCTTCGGTATGTTACTTGCCCGAGATTCGATCGTCGGTATCTCCATACCTAGCTCAATCTCATTATCGGCAAGTCTCTTTACTCATTCCGTAATACAAGTTCATGTGACCAACTCCTTAGTCACATTGCTTGCAAGCTCATTGTGATGTTGTATTACCGAGTGGGCCCAGAGATACCTTTCCGTTATACGGAGTGACAAATCCTAGTCTCGATTCACGCCAACCCAACAGAGACTCTCAGAGATATCTGTAGAGCACCTTTATAGTTAACCAGTTACATTGTGACGTTTGATACACACAAGGCATTCCTCCGACATCTCGGAGTTGTCTGATCTCATTGTCATAGGAACATGAACTTTGACATGCAGAAAGCAGTAGCAGCAAAGTCACAAGATCATATGCTAAGTTTATAGTTTGGGTCTTGTCCATCACATCATTCTCCTAATGATGTGATCCCGTTATCAAATGACAACTCATGTCTATGGTCAGGAAACATTGACCATCTTTGATCAACGAGCTAGTCCATTAGAGACTTACTGGGGACAATGTGTTGTCCATGTATCCACACATGTATTTTAGTTTCCAATCAATACAATTCTAGCATGGATAATAAATGATTATCTTGAACAAGGAAATATAATGATAATCACTTTATTATTGCCTCTAGGGCATATTTCCCACACAAGTACTATACCTTCATTCACCATAAAGTGGCAATTCTCCCAATTAAAGACAATATTAGTTTCTTCACCTATGTGCAAAACCTGATCAAGGTTGTGTAAGCAATCAACAAAAGAAGTCCCGTAAAAGGAAAATTCATCGATGAACACCTCAACAATATTTTCACAGAGTCAGAGAATATGGCAGTCATACATCTCTGAAAGGTAGCAGGTGCATTGCATAAACCAAAAGGCATACGTCTATAAGCATAAGTTCCAAATGGTCATGTAAAAGTAGTCTTCTCTTAGTATTCTTTTGATACACGTATTTGATAAAAATCAGAATATCCATCAAGGAAGCAAAAGTGTGTGTGCTTAGATAATCTCTAATGAAAGGCAAGGGTTACAATTCTTTGTGGGATAAGTTCATTCTTATCATTAGGAACAACACTTATACCTCCTTTCTTAGGAACAGAATGAACAAGACTTACCCATCTACTATCAGCAATAGGATAAATTATACCTGCCTCCAGAAGCTTTAGTATTTCAGTTCTTACTACTTCGTTCATTTTAGGATTCAAGCCGCATTGATGATCAATGACGGGTTTAGCACCAGTTTCCGTATTAATCTTGTGCTGACATAGAGTGCAACTTATGCCCTTTTGATCATCCAGAGTATATCCAATAGCACCTCTGTAGGAACAAGCATTGGGTTATCTCCCAACAAGCTCTTTTCTTTAATGACTTTTAGCTAGGCATGATGATTTCAATGATGCTCACATAAAAGTAGTAATTGGAACATGCAAGAGAGCATTATAAATCACATGGCAAGCACATTTAAGGCTAATCCACTTCCTATGCACATGGATTTTGCAAGGAAACGATTTTTTATAGCAAGAATCAACTTGCATATGATGGCAAAACAAGCATAACTTCAAAACTTTGAACACATAGGGAGGAAACTTAATATTATGGAAATATACATCAGCATATCTTCCCTTCTCATAATAACTTTAGTAGCATCATGAAGGAATCAACAATATAACTATCACATAAAGCATTCTTTTCATGATCCACAAGAATATAATTTTCATTACTCTCCACGTAAACAGTTTTCTTCTCATTCATAATATTGGGAGCAAACTCAACAAAATAACTATCATGAGACAGTTGATTGGCATAACCAAATTGAACATTAAAATCATGATGACAATTTTCATGGTTATTGGTAGGAATATGCTACTTGTATTCCCATGAGGCCATAGGCCGATATATATACATGTACTTGTGTGGACTATATGCAGAAAACCCCTTATACAATGATATAAGTACAAAGGGGTATATAGCTATATTATATATACTCTAATAACCCCCTCAAACTCATGGTGGATGAACAAACACTGAGTTTGGAGAGATAGACGCCATGTTGCGCTCTAGTCTGGGCCTTCGTCTGGAAATCTGCCAACTGTAACTCGGAAGGCACATACTGAAGAGCAATAACCTGATCCTGCACACTAGCACGCACATAGAAAGCTTCAACACCAATGTGCTTGGTGAGCTCATGCCTCATAGGATCACGCGCAATGATGATAGCACATGTACTGTTAGATACGAGCACAGTAGGTGTAGTGACAGAAACACCAAAATCCCGAAGTAACCACCGTAACCAAGTCACCTGTGCCATCGAAAGAACCATCGCTCGGAACTCAGCCTCTGCACTTGAACGTGAAACTGTGTTCTCTTTCTGAGAACCACCAAGAAAAACATAGTAAGCAGAAAGTGAACAACGATATGAAGGATCACTAGCCCATGTAGCATCCGAATAGGCCTGAAGTTGTAACGAACTGGAGCGAGGAAAGAATAGACGGTGGTAGATCGTGCCCCAAAGATAGCGAAGAACATGAAGGAGGTGACTATAGTGAATTGAGGTGGGAGCGGAGACAAAATGACTCAGAATATGAACTGGATAAGAGATATCTGGACGAGTGGCAGCTAGACAGACAAGACTGCCAACAAGATGACGATAACACACCGGGTCAGGCAGGCCCCATCAGTATCACAAAGGTGAACATTGAGCTCCATGGGAGTCTCAAAAATGCGCTCATCAGTAAGAGAAGCACGAGAAAGAAGATCCTGGATATACTTTTCCCGGGATACAAAAAGGCCATCAGAGGTAGAAGAGACTTCAATCCCAAGAAAGTAACGAAGAGGTCCAAGATCAGACATAAGAAACTGCTCACTAAGACGGGCCTTTACAAAGGCAATATACTCGGGGTCATCACCAGTGATGATTATGTCGTCAACATAGAGAAGAAGAAGAGTACGTCCACGAGGATAAAGGTTGACAAACAATGCTGGATCATGAGCACTGGCGGAAAAACCAGCAACAGTTACCACACAGGCAAATCGCTCAAACCAGACACGGGGGGCTTGCTTAAGGCCATAGAGAGAGCGATGAAGACGACATACCATGCCATCAGGAACAGAATACCCAGGTGGTGGCTGCATGTACTTCTCCTCACGTAGCTCACCATTAAGAAAGACATTCTTAACATCAAGCTGAGATACAGACCAGTGGCGTGGAGAGGCCATGGCAAGAAGTGTACGCATAGTGGTCATATGGGCCACATGAGCAAAAGTATCATCGTAATCACGACCATGCTCCTGTTGAAAGCCACGAGCCACAAGACGAGCTTTATAACGCTCAAGAGAACCATCGGAGCGAGTCTTAACCTTGTAGACCCACGTACAAGTGATGGGATGGACTTCGGGAGGAAGGGAAACAAGACCCCATGTACCAGTGCGTTCAAGAGCAGCAATTTCCTCTGCCATCGGAAACTGCCATTCAGGATGAACAACAGCCTGACGATAGGAAGTCGGCTCAAAAACAACAACACCATCGGTGGGAAATCCAAGGCGATCAACAAGCGGACGAGGACGATAACACAAGCAATAGGGAGGCTGGGACGAGGATGACGACACATCCGCACAGGCATCCACATGACGTGAACGACGAGTCTAACACCGAGGAAAAGATGGAACAATGCAAGGAGGGATCATCAAGGTAGGATCAGGGGGTGAAGACGAAGAAGTCACCAGAGATGAAGGTGCAGAATCCGTTGACATGCTAGGGGAGGAAACCGTGGGAGATGGTGGTGGAAAATCGGCAAGAGGTGGAGAAGCAGAGGTAGCAGAATGAATATACAAAGGATCGGCAAGAGGCTTGATGGGGGTGAGAAGTGTGTCAGGAAAAGTGAGGAAAGAGATATCCTCCACTGAAAAAGTTGAGGAAGATGGGCGTGGGTAGAAGGGATGAGACTCATCAAAAGTCACATCCCGACGATCCCAATAACGATAGCCCATATGATCCTCACTATAGCCTAAGAAGACACACTCAACACACTGAGCGGTCAGTTTGGTGCGTTCTCGAGGGGGAAGAAGAACATAGCAAACACAACCAAACAAGCAAAGCATCAAATAATTGGGAGAACGATCAAAAAGACGCTCGAAAGGAACACCACCATGTGGAGCAGCATAAGGTTGTAGATTGATGAGATAGGTGGAGGTGGAGACGCCTCAGCCCAAAAATGAGGTGGGAGAGAGGCAACAATCATGAAAGCACGAGCCATCTCAAGAAGGTGATGATGCTTGCGCTTAGCCACACCATTCTGAGCATGAGCACGAGGACAAGAGAATTGAGAAAGAGTCCCTTGCTCAGCAAGAACACCACGCAAAATTTTAGAAATATACTCACGAGTGGAGTCAACACGAAATACACGAATGGGCGAAGAGAACTGAGTGTGAACCATGACAGCAAAACACTTATAAATAGACAACACCTCACTACAAGAAGTCATAAAATAAAGCCATGTGTAACGAGAGAAATCATCTATGAAAATAATATAGTATCGATGACCCCCTTTCGAAGTGAAGGGAGTCGGACCCCATACATCAGAATGGACTAAATCGAAAGGACGCTTAGACACTGAGTCACTATGTGAATATGGTAACTGAATCTGTTTGCCAAGATGACAACCCTGGCATTCTAAAGAGACATCTCATGAGACAGACCCCAGAAGACCTAGACGAACTAAAGACGACAAACGAGAACCACAAAATGACCAAGTCGTTGATACCACTGCTGGAAGGAACCGGTAGCGGAGGCGACCTAAGCGGAGTTACTGGTGATAGTGGTGGCAGCGGAAGGAACATGAATCCAGTCTAACTCCCAAAGACTCTGAGAATCATGGCGGTGAGGGCCAGCTCCAACCAGAGTGTGCGTGCGACGGTCCTGGACAGAACAAGAGTCATGTCAAGGATGATGCGATAACCAGAATCAGTAAGTTAACCAGCAGAAAACAGATTCATGGTAAGTTGACGAACATGAGCAACATCAGGGACAAAATAAGGAGTGGTAAGATTGCCTCTACTAGCAACAGAAAGAGGAGTACCATCAGGAGTGAGGACATGAATAGGAAAATCAAGCTATTGAAGAGAGGACAAAGTGGAAGAATTAGAAGACATATGAAAAGGAGCTCTAGAGTCCACAACCCATGGGGATGTACCTGACTGTTTAGAAGGTGGTTGCTTAGTGCAAGAAGCATCAGTCACAGAACCAGCAGTACCCGTCGAGGAAGAACCTGAAGTAGCGAGCACATTCTCAAGTCTCAGGATATCCTACTCGGTCAAAGCGGTGGCTGAAGATGTCGAGGTAGTAGACGAAGTCCCTAGAGATGATGATCGCGCCTTACACATGTGTTTCTTCTTCTCGAAGCACTGAGACTCAACATTACCATCGAGGTTGCAGTAGCCGCAATGTGGACGGGGGTGGCCCGAGCCTCCAGGAGGAGTGGGCAAGAGCGATGGAGCACTCGAGCGAGACGAAGTCAGTGCAGCATGTGGCGTAGCAGGAGCTCGAGCAGCGAGCACAGAGGGAATCTCTAGTAAACCAGCACCACGCAAGCGAGTCTCCTCAGCACGAATCTCAGAAAGTGCCTCCATGAGATAAGTACGGCCACGGGCAAACAACTGAGGATGCCGGGGCTCAAAGTCCTTACGGAGCCGAGACATAAACTCGTAGACACGATGAAACTCCAAATTGGCCTGTACAACCTAGCAACATGGGAAAGTACGACAACCAACACTACAGAGAGAATCAAGCTGGCGCCAGATAGCAGAACTCTATGCATAGAAATCATCAATAGTGGAGTCACCGTGCTGAAGAGCATGCTCCTGACGGACCATAGAGAGGTATAAGGCATCACCAGAGGGCTCATAGCGCTGACGAAGATGGGTCCACATCTCATAAACAGTAGGAAGGCCCAGAAACTCATAGGCAAACTAGGGCAGAACACTAGCAGTGAGAACAGTTGCATCGCAAGCATCATCATCAAGCCACTTGGTGTAAACAGACAGAACACCATGATACGCCTCAAGATCCTCCTCATAAGTCAAAACCTGCTCATCATAATCTCGAACAACGGCTTCATCATCAAGCTTAGCCGTATCCTTTGCGGCGTGATTAGCATCAGTAGGAAGAACCGGTGGAGTCAATGGAGTAGGAGCCACAGGAGGAACTAGACGTGGTGGACATCAGACCTCGCTAGAAAGAACACCCCATAACGGATGCCACACATATGAATGCACATAAAGCGAGTGAACTCGGTGTAGTTGGTGCCAACAAAAATCACCGGACAGCGAGGAACAACAACGTAGCCAGATACTGGAGACATTTTTTTAGTCAACGATCAGGTGAACACCCGATCTGATCGGGAGTGCACAAAAGCGGCGCGGTGTGGGAAGCTGCGATCTGGAGAGCAGAGGGCGACCCATCTGGAGTGCAGAAGGTGGCCCGGCTGGAGTGCGGCATCTTTGATCTGGAGTCACGAGCCGTGACCCTTGTGCGATCTGGAGAGGACGACGTGGCCAGGGTGGAGGTCAGGGGCGAGAGTAGATCCTTGATCTGTAGAGCACGACGCGGCCAGGGTCGATGGTAGGGGCAGGAGAAGATCCTCGAGGAGCCGCTGATCGTGGCGTCTTCGACCTGGAGTCACAGAAACGACTAGGAGGAGTCGCAATCTGGAGAGCATGATGCGGCCGGGGTGGAAGGCGGGGGAGGGAGTAGAGGCTCCATCTGGAGATGCCAAGGCTGCAGCACGAGCACGATGCAGTCGGGAAGAAGAATGCGAGTGTCGGCGAGAGAAGCTGCAGCACGGGCGTCGGCATGGAGGAAAAGCACGAGTTGCGTGTGCGAGGAAAAAACCTAGGGCTCTAATACCATGTTAGGAATATGCAACTTGTATTCCCATGAGGCCATAGGCCGATATATATACATGTACAGGTGTGGACTATATGTAGAAAACCCCTTATACAATGAGATAAATACGAAGGGGTACATGGCTATATTATATATACTCTAACAGTTATCATTACTCTTTATAGCATACATGTCATCACCATAATCATGATAGATAGGAGGCATGCCGTCATCATAATAAATTTTCTCAACAAAACTTGGGGACTAAAAGTATCATCTTCATCATAGCATCCCCACTATAACAATACCCCCGCTATAGCAACGCTTTTTCCATATCTAAAAGCTCATATATGCAATGTGTCGTGGTTTTGTCACGGCAGATGCCCTCGTGAAAGGACTTAGTGTTGGAGCCATCGCACCTTGGTGGCGACTCAAAGGGGTTGAACGGGAGCGAGACAGAGATTTACCCTGGTTCGGCCCCTCGTGAGGAGGTAAAAGCCTACGTCCTGCTTTGTGTTGTATTGATGGAGTTTCGATTACAAGGAGGGCGTAACTCGCCTGACCTAGCACTCGATGATTTCTAACCTGCCCTCTTCTTCCCTGGGACTCGCCTTTATATACAGGTCGAGTCCTTAGGGTTTACAAGGGTCCTTTCCTTTACACAAATCGTGACTCTTGCGATCTCTAAGTCGCCATCCTTCCAAGACTTGGAGACCTTCTCTACTATGGACTCCTGTCGAAAGTCGTAAACCGCCATACAACTTTCGGCCTTACCAGGCCAAGGCCCGAACCACATTTTAGATGAGTCGCCAGCTTTGGTGACCCGCCCCAACTAGGGCGGGTTATCAACAGATAATATCCCCAACATTAGGCCCCAGATTGACTTGAATTTCCTTCACACCAATATCCTTACTCAATTAGGGGCGATTCATCTTCACTCCTCTTATGCACCATGCACTTAAACCGCCATCTCTTGCGGGAAAACTTGAGTCGCCCAACCATTTCTTGTTGGCACCTCCTTATCCCTTGAATCCCGGAAAGGATAATGACGTAATCCCCAACGGATCCTTCGATATCGTTATCCCAAAAATTTCGGGGCGCCATCATGGCGAATCTTTATCTTTTGGCAGTTCCCGCTCGTGGCGCCTCGATCCTAGCACCCGACCTGATTAATAGGCGGGAGGAAGGGACTGGGCACATTTCACCTACCTGTCTTGTCGCCCTTCTCTTCCTCACCGTCACAGCAAAAATCTTATCGCCACCCGAGAGCTCCGCCGCCACCCAAAGACCTCGTCGTCATCCGAAAGCTTCGGCGCCGCCCGAAGACTTCGTCGCCGCCGAACACCTCGTCGTGGCCGAGCAGTTCGTCGCCGTCGAACGCCTTGCTGCCGTCGAGTACCTTGTCACCGTCGAACACCTCGTCGCCGCCCGAGGTTTTCGCATCCGTCCGAAACCTTCGTCGTCGTCCATGCAACGCTCGCGGCGAACCCCTCTTCGGACGTCTCCAGCCGTATTCACCAGGTCAGCTTCCCGCCATTTAAAAGCAGATCCAAGTTTTTCAAGGTTCACACCTACTGTGTTCTTGGTACCTCCCGAATGGCTTCATAATTCCTGATTAGTTGGCGGTGATGATAGCGAGCACAACAATGTTTTTCATACCTTTATTTGTTCGGCCTTGACTTGCATACTTAGAAAAGGCTTCACCAAATCAACAGTACTGTCCCCACCTTAGTCGCAGGTCGTTCTATGCAGACATTTTTTGCATTCATTTCCATCTGCCCGGTAGATCCATAATCTATCGCTTGTCAAGTGAAATCTGTTTATAGTCTCATACTTCACCATCTTGACAAACACTACTGATGCTCTAAAACACCTCTCCTTTAAGTAGCAAGAGTTTCATAAGTCACCCTAGCAACCTGACCCAGACCTTCGTTGGCGGGTAAAAAAACTCCCTCAGCCATCAGGCAAATTGTTTGGCGAGTCAAATGAACTTGTTTCACCATTTTCAGTAGATGTTTGGCATGTCAATTCACCCGTAATTTTATCCCTTTGTAGCATGGGCGCTGTTTTCAAAAGTGACTAGCTCCCAACCAAGGTTAATGATGCTATACTTAATGATTATGTGAAAACAGGGAATCTGGACCCTCAAGAGGTTATTGGTTGGCGCACCGGGTTAGGAGAAGAAGTCCCCAGTCCCAAGGAAGGGGAGATAGTTGTTTTTGTTGAACACCTTGAGCGGGGCTTTAAGCCGCCCGGATCGAAATTCCTCAGAGA
Organism: Hordeum vulgare subsp. vulgare; assembly: GCF_904849725.1. NCBI lineage: Eukaryota > Viridiplantae > Streptophyta > Magnoliopsida > Poales > Poaceae > Hordeum > Hordeum vulgare. The sequence continues at coordinate 521,082,722 of NC_058520.1, forward strand.
CGCCATGACTTTTATGAATGTCCGCCTCCAAGATCTAGGGCCCAACTTGATAAGCAATCTATGCCAGTTCCAAGTGTTTTGTGAGGCTTACTTGCGGATGGAACCCTCAGTTGTCTTATTCTGGTACTTCTTCCACTTGAATCGCCAAAAACAATTTCACAATGGCCCCAGCCTGGAGCTTGGTGGTGTCAATGTTCAGCGTCGTAGGGATAGCTCATTCCCGTCACTTGCCATGCCAAGCCATCCCAAAGGCTGGGGCGAGTCTTGGTTTTACTACCGGGATACTTCGCCTGACGGCGAGAACAAGCTTCTGGGTTATAGGGAAGATCGCCTTTCAACAAATTTTAAACTCCCATACAAGCTCACTGAAGAGGAGGAGTCAGACTTTATCCTAGTATTGTCCGAGTTAAGATCTTTGACAAACAACGGTCATACTGGGGTTGACTTGATCCGCTGCTGGGTCGAATGGCGTATCCTCCCTTTAAGTCACCAGGACGGGTTAATGTGTGAATTCGACGGCACCCTAGACCATCCTCAGTGCTACTTCCACACGGCTCTGACGGAAAATGATATTGTAACCATCATCAAGAAGTTGACTGGCGAACCTGCGGCAAAATGCGGCCAAATAGGTCTTAAACCTTTCTGCAAGATTAACCCGGCACCAAAGGTAAATAACTTAACCTGCCTTTTGTTTTTTATTCCTTACGTCTTACTTGAACTATGACCTCTTATAAAATACGCCATTTCAGAAAGGTGATAAATTTTGGTCCAAGAGGCCAAAAAAGTCAGCCATGAAGCAAGCTAGGCCGCCTCCAAAGAAGAAATCCAAGGGCAAGGGCAAAGCTGTCGTTACTGAGCCATCTGAAGCCGATGAATCCCAAGTCGGCGACGTACTTCTGGAGGTAAAAAATCCATCCTCTTTTAGCTCGCCATCCATTACTGATAATTTTGTGTTTACACCTCTGTATCTCTTGTGTAGAATGAAGACAATGAAAGCCAGGAGGATTCTGTAGAGGTAATTTCTGTTTCCTCCGACTCACCATCTCCTCCACCTAAGCCGGCCAGGCGAATTTGCGGGAAAGTTCCCTTCTCACACCCAAATGCTTGTTTGGATCCAAATTTCCTTTTGAAGAAAACGCAACATGCTTCAAATCGGAAAACTCGGAGTCATTCTGGAGACTTGGTGTCCGGGTTACCAACAAGAACCAAGAAAAGGCAAAATGAGGTATCTTTTAATAACACTTCTTTATGTCCTTTTGGATCGCGTCTTGTAACCTGCTCATATCGTTGAAGTATTTATTTTTGCAGAGTTCTCCTCCCACATCCGGCGACTCAGTGATGTCGGCACTTCCATCGATGATCCGTGTCCCTGGGTAAGTCTTTGATAACGTTTACCTTTAGTTTGATGGTGATAATATCCATTCCTTTAAACGCACCCCCTTCTCCTTTCAGGGCACAGGCGAAGAAAAGGAAAACTAGCGGGTCAACTCCCATTACAACATCGAAGCCTATCGAAAAATCGGCACCGATCTAGGATAACCCGGACCAAGACAAACCTGAAGATCAAGTGGATCTCCCCAGCTCGCCCAAGGAAGCCATGGAAGCGCCTAACCCGCCAAGTCCATTGACAACAACAGAAGACCCGGACGCTGTAGTTATCACCGGTACTCGCTTCTCTAAACCGGCCACAACGGTTTTATCTAAGCATGTATCATCATCAGCTCAACCTGTTTTTGAGCATTAACTTTCCAAGGCTAAGCTCTCCCAGTATGAGAATCTCGAATTCAAAGAACTTTGCTCTGGCTTTGCAAGTCGCCTGGAGGCGAGTTATGAGATGGAGAAGAGTCTGCTTCGATTGCTGAAAAACAAACATGAGGTACGTTTTGTTGTACACTATATTATCCTCATTAACCCTAAGGGCCGGGTCATCAGTAAAAAGATGAGCCGGGTCTTGATAATTGAAGAAAAAAATTCGACCTGTAGCCCCAAGGGCCGGGTCATCAGTAAAAAGATGATCCGGGTCTTGATAATTGAAGAAAAACTTTCAACCTGTAACCCCCAAGGGTCGGGTCATCAGTAAAAAGATGAGCCGGGTCTTGATAACTGAAGAAAAAACTTTCGACCTGTAACCCCCAAGGGCCGGGTCATCAGTAAAAAGATGAGCCGGGTCTTGATACTGTATAAATTTGTCTAAAAAATTATACATTAGCCCCCAAGTGTCACGGATGTTGCTTGCAATAATTCTGAGACTTGCCCCTTAACTATATATTTCAACAGGAATCACTTATCCAAACTGAATCAACACTTAGCGACTTGAAGAAAAGTTTAACCGATCAGCAGGATGCCCGGGCAAAATCAGAAGAAAAGTATCAACTGATCTTATCTGAGATGGAGAAGCTAAAATACGACTTAAAAAGGGCTCAAGCTGATCAAGATGCCTTAATAAAGCGAGCAGAAAAAGCTAAAGCCAAGTTGGATACTGTGCAACAAGAGCTGTCCGTCTTAAAGCGACATATCTCCAACATGGCGCAATCTGTCTTTGGTAAAAACCAACTCTTGACCTTTGTAAACAAATAGCTTTGTATAAATCGCTGACTATCATTACCTCTTATACAGGTCCGAGAGCTGCCAACCTTCAGGATGATTGCATCCTGATGCTGAAGGCGATTTACACGTTGACGGAGCAGCTGTATACCGGAAGTGTGCTGACCGTGAAAGCAGTGATGGACGCCAAGGAACCTATAACATCAATAAAGAGGATGCTTGGCTGCTTATCTACTCTTCCTCCTCAAATTAGCGAGCTAACTCGGTCAGCCGCCCGGAAAGGAGCACTGACTACACTGAGTCGGTGCTTAGCATATGCTCCGGAAATAAACCCAGAAGAAGTAGCGGCGGGCTTTCCTCAGCTCAAGGATGACGGGTCAGAATTTGCTGAAGAGGACTACCAGCATGTTGTTAAAGACTACCGTTTGGCGGCGACTCAGCTTGGTGCAAGCTTGGATTTATCAAAATACCAAGCCGCCTATGACAACAAAAACAAAAAGGTTAACCCGCCAACCTTTGTGACAACCAGCTTAACTCCGCGTCGACCCAAGAATCCTTTTGACTTGGAGGCGGATCTCTCATCAGTGCTGAACGATGAAGATGAGTTCGCCGCGTTATCCAAGTGTAACTGGGTACTGGGCGACTTGCAAATTGAAGTCGGCCAAAGCTCGCAGCAGGCTAATCCAAGGGCATCAGCAGAATAAAACTTCATAGATTTGGCCATGAGAGCCATGTAATAAGTCTTTTTAGGAATCAAACTGCTTCTGTGATATCTCAAAAAATCCTTATATCTCCCTTAAGGCGTTTTGAAATACTTGATCCGCCGTTTGAGGCGTTATTACGATGCTTGACCCGCCATTGAGGAGTTTTCATGATGCTTGATCCGCCATGGCTAGAGTGATTTTGATCATCAACCTGTTTTAAGCTTGAAAACATATATCAAACCATATCAGTGAGTAATGGGTGATAATAAATAGCAATCGCCCCAAGATATTTTGAGGCGAGTCAGAAAAAAGTGTGAAAAACCTTGTGGCAGTGCTAGGAAGGTAAAAATAGCAATTTCGTCGGCTCATCAGGTCGCGACAGGATAGGGCGAGTTAAACAAACTCAAGCGCCACCCAAGGGAGACTTTTGTATCAAAAGCTCAAGTATTTAGACCGGCTGATCAGGCACGAGTCAAGCTTCAGTGAAGCGGGTTCAATGAACCAGTGGTTTCTCTATTTTCCATGTGAGGCGCTTGCCGGTACCAAACATGTTTTAACCAAGGCGAGTTCAGGGTCCATGAACGGAATAACTCGCCAAGAGTTCACGGGTCCATATGGCGATTCGGCCAACACACAGTCCAGTATAACCATTTGTAATGCGGTAATTTTTCGCAGGCCAAATGGGTAGTAAGGCTGATCTCAGTGAGAGGAAACCCCCAAGTGACCTATGATTAAGGGAAAAAAACCGTCATAGGATTGTAGAAGCGTATATGCTATTACCACAAAATGACTTGGGAACACATCGTCCTCAAGTAAGCCGGTCTAATCCACAGAATCACGTGAGGCGCCTATGTTTGAATCGCGCGCTTGTGGCAACTTCGATCCTCTTTGGCTTATCGATACCCAGTTTTGTAATAAGCGCATCATGGCGACTTAAGCTCTTTGGTATGGATAGCGTCCATGTTTGGACGACTTGTTGATGAAAGAATAAAGATCCATACCTTTCAATAAGATGAATTAGCAGGAAAGCCCCCAAGTCGGGAGGCGTTTAATTTTATTGCTTTATAAGAAATGAAAAACTTACAAAACGTAGAGCTTAATAGCTCAAGTGTAATAAGGCCGCAAGTGGGCAATGTTCCAGGGGCGAGTCGACTCAGCCTCCGTGGTTGGCCGATCAGGCCGTAGATCCACCAGGTAGTAAGACCCGTTGCGAAGGTTTTTGCTGACGACGAACGGTCCTTCCCATGGTGGCGATAGTTTATGCATGCTAGTACGATCTTGTATCAGCCGAAGCACTAAGTCGCCTTCCTGAAAGGTTCGGCTCTTGACCCGGCGGCTGTGATAACGCCGTAAGTCCTGCTGATAAATGGCCGATCGGGCTGCAGCCAAATCACGCGCTTCCTCTAAGGCGTCCAAAGAGTCTTGACGCGCCAGTTCGTTGTCCTGTTCCACATAAGCGGCGACTCTAGGCGAGTCATGCCTTATGCCAGTGGGAAGAACGGCTTCTGCTCCATAGACCAGAAAGAAAGGGGTAAAACCCGTAGACCGGTTCGGGGTGGTCCGGATGCTCCATAGTACCGAAGGCAACTCCTCAACCCAACACCCCGGGGTTCGTTCCAAGGGAACCATGAGTCGGGGTTTGATTCCCCGCAAAACTTCCTCGTTCGCCCGCTCCGGCTGTCCATTAGATTGTGGGTGAGCAACCGCAGAAACATCAAGCCGGATGTGCTCAGGACGGCAAAACTCCTGCATCGCCCCTTGAGACAGATTAGTGCCATTATCAGTAATGATACTGTGCGGATATCCGAACCGGAAGATCAATTTTTTCAGGAATTTGACCGTTGTCTCTACATCGCAAGCTCCAACAGGCTCTGCTTCAACCCACTTGGTGAACTTATCAACCGCCACCAGCAAATGGGTTTTCTTGTTGGATGACATCTTAAAGGGGCCAACGATGTCTAACCCCCAGACCGCGAAAGGCCAAGTGATGGGTATCATCCTTAGTTATTGAGCCGGCACATGAGCCTCTCGCCCATAACGCTGGTATCCATCACATCGACGAACTATCTCCTCTGCATCTGCATGGGCTGTCAACCAAAAGAAACCATGACGGAACGCCTTTGAAACTAAGGAGCGTGACCCGGCGTGATGCCCACAATCTCTGGAATTAATGTCATTTAGAATTATGCACCCTTCTTCGGAGGAAACACATCTTTCAAAACCCCGGAAGTGCTCCGTTTATATAGTTCGCCATTGATGATCACCATGGACTTGCTTCCCGAACGATTTGGCGAGCCAACACTTCATCCGTAGGTAACTCGCCTCGGGCGAGATAAGCCAGATACGGAAGAACCCAATCCGGCGTAACATGAAGAGCCGCCACGAACTGGGACTCAGGATCTGGTATTGCCAACTCCTCCTCTGAAGGCAACCTTACGGAAGGATTATGCAGAGTATCCAGAAAAACATTGGGAGGAACCGGCTTACGCTGGGAACCGAGATGTGAAAGGGCATGAGCTGCTACGTTAAGGCGCCGGTCAATGTGATCGACCTGATAGCCATGGAAATGACCCGCCACATCGGACACATTCCTCCTGTAAGCCGCCATCAAGGGGTCCCGAGAATCCCAAGTGCTTGAAACTTGCTGAGCCACGAGATCAGAGTCGCCCAAACATCTCACCCGCGAAAGGTTCATCTCCTTGGCGAGTCGTAAGCCGTGAAGCAAAGCTTCGTATTCCGCAGCGTTGTTGGTACATGAAAACATGAGTCGGAGGACGTAACAGAATTTGTCCCCTTGAGGCGATATCAGCACCACACCAGCCCCCGAGCCTTCCAACTATCTAGATCCGTCAAAATAAATTGTCCAATATGTAAGGTCAGGCCTGTCTTCCGGATTTGTAACTCGATCCAATCATTGATGAAATCAACCAAGGCCTGGGACTTGATAGCCGTGCGGGGGGTGTATCGCACGTGGTGCGGCCCAAGTTCGATCGCCCACTTGGCAATTCGCCCTGTCGCCTCCCGTTTCTGGATGATGTCCCCGAGGGGAGCGGAGCTAACCACCATGATGGGATGCTCTTGAAAATAATGTTTAAGCTTCCGGCTTGCCATAAAGATCCCATAAACTAATTTTTGCCAATATGGGTATTGCTGCTTGGAAAGAGTTAGCACCTTGCTGATAAAATACATCGGGCGCTGCACAGGGTATTCCTTCCCTTCCCCCTTCCTTTCGACGACCACCGCCACACTCACCGCTTTGGAGTTTGCCGCAATATATAAAAGCATGTGCTCTTTCTCAGTCGGGGCAGCCAAAACCGGCGGGTTGACCAACTGCCGCTTTAAGGCTTTGAAAGCTTCATTGGCTTCGTCTGTCCAAACATAATGGTCAGATTTCCTAAGTAATTGATACAGGGGAATAGCTTTCTCTCCCAGACGGCTTATGAAACGACCTAAGGCCGCAATACGACCCGCCATCCGTTGGACTTGATTAACATTCGCTGGTTTCCCCAGGGAGGTAACCGCTTCGATCTTGTCCGGGTTAGCTTCGATGCCGCGCTCAGACACTAGGAAGCCCAACAACTTTCCTGCAGGAACACCAAAGACACACTTGGTAGGATTAAGTTTCATCTGATATACCCGCAGATTATCAAAAGTTTCCTTGATATATTCCAATAGTGTTTCCTTCCTGTGGGTTTTAATCACAATGTCATCAACATAGGCATGGACGTTGCGTCCGATTTGGCCATGGAGGCAATTTTGAATGCAGCGCTGATAAGTCGCCCCTGCACTTTTGAGTCAGAATGGCATGGACACATAGCAAAAAGCCCCAAAGGGGGTTATAACAGCTGTTTTCTCTTGATCTTCCACGGCCATCTTGATTTGGTGATATCCAGAATAAGCGTCCAGGAAGCACAAACGTTCTCATCCTGCCACTGAATCAATAATTTGGTCGATGCGGGGAAGAGCGAAAGGATACTTCGGACAAGCTCTGTCAAGGTCCGTGTAATCAATGCACATACGGAAGGTACCATTCTTCTTGAGTACCAAGACCGGGTTAGCCAACCATTTGGGGTGGAAGACCTCTACGATGAATCCGGCGGCCAAGAGCCGGGCAACTTCCTCCCCGATTGCCTTGCGTCGTTCCTCATTGAACCTACGAAGATATTGCTGAATAGGTTTTGCCTTTGGGTCCACATTAAGGTGGTGCTCAGCGAATTCTCTCGGCACACCAGGCATGTCAGAAGGTTTCCATGCGAAGATGTCCCGATTCTCACGGATGAATTCAATGAGCGCGCTTTCCTATTTGGGATCCAGACCCGTCCCAATAGTGAACTGCTTGGTTGAGTCGCCAGGGACGAAATCCACCGTTTTAGTGTAATCAGTTGGCTTGAATTTGAGGGGCGGCTCAGCGTCTGTTGTTGGCTTTTTTAGGGGTGACATATCAGCCGGATCAACATTGGCCTGGTGATATTTGAGCTCCTCCGCAGCACAGGCGACTTCTGCGTAAGCCGCATCCCCTTCTTCACATTCTCTTGCAATCCTTCTATCACTATCAACCGTGATGGGTCCTTTAGGACCAGGCATCTTGAGTTCAAGGTAAACGTAGCATGGGCGAGCCATGAACCGGGCGTAAGCCGGCCGCCCAAACAGCACATGATAGGGGCTTTTTAACTTGACCATCTCAAACATCAGCGACTCACTCCTGTAATTAGATGCTGTTCCAAATGCAACTGTGAGCCTGACTCGGCCTATGGGGTACGCCGATTTGCCTGGGACGATTCCGTGGAATACCGTGGTTGAAGGCATCAAATCTTTCTCCAACAGGTTCATCCTTTGGAAAGTGTCGAAGTACAAAATGTTGATGCTACTGCCACCATCCATTAGTACCTTCGACAAGGTATATCCCCCAACTTGGGGAGCCACGACCAGCGCTAAATCGCCGGTATTGTCAACTCTTGGCGGGTGATCCTCCCTACTCCATGATATGGTCTGCTCAGACTAGTGGAGGTATCTAGGGAGTGCCGGCTCAGGCACACTGTACGCTCGATGACTCACCTTTTTGTCACGCCTGCAAGCATTGGTGGTGAAAACGTGGTACTGCCCATTGCTTAACTGCTTGGGATTGTTGCGGAAGCCGCCATTATCATCCTGCCCCTGCGAAGCCCCCTGTGGGGGTGGTTGCTGAAAAACTCCGGGCGGGTTATACCGTCGCTGGTGATGCACCGGATACTGGCCGCTGCTTGGCTGCGAGCCACCCTGAGCCCCAGGTTCGGGGAAACTGCCGAAGGGGTTCTGGCGTTGATTGGGCGTGCCAAACTATTCCTGCCGTTGGTCCGGGTCACCGCTTTGCCCTTTTTTGATCGCCTCCGCCCCAAACTCCCGCATCACGTAACAGTCCTCCCAGGAATGAATCTCCGGTCCGTTTGCCATGGCGTGGTGCAGGCAGGGGCCCTTGAGTAACTCATTATAGTTGCGCGGCTTTTTGCCACTGTAACCCCTACTTTTCTTCTGGCACTGGTTGCCATTATTGGTGTTGGTGTTGGCGACTAAGTCCGAAGATTCTTCCTGCTGCCTTCTCTTGCTATTCGCTCCCTGATTATGCCGGGCACGTCCCTGGAACCCGGTATGATTTTTGGATGACTCGCCCTTCCCTGGCGAGTTAGTTTTACCACCATCCTCGCCGGGATCTTTGGTGTCGTCTGCCTCAGCGTACCTAGTGAGGGTGTCCATTAGCTCCCCCATGTCTTGGACCTTTCGCTTGAGTCGCCCCAACTTCTGCACCAAAGGCTCGTAGTGGCAATTCTGCTCGAGGATCAGCACAGCCTAAGCCGCCGTAATACCGTCTGGCGAGTGAATGACTTCCGCGACCCGCCCCGACCAGTGGTGGGCCGACTCATCCGGGCGTTGAATGCAGTGCTGCAGATCGACTATTGTCATCGGACGCTTGCACGTTCCTCGGAAGTTTTTGACGAAACGCTCTTTCAATTCAGCCCAAGTCTGGATGGATTTGTTGGGCAAGTTCTTTAACCAAGTACGTGCCGTCCCTTCGAGCATCATTGTGAAGTATCTGGCGCAAACTGCTTCGCTTACATCGAGCATGTCCATGGCGATTTCATAACTCTCGACCCACGACGCCGGCTCAAGGTCTCGAGTGTAGTTAGGCACCTTTCTTGGCCCTTTAAAATCCTTGGGCATTCGCTCGTTGCGAAGGGCGGGGGCAAGCACGACACCCCCACTTGTCTGCCGCTCCCAACAAGAGGCGCTGGGGCGACTTGGATGTCCGGGTGATCCTGACCTGGCGGGTCTCGATGATCAGGCGAGTTGTCCTGGGGGAAGGGCCGCGGTACGCTGGTTATAGCGGGCTGGTCCTATGGCCGACTGCTGGTGCGGCTTGCCTGGGGAGTGGAATGCAGCCTATCTAGGCTGTGTGAGAACTGGGCATTTTGAACCACCGCCGTCTTCAACATCTCAATGGCATTCCTTGCCTCAATCTCAGCAGGAGTGTTGCCGTGAATCGGAAGGGATTCCAAATGGCGAGTTGCGGCAAGGACGTTGTCCACCGGGTTGGAAAAGTGACCTTAAGGCGTCTGGAATCGGGGAACGCGATCCACAGCTGGCTGAAACGGTGGGTTCGGTCGCTGGCCTGGCCCTCCCCCCGGGGCGGCTCCTGCCCCGGGAGTTCGCGAAATGTCGAACAGGAGGTCGGGTTGAGATCAGGGGGCAGGCGACCCTGGTGCCTCCGCTGATGGACGGCGTCAGACGCGCGCTGGTGCCTTTCGAGCCGCCAGTTATCGGTATTCAAGTGAGCTATCTCAGCGATAATTTGAGCTTCCCGGGTCTTGATCCTGGCGGACTCCACCTCGGCATCCCGCTGTGCCTTTGCCACCCCTTCTCTTAGCTTCGTCAATTCCGTGTTTACCGCCTCCTGGTTTTCCGGTGTGATGGGGGTCGTCATGAGCCTTGTTATTTCCGCTGCTAAATCCACCAAAATCGCGGTCGGGCTTCTAGACGTCTCGCCAGTTCCATCTCCGCTTGCCGGGTTTGGCGAGGGTTGAGTCGCCCCTGTCATGTAAATGGCGATCTGACGGCGAGTCCGGTCAAGAACTTCGGGATCCATGGCCAGTGACAAGCCTCCAAGGCAGCCCCCCTGTAGAGACTGGATTGAATCTAAATCGCCCATGGACGATTCTTCATCAGTGTTGACCGGCGTGGTTTCCTGGGTCACTGAGTGTTCTGGTTCCTCAGATCCCTACGTGAATCCAACAAAGACCGGGCGGGTTAGGTTTGGCGTCACGATCGAGCGGACGTACCTGGCCGGCTCGACTATGTCGGAGGAGGTGTCCGGCTCAGGCACGGGTGATCCAATCATGCCGATGAAAACGCTGATCTTGCCGAAGGGGACCCTGTAACCAGATTCGATCGAATCCACCTCGGCCACCCATAGCAAGTTGTTGATGTAGTACTTCCCACGGCGGCTTCGGGTCATGAGCCCCGTCGCGTAGCTCCCAAACCCTGGTAGGGCTCCCTTTGAGAATTCAACTCCACCGTGCGCAGGCCCCACGATGGGCGCCAACTGTCGTTGTTTTGTCACGGCAGATGTCCTCGTGAAAGGACTTAGTGTTGGAGCCATCGCACCTTGGTGGCAACTCAAAGGGGTTGAACGGGAGCGAGACAGAGATTTACCCAGGTTCGGCCCCTCGTGAGGAGGTAAAAGCCTACGTCCTGCTTTGTGTTGTATTGATGAAGTTTCGATTACAAGGAAGGCTAACTCGCCTGACCTAGCACTCGATGATTTCTAACCTGCCCTCTTCTTCCCTGGGACTCGCCTTTATATACAGGTCGAGTTCTTAGGGTTTACAAGGGTCCTTTCCTTTACACTAATCGTGACTCTTGCGATCTCTAAGTCGCCATCTTTCCAAGACTTGGAGACCTTCTCTACTATGGACTCCTGCCGAAAGTCATAAACCACCATACAACTTTCGGCCTTACCAGGCCAAGGCCCGAACCACATTTTAGATGAGTCGCCAGCTTTGGTGACCCGCCCCAACTAGGGCGGGTTATCAACAGATAATATCCCCAACACAATGCGACTGTCTTTACCAACGATTTAGATATGTTGCCTTATCCGGTGTTGCTAGCGTATAATACAATGCTTATATCGTCGTTGGTAAATGGAACCGTCGTAAGATTACAACAAATAAAGCGGACTTCTACAACAGTTCTATATGTTGCTGATTAATGTACAAGAATCAAATTCTCGTTACTTGGCAACGGAGAACTTCCAATGCTTCAAGTGTTGGCATAGGTAAAGTATTATTATTATTATATATTTATATATTTATATATATGTGTATTTATGTAAAATGCTTAGTGTAATTATGTATTTCAAGTGAAGCAAAAACAAGAGAATATACTAATAAGAGGAAGAAATCATGTATGAGATAAAATTGTTGGATTACAATAGTTGATATTACAAGAGGAACATCATCAAATGTGATGCATAATCTAACTATTTTCTTGACAATGAAACTTAAACTAAAAGCATCCATTAACATCCCTATAACCACACTAAAATTTAATTGAGAAACAACATCCAACAGGAACGTGATCCACACAACATAACCAAAACTGATAGAATCCGTCGTCGTTCGCATCATGAAAGAGAACATCAACATCATCAATGCAGTACACTTGCCACACATCCATATAGTCATCCATTTATCTCTTAAATGTACAAACAAGAAAACTAAATGAACTGTTAACACGTAATGCATTGACATGATGCAAGTTGTAATAGAGGCCAGATATTAGTCACGTACAAAACTTGAGGGCCATGCAATATTTTTTTTTCCGCATTACCGAGAGTATTGCAGTCTTTGCGACTCTATACCAAATTTTCAGTTTCCACAAGTGCCATATCAACATGCACCGCCCAAAATTCATTTCCAATTTCAGCACCATCAACTTTAAATTTAGGATCACAACTCATAATTGTAGCAAGAGCTACGTCCCTGTTATGTTTTTTCACGCTCTTCAAGAATACTTTAGTTCCTACCTGTTCATGAAAATCAAAGTAACCATATGAAATGAAACAACACTCTTACAGGTAATTCACTGGCACCCAACTAGCTCAACGAACCACTCTCAGCACTCTTACTACTTGTAGAAGCACCTTTTGTTGTTTTTGGTCTGGAGAAGAGTTTGATAGCAAATAAGAAGTATTAAGCAAATAAACAATCTAGCACTATAGTTTGTGAAAGGACGTGGATGTCGAATCAGGGGGGGGGGGGTAAATAGGCACTTTAAAATAATTACAGTTTAGGTTTGAACAAATGCGGAATAAAACTAACGTTTAATTTGTTAAGAACAAAACCTAAAACAACTAAGCTCACCTATGTGCACCAACAACTTATGCTAAGCAAGATAAACAACTAAGTGATAACAAGAAATATGACAAGAAACAATATGGCTATCACAAACTAAAGTGCATAAGTAAAGTGTTCAGGTAAGATATAACCGAGGCACGCTGAGACGGCGATGTATCCCGAAGTTCACACCCTTGCAGATGTTAATCTCCGTTTGGAGCGGTGTGGAGGCACAATGCTCCCCAAGATACCACAAAGGCCATCGTAATCGCCTCATGCCCTCACACAATGCAAGATGTCATGATTCCACTAAGGGACACTTGAGGGCGGTCACCGAACCTGTACAAAAAAGTTGGGGCAATCTCCACAACTTAACTGGAGTCTTCCAACAACACCACGAAGCTTCACCAGAATGGCATATGGCTTCGAGGTGACCACAAATGCTCGGGGCAATCTCCATAACTTTATTGGAGACCCCACGCTTGCCCGGAGCTTTACACCACAATGATTGAGCTCCAAGGCACCACCAAGCTTCTAGGATGCCAAAGCATCCACGAAGAACAATCTCTAGGGATACCAAGTACCCAAGGGTAATAAGCTTCTCAACTTATCACTTCCACGTATCACTGTGGAGAACTCAAACCGGTGCAATTAGTACAATGGCAAGAACACACGAAGTGGTCAAGTCCCTCACACTCAAATCCCTCCACAACAACAAAAGCTATGGAGAAAATGAGAAGAAGAACAAGGAGCTCACAAAGAACTCCAAGATCAAGATCCAAGGGGTTCCCCTCACATAGAGGAGAAAATGAATGGCAGAGATATAGATCTAGATCTCCTCTCTCTTTTCCCTCAAGAACTAGCAGGAATCATTGGAGGGTTTGAGAGTTAGCAAGCTCTAAGAAGGTCAACAATGGGGGAAGAACACGAGCTCAATGGACGGATAAGATCCAATGGGGAAGAAGACACCCTTTATATTGTGGGAGAAAGAATCCAACCGTTACCCCCACTCATCGCCTGAGCGGAGCGGTACTACCACTGCCAGGAGTGGTACTAGTGCTGCCAGGAGTGGTACTACCGCTGCGAGGAGCGGTACTACCGCATGATAGGCTCACCAACCACGATAGTAAGAAAATACTACCGTGACTACCACCGCTGAGGCCATAGATGCGAACAAAGTCTAAGGGAGCAGTAGTAAAAAGTTACTACCGCTCAGAGAGAGGTACTACCACCAGAGAGCGGTAGTAAAAAACTACTACCGCTCGAGGAGCGGGACACTGAAACTGCCATAACTTTTGCATACGAGCTCCAAATCGTGCAAACTCAAGCTTGTTGGATGCACGACGACAAGAGCTATCAAAATAGCGATGAATGAAGAACATGCAGTTGTGAAAATGCCAATGATATAGAGATATGAGACCTCTATGAATGAAGAACCGACAAAAACTTCCAACATCGAAAACATCATAGAAGATGCATATGGACTCCGTTTTCGATGAACTCGAGCTTGTCATGAAGATGGCCATCAGCTCTCAAATTCACAAAGAGAAACACCAAACAAAAACAAAGGAATATGATGCAAGGATGCAAATGGTTTGAGCTCTCAATGAACGATACGATCAAGCTACTCACTTGAGATCCCCCCTTGACAGTACGACAATCTATCCTAAAATAGAAAAACCTAGCAAGGGCAAACCTGTACCTTGCACCTAGTCCTCTTGAGTTAGATGACGATGATCTTGGCTTCCTCAAGATGGACCACCTTTCTTGATTGCGTTGGTTTGAAGAATACTAGTTGATTGCTCCCCCATACTCACAATGGGTGAGCCCCACTTCAGCACATCTTCACAAGTCCATTGCCACCATAACGGATGGCAAGCTTCAAGCATGATATCTTCATGATGCTCCACTTGAACTTGCACACCGCAGTCTTGATGACGTTCACCACTTGATGTCATTCTTCATAGGTTGAATGAGATCTCCCTCTTGACGCAAACCTATGGAAACATACCTGGACTCACATAGAACTCTCACGAAGACCATGGGTTAGTACACAAAAGCTTTATGGACAATGCTTACCATGACATGGGGTCACTTTATCCTTAAGCGTACATCTTGTACACTTTGTGTGTTGATCATCTTGATTTACTCTATGCTTAATATTGATCAACCTTGTGTCTTTATGACCAATCTTTCGATAGTACTTTGAATACTGCCTTGGTCATCATATAAACTCCTTGAAACCAACATATGGACTTCAAGAAGTGCCTATGGACAAATCCTTAGACTATAAATTAAAGCAACCATTAGTCGATAGGGATTTTCATCAATTACCAAAACCACATATGGAGAAATATGCTCTAAAAGTTGAACATAAATGTGTATGCGATTATGAAAATATACTAGTTTGTTTGTAGCAAACGTTTTTTCTCCCAGCTGCGTAGGGACATTCTGAAGCAAAGTTTCTTTGTTCTGAACCAGATTCTGATAGCAAGACGACAAGTAGATACATAAAAAACGGGGCAATATATTTTGAACATATTGTGTATGGTAACATAAACATACCTTGTGTGCAGCACAATTTATTACCCCTTGCTGAGCATTGTAACTATGATCAAAACCTTCTTGGTTTTGCACAACATTCTGATAGCAACAAGTCAACACATAAACATGGGAGCATTGTAGTTTGATCATGATATTCTATATGGGACTATGATGATACCTTGTGTCCAACAAAACATTTGTCTAGTTGTCGATCACTACCACCATTATGAACCATAATTTCTTTGTTCTAGGATAAAATGATACACATCAAGTTTAAGGTATGGTATATACAATTTGCAAAAGGTGCAAGCACAACAATTGAAAACTCAGCAATGACAGGTTCTAAAGATTATTTAAGACTTTAAGTAGACAAACCTTATCTGAAATAGAATTCTTGTTTGATGCTTGCAAATCTGAATTGTTTGACACACTTGGATTGTTGTGTAAGTTAGATGTTTTTTAACAAGTCGGAGTCCATCAACCGGTGGAGCAGGCACTCTCTACAGGTAGCATAGTATAAATATTAATTGCGAAATAGTTTCTGGAGTGAAATTTGATGAGTTATATTGTGTAGTTTGACAAGATACAAACTTTTCTGTTTGAGTTGTGTCCATTGACCGAAGGTTCGATCCCAGTTGTAGCCATTGGATCTAAAATTTCCTATGATCGGAATACATAGAGGTTAGTCCACAAAATAAATGAAGATTAGAGTTGATAAAATTTACCCGATTTGGTTATATTTCCATTCTTCTCATCTTCTCCTCCAGTTCCATAATTTTAGCATCTTGATTTTTATTTACTTGTTGTATTTTTTCCATTTCAACTCTAAAAGCTAGCATATCTTCATTTGGTGTATCCTCCACCAAAGTAAAATGTGTATTCTGGAATAGACGTGAAGTAGAAACATTAAAAAGGTTTTTGGGGTTTGGAACTAGTCCATAATATGTACATGGCCAAGCTTATCATCCCCTAATACTTTGTTCAACGCATCTCCTTTCTATGCAGTCTTTCCATCGCTGTTATCTGCTAATTCAGGGTTCTTATCCATAATATCCTTCAACTCCTCCTAAATACAGAAACAATGTAAATAATAAGAATATATCAAATATCAAATTCAAATACGAGTGGTGAGAGTTGTAAATGTACCACATGAGTATTAATGATTTTGTTCTTGCAAGTTTTTGGCTTTTGCGTATGGATGAACATGTGAGCCTATGAGGGTACTTCTTTTCAAGATCTGCATCTTTCTGTTGATACGTAATGTAAACATGAATTACATTAGAAAACATGAATGGAAAAGAGGTGCATGAAGTTAGTATATTTTATCATTTCTTCCCTCTGACGAGGGAAACTTTTTGTCCCACTAGTATGTGTAGACTTCCTCTTTGAACAATTGTTTCTATTTGTAGCACTAACCCCCTACCAAAGAATGAATCTAAGCAATAATGTGCATATATTCTATGGTATCAACACAAGAATGTATAAAGTCCAACAAGGAAAGTTGACAATGGAATTCTTTTAAGTACCTTTGCTTTCTTAGTTGTCCAATGATTAACTAGAGATCTTCACTGATCCGGAATCACCGATTTTGGTTTATTGTTGTAATTGTCTTCGGTGCTTTTTTCTCATCAAAATACATTGCTTTCAGATCTTACTTATGTTGCCTCCATCTATCTCCAATTGTCTTCAATATATATTTTTCCATGCGAGGAAGGTAAAGGAACCACATGTGCACAAAAGTTACAACATAAATAGGGTGAGTGCAATATAAGGCAAGATAGAAGAAGCTAGTAAAAGATATTCAATGGACTAAATTTTACCTTCACTTGATCTAGTATAGCCTTTACATTTGTTTTAGTTTTGAGCAATCTCCAATCCTTGTAGCTCAAGCAACACAATGATCCATTCCTTATAACTGAGCCAAGAAAGTCCCCAAGGTGTTTAGCCTCTTTTCCGATTGGCTGATCTATGTCATTGCAGTGAACCATAATCATTTTCCCTTTTGGAAGGTTCCAAATATATTTTAGCTTCCTCTTCTTACGCTCTTTTGTTTCCGCATTTCCAGCTGAATATATAGAACCATGAATTATATGTTACGATGATAAATTATCATATATTGCAGATGGTAAGTAATGAGCAATAAACTTACCATCTTCATTTTCATCCGCATCAACATCATCACAATTGGTGAAGCCTTCTTCATCATTAGTAGTTATTTCATGAACATCAGGTGATTCAAGATCCTTTTCAACAGAATTATGATGTTCGATCGGTTCTTCCATCATATATTCTTCATTGGATTCAACAACGTTAATTGTTGTCCGTGAAATATCTGTTGCAACATTAAAATGAACAAAAGTTTAAATAATTTGTGCAAAAGACAATATTTTGTGGTCCTACTTGGGGCTTATGACAGTCATCCAAACAGATGTTAAGACGATTAATTCATATTTCAACTCAAACAATCGTATTTTCAAGTAATTACTACACATGCAATCAACAAAACAAGTCTAACCACATTTATTTCTTATCATATCAAAATAGAGACTCATTCAGCAGTGAGTAGGTATTACAAATACATTAAGCTATTCCTATTTGATAGTAAAAAATAATGGACCAAGACATGAAACCATTACTCTGAAATATTAAGTTCCAAGGGGCCATTATTTTGTTTATTGGGTGTATAAGAAAAGCAACAAGGAACAAAAGGAAACTCCATATAGTGGGGGAGGGTGTTTTGGATCTAGGGTGGACGAAAAGGTAAGTCTAATCTATATCTGACAGACTAAAAATATTCTGAATTGGTGGTGTTGATTATGCATGAATGGCTGAACGAGGGAATGGTAGTCAATGATTGAGCTCGAAGTTGACATAGTCGAAGATAAGTGTACATGTATGTAGTGAGCTTGCATCACATAGGTTGAGGGGAGTGTGCTATAGTTTTGTGGAAAATCATGAAATTTCTGAAAAATAAATACGCATCACTGAAAATGCAGAAACATAATTTATTGTATTCAGGTGTTGCACTGCGCCATGGTGCAGCGTTGAGTATGGGCTATCATGCTTGCTACGCAGCTGTTCTAATAAAATGAGCATGATTTATCAGAATACGGGGACGTGGAGTTGGTAGCTATCTGGTTCCGATCGTTCTCGTTACGACGACAAAACCACGTTCTTTCTCATTTATGTTTAAGAGGTTTCACTCATGCACAACAAATATAGCTAGGCTGATAATATGTTATACTGAAGTCACTAACAATAATTTTCAGAACAAGTGTGTCGTTTTGCAAATTGGACTGTTAGTTGTCCTATTGCAGATCATGTTCTTATGTTCATAAGAAATTAACATTCAAATTATTTGGGGCTACAAATCATGTTCCGATACTCATCAGTACTAACCCGGTTATACTACCCAACATGCACATGATAATCAGAATTGGAGTTCCATAAAGAAAGTCTAATAAGAGATTGAACTCAGCAAGCTACAAACTAGTAATGGTGGAGAACTGGATTGAAATACTTAATGCGTCCGCACATGACTCTCCAATAGTTGTTAGAAGCAAACCAACCTATCTAAAGACTACCCAAAATTCTAAACCAATAACAGAGGACAACTATCAAACACTTGGTGTGTACTGTCAAATTCAATCAAGAAGAGAGTAATGAGAAATTATAGAAGGGACAAATCTGAACCAAGAAGGGGGGAGGAGGAAAAATCTTCAAGTCGAACTAGTATTTACCTTCTGTTTCTATGAATCGGGTGTGGCAATTGATCTCCTTGCCGCCTTGCCGTCCTAGTTGATGAACAAGACTCCTCTTGCACCCTCAACCACAATGGTGGAATCAGCTGGGCGAGCTATGAGACTCGAGAGGGAGGAAAGGCCATGATCAATCTGCTGGAGAATGGATCCTTCATACAACCGGAGGAAGGGAACGACCTTGATATGGGGAGGGGAGGTGGAGGTTTCCGATTTTGGTGGCGTAGTTACCTCCTCACGAAAGGTGATGTTAAGAAAGCGCGCGTACTTATTTTCTTTTGATTAGAATTACTGGCTATTGGTGGGAGAGAATAGAAGGAAAGGAAAATTTTGGTACAGAATAAATAAATAAATAAAAGCAAACGACTACAAACTTGTACCTAAAAAACCATAATTTGTTTAATTATCATCTCGCCCTTAAGAGGCACTTGTACATATATTTATGCCAAACACAACGTGTTTTTCTGTGTTTTTACAAATTGTAAAATGGATGAACTAATAATGTTATCTATTACTCAAAACATGTTGATTGGCCGCGACGTGCCGCACGCGGTGTAACCACTCAACTTCCCCCCTCGTCATGCACATGCTAGCGTCAACCACGGACGTCGCCCCATTTTGTACACCCCTTCCCTTGTGGGTGTGCATAGGCCTACGCCAGCGTGAAATTACCAAGGACCTAGTCCGGTGAGACATCCGACATCCTGAAAATGGCACGGTGTAGCGCGTTGCGCAGGTCCACTCACTCTGTCATCATTAGGGCACCATGCTGCGACGTTCTCCCACTACCGCGTCTGAGGTAATGCACGAGGTGCCCGTGTGCGTTCATGAGTGCCAGGTTTGGCTCGTGTTTCATGGCGAGCGGGCACCAATAGGGCGGAGATGCCAACAGTGAGGCGACAAGGGTAGTGATGAGAGTGGCACCAAACTTGGAGTGAGCTCAAATTACTGCTAGAACTGCTCGTACATTGAGACATCCTCGTCGAGAGGGGCAGCAGATGATGCTCTTCATCATCCGAGGAGAAAAAGAGCCACCTCCTTCAATGACATAGAGGAGGATGAACGGCCAAAATACCACACAAGATGGCACCATGATCAAGAGAAAGGTCGTTCGATTGGTACAGAGAACCATTCTGGAAATCCTGACTTGCCCATTGAAGCGGTGCCACCCTCCAGTCCTATGTGGGGATTTGACTGCCATCAAGACCGTCAAGTCATGCTTGCACTAGAGTAGCTGATCAGCATCGATGCGTGGTTGCCATTTTGAGAGTGTTTCGCATGGGAGAGGGGTTTGAAGGGACCGCCTATATTATCAGCAGTCCGGATGCCCGCAAACCTTCCCTGGGTTTGGTACTCATACTTAATGTTGGGGAACGTTGCATGGGAAACAAAAAAGTTCCTACACACACAAAGACCTACCATGGTGATGATCATCTACGAGAGGGAGATCGGATCTACATACCCTGGTAGATCGGGTGGGAAGCGTTAGGAAACGCGGTTAATGTAGTGGAACGTCTTCGCGATCCAAATCGCCGCCGTCCCACGATCCGTCCCGATCTAGTACCGAACGGACGACACCTCCGCGTTCAGCACACGTACAACTCGATGACGATCTCCGCCTTCTTGATCCATCAAGAAAGACAGGTAAGTAGATGAGTTCTTCGACAGCGTGACTGCGCGCCTTTGGTGGTGGTGATCTATTCCTGTAGGGATTTGCCTAAGCACCGCAGAAATCCGATCTAGAGGAAGAACTACGAACTAGAGGAGAGGGTTGCACGTGGCTGAAATTGTATCTCAAAAACCCTAAAACCTCTAGTATATATAGGAGGAAGGAGGGGCTAGCCTTGAGCACCAAGGAGAACCTCCTTGGGCTCGGCCGAAGCTAGAGAAGAGGAGTCCTCCTCCAACCCTACTTGGAGTAGGACTCCTCCCCAAGTTGTCCACCTCTTTTGGTTTTCTTCCACTTTTACCTCATGGGCTTTCTTTGGTTGACTAGACAGCCCACTAAGAGATATTGCGCCACCAACAAGTCCACATGGCCCTCTTGGGGAGTGGTGGGCCCACCTGGTGGGCCCCGGTACCCATTCTTCACTCCCATTACACTGTCGTTAACGCCCGAAATTCTACCGGAATCCAAATGCAAACTTCCTATATATTAATCTTCGTTTACGGACCATTCCGGAAACCCTCGTGACGTCCGGGATCTCATCGGGACTTCAAACAATACTTCGGTCACCAGCACCTATAACTCAACTATACCAAAACGTCACCGAACATTAAGTGTGCAGACCCTGCGGGTTCGAGAACTATGCACACATGACCCGAGACCCTCCCCGGTCAATATCCAATAGCGGGACCTGGATGTTGATGCGTCTCCAACGTATCGATAATTTTTGATGGTTTCATGCTATTATCTTGTCAAATTTTGGATGTTTTGCATGCCTTTTATTTATTTTTTGGGACTAACTTATTAACTCAATGCCAAGTGCCAGTTCCTGTTTTCCATGTTTTTGACCCCTTTCAGAGGAGATTTTGAAACGGAGTCCAAACGGAAGAAAATCCCCGAAAAGATTTTTTTTGGAACGGAAGAAGATCAGGGAGCCAAGGCAGGGGAGCGCCAGGGGCCCCACAAGCCCCCACCCCGCGGCTAGGGGGAGGTCGCGCCATCCAGGCTTGTGGGCCCCCTCAGCATCCCATGACCTAGGGGTTGCGCCTATATATTCCCTAAAATTCCCAAAAAATTAGGAGATCATCGAAAGTACTTTTCCGCCGCCGCAAGCTTCTGTCTCTACAAGATCCCATCTGGGGCACGTTCTGGTGCCCTGCCGGAGGGGGGATTTAGATACAGAGGGCTTCTTCATCAACACCATGAGCTCTCCGATGATGCGTGAGTAGTTCACTATAGACCTACGGGTCCATAGCTAGTAACTAGATGGCTTCTTCTCTCTCTCTTGGATCTTCAATACTAAGTTCTCCATGATCTTCATGGAGATCTATCCGATGTGATCTTCTTTTGCGGTGTGTTTGTCGAGATCCGATGAATTGTGGATTTATGATCAGATTATCTATGAATCTTATTTGAGTTTCTTCTGATCTCTCTTATGCATGATTTCATATCCTTGTAATTCTCTTCGAGTTGTGGGTTTTGTCTGGCCAACTAGATCTATGATTCTTGCAATGGGAGAAGTGCTTGGTTTGGGTTCATACCGTGCGGTGACCTCACCCAGTGACAGAAGGGGTAGCGAGGCATGCATCGTGTTGTTTCCATCAAGGGTAAAAAGATGGGGTCTTCATCATTGGTTTGAGATTATTCCTCTACAGCATGTCATCTTGCTTAAAGCGTTACTCTGTTCGTCATGAACTCAATACACTAGATGCATGCTGGATAGCGGTCGATGTGTGGAGTAATAGTAGTAGATGCAGAAAGTATCGGTCTACTTGTCTCGGACGTGATGCCTATATGTATGATCATTGCCTTAGATATCGTCATGACTTTGTGCGGTTCTATCAATTGCTCGACAGTAATTTGTTCACCCACCGTAATACTTGCTATTTTGAGAGAAGCCTCTAGTTAACACTATGGCCCCGAGGGTCTACTCCACACCACATTTTCAGCCTTACACTTTTTACTTCGTTGCTCTTTCCGCCTTCAGATCTCACGTTGCAAACAATCTTGAAGGGATTGACAACCCCTTTGAAGCGTTCGGTGCAAGCTTGTTTGTGTTTGTGCAGGTACTTTGGACTTGACGAGGCCCTCCTTCTGGATCGATACCTTGGTTCTCAAAGTGAGGGAAATACTTACTGCTCCTGTGCTGCATCACCCTTTCCTCTTCAAGGGAAAAACCGATGCAAACCAGAGAAGTAACAAGAAGAATTCCTAAGCGCCAGGGAAGGACTTTTGTTGCCGCAGCAGATGTCCATATTGGATCCTACATATTCTACGAAGATATTATCGGTTGAACCTTAATGCCAAGGATTCATATAATCCCGTATACCATTCCCTTTGTCCTTCAGTATGTTACTTGCACGAGATTTGATTGTCGGTATCTCTGTACCTATTTCAATCTCGTTACCGGCAAGTCTCTTTACTCGTTCCTTAATACAAGATCCCATGACTAACTCTTTAGTCACATTGCTTGCAAGGCTTATATGTGATGTTGTATTACCGAGTGGGGCCCGAGATACCTCTACGTCACACGGAGTGACAAATCCCAGTCTTGATCCATGCTAACTCAATGGACACCTTCGGAGATGCCTGTAGAGTATCTTTATAGTCACTGCGACGTTTGATACACACAAGGCACTACTCCGGTGTCAGTGAGTTACATGATCTCATGGTCATAGGAATGAATACTTGACATGAAGAAAACAATAGCAACAAAATGACACGATCATATGCTACGTTCATAGTTTGGGTCATGTCCATCACATCATTCCCCTAATGATGTGATCCCGTCATCAAGTGACAACACTTATCTATGACTAAGAAACCTTAACCATCCTTGATTAACAGGCTAGTCAACAAGAGACTCACTAGGGACACAATTTTATCTATATATCCACACATGCATTTATGTTTCCATTCAATACAATTATAGCATGGATAATAAACGATTATCTTGAAACAAGAAATATAATAATAACTATTTTATTATTGCCTCTAGGGCATATTTCCAACACTTAATTGTATATTTTTGTCTTAATATATTTTACATATTATAACAAAAATATATAAAATTGTTCTTATATGTAGTCATGCCTCATTATTTCGTGATGTCATAATATTTCCCTACCGGTCAAAAAAAGTTTCTTGCGATTCAAAGTCAACGGTGTTTCAATGATGACGTGACAATCAAGAAGCCTACTTTGTCCGCTGTGCATCATTTAAGCGGCACCGCACTCCCGTCCTGTCTAGTCGTTCTGGCCGCCATCAAGGCCGTGAAGTAACGCCTTCTATGGAGTAGCTAATCAAGATCAATGCACAGGTGCGGTTTTGAGAGTGGTTAGCGTGGGAGAGGGGTTTGGTGGGACCGCGTCTATTAGCACGAGTCGAGATGCCCACAAATGTCCTCCGAATTTGGTGTCAGATTGAGAGAATTTAGGCGTTCGTACTTAATTGTGTATGTGTATTTTAATATCATTAATATATTATATTAAAAAATCTATTCAAATATGTTGTCATGCCTCATTATTTTTGACCTCATAATATTTCCCTACCGGTCAAAAAAAGTATGCATGTGATTCAAAGTCCAATGCTACTTCAATGTGGACGCGACGATCAAGAAGCCTACTCCCGTTGCCGCTACGCCGCATTGAAGTGGCGCCACCCATCCATCTTGTCTGGTTTCTCTGACCGCCAACAAGATTGCCAAGTCATCTCCGATCTAGAGTAGCTGATTAACATCGATGTACACGCACAGTTTTGAGAGCGATTCACACGGGAGAGGGGTTTGAAGGTATTGCGTATATTAGCATGAGTCCCGGGTTTGGTGCCGATTCAAGAGAATTTGAACACGCATACTGAATTGTATATGTTTTTTAATACCATTAATATATTATAATAAAAATATAAACCTTTCTTATATGTTGTCATGCCTCATTATTTTGTGACCTCATAATATTTTTCTCCCAGTAAAATAAATAAATTATTCCTGCGATTCAAAGTCGAGTGCTGATTAATTTTGCCTATTATTTCAATTTTATGTTTACCGCTCAAAATGAAATTATTTATGCGTGGATATGAAATTTTGTCAAATATAATTCCAGTTGAAATTCAAACTTGGCCTTACGCCTCCAAATAGACACAGCAGCAATGTTGCGTGGTGTGCATGACACCTCCGGCCGGCCTACATCATGGTCACGCACTCCACCAGACGCAGGAGGCGGCGGTGTCTGATCCACCGCGCGAGGCCCCTCCCTATGATGTGCGCTTCACCAGACAAGAAGCTTGTTTTAGAATTGACCAAGTACTCTAGTTCTAGCACCAGCTACGGATAATACATGGAGAAGGTGATAACTCAATCCACGATCGACAATTCATAAGCTACCTATGAGAGGAGTTAAATAGAACAAAGTGAAACAGAGTTAACTGAAGGTGTTGATTTTTTCAGGTATGTTCAAAGACTGTAAGTTCATATAAAGTAATTTGAGAGCTCATTTGACTTCACTGAAATTTAACCATTCAATCATACAAGACAAAACCAAAGCATCCACAACCTACAAATCTTCTTGTCTCAACTAGATAGTGCATGCACATCAAAGAAATAATAGCAATAATACTAATGAATCACTTTAACTAGGCTCCGCATTTTCAGATAAGTGACTTTGACACTATGCATCGAACGTGCATTCAGAAGCAATAGAGTGGCAAGTTTCATGTCCAATATGACATAAATTATAGCAATGATACTATGAATGTAAATAATAAAATCAGATTGTAACCTGACCTTTATTCAGGTATTGTGTCATGACTTGACACTATAGGAGCATCTACAGTTTCTCTCTATATATCTCTTCTCATCCAATTTTGTTTCTGATGGGCAGTATCAAAAGGCTGAAATAATTTGCTGACATGATAAGGTTCTGTTTCCACATCATTCCATTCTTCACCCATATCAAAATTATCTTGATGCATCATCTTCAAAACAATTGACCATCCTGGAAAAGATGGTCATCCACGTAGAATACTTGGTCAACTTGATTGGCAAATACAAAAGGTTCATCCTCAGCCTTTTTAACAAGTTAGACTAGAGAAATTCACAAGTCTACACGCATACTTATCTATTTGCATACCTGAAAATTTAAATAGCACCACTAATTTTTTTTGGAAATAGTCTAACACAATTATGTCCACAATCCTTCCAAAATACATGGCATTTCCAAGAATAGGATTTCTATCACGTGCAGAAGAATAGCTTGGTGTTTTTGCTGTCACAACAACTGCACTATTTTGAGTTACTTTGTCATAACGCTTGGGTCTAAATCTGTATCCTTGAATATTGAATGCTCTATGTTTTGTTGCAACCTCAAGTGGACCACGGGCCAACCATCTAATTTCCTCACCAATGTTGTCACTACCTTTCTCCCTCTCCAACGGCATCACCTATAGGAACACAAATAATAGAGTGCATAATATACATTCTAATACTAAATAAATTGAATCATTGTACTTAGATGATCCTTGAACCATTAAGGAAATTGCTCATGCTGCATCTTCTCAAAGGTCCTTGGATCTATGCGTTTCTTGTGATTCTTCCTTCTCAAATAAGCCCCATGTTCTCTACAAAATAGAAACAACCACTATTTCTGTTCAAAACTTATTAATTAACAAATGCAGAGGTAGTGGCATGACATTTAGTCCAAATAGGTCTTCACAACATCACAGTTAAACAACACATATCTATGGGCTTGTGTTGCCTCCTTATTCGTTAAAGTTTATAACATTGGTCTTCCCAATGGTTTCCCTACTTGAGTAAACTACATAGATTGTTGTAGAAATAGTGAAGATTCAGAGTCCTCTTGGTTGTCATCATTCCTTGATGGTTGGTTATGCTTGGTGGAGAAACCGTGTAGATATCTTGAACAAAATGTCATGCACTCATCCGCTAAAAAAGATTCTGCAATTGAACCCTCTGGACGATCTTTGTTTCGACAAAGGACTTTAGCTCACCAACATACCTATGCACATATATATCCAATAAGTTATAAATGTATACGCAAAAAAAAGATTGTAATAAGTTTAGGAGTGAAGATTGTAATAAGTAATCAATGTATATGCAATAAATTACCTTTCAATGAAGTACATCCATCGATATGCAACTGGTCTCCTATTTTACATTCACTTGCTAAATGGACAAGTGAGTGCACCATAACTGTGAAAAAACCAGGAGGAAATACCATCTCCATTTTGCAGAGTGTAAGTTTTATTGTTTCTTCAAAACGGTCAAGCTCAGCAACATGAAGAACTTTTGAACATATTCCTCGAAAATATGATGACAATTCAAATAATACTGTTGTAACGTCATCTAGAAGAATACCTCTCTCAACAATTGGCAGAAATTGATGCAATAGGACATGACAATCATGTGTTTTGAGGCCACTAATTTTTCCTTCAGTAAAATTCACACATTTTGATATTTTTCCAGAATATCCATCAGGAACTTTTATATCATGAATAACTTTGCGGATTTTTTTCTTAGACATGGCAAAGATAGCTTGTGGCAAGTAATACTTGCCGGAAGGTTTTTTTCTTTGGATGGAGCTCCTCTCTAATATTCATATCTTCAAGATCTTGACGAGCCTGTACATTATCTTTTGACTTCCTATCCAAATTGAGAAGTGTTCCTAAAATATTATCTCAAACATTCTTCTCTATATGCATCACATCAAGATTGTGTCGAAGGAGATTACTGTCCCAATATGGTAATTTGAATAGGCTACCTTTTCCTCTTTAAGTCTTTGAGGTATTAATATCTCCACACACAACTATGTCATCTAATATGGGGCGACCATAATAGGTTATAGGCTATGTTCTATTCTGAGTTGTTCCATCAAAAGGAGAAGCATCATTACGAAATTCATGATCAGGTGGCAGAAATCGTCTGTGAACCACAAAACAAGCTTTCTTGACATATTTCAAGCGCTTGGTCAATACATTTGCACCGCAAGGTGGATATGCATAATCTCCATGCACCATATGTGAAGCAAGCATTCCTAATGCTGGGAAGTCATTGATGGTCCACAAGACATCTGCCGTGTGTTTAAATGTTCTCTGTTGGGATGCATCATAGGTTGTCATCCCATTCACAAAAATATCTCTCAAATCCTCCAAAAGAGGTTGCATAAAAACATGAATATTACCTCTAGGGCTCTTAGATCGAGGAATAATTAAAGGCAATGACACATAAGATTTCTTCATGCATAGCCATGGAGGCAGATTATACATGACTAGCACAACTGGCCAACAACTGTATTTATTGCTCCACATCCCATATGGATTAAATCCATTTGTTGCTAGGCCAAACGGGATATTACGACAATCATCTTCAAATCCATGCTCCTCATAAAATTTCTTCCATGCCTCAGAACTTTCATTGGCGTAGCTCTCTTTCTTTCATTATTAGTTAACTTGGTTTCACGCATTTTATCATTCCACCCAGAAGCCTTGCATTTGGTGCAAAAATCGTCATTTTCTGTCTCTTTCCAAAACAACTGACAGTTATTTGGGTAGACATGAACTTTTTGATATCCTAATCCAAAATTCAGTATGATCTTCTTGGCCTCAAAATTTTTTGGGGTAGAGCTTTTCCATTTGGAATAGCCCGGTGCAAAATATTAAGTAAATCTCCAAATGACTTATCAGACCATTTGTTCATGGATTTTGTATTGAATAAAAGCGCAAGCAAGGAAAGCTAAGACAATTCACATCCTGGCCACAAAGGCTTCTCTGAATCTTGAATTAATTTGTACGATGCTTCTGCTTCTTTAGTTGCTCCATCTGGAAGTCGATTTGAAAATTTTGCAGTGTCACTCATAGGCACATCACCATCATATATTTTCCTAATTTAATCCGTAATCATTTAATGCATATTAGCATTACTTCAGTTTCAGGTTGTGGTTGTTCATCATCATTGTGATCGGATGAAGAATCACCGTGAAAAACCCATTTGTCATAGCTTTGAAGCATCCCGTTCCACATCAAATGGCCATAGACATAATCCCTTGATAGTACTGAAGTGTGAACACAATCTTCACATGGACATCAGATCATTGTATCTACTGGTATATCTTTATATGTGAACTCCAGAAATTCATCTACGCCAGCTACGTACTGTGTACTCTCTCTTGGAAATCACAATAGTAATTTGGTGGATTCTAAATCCATTTCACACTACATAAAAATAACAAACATGAGGCCCTCTTTGGATACAAAGTATCATCATAATACTATGGTTTCTACAAAATCTTTCAAATACTGTGAGGTGTTTCGCTAAACCAACAATTGTAGTTTCATAATCAGTTGGATTCCCGATATAGTGATTTTTCTTTATGCTTTATAAAAAGAGGCCCAGATCATTTTTTTTCTCAAACTGAGAAAAACAACACTCGTGTCATCCCGTCCTTGACTACCAAGGAGCTTGATTTGTAACTTGTAAGCACAATTAACAATTGACATTATCTCCTTTGTATTAGTTATTCATTCCTCTGCATAGCATGCTCCACACTAGTTAAACATGATATTGCTTTCTACTCTTCGTCTGATATAATCACATCCGCAAGTTCCTAGGTCAGCACCGCACGCACTTATTGATTCAGTTGTGTAGCTCCTTAGGTATAGCTAGCTAAGTAAGATTCAGTTGGGTAAGAAGTCAAAAACTACTGTAAAACAGTAGCAGCCAAACATATCGGTAGTTTCATTAAAACTGAGAAAATTGATGTTTTCAAAAATGGTATAGTATTCATTGATCATACATTATAATACGAAATATTTGGAATACTACAGTATTTCAAAAACTACGCTGCCAAACTAGCCGATCTCTGAATTTCTCTGTCAAATTAGGTCATTACTGCATATAAGATTCAAATATCAGGGTATCACGGGATGAGGTACCTCTCTGAGCTGAGCAGGGGATGTGATTGGTTAGGACTGGATGATCAACAGTTGAGGAGGCGACCGCCGAGCTCACTTGAGTGGGTGGCTCCGGCAGTCCGGTCAACACGGCACGCTCCTGCGCGATGGTGCGTCGTGCGCGCCTGCGCGAACATCAACTGGCCGGGCACCAAGCGAGGCAGGCCACGGAAGGTCGTGGGAGTCAGGCCGGTCAGGGTCACAGGGTGGTCTACCGGTGGCTCTGGGCGACCGACAGGGACGACGAGGCGGGCGACTCGGCTAGCTCCACGCGACGGGTAGAGTATTCGCGAGAATATAGAAAGAGGGTTTGACCGACCATGCATGTAGAATATGTGTTGCTTTATAGGGGTATCCTTGTAGTGCCCCAAGCTTGTGGCTTTGCATATCATTAGCATCATGGATATTCATAGGATTCATACGAACAACATTGTTATCATGCTCATCAATCAAGGATTTAGTGCCAAAGATTTTATTGAACTCTTCTTCTAACAATTCGGCACAATATTGATCCAACATTTTCACGAAATACATTATAAAGATGAAGCATTTGAGGCCTCCTCAATTCCATTTTTTTATAATACAAACCAGTGATAAACACGAAACTAAAATATTTAGTTGCAAGAGCGAAATATATACCTTCAAGACTCACCTCCCCGACAACAGCGCCATAAAAGAGCTTGATGTCTACTATGCAAATTTATTCTTGTAGACATTGTTGGGCCTCCAAGTGAAGAGTTTTATAGGACATCAATTTCCCTCAAGTGGATGACCTAAGGTTTATAAATCCATGGGACATTTAGGATGAAGATGATCTCTCTCGAACAACCCTCCAATCGGATATAAGAAATCTCTTGTGTCGCCAACACACCCAATACAATGGTAAACTGAATAGATGCGCTAGTTTGGCGAAGAGATGGCGATACAAGTGTAGTATGGCCAACAGATGTAGGTTTTTGTGATCCGAAAATATAAAAACAACAAGGTAGCAAGTAACAAAAGTGAGTACAAATTGTATTGCAATGCGACAAAGAATCACTCCAAAGTTCATATCTATTGGAGAACATAAGATAAAATTGTTGTAGGTTGTAGGACCACCTCAAAGCTATCATTTTCAGTCAATCTATGGAGTTATTCCTATAAGTATCAAAAAATCCCCTAGAGTTCATACTAAAATAACACCTATGATACACATCAATCAACCCTAATGTCATGTAGATACTCTAGTGTCACCTCAATTATCCATGAGTTAATTATTTTACATGCATCAAACAATTCCAGATTCGTCATATTCAACCCAACACAAAGAACTTTGAAGAGCACCCCAAGATTTCAAACGGAGAAAGTAAGAAAAGAATGTGTATCAACCCATATGCATATATTACCCCATTGTCACCATGGGAATCCGCAAGTTGAGTATCAAAACATATATCATGGGAATCAGTAGAACACTCCATTCTCACCACAGATACCCACATCCAAGACATACATCAAGTGATCTCAAATCCAATATTCAATATGACATAACAAAATCTCAAGGGGGGGATTCAATTCATCACATCAAGATAGCAAGGGACAGATACCATATGATCAAACTATATTAACAAAGCCCATGATACATCAATATCGTGACATGTCACGAACATGAGAGAGAGAGAGATCAAACACATAGCTACTGGTTCATACCCTCAGCCCCGAGGGTGAACTACTCCCTCTTCATCATGTAGACCGCCGGGGAGATGAAGATGGCCTCCGATGAGATTGCCTCCTCTGGCAGGGTGCCGTAACATGGCTCCGGATGAGTTTTCTATGGTATAGAGGCTTGTGGTAGCGGAGCGGAAATTCTATGATAACTTTTGGAGGTACTGGATTTATAGGATATTTTTTCATTGGAATCACATCAACCGAAGCCAGGAAGTGGTCCCAAGCCATCAGGGCGAGCCCAGGTGGTGGGCGCGCCCTATTGTCTTGGCACTAACACGTGCCCTCCTCTAGTGGTTCTTCACTCTGCTATTTCTTATTTGCTCTAGAAAAATGGTCAAAAAGTTGTGGGTGATTCAGAGAACTTTCATTTTGTGTAAAAAACAACACGACGATAATTCTGTTGAAAACAACATCAGTGCGGGTTAGTTCTAATTAAATCATATAAAGTGCATCAAAATCATATAGAAGGATTGTGAACATGGGTAAATATGGCATGAATACCTCATAAATTATCGATTCGTTGGAGACATATCAGCATCCCCAAGCTTAATTCCTACTCGTCCTCGAGTAGGTAAATGAGAAAAGAAGTAATTCATGAAGCATGAATGCTAGCATGGTATATAAGTTTGATCAATCATAATTACAATATCTTTTTCTAGCATAATAAACAACAACTATTTTCTCATAAAACTTTTCATGATCAAGTATCAAGCTATTCACATGTTATGGTTCAAACAATTCATTCTCTTGAAACTTAATAACCTATGTTCTGAGTCACCAAATAATTTCAATGCACCTTATTTTTAGCAAAATATAAGTAAGAACTCCACATACTCAATTATCATATAGTCTTCTATGATTGCTAATACTCAAAGCATATTTTTATAACAAACATCGCCCATCAAGCACACAGAAAGATAGGGGCTTAATGTTTCACCTTCCAAGACACATATCATAAAGATAATTGTCAGCAATAATGAATCATGATCCAATATACTTGACTGGATATATATGCATGGATCTTTCTCCACCACATCGTGCTTTCCAACTAATAGACTAAGGTTAGAATAAGAAGTTGACTCAACATGAAAAGTAAATAACATGGAAGTAAATAACATAAAAGTTAATAGAATGTCCCCTCACAGAGGGAAGCATGGATTTGCAAAGGTGCAAGAGCTCATTGTTTAAAACATAGATGAATATATTTTGATTGGTGTGCCTTTCATGACAATGTTACAACTAGGGATTTCAGTATCTTCCATGCTAATCACATTTTGGCGGTTCCCAAGCGGAATTAAAAATTTACTCCCCCTCAACCATTCAAACACATTCCATGGCTAGTCGTATCCATGGGTGCCCTCTAAACAATCAATTTTCTAGGGGGAGTTCTTGTTTACTTATTTATATTATTATGTAGGACTAAGAATCCTTTTGACCAGCTTCTCTCATGTAATAGTAAGTGAATAAATACTCAAAATGAGAATAACCCTCTAAGCATGGAAGATATTGACCGCTGTGTTTGCTCCATGAGTGGTACGGTGATACGTATCCAACGTATCTACTTCTCTAAACACTTTTGCTCTCGTTTTGGCTTCTAACTTGTATGATTTGAGTGAAACCAACCCAGAATGATTCTGTTTTTAGTAGAACTACCTTGCTGTTATTTTTGTGCAGAAAAAAAGTTCTTAGAATCGAACAAAACTTTTTGTGAATTATTTGTTGCATTTATAAGGATTTATGGAGCGAAGACCTGTCGAAGAAATGCTTCCAGCACTAGTTGAGAATGGGCCTTTAGTCCCGGTTGGGAATGGCCTTTACTCCTGGGTTGCCAACCGGGACTAAAGAGTGGGGACTAAAGGGCCACACCCCGGGACTAAAACCCCTCCACATGGCACCGAGCGTGCGGCTCCGTCCGGAGGACCTATAGTCCCAGTTGCTGTCACCAATGGGGACTAAAGAGTTTGTGTTTTTTTGCTGGGGTTTAGGGTTTATAGTTTATTTTTCCTTTTCATTTTGTTTTTTCTATTCAATTCTTTTTCATTTCAAACATATTTTAGGCTATTACATACTGTACACGTTGATTCATATCTAATATAATTTCTCGTACGACCATATATACACACACAAAATTTGGTATATATACAATTTCTCGTATACAATTTGGAGATCAGTACATGTAATGGTATTCTCCGCTTCTAGGTATGACCTCATTAAGGAAAAATTATGCAATTTCCTCTTGAATTGCTCGTATGCGTTTTCTGGTAAGATATTCTTCCGCATTTCATAAATATTTAAACAAAGGAGATAAATATACATATATTAGTTGTATATATTAGATCATCATATTTTTTTTGTGAATAGTGTTTACATACCTGACGTTGTTGTTCATTAAAGTGCTAGCATTCGATCGCCATGCGAATGTTCTCGAAAACGTAGTATGCACACAAATTAGTCCCATATTGCTAGCTCATGCACTTTCTGAGAATAGAATTCAATCGGATAATAATCAAGCAAGATAATTGTATTGAAGCTGGAATTAAAGAGATGCGCGGACCTAGCTAGTACTACTTAATTAATTACCTTGACCACTTTCCACCATAGCTCCCGGTGCCATTCACCCCTAACCTCTTTGAGGAACCGTTTCCAAACCCTGCCCGGTAAAGAAAATGAATAAATGAGTTATTAATAACTTGATATATCAGGAAATGAATGAAAGAGGCCAATATAGCTAGTGAGATAATGATTGAAATTACCTGTCGAGCATTTTAATTACGTTGTCGTCATCTTGAGGATTTTCATTTCCTTTGTATTCGACTTCAACAATGCCAGCATCAACTCTAATGTTTAGCAGCATCCAGTGGAACCTATGCATGTTTATATAAGAACGCATGCATAACTCATCAACTACACTTAACATCGAGTAAGCAAAATATAATTTGTACTACAACACTAGTAGGAGAAATGCTAGTAGTAGCCTTGTTTTTTACCTTACCAGTAGCGCTTGTGCTAGTGCTACTGCAATCGCGCTATAGATAATCTATTAGCAGTAGCGCTGAAATTAAAAGCGCTACTGGTATATGCTACTTCTCAAACAACAGCGCCAGAAATGGACACGTTGACGGAGACTGGGCATGCGTTGGTTTTTCCCTTGAAGAGGAAAGGGTGATGCAGCACATGAGCAATAAGTATTTCCCTTAGTTTGAGAACCAAGGTATCGATCCAGAAGGAGGGTCTCGTCAAGTCCAGAGTACCTCCACAAACACAAACAAACTTGCATCCAACGCTTCAAAGGGGTTGTCAATCCCTTGAAGATTGTTTGCAAAGTGAGATCTGAAGGCGGAAAGTGCAATGAAGTAAAAAGTGTAAGGCTGAAAATATGGTGTGGAGTAGACCCTGGGGGCCATAGTGTTCAGTAGAGGCTTCTCTCAAAATAGCAAATATCACGGTGGGTGCACAAATTACTGTCGAGCAATTGATAGAACCGTGCAAAGTCATGACGATATCTAAGGCAATGATCATACATATAGGTATCACGTCCGAGACAAGTAGACCGACACTTTCTGCATCAACTACTATTACTCCACACATCGACTGCTATCCAGCATGCATCTAGTGTATTGAGTTCATGACGAACAGAGTAACGCCTTAAGCAAGATGACATGATGTAGAGGGATAATCTCAAACCAATGATGAAAACCCCATCTTTTTACCCTTGATGGCATCAACACGATGCGTGCCTTGCTACCCCTTATGTCACTTGGTGAGGTCACCGCACGGTATGAACCCAAAACCAAGCACTTCTCCCATTGCAAGAATCATAGATCTAGTTGGCCAGACAAAACCCACAACTCGAAGAGAATTACAAGGATATGAAATCATGCATAAGAGAGACCACAAGAAACTCAAATAAGATTCATAGATAATCTGATCATAAACCCACAATTCATCGGATCTCGACAAACACACCGCAAAAGAAGATTACATCGGATAGATCTCCATGAAGATCATGGAGAACTTTGTATTGAAGATCCAAGAGAGAGAAGAAGCCATCCAGTTACTAGCTATGGACCCGTAGGTCTATGTTGAACTACTCACGCATCATCGGAGAGGTCATGGTGTTGATGAAGAAGCCCTCCGTATCTGAATCTCCCCTCCGGCAGGGCACCAGAACGTGCCCCAGATGGGATCTTGCGGAGACAGAAGCTTGCGGCGGCGAAAAGTAATTTCGATGATCTCCTGATTTTTTTGGGATATTTCGGGAATTTATAGGCGCAACCCATAGGGCAGAGGGCGCCCAGGGGGCCCACAAGCCTGTGGGCCACGGCCTCCCCCCTAGCCGCGGGGTGGGGGCTTGTGGGGCCCCCGAGGCTTGCTACTGCGACAACAAACCTTCCCTGGTACGACGCCAGGAATCCTTCTGCTACGGCTACGCCTTTAGGGACTTCCTTGGCAAATATGCAAAGGATTTCCCCGCGGCCTTGGAGCCTTCCATTGGTGTTCCCTTGAAGAGGAAAGGGTGATGTAGCACAGGGGCGGTAAGTATTTCCCTCAGTTTTGAGAACCAACGTATCGAACCAGTGGAAGATCTTGTCAAGTCACAAGTTCCTGCGCAAACACAAAGAGCTTGCACCCAACGCTATGAAGGGGTTGTCAATCCCTTATAGATTGTTTGCAAAGTGAGAACTGAAAGCAACAAAGTAAACAAGCAAAGTAAAAGTGAAAGTGGAAACGATAGTTGTGAATAGACCCGGGGGCCGTAGTGTTCACTAGTGGCTTCTCTCATGAAAGCAAGTAGACAGTGGGTGAACGAATTACTGTCGAGCAATTGATAGAACCGCGTAAAGTCGTGACGTTATCTAAGGAAATGATTATATCTATAGGCATCACGTCCAAAACAAGTACACCGATACTTTCTGCATCTACTACTATTACTCCACACGTGGACCGCTATCCAGCATGCATCTAGTGTATTAAGTTCAAAAGAACAGAGTAACGCCTGAAGCAAGATGACATGATGTAGATGGACAATTTCATATCTACGATAAAAGCCCATCTTGTTACCCTTGATGGCAACAACACGATGCGTGCCTTGCTGCCCCTTCTGTCACTGGGAAAGGTCACCACACGGTATGAACCCAAAACCAAGCACTTCTCCCATTGCAAGAATCATAGATCTAGTTGGCCAAACAAAACCCAAGACTCGGAGAGACTTACAAGGATATCAAATCATGCATATAAGAAATCAGCAAAGACTCAAATATAACTCAAAGATAATCTGATCACAAATCCATAATTCATCGGATCTCAACAGACACACCGCCAAAGAGGATTACATCGGATAGATCTCCATGAAGATCATGGAGAACTTTGTATTGAAGATCCAAGAGAGAGAAGAAGCCATCTAGCTACTAACTACGGACCCGTAGGTCTGAAGTGGACTACTCACGAGTCATTGGAGAGGCGATGATGTTGATGTAGAAGCCCTCCAACTAGAAAGTCCCCTCCGGAAGGGCACCGGGAACGGTCTCCAGATGAGATCTCGCGGAAACGGAAGCTTGCGGCGGCAGAAAAGTGTTTTCATGGATGCTGTGATTTTTTCTGGATTTTTAGGGAATTTATAGGCCAAAGACCTAGGACAGGGGAGTGCCAGGGGCGCCACAAGCTTGGTTGCCGCGGCCTCCCCCCTGAGCGCGACAACAGGGCTTGTGGGCCCCCTGTGGGCCCACTGCCTTGGCCCTCAAGCCTCCCGATCTTATTCCGTTCTGGAAAAATTTATTTCGGGGATTTTATTCCGTTTGGACTCCGTTCCAAAATCAGATATGAAAAGAGTCAAGAACACAGAAAAAACAAGAACTGGCACTTGGCTCTGAATTAATAAGTTAGTCCCAAAAAGATATAAAAGGTAAACAAAACATCCAAAGTTGACAAGATAACAGCGTGAAACCATAAAAAATTATAGATACGTTTGAGACGTTTCAAGCATCCCCAAGCTTAACTCCTGCTCGTCCTCGAGTAGGGAAGTGATAAAGATTGAATTTTTGATGCTTTCATGCTGCCTAACATAGATGTCCTTTGTAACTCCTCTTATGTGACGTGAATGTTCAGATCCATTAGATTCAAAAAAATAGTTTGCTATTGATGTGGAGACAATAATAATTCAAGCAAACTAGTAAGGTAATCATGAACTTTCAAAATAACAAGGCCAAAAGAAACTTATTCCTACAAAATCATATAGTCTGGCTATGCTCTATCATCCTTGCACAATGAATTTAAATCATGCACAACCTCGGTATTGGCCAAGTAATTGTTTTCACACCTTTACTTTCTCAAAAAATTTCAACTCTCGCGCAATACATGAGCGTGAGCCATGGTTTTAGCACTATAAGTGGTGTGGAGTGTGGTGGAGGTTGCAAGACAAACAAGGAGAAGATGGTCACATTGACTAGGCATATCAATGAGCTATGGAGATGCTCATCAATAGATATCAACGTGAATGAGTAGGGATTGCCATACAAATGATGCACTAGAGCTAAGCGTATGTGAAAGCTCTTAAAGAAAACTAGTGGGTGTGCATCCAACTTGCTTGCTCACAAAGACCTAAGGCAAATTTGAGGAAGCCTATCATTGGAATATACAAGCCAAGTTATATAATGAAAATTTCCCACTAGCTATATGGTGGTGACAAAACGAGAGACTCTCAATCACGAAGATCATGGTGCTTAATATGCACAAGTGTGGAAAGGTGGTAGCATTGTCCCTTCTCTCTTTTTCTCTCTTTTTTTGTGGGCTCTTTGGCCTTTTTTTGGTGGGCATCTTTGGCCTCTTTTTGTAAATGGGCTTCGCTGGCCTCTTTTATTTTCTCACATGGGACAATGCTCCATCAATGATGATCATCACACTTACAACTCAAAACTTAGAACAATGATGACTCTATATGGAATGCCTTCGGTAGTGTACCGTGACAATGATCAAGCATGGCATAGACATCAATGGGAACATCATGTTAGCTATCTTACGATCATGCAATTGCAATGCAGAAGTGGTGGCACATGTCATGGTGGTAGTCGTATGGCAATATATCTCGGAATAGCTTTGAAAAAGCCATAGTAGGTAGGTACGGTGGCTGTTTTGAGGGAGGTTAATGGTGGGTTTCGTGCACCGGCAAAAATTGCACGGCACTAAAGAAGATAGTGATGGTGGAAGGTGAAAGTGCATATAAACCATGGACTCAACTATTGTCATGAAGAACTCATATACTTGTTGCAAAAGTTTTAGTAGTAATCGAAACAAAGCATTCAATGCATACTCCTAGGGGAAGGGTTGGTAGGTGATACGTCTCAAACGTACCTATATTTTTTGATGGTTTCATGCTGTTATCTTGTCTTCTTTGGATGTATTATGTACCTTTTATATCTTTTTTGGGACTAACTTATTAATTCAGTGCCAAGTGCCAGTTCCTGTTTTTTCTACGTTTTTGACTCTTTTCAGATCTGATTTTGGAATGGAGTCCAAACGGAATAAAAACCCCGAAATGATTTTTTCCAGAACGGAAGAAGATCAGGGGGCCTCTGGGCCAAGCCAGGTGGGCTCCAGGGAGCCCACAAGCTCCCACTCCGCCACCAGGTGGGGAGGCGGCGGTGGCAGGGCTTGTGGCCTCCCTGGCCGCCCCCTGACCTAGATCCTTGGCCTATATATTCCAAAATATTCATCAAAAAATCAGGGGAGCCTCGAAAATACTTTGCCGCCGCCGCAAGCTTCCGGTTCCGCGAGATCTCATCTGGAGACCCTTCCCGGTGCCATGCCGGAGGGGACTTTGGAGTTGGAGGGCTTCTTCATCATCATCATCGCCCCTCCAATGACTCGTGAGTAGTTCACTTCAGACCTACGGGTCCGTAGTTAGTAGCTAGATGGCTTCTTATCTCTCTTGGATCTTCAATACAAAGTTCTCCATGATCTTCATGGAGATCTATCTGATGTAATCTTCTTTGGCGGTGTGTTTGTCGAGATCCGATGAATTGTGGATTTGTGATCAGATTATCTATGATATATATTTGAGTCTTTGCTGATTTCTTATATGCATGATTTTATATCCTTGTAAGTCTCTCCGAGTCTTGGGTTTTGTTTGGCCAACTAGATCTATGATTCTTGCAATGGGAGAAGTGCTTGGTTTTGGGTTCTACCATGTGGTGACCTTTCTGAGTGACAGTAGGGGGCAGCAAGGCACACATCAAGTAGTTGCCATCAAGGGTAAAAAGATGGGGTTTTTATTATTGGTTTGAGATTATCCCTCTACATCATGTCATCTTGCTTAAGGTGTTACTCTGTTCTTATGGACTTAATACACTAGATGCATGCTGGATAGCGGTCGACGTGTGGAGTAATAGTAGTAGATGCAGAAAGTATCGGTCTACTTGTTTTGGACATGATGCCTATAGATATAATCATTGCATAGATATCGTCACGACTTTGCGCGGTTCTATCAATTGCTCGATAGTAATTTATTCACCCACCGTCTCCTTGCTTTCATGAGAGAAGCCACGAGTAAACACTACGGCCCCCGGGTCTATTCACATCCATCGTTTACACCTCTGCTTTTACTTTGCTTTGTTACTTTGTTGCTTTCAGTTCTCACTTAGCAAACAATCTATAAGGGATTGACAACCCCTTCATAGCGTTGGGAGCAAGCTTTTGTGTTTGTGCAGGATCTTGAGATACTCCTCCACTGGATTGATACCTTGGTTCTCAAACTGAGGGAAATACTTAACACCGCTACGCTACATCACCCTTTCCGCTTCGAGGGAACACCAACGCAAGGCTCCAAGGCCATGTGGGAAATCCTTTGCATACTTTCCCAGGAATTCTTGGATGGATCAAGCCAAGTATTCTCCCGTCGACGTGCCTATTTCTGGCACCATTGGAAGGTCTTTTGTTGCAGTAGTAGAAGTATTTCTAGCACCGTTGCCGGGGAGGAGAAATCAAGATCTATCCAAGTAGGTCTCACAAACTCTTCTCTTGCATTTACTTTTGTTCCCAGTTGCCTCTCGTTTTCCTCTCCCCCACTTCACATTTGTTGTTTCCATTTGCCTTTCTCCTTCGCCGTTTTCTTTTGCCTTTGCCGTTTCCCTTTGCCGGTTTTCTCGCTTGCTCGTGTGCTTTCTTGTTTGTTAAAGTCATCATGGCTGAAAACACTAAACTTTGTGACTTCTCGAGCACTAATAATAATGATTTTATTAGTACTCCTATTGCTCCCGCCACTAGTGCGGAATCGTATGAAATCAACACAGCTTTGCTGAATCTTGTTATGAAAGAGCAATTCTCTGGCCTTCCTAGTGAAGATGCCACATCCCATCTCAATAGCTTCATTGAGCTTTATGATATGCAAAAGAAAAGAGATGTGGGTAATGACGTGATTAAGTTGAAACTTTTTTCCTTTCTCGTTGTGAGATCGCGCAAAAACTTGGTTTTCTTCTTTGCCTAAAAATAGTATCTATTCTTGGGATAAGTGCGAAGATGCTTCCATATCCAAGTATTTTCCGCCGACTAAGATCATCTCCTTACGTAACGATATCATGAATTTCAAGCAACTTGATCATGAACACGTTGCACAATCTTGGGAGAGGATGAAGCATATGATTAGAAATTGTCCCACTCATGGCTTGAGTTTGTGGATGATTATACAAATCTTTTACGCTGGCTTGAATTTTGCTTCTCGCAATATCTTGGACTCTGCCTCAGGTGGAACGTTCATGGAAATCACGTTAGGAGACGCTACAAAACTTCTAGACAATGTCATGACCAACTACTCTCAGTGGCACATTGAAAGGTCGCCTCCTAGCAAAAAGGTGCACGCTATAGAAGAGATTAACTCTCTTAGTGCTAAGATGGACGAGTTGATGCATTTGGTTTCTAGTAGAAACGCTACCGTAGATCCTAATGACATGCCACTATCTTCGTTGATTGAGAGTAGCAACGCTAGTTTGGACGTGAATTTTGTTGGTAGGAACGATTTTGGCAACAATAATGCTTTTAGAGGAAACTATGTTCCTAGGCCTTTTCCTAGTAACTCCTCTAACAATTATGGAAATTCCTATGGCAACACTTATGGAAATCACAACAAATTACCCTCTGATCTAGAGAGTAATATCAAAGAGTTCATCAACTCTCAAAAGATTTTCAATGCGTCCATAGAGGAAAAACTACTCAAAATAGACGATTTGGCTAAAAGCGTTGATATGATGTCTTGTGATATTGATGCTTTGAAAGTTA
Source organism: Hordeum vulgare subsp. vulgare (assembly GCF_904849725.1). Taxonomy (NCBI): domain Eukaryota; kingdom Viridiplantae; phylum Streptophyta; class Magnoliopsida; order Poales; family Poaceae; genus Hordeum; species Hordeum vulgare. Next base: position 521,124,234 of record NC_058520.1, read on the forward strand.
GATGCACTCCTCCCAAGGTCAACTTGGATGAAACTTTGAAATCTATGCGTATCTCCATGAATGAGAGCAAAGAAAGAACCGCCCAAATTCGCGCTAGACATGAATGGTTTAAAAGGGTGCGTTCTAGTGATGCAAATCACGAAGATCTTAAAGTGCTTGGTGTTTCTCCTCTTGAATCTTTGTTTTCGCGTGTCAAACCTATTTATGGAGGGGCTGGATATGAATCCACTTTGGTTGAAAAACGCCCCAATGATTCAGAGACCACCTATATTGATGATGAAGGTGTGGAGAGTGGAGTAGAAGAAGTCAAAATTTTGGGTAGTAATGAAACTCCCACTGTGGATTTCAAGGAATTCAATTATGATAATTGCTCCTTGTTTGAATGCATTTCCTTGATGCAATCCATTGCAAACTCTCCACATGCTTATAGCCAAAGCAAAGCCTTTACCACGCATATCGTAGATGTTATGATGAAATCTCTTGAAGAGAAGCTCGAACTAGAAGTCTCTATACCTAGAAAACTTCTTGATGGGTGGGAACCTACTATCAAAATCAAGATCAAAAACTATGAGTGCAATGCTTTGTGTGATTTGGGTGCTAGTGTTTCCGCGATTCCAAAGTCTTTATGTGATATTCTTGGTTTTCATGAGATTGAATTGTGTTCTCTTAATTTGCATCTTGCGGATTCTACTGTCAAGAAACCCATGGGGAGGATCGATGATGTTCTTATTGTTGCAAATAAGAACTATGTACGCGTGGATTTCATTGTACTTGACATAGATTGCAATCCTTCATGTCCCATTATTCTTGGTATACCTTTCCTAAGGACTATTGGTGCTATCATCGATATGAAGGAAGGGAATATTAGATTTCATTTTCCTTTAAAGAAGGGCATGGAACACTTTCCAAGAAAGAAAATAATATTGCCTTATGAATCTACGATGAGGGCTACTTATGGTTTGAGCACCAAAGATGACTATACGTGATTCCATCACTTTTTGCCTAGCTAAGGGTGTTAAACAAAAGTGCTTGTTGGGAGGCAACCCAACGAATCTATGCTTTTTATTTCTGTTTTGTGTTTTCCACACTTTCATAATTCTGTTATGATTGTGTTTTTTGTGTTTCTTTTTGCGTTTGTGCCAAGCAAAACCATTATGATTAGTCTTGGGATGATCGTTTGGTCATGCTGGAAAAGAGATAAACTTTCTGCTCACGAAAAGAATTTTAGTTTTCTTCAGTAAGAGATTTTGAGTTGATTCTTTTTTCTGATTATTTCTACACAAATTCTTCAGACTGTCGTAAGTTTTCAGAATTTTTGAAGTACTAGAAGTATACGAAGTATACAGATTTCTACAGACTGGTCTGCTGTTAACGGATTCTGTTTTTGTTGTGTTGGTTGCTTATTTTGATGAAACTATGGATAGTATCGGGGGGTATTAGCCATGGAAGATTGAAAGTACAGTAACCCAACATCATCACAAGTAGAATTTAAGTTTGCTACAGTACCTAAGGAAGTGGTGGTTTGCTTTCTTGTACTAATGTTATCACGAGTTTCTGTTTAAGTTTCGTGTTGTGAAGTTTTCAAGTTTTGGGTGAAGTTCTTATGGACAAAGAGATACAGAGTGGCAAGAGCTCAAGCTTGGGGATGCCCAAGGCACCCCAAGTGATTCAAGGATGCCGTAAAAGCCTAAGCTTGGGGATGCCCCGGGAAGGCATCCCCTCTCTCGTCTTCAATCCATCGGTAACGTTACTTGGGGCTATATTTTTATTCACCACATGTTATGTGTTTTTGCTTGGAGCGTCTTGTATCATAGGAGTCCTTTATTTTTGTTGTGTCAAATCATCCTTGATGCGCACCAATAGAGAGAGACATGCACTCACCGTGATTTTGTCGAGCTTCACTTATATCTTTTGGTAGACAATTCAGCTCAGATGTGCTTCACTTATATCTTTTGAGCTAGATACTTTTGCTCTACGTGCTTCACTTATATCTTTTAGAGCGCAGCGGTGCGTGGCTTGGTAGTTGATCTATGCTTTGAAAGTAGTCTCAAAAGGGGTAGTTATCCAAAGGAATACGAAAAACTTCCACCTTCATGTGCATTGAATAGTTAGAGAAGTTTGATTCATCTCAATTATTTTTGAGTTGTGGTTATGGTAATATTGAAGTCATGCTAGTAAGGTGTTGTGGATCTAGAAATACTTTTGTTGAAGTTGGTGATTCCCGTAGCAAGCACGTATGGTGAACCGCTATGTGATGAAATCTGAGCATGATTAGTATATTGATTGTCATCCTTTGCGTGGCGGTCGGGATCGCGCGATGGTTTATACCTACCAACCCTTCCCCTAGGAGTATGCGTTGAATGCTTTGTTTCGATTACTAATAAAACTTTTGCAACAAGTATATGAGTTCTTCATGACTAATGTTGAGTCCATGGTTTAGATGCACTTTCACCTACCACCATCACTATCTTCTTAGTGCCGTGCAACTTTTGCCGGTGCACAAAACCCACCATTAGCCTCCCTCAAAACAGCCACCATACCTACCTACTATGTCTTTTTCAAAGTCATTCCGAGATATATTGCCATGAAACTACCACCATGACATGTGCCACCACGTCTACATTGCCATTGCATGATCGTAAGATAGCTAGCATGATGGTTCCATTGATGTCTATGCCATGCTAGATCATTGCCACGGTACACTACCGAAGGAATTCCATATAGAGTCATTGTTGCTCTAAGTTTTGAGTTGAAAGTGTGATGATCATCATTAATGGAGCATTGTCCCATGTGAGGAAATAAAAGAGGCCAAAGAAGCCCACCCAAAAAAAGAGGCCAAAGAGCCCACCAAATAAAAAAATGAGAGAAAAAGAGAGAAGGGACAATGCTACCACTTTTTCCACACTTGTGCATATTAAGCACCATGATCTTCATGATTGAGAGTCTATCGTTTTGTCACCACCATATAGCTAGTGGGAAATTTTCATTATATAACTTGGCTTGTATATTCCAATGATAGGCTTCCTCAAAATTGCCTTAGGTCTTCGTGAGCAAGCAAGTTGGATGCACACCCACTAGTTTTCTTTAAGAGCTTTCACATACTCGTAGCTCTGGTGCATCATTTGTATGGCAATCCCTACTCATTCACATTGATATCTATTGATAAGCATCTCCACAGCTCATTGATATGCCTAGTTAATGTGAGTATCTTCTCCCTTTTTGTCTTGCAACCTCCACCACACTCCACACCATCTATAGTGCTATAACCATGGCTCACACTCATGTATTGCGTGAGAGTTGAAAAGGTTTGAGAAAGTAAAGGTGTGAAACAATTACTTGGCCAATACTGGGGTTGTGCATGATTTAAATTCGTTGTGCAATGATGATAGAGCATAGCCAGACTATATGCTTTTGTAGGGATAACTTTCTTTTGGCCTTGCTATTTTGAAAGTTCATGATTACCTTGCTAGTTTGCTTGAATTATTATTGTTTCCACGTCAATAGAAAACTATTGTTTTGAATCTAATGGATCTGAACATTCACGTCACATAAGAGGAATTACAAAGGGAAACTATGCTAGGTAGCATGAAAGCATAAAAAATCATTCTTTATCACTTCCCTACTCGAGGACGAGCAGGAGTTAAGCTTGGGGATGCTTGATACGTCTCCAACGTATCTATAATTTTTGATGGTTTCATGCTGTTATCTTGTCTTCTTTGGATGTTTTATGTACCTTTTATATCTTTTTTGGGACTAACTTATTAATTCAATGCCAAGTGCCAGTTCCTGTTTTTTCTGTGTTTTTGACTCTTTTCAGATCTGATTTTGGAACGGAGTCCAAACGGAATAAGAACCCCGAAATGCTTCTTTCCCGAACGGAAGAAGATTAGGGGGCCTCTGGGCCAAGCCAGGTGGGCTCTAGGGAGCCCACAAGCTCCCACTCCGCCACCACGGGGGGAGGCGGCAGTGGCAGGGCTTGTGGCCTCCCTGGCCGCCCCCTGACCTAGATCCTTGGCCTATATATTCCCAAATATTCAGCAAAAAATCAGGGGAGCCTCGAAAATACTTTTCTGCCGCCGCAAGCTTCCGTTTCCGCGAGATCTCATCTGGAGACCCTTCCCGGTGCCCTGCCAGAGGGGACTTTGGAGTTGGAGGGCTTCTTCATCATCATCATCGCCCCTCCAATGACTCGTGAGTAGTTCACTTCAGACCTACGGGTCCGTAGTTAGTAACTAGATGGCTTCTTCTCTGTCTTGGATCTTCAATACAAAGTTCTCCATGATCTTCATGGAGATATATCCGATGTAATCTTCTTTGGCGGTGTGTTTGTCGAGATCCGATGAATTGTGGATTTGTGATCAGATTATCTATGATATATATTTGAGTCTTTGCTGATTTCTTATATGCATGATTTTATATCCTTGTAAGTCTCTCCGAGTCTTGGGTTTTGTTTGGCCAACTAGATCTATGATTCTTGCAATGGGAGAAGTGCTTGGTTTTGGGTTCTACCATGTGGTGACCTTTCTCAGTGACAGTAGGGGCAGCAAGGCACACATCAAGTAGTTGCCATCAAGGGTAAAAAGATGGGGTTTTTATCATTGGTTTGAGATTATCCCTCTACATCATGTCATCTTGCTTAAGGCGTTACTCTATTCTTATGGACTTAATACACTAGATGCCTGCTGGATAGCGGTCGACGTGTGGAGTAATAGTAGTAGATGCAGAAAGTATTGGTCTACTTGCTTCGGACGTGATGCCTATAGATATAATCATTGCATAGATATCGTCACGACTTTGCGCGGTTCTATCAATTGCTCGACAGTAATTTGTTCACCCACCATATACTTGCTTTCATGAGAGAAGACACTAGTAAACACTACAGGCCCCGGGTCTATTCACATCCCTTGTTTACACCTCTGCTTTTACTTTGCTTTGTTACTTTGTTCCTTTCAGTTCTCACTTGGCAAACAATCTGTAAGGGATTGACAACCTCTTCATTGTGTTGGGAGCAAGATTTTGTGTTTGTGCAGGATCTTGAGATACTCCTCCACTGGATGGATACCTTGGTTCTCAAACTGAGGGAAATACTTACCACCGCTATGCTACATCACCCTTACCGCTTCGAGGGAACACCAACGCAAGGCTCCAAGGCCATGGGGGAAATCCTTTGCATACTTGCCCAGGAAGTCCCTTAAGGCGTAGTCGCCGCAGAAGGATCAAGCCAAGTATTCTCCCGTCGACGTGCCTATTTCTGGCACCATTGGAAGGTCTTTTGCTGCAGTAGCAGTAGGTATAAACCATCGCGCGATCCTGACAGCCACACAAAGGATGACAATCAATAGACTAATCATGCTCAAACTTCATCACATAGTGGTTCACCATACGTGCATGCTACAGGAATCACTAACTTTAACACAAGTATTTCTAGATCCACAACACCCTACTAATATAACTACAATATTACCATAACCACAACTCAAAACTAGTTGAGATGAATCAAACTTCTCTGACTATTCAGTGCACATGAAGGTGGAAGTTTTCATATCCCTTTGGATAACTACCCCTTTTGAGACTAATTTCATAGCATAGATCAACTACCAAGCCACGCACCGCCGTGCTCTAAAAGATATAAGTGAAGCACACAGAGCAAAATCAACTAGCTCAAAAGATATAAGTGAAGCACATGTGAGCTGAATTGTCTAACCAAAAGATATAAGTGAAGCTCGACAAAATCATGGTGAGTGCATGTCTCTCTCTAGGTGTGCAGCAAGGATGATTGTGACACAACAAAAATAGAAGACTCCTACGATACAAGTCGCTCCAAGCAAAACACATAACATGTGGTGAATAAAAATATAGCCCCAAGTAACGTTACCGATGGATTGAAGACGAAAGAGGGGATGCCTTCCCGGGGCATCCCCAAGCTTAGACTTTTACGACATCCTTGAATCAAATTGGGGTGCCTTGGGCATCCCCAAGCTTGAGCTCGTGCCACTCTTTATATTTTTGTCCATAAGAACTTCACCCAAAACTTGAAAACTTCACAACACGAAACTTAAACAGAAACTCGTGATAACATTAGTATAAGAAAGCAAACCACCACTTCCTTAGGTATTGTAGCAAACTTAAATTACACTTATGTTGATGTTGGGTTACTATATTTTCAATCTTACATGGCTAATACCCCCAGATACTATCCATAGTTTCATCAAAATAAGCAACCAACTCAAGAAAAACAGAATCTGTTAATAGTAGACCAGTCTGTAGCAATCTGTATACTTCGTATACTTCTGGTACTTCAAAAATTCTGAACAATTACGACAGTGTGAAGAATTTGCGTAGCAATCAGCAGCAAAAAGAATCAACTCAAAAGCTCTTACAGAAAAAATGAAAATTCTTTTCGTGAGCAGAAAGTTTCTGTCTTTTCCAGCATGACCAAACGATCATCCCCAAGACTAATCATAACGGTTTTGCTTGGCACAAACGCAAAAGGAAACACAAAAAACACAATAATAACAGAATTATGAAAGTGTGGAAAACACAAAAAAGAAAGAAAAAGGATAGATTCGTTGGGTTGCCACCCAACAAGCGCTATTGTTTAACGCCCTTAGCTAGGCAAAAAGTGATGGAATCACGTATAGTCATCCTTGGTGTTCAAACCATAAGTAGCGTGATCATTTATCATCTTAAGATATTCAACTTTATTGGATGACTCACCACTAGCTTTAAGAACAAAAACAGACTTGACGGTCTTTTTGAGAGTGAGATTTGGAGTATTTTGCACAGCGGAAAAAGCGGAACCCAAGTTGGTTATGACATCTTCTAGTTTGCCAATTCTAGAGGAATCATTAACTATAGGTTCCTTCCCCTTAGATTTTTCAAGACCATTCCCACTTTGGATCCATACTGAGTAATTTGATTGTGGATCTTTCTGTCCAAACCCTCAATAAGTTCAATTGTGGCAATTTTGTTTTCAATAGCGTCAAGCCTTTGCATCACGTGTTCCAAGGTCAAGGTGGTTCCATTAACCATGAGCGGGGGTGAGCCTACCAAATTCATGATAGCTCCATAGGAGTCAACAGTATGGCTCCCCAAAAAATTCCCGCCTACGATGGTATCAAGGATATACCTATTCCAAGGAGAGATTCCAACATAAAAACTGCGAAGAAGAACGGTAGTGGATTGCTTACGAGTAGATCTACTTTGAGCATTGCAAATCCTGTACCAAGCGTCCTTTAAATTTTCTTCCTCATTCTGCCTAAAACTGAGAACTTCGTTCTCAGGGGTATCATTTGGAGTAGTGGGTCTAGCCATTGATGGACTATCCCACACACAAACGAGCAGGAAGTAAGCGAGTGAAGCGGGTAAAAGAGAAAGGCAAAAAGGCAAAAGGAAACGGCAAAGGAGAAAGGGAAAAGGCAAAAGGAAACGGCAAGGGAGAAACGCAAATGAAAACGGAAAATGTGAAGTGGGGGAGAGGAAAACGAGAGGCAACTAGCAAAAAAGGTAAATGCAAGAGACGAGTTTGTGACACCTACATGGATAGATCTCCTCCCCGCGCCAGAAAGCAGCACGTTGACGAGAGACTATTCTTGACTTGATCTTCCCCAGCAACGACGCCAGAAATCCTTCTGCTACTGCGACAACAGACCTTCCCTGGTACGGCGCCAGGAATCCTGCTGCTACGGCTATGCCTTTAGGGACTTCCTTGGAAAATATGCAAAGGATTTCCCACGACCTTGGAGCCTTGCGTTGGTGTTCCCTTGAAGAGGAAAGGGTGATGAGGCACATCGGCTGTAAGTATTTCCCTCAGTTTGGAGAACCAAGGTATCGAACCAGTGGCAGTTCTCATCAAGTCACAAGTACCTGCACAAACACAAAGACCTTGCACCCAACGGTATGAAGGGGTTGTCAATCCCTTATAGATTGTTTGCAAAATGAGAACTGAAAGCAACAAAGTAAACAAGCAAAGTAAAAGTGAAAGTGCAAAACGATAGTTGTGAATAGACCCGGGGGCCGTAGTATTCACTAGTGGCTTCTCTCATGAAAGCAAGTAGACGGTGGGTGAACGAATTACTGTCGAGCAATTGATAGAACCGCGCAAAGTCGTGACGTTATCTAAGGCAATGATTATATCCATAGGCATCACGTCCAAAACAAGTAGACCGATACTTTCTGCATCTACTACTATTACTCCACACGTCGACCGCTATCCAGCATGCATCTAGTGTATTAAGTTCAAAAGAACAGAGTAATGCCTGAAGCAAGATGACATGATGTAGATGGACAATCTCATATCTACGATAAAATCCCATCTTGTTATCCTTGATGGAAACAACACGATGCGTGCCTTGCTGCCCCTTCTATCACTGGGAAAGGTCACCACACAGTATGAACCCAAAACCAAGCACTTCTCCCATTGCAAGAATCATAGATCTAGTTGGCCAAACAAAACCCAAGACTCGGAGAGACTTACAAGGATATCAAATCATGCATATAAGAAATCAGCAAAGACTCAAATATAATTCATAGATAATCTGATCACAAATCCACAATTCATCGGATCTCGACCGCCAAAGAGGATTACATCGGATAGATATCCATGAAGATCATGGAGAACTTTGTATTGAAGATCCAAGAGAGAGATGAAGCCATCTAGCTACTAACTACGTACCCGTAGGTCTGAAGTGGACTACTCACGAGTCATTGGAGAGGCGATGATGTTGATGTAGAAGCCCTCCAACTCCAAAGTCCCCTCCGGCAGGGCACCGGGAAGGGTCTCCAGATGAGATCTCGCGGAAACGGAAGCTTGCGGCGGCGGAAAAGTGTTTTTGTGGATGCCCTGATTTTTTCTGGATTTTTAGGGAATTTATAGGCCAAAGACCTAGGGCAGGGGAGTGCCAGGGGGGCCACAAGCTTGGTTGTCGCGGCCTCCCCCCTGGCCATGGCAAGAGGGCTTGTGGGCCCCCTGTGGGCCCACTGCCTTGGCCCTCAAGCCTCCCGATCTTCTTCCATTCTGGGAAAATTATTTCGGGGATTTTATTCCGTTTGGACTCCATTCCAAAATCAGATCTGAAAAGAGTCAAAAACACAGAAAAACAGGAACTAGCACTTGGCACCGAATTAATAATTTAGTCCCAAAAAATATATAAAAGGTAAACAAAACATCCAAAGTTGACAAGATAACAACGTGAAACCATAAAAAATTATAGATACGTTTGAGTCGTATCAAGGCTCCCCTGCCTTGGCTCTCAAGCTTCCCGATCTTCTTCCATTCCGGAAAAAATCTTTTCGGGGATTTTCTTCCGTTTGGACTCTGTTTCATAATCTCCTCTGAAAGGGGTCAAAAACATGGAAAAAACAGGAACTAGCACTTGGCACTGAGTTAATAAGTTAGTCCCAAAAAATATATAAAAGGCATGCATAACATGCAAAGTTTGACAAGATAATAGCATGAAACCATCAAAAATTATAGATATGTTCGAGACGTATCAAGCATCCCCAAGCTTAACTCCTGCTCGTCCTCGAGTAGGGAAGTGATAAAGAATGAATTTTTGATGTGGAATGCTACCTAGCATAGTTGTCCTTTGCAACTTATTTCACGTGACATGAATGTTCAGATCCGTAAGATTCGAAACAATAGTTTGCTATTGACATGAAAACAATAATACTTCAAACAAACTAGCAAGGTAATCATGAACTTTCAAAATAACAAGGCCATTGAAAGTTATCCCTACAAAATCATATAGTCTGGCTATGCTCCATCATCCTCACACAACTAATGTAAATCATGCACAACCCCGGTATTGTCCAAGTAATTGTTTTCACACTCTTGCTTTCTCAAACTTTTTATTACTATCACTCAATACATGAGCGCGAGCCATGGATATAGCACTATAGGTGGAATAGAGTGTGGTGGTGGTTGTGAGACAAAAAGGAGGAGATGGTCATATTGACTCGGCATATCAAAGGGTTATGGAGATGCCCATTGATAGATATCAGTGTGAATGAGTAGGGATTGCTATACAAGAGATGCACTAGAGCTATAAGTATGTGAAAGCTGAAAGGAGAACTAGTGGGTGTGCATCCAACTTGCTTGCTCTGTTGGGACCCCGACTGGTAAGTCGAGATCGCCGTGCCCAGTGATCCCAAGGATCAATGCTCACTGAATACAGATACTGAATAATAGAGTCTTACATCCATACATACCGTTTGATACAATTAATGACCACTTCGGTCGAGTCTTACATATATAGGGCCTCAAAGGCCTACACTTGAAACTGAACCAATAGCGGAATTATTGGTTGAAAGCGTGAACCCATGCCATCAGCCTTAACCTACAGGCATTCTAACTGGGAAGCATCCTAGCTCGCAAGAACGTACCGAGTTAGTCTTCACCATATCCTGTCTTTCACACCTGGTCAATGAAATAACCAGTGGCAAGCCAATGAGTACTTTGAATGTACTCGCAAACAGCCCATGACACAAACAATGAAAGTGAAGGATAACAATATCATGCATCTTTAGTGTAACTCATCTGGGTGGAATGATCATGATTATGCATCAAGTTTAAAGAATTACTTTTGAAGAACAGGTTACAGATATCGACATATCTGACAAGGGTTGAACACACCGGGTTCACCCTATATGCCAAGTCATCGAACTTGGTCATATCAATTCCTCAAGTAACTCCGGTTATTAACACCATTCACCGAACTCACACACACACACTTGATTTATGCGGAAACGTTGGACGTAGTTTAAGCAGCACCACCCAACTGTCCTTGACCGTGGACACGGCTATTCGAATAGTTTACACACTGCAGAGGTAGTACGCTAGACCCATGAGATCCGGGAAACTTCCGTGTCATCCACGACTCGCGGTATATCACATATACCCGAGGTAAGTACCCGATCATCATCTTTCCCCTAACGATACTAGACAAAGAGGTCCACTCGATTGGTACACAGCCCACATGTTGTACGTCTTACGAGCACGGACTCTGGACAGTATCAACCATGCAGGGACCAACGGTGTGCCTGGAACTCATAATAATGGCATAGTCGTCCTACCTGGCACGACCCCATCACGAGAGTGACGAAGTCACTCCCGCCACTAGTAATGTGGCTCTTTGCTAGCACCGACCAGAGTAATCAACAAAGCCCCGTCCCCAAAAGGGGTATCGTGGTCGTACTGGTAAGGTTGGGACGGTCGACACATCAGAAATCTAATCCCATTTCCGAAACCATACTCACACAAAAACACCGGTGCATCACTTCACCAAAAGTGATCACCAACTGATCATCACCCTCGGGCAATAGTGGCACCCGACGGGGTTTTCATAAACTTTTATTTGAACTCATCCTTATGCTCATGGTAATATGCTCTATCTTTACTTGTCAACATGGTATAAGCGTGACCCTCAAGGGGTAGGGTCAAGCTCAGTGCAATGATCCTATAACTTTACTAGTTAACATGACAGTAGCATGATCCTCATGGATGGTAGGGTCAAGCTCATCATGCTTGTGCTCCGAGGAGCCATATGAATAACATCACTATCATGCAAGTGCTTCGAAGAAGCCTTCGGTACCATCACACCAATGATGAACCGTCACTGTGATCTCATGCAACGAAAAAGTACTTGCTATTCTAGCATGCACCAATGTATGTGCTCAAGTCATGGTCAAAGGTCCGCTTGCCTTGCTCACGTAAGTCCTCGGGGTCTTCGGGGTCTTCCGCTCCGTCCCCGAATACTCCGTCTACCGTCAACTATCGTCGGAAACAACCATAGTAAGCCACACATCAAGCAGAATAAAAGTGTTCTAAAAATAGAAGCTCTATTTTTCTTGGACCTCTCTGGTCAAAAGAAAAATACGTGAAGTTTGATATAGGACATTTGGATCATCAAGGATTTTTGAATGGAGGGAAGGAAGGAATAGGTGACCATTGAATAAGCCAACAGAAATCATTATGTTAAAAATGAGTGAAGGCACCCATTTAACACAGAATGATTTTAGAAATATTTAGGAAGTGGTTTCACTGGATTTGGAGATGGTATGAATATTCTAGAGATTTTACAATGAGGAATAAATAGCAATAGGAGCTATTTATTTGTTGCAACATAAGTAAGTCACACAAAAATGTTGACCAGGGTTCTAAAATAGAGAAGGATTTTAGAAGGCTCTGGGAGTTTGAATCACTCCATTTGGAGTTGATTTGAATCTGCTAGGAATTTTGAAAGGTGGGATATTTTATATCCAGATTGGGATTTTAAATAAAACACCACAGAAAGTTGGGAGGGAAAAATGTGCAAAGCACTTATTTGGATAGGCCTCATTTTTAGGATCCTGCAGAAATTTGAATCAATGGAATTGGAGTCAGAATGAATTTATAGTGAAAATTTGAAGTTATACCCAAATAGGAAAAAGAGAAAAAGACTCAGCTTCGGGGGGGCTATGTGGCGCACCGGGCGTCAGATAGGCCTTCGGGTCGGCCCAGTTGCGCAGTCTCCCAGGAACCCTGGTGACGCCGAAGGCGCACTTCCTGGAGTACGTTTCCTGCGCAGGGACACGAGAACCAGGGAGGGCACGGCCACTTGAAGCTGGGGGCCCGGGCGGCGTGTGGCTGAGGCGGGGGCCCCGCCTGTCGGGTCCTTCTTCCTCCTCCCACTCGATCTGAAAATAGGAAGGGGAGGCAGGGCCGGCCGATGCAGGCCTGGCTCCGGCGGCGCTCCGGCCATCCCTAGCCGAGGTGAGCGCACCTGCGGACTCGGGGAGCCGCGCCGACCCCATTTCCTTGCACGACGCTCGCAGGGGCTTCGGGAAGAGCTGCCCAAGGCCACGGGAGGGGGGCTGCGATGGAGGCCGTGCGGAGAGGAGCCCTGGCCACCTGGAGGGGAAGAGGGAGGACGAGGACTGGTGCCGCAGGCTAGGAGATCCTCCTGGAGGTGCTAAGGAGAAGGAGGGAGCTCGGGGAGGCTCTGATTCGAGCATGGCCGAAACGGCCATGGCGGCCATGGAAGAAGAGGTTGAGAGAAAGACTCGGGAGAGAAGAAGGGGAGGCTCCTGAGCTTCACGGGATAAGGGGAGAGCCGAGTGTAAGCCATAGAGGCTCAGGGAGAGAAGGGTAAGCGGGAAGAGAGAGGGAAAGCTCGGGAGCTTCCTGGAGCTCTCGGTGCATGGTCGCCATGCATGCCTGAGGGGTCTTGGAGGCTAGCTGATGATGGGGGATGGTTGGAACGGTCAAGGGGAGACTCTGAGACACTCTGGGGCACACTGGCTCAGCTTGGTGTGGTCTGGAGGAAGGGGACAAGGCGCAGAGCGCCCATACTGCAGGCCAGAGTGGTGGTCTGTAACATCCCAATTTTCGTAAATTCGGATGTTAATAGATCATTCATTTGCATTCCATATTTTATGCATCATTGCGTTCCTCTGGAAAAAAAAATTATCGTTATGTGACTGCGGGCAATTTATCGGAGTGGAGATAATATGACTTCTCCCGTGTGAGTTAAAGTCACCATTTTGGTTTTGCAAATTTTCTAAACTCCGAAGTATTTTTTTTTTGTTGAGTTTTTCGATTGAGTTGTGTGACCTATTGCATAAAACATTTTTTTAAAAAGTTGCATTAGGTGGAACTAGGATTCCTATATATATATTATATATATATTAGTTGTATATGTTATTTTGTTTTCTCCTAAGTTCTAGTGCATATATGTATATTAGTACTTTTTTCTAGTATTTTGTTAGCTAGGAAAAAATATTTTTTTTACTGTTTTGTTTTGGTTTTCTTTCTTTTCTTTTTTGCTGCTGTTAGTTTGTTTAAAAAAAATAGAACTGCCAGGCCGAGCCACAAGGGCTCAGCCCAGCCCCCATGCATGCATGCATGCAGCCCCCTCCCCCACGTCCCAACCTCCCTCTCCCTCCCCACGTTTCCCTCTCTTTCCTAAGTTCTCTCTCTTCTCTTCCCCCACGTGAGTACTTCCTCCCTTTCCTTATTTCTCTCTTTCCTATTTCTACTCCCTCCTTTTCCTTTTGTCTCCACCGCCACCTCTCCCTCTCTTTCCTATTTTCTCTCCCATGATCTCCTTCCCAAAGTTCTCCCTCTCCTTCCTTCTACTCCCCTCCCCTAAGCCTATATAAACCCCCCCCACCGCCACCTCTCCCCAACCCTAGCCGCCGCCGTCTCCACCGCCGCCTCCACAAACCGCCGCCGGCGCCTCACCTCACCGCCGCCCTAGCCGCCACCGCGAGCAGCGGCAGCAGCCCGAAAGCTGCTGCACCTCGACCTCGCCGCGGAGGAGGAGCCCTCCCCGAACTCTCTCTCCACCGCCGCCTCTTCCCCGCGGAGGAGGAACCTCACCGCCGCCACCCGACGCCCCACCGCCCGGAGCTACTCCCTCCTTCCTCGCCGGTCATCTCCTTTCTTGCCGGTGCAAGCTACAGCCAGCAGGTAGCTATCCATCTCTCTCTATATATTTCATGCACTCCATCTCACCCTTAGATCCCATGCAATCCCATGCAATGGCTAGGATTAGATCACCTATACCCTTTCGGTTTAGCCCAGAAAACCAACGGTTCTTTTGTTCACTTAAGATTTAGCCAGTGGTTTTGCAAGCCATGGGACGTTTGCTCCAAACCAAGAAAACACACAGCCACTACAGCCAATAGAACTTGCCACGTGTGCCTCTCTTTAGCACTAGCAGTTTTGTAATTTTCGGTCCAGATTTCGAAAACAGAAACTTTCAATGTTGTTTTGATCACAACGTTTTATCCCTACGTCCAATGACATTGATTCTTTTTCCAGTAGCTCACAAATTTCCTGTAGATTTTAAAAATATATAATTTTTCTGTGTTGGGAATTTGCAAATATAAGTTAGAGCAAATTTAGTTTAAACACTGTTTTGCCTGTTCCAGGAGTTTGAAAAATGATATTGAGTTGATTCTTTTTGCTACTGTTTTCTAGTGATAAAACCTTACTGTAGTAGAATTTTCAGAATTTGTCCAAGTATTTTTACTAGTGTTTTCAACAGAAACAAGTTTCTGTCCTACCGACGCGCGATAAAATTCTTTTGCGTAGTCGTTTGCCAATCATTGCATGTAATGTTATTTTTTACTCTTGGCATGATTGAATTGCTTATGGTGTGCTTTGTGTTTGTGTCGGTAGATCATCCGGAGTGCGAAGCGTGTTACTTAGAGACGCTCGAGCAGGACAACTATCATCAAGGCAAGTCATCTTTGATCATGTTATTTTTACCTATGTTTTCAATGCATAGTAGATCACCTTCTTTGCCCAATTTGCATGCTGCCTAGGTACTTGGAAACTTTAATCCTAGTTGTAGTATCATGTGGTAGGAACACCAACACCCCGATACTTAGCCCCGGGACGACAATGTTATATATGCTATGCTCTAGTAGACGGGTTATCGGTTGAGTGTATTCCACGAGTGATGCGAGGTTGATATAATAATCAAGACCGGACTAAGACAAGATTTTCAAGACCTCGGACGCAATGCAACACTGGGTGAAGGATGGTTGATCGGCTCCCTGGAAAACCCAGTGGATGCCTGGGATGCTGGAGAGGCCATGTCATCCTGCGGAAAGCTTCACCCAGGCTCAAAGGGACGGACGGAGACTTAAAGACTCAAGGATTACCTGCACAGCCACAAGTCATTATGGGCTCTGGCTTGGTTGGACAACGCGGCGACTCTGGACAGGCGGTGCTAGCAGATGTAGACGAACGGTAGGAATGGATGGGCACCGACAGGGATTCAGAATGACCCGTTGAAAGACCATGTTTTGATCATCCGGTCTTCAAACACCCTGAAGTGCGAGGACAAATCCGGAGGCGATCAAATCTTGTGGGGAACGTGTGCAAAACTCTGCAGAGTACTCAACCTAATCGATTAGCCGTGTCCACGGTCATGGACAACTTGAGCCGAAGGCATTGAATTTCCCCTGAACTCTCGACACAACTTAATAATGATGTGGGTGTTAACAACTATTCGGGTACGAGAACTGGTTGGCGGAACCATCTCGTTAACAACAAACTATGTGGTAATATTTTGCTTTCGACCCCTTTTGTTGTAGGATAAAACTGGCTTTATGCAAAAGTTAGCTCCACCGGCCAAATATGCATGTAGAGATAGATGATTATTATTTTACTCCCTCTCTTGATGATTTGCCAGCATATTCAATATGCTGACCTACACGGCTGCAACGTATCATGTTGCAGAGTACTTTTCCGACCAGGAGTGAGGCTACGGTTCTACGCTCAGCGACATGCCCTTGGAGTCGGATGGACTCGTCTACCTGATGCTTCCGCTTAGTCTTCGTTAGATAATCTCATGAGTTGGCCTTCAGCCACTTTATTGTACTCCTTTATTGTAATAAAGTACTCTTTATTAGATTTCGATTAATAAAGCTGTGTGATTGCACTCTTGAATATATACATTATGTACTGTGTGTGTACCAGCATGATCTTGGGATGGTACAGAAACACCAGAGGCTTGACTCGTTGAGTCGGGTCGCTACAGAAATGGTATTCAGAGCACACGCTGACCTTAGGACGTAACCTCTAGGATTGGAAAAGCCTTAGGAAGAAAACTATTTTCTCTTATATCTTCTATTTCCCCCTCTGATCATTTCTGACTTCTCTCCGATTTTCCAATGTTTAGATGGCCACCTTCGTCCCTGTTAAGTTCACGGAGTTTTGCCAGCCCGACACCACTATGCCGTTCGGAAAAGAGCTGGTGCAGATCACCAAGGATTTGAGGATTGCTCTGCCGACTATCACAGGGAAGCCAACTTCGTCTTACCCGGAGGATTCACGCTACAGGATCGAGGTGCATATTCCCGGAAGGACATTCGAGCCGCGCACTGAGCCGATGGATTTCAAGTTCATCGCACCCAACTGGATTCTCGGAAGGGACATGGCGATTCATTGTGCACTCGGACGTATCAAGGATGAATACAAAGGCTGCCCTATGTCTCCAGACCTATTCGTTGTATCCCGGAGAAATGAAGACGGAGACATCATCTCAAACAAGACCAATGACGCTCTCTTGTCTTATGCCCAGACCTTGGAGAAGCACAGCGGAACTCTGGAGTATCACGCGATCAAGGACGCCAGGAAGATCAAGCAACTGTCACTCCGTGAGCTTGAACTTGAAGATGCAGCCCGGGAAGCCCACTATGAGCATGAGCTGGAAGTGAAGGATTTTCTGGAGCGGATCAAGAAGCTGAAGACTCGAGTTGCATACCTCGAGGAGGAACTGGACATGGGCGAGAACCTTCATCCCGAAGGAGACGTAGCCCCCGTGATCAGCAACGACGAGGACTATGAAGAAAGCTCCACCGAAGGACCCGACACTATGCTATTCTGAGGAGGACACTTAGACTAGACCACCAAATTTACTTTATCGTTTTACGTGTTAGGCCGATGTTTAGGATTATCGAATTTTGTATCCCTGTGTGAACCTTTGTGATGATTGAATAAAATGTGTGGTGTGATATTTGTGTCTTGCATTCATATGGGTAGTGTAATTCCTCTTAGACCATTGTTCTATGCTAATCTCACCCCTCTACAAACATCAGATGCCTCCAAGACGCGCCCCTGAGTCCAACTTCCCGCCGGAACTCACTCAGTTGATCCAGTAACAAAACACCCTGATGCAACTGATCATCCAGAACCAGAACAACAACAACCATCATCCACCCCAGGCCGACAACCTTACCCGTTTTCTGAGGTTGAACCCTCCAACTTTCTCCAGCAGCATTGAGCCCATTGTGGCAGATGATTGGCTTCGCAAGATGGAGCGTGAGCTCATCACCGCTGGTTGTTCTGAAGCTGAGAAGGTGCGTTTTGCCGCGCATCAACTTGAAGGCCCTGCAGCTGCTTGGTGGGAGAACTACACCACCACTTATCCCATTGCTGGAGTCACTTGGGAACAATTCAAGCAAGCTTTCCGCACCGCGCATGTCTCAACTGGTGCAATGAGTCTGAAGAAGCGTGAGTTTCGCAACTTACGCCAGGGGAGTCGCACTGTGGCCCAGTACGCTGATGACTTCAGCATGCTCGCCCGTTATGCACCTGGAGATGTGGCCGATGATGCGGCCAAGCAGGAAAAGTTCTTGGAAGGACTGAATGATGAGCTGAGCATTCAGTTGACGGTAGCCACCTTCAACAACTACCAGGAGCTGGTTGATAAGGCCCTCATCTTGGAGGGGAAACATCAGCAAATGGAGAACCGCAAGCGAAAGTATGGGGTTGGAAAGTTCAACTCCGGCACTCAGCAGAAGCCTCGCTACACCCCCTACTCAGGGAATACCGGGACTGGATCCGGTAAGTTTGGTGGACATGTTCAGCATAACCACCCTGTGCACAACCATGGAGGCCACAACCATGGAGGAAATGGGAATCACCGCAACAACAGCAACTTCAAGAATGGCGGTACTGGCACTCAGCAGCAGTCAGCTCCAGCTCAGAAGGATCTGACTCACATCACTTGCTTCAAGTGTCAGAAGAAGGGACACTATGCCACTGATTGCCCCCAGAACAAGCAGGGAAATGGAAATGGCAACGGCAACGGCAACGGCAACTCTGCAGCAAAGAAGCCCAATCCTTTTCCTCGAGCTCAGGTGAACCACGTTGATGTGGAAGAGGTCTATGATCACCCCGATACTGTGGTTGGTAAGTTTTTGCTAAATTCACATCCAGTATTGGTACTTTTTGATTCTGGTGCAACGCATTCATTCATATCAAGGGTAGTTGTGGAAAAGTATAGCTTGCCAACTAGAACCCTCAGCCAACCTATTAAGGTCAGTTCCCCAGGAGGCATCATGATAGCCGGGATAGGATGCCATGCTTTGAGTCTCAACATCGGGAACCATAATTTTCCCACCGACCTCATCGTATTAGAGTCCCTAGGATTGGATGTAATTCTAGGCATGGATTGGTTGGCCAAGTATGAAGGGAATATCGATTGTGCCCTTAAGTCTATTTTTCTCACAAACCCCGAGCAGAAGCGGATTAAGTACGTGTCACAGCGCCCGACACGTAGTAAGCGAGTAAACTCTCTCACGGGAGTAGTCCAGGAGGAAGTACCGATTGTACAGGAGTACCCAGATGTATTTCCGGAGGAATTGCTGGGCATGCCACCCGATAGAGAGATTGAGTTCTTGATTGAGCTATTGCCCGGAACAACCCCGATATCCAAGAGACCCTATCGGATGCCCGCAAATGACTTGATAGAGATCAAGAAGCAAATTAAAGAGTTATTGGACAAAGGGTATATTCGCCCAAGTTCTTCACCTTGGGGAGCCCTAGTGCTCTTGGTTGAAAAGAAGGACAAGTCCCTGAGAATGGTTGTCGATTATCGTGCATTGAACGATGTGACCATCAAGAACAAGTACCCCTTGCCGATGATCAATGATCTGTTTGATCAGTTAGTTGGAGCTCGCATATTCTCAAAGATCGATCTTCGATCCGGGTATCATCAGTTGAAGATTCGTGAACAGGATATACCCAAGACAGCCTTTACCACTCGGTACGTCTTGTATGAGTACACGGTCATGTCATTTGGACTGACTAATGCTCCGGCATATTTTATGAATCTGATGAACAAGGTATTTATGGAGTACTTGGACAAGTTTGTCGTGGTGTTCATCGATGACATACTGATATTCTCCAAGAACGAAGAGGAACACAAGGAACATCTGCGTCTAGTTCTGGAGAAGCTTCGAGAGCATAAGCTATATGCAAAGTTCAGCAAATGTGAGTTTTGGTTGAAGGAAGTCGGATTTCTCGGACACGTCATCTCAGGAGAAGGAATAGCAGTGGACCCTGCCAAGGTCGCAGCAGTCACCGAATGGGTAGCACCCACTTCAGTCAAGGAGATCCGTAGTTTCCTCGGACTTGCCGGATATTACCGGAGGTTCATTGAGAATTTCTCAAAGATTGCCAAGCCCATGACAGAGTTATTGAAGAAGGAATCCAAGTATGTTTGGACTGAGGAATGTGAAACCAGTTTTCAAGAGCTGAAGAAACGTCTTGTGACAGCCCCAGTGCTGATATTGCCGAACATTCAGAAGGATTTCCAGGTTTACTGTGACGCTTCTCGTCAAGGACTTGGAGGAGTGCTCATGCAAGAAGGCAAAGTTGTAGCCTATGCATCCAGACAGCTCAGACCTCATGAGTTGAATTATGCCACACATGACTTGGAACTAGCAGCCGTAGTGCACGCTCTCAAGACATGGAGACATTTCCTGATCGGAAATAGTTGTGATGTTTACACTGATCACAAGAGCCTGAAATATATCTTCACGCAGAAGGAGTTGAACCTCAGACAAAGGCGATGGCTAGAGTTGATCAAAGACTATGACATGAGATTACATTATCACCCAGGCAAGGCAAATGTTGTAGCCGATGCGTTGAGCCGCAAGAGTTATGTGAACACGCTCACAGCGGGAGGATTACCCCAGGAGTTAGTCGATGACCTCCGAGAGCTCAAATTGGAGATAGTTCCAAGAGGATTTGTTGCCACTCTGGAAATTCAGTCTACTTTGACGGAAAAGATCCGTGAAGCACAGAAAGCTGACAAAGAGATAGCTGAGATTAAGCAGAAAATGGAAGACGGGAAGGCTAAAGGTTTTCGTGAGGACGAACACGGAACTTTATGGTTTGAGGATCGCATCTGTGTGCCCAATGATCCCGAACTCAGGAAGTTGATACTTCACGAAGCTCATGATTCCCCGTACTCGATACACCCCGGTAACACCAAGATGTATCTGGATCTGAAAGAAAGTTTCTGGTGGACAGGATTGAAGAAAGACATTGCCGAGTACGTAGCTATATGCGATGTTTGTCAGCGAGTAAAAGCCGAGCATCAGAAGCCAGCAGGTTTGCTCCAACCTCTACCGATACCCGAATGGAAATGGGAAAAGCTTGGTATGGACTTCATCACAGGATTACCCAGGACCAGTTCTGGCTATGATTCTATTTGGGTTGTGGTCGATCGTTTGACCAAGGTAGCTCACTTCATTCCGGTGAAGACTACCTACACGAGTGCCAAGCTGGCCAAGATTTATATGATGAGGATCGTATGTCTGCACGGAGTACCGAAGAGCATTGTGTCTGATAGAGGGACTCAGTTCACATCAAAATTTTGGCACCAACTGCATGAAACCTTGGGAACGAGATTGGAGTTCAGCACAACATTTCACCGGCAGACAGATGGACAGACCGAGAGAGTTAATCAGATTCTGGAGGACATGTTGAGAGCTTGCGCACTAGACTATGGGTGTAGTTGGGATGACAATTTACCGTATGTCGAGTTCTCGTACAACAACAGCTACCAGACCAGTCTGAAGATGGCCCCTTTCGAAGCTCTATACGGAAGGAGGTGCAGAACACCGTTGATGTGGGATGGAGTTGGAGACCGACAACTTTTTGGTCCCGACCTCATCCGAGATTCTGAAGAGAAGGTCAAGCTTATTCGTGACCGACTCAAGATAGCTCAGTCCAGGCAGAAGAGTTATGCCGACAGCAAACGCAAGGAAGTAACGTACGAAGTGGGAGATCGAGCATATCTTCGGGTGTCTCCACTTCGAGGAATCAAGAGATTCGGTGTGAAAGGAAAATTAGCCCCACGTTTCATTGGCCCCTACAAAATTCTTGAACGTAGAGGCGAAGTTGCATACAAACTGGAACTGCCGGAAGGATTGTCCGGAGTTCATGATGTCTTGCATGTTTCCCAGTTGAAGAAATGCCATGCTGAGATGGCCGATGTTCCGTTGAGAGATACAGTGCCCCTAGAGGCCATACAGCTTGACAGCAATCTGACATATGAGGAGAAACCCGTCCGGATTCTCGAGACCGCCAACAGAGTTACCCGCAGCAAGATCATCAAGTTCTGCAAGGTGTTGTGGAGCCACCACACCGAGGAAGAAGCCACCTGGGAACGAGAAGAGGACCTTCGTCGAGACCACCCGCACCTATTTTCTAGCCAACCCGAATCTCGAGGGCGAGATTCATCTTAAGGTGGGTAGGTTTGTAACATCCCAATTTTCGTAAATTCGGATGTTAATACATCATTCATTTGCATTCCATATTTTATGCATCATTGCGTTCCTCTGAAAAAAAAATTTATCGTTATGTGACTGCGGGCAATTTATCGGAGTGGAGATAATATGACTTCTCCCCTGTGAGTTAAAGTCACCATTTTGGTTTTGCAAATTTTCTAAACTCCGAAGTATTTTTTTTTGTTGATTTTTTCGATTGAGTTGTGTGACCTATTGCATAAAACTTTTTTTTTAAAGTTGCATTAGGTGGAACTAGGATTCCTATATATATTATATATATATATTAGTTGTATATGTTATTTTGTTTTCTCCTAAGTTCTAGTGCATATATGTATATTAGTACTTTTTTCTAGTATTTTGTTAGCTAGGAAAAAATATTTTTTTTTACTGTTTTGTTTTGGTTTTCTTTCTTTTCTTTTTTGCTGCTTTTAGTTTGTTTTAAAAAAAATAGAACTGCCAGGCCGAGCCACAAGGGCTCAGCCCAGCCCCCATGCATGCATGCATGCAGCCCCCTCCCCCACGTCCCAACCTCCCTCTCCCTCCCCACGTTTCCCTCTCTTTCCTAAGTTCTCTCTCTTCTCTTCCCCCACGTGAGTACTCCCTCCCTTTCCTTATTTCTCTCTTTCCTATTTCTACTCCCTCCTTTTCCTTTTGTCTCCACCGCCACCTCTCCCTCTCTTTCCTATTTTCTCTCCCATGATCTCCTTCCCAAAGTTCTCCCTCTCCTTCCTTCTACTCCCCTCCCCTAAGCCTATATAAACCCCCCCCCCACCGCCACCTCTCCCCAACCCTAGCCGCCGCCGTCTCCACCGCCGCCTCCACAAGCCGCTGCCGGCGCCTCACCTCACCGCCGCCTCCACAAGCCGCTGCCGGCGCCTCACCTCACCGCCGCCCTAGCCGCCGCCGCGAGCAGCGGCAGCAGCCCGAAAGCTGCTGCACCTCGGCCTCGCCGCGGAGGAGAAGCCCTCCCCGAACTCTCTCTCCACCGCCGCCTCTTCCCCGCGGAGGAGGAACCTCACCGCCGCCACCCGACGCCCCACCGCCCGGAGCTACTCCCTCCTTCCTCGCCGGTCATCTCCTTTCTTGCCGGTGCAAGCTACAGCCAGTAGGTAGCTATCCATCTCTCTCTATATATTTCATGCACTCCATCTCAGCCCTTAGATCCCATGCAATCCCATGCAATGGCTCGGATTAGATCACCTATACCCTTTCGGTTTAGCCCAGAAAACCAATGGTTCTTTTGTTCACTTAAGATTTAGCCAGTGGTTTTGCAAGCCATGGGACGTTTGCTCCAAACCAAGAAAACACACAGCCACTACAGCCAATAGAACTTGCCACGTGTGCCTCTCTTTAGCACTAGCAGTTTTGTAATTTTCGGTCCAGATTTCGAAAACAGAAACTTTCAATCTTGTTTTGATCACAACTTTTTATCCCTACGTCCAATGACATTGATTCTTTTTCCAGTAGCTCACAAATTTCCTGTAGTTTTCAAAAATATATAATTTTTCTGTGTTGGGAATTTTCAAATATAAGTTAGAGCAGATTTAGTTTAAACACTGTTTTGCCTATTCCAGGACTTTGAAAAATGATATTGAGTTGATTCTTTTTGCTACTGTTTTCTAGTGATAAAACCTTACTGTAGTAGAATTTTCAGAATTTTTCCAAGTATTTTTACTAGTGTTTTCAATAGAAACAAGTTTTTGTCCTACCGACGCGCGATAAAATTCTTTTGCGTAGTCGTTTGCCAATCATTGCATGTAATGTTATTTTTTACTCGTGGAATGATTGAATTGCTTATGGTGTGCTTTGTGTTTGTATTGGTAGATCATCCGGAGTGCGAAGCGTGTTACTTAGAGACGCTCGAGCAGGACAACTATCATCAAGGCAAGTCATCTTTGATCATGTTATTTTTACCTATGTTTTCAATGCAGAGTAGATCACCTTCTTTGCCCAATTTGCATGCTGCCTAGGTACTTGGAAACTTTAATCCTAGTTGTAGTATCATGTGGTAGGAACACCAACACCCCGATACTTGGCTCCGGGACGACAATGTTATATATGCTATGCTCTAGTAGACGGGTTATCGGTTGAGTGTATTCCACGAGTGATGCGAGGTTGATATAATAATCAAGACCGGACTAAGACAAGATTTTCAAGACCTCGGACGCAATGCAACACTGGGTGAAGGACGGTTGATCGGCTCCCTGGAAAACCCAGTGGATGCCCGGGATGCTGGAGAGGCCATGTCATCCTGCGGAAAGCTTCACCCAGGCTCAAAGGGATGGACGGAGACTTCAAGACTCAAGGCTTACCTGCATAGCCACAAGTCATTATGGGCTCTGGCTTGGTTGGACAACGCGGCGGCTCTGGACAGGCGGTGCTAGCAGATGTAGACGAACGGTAGGAATGGATGGGCACCGACAGGGATTCAGAGGGACCCGTTGAAAGACCATGTTTTGATCATCCGGTCTTCAAACACCCTGAAGTGCGAGGACAAATCCGGAGGCGATCAAATCTTGTGGGGAACGTGTGCAAAACTCTGCAGAGTACTCAACCTAATCGATTAGCCATGTCCACGGTCATGGACAACTTGAGCCGAAGGCATTGAATTTCCCCTGAACTCTCGACACAACTTAATAATGATGTGGGTGTTAACAACTATTCGGGTACGAGAACTGGTTGGCGGAACCATCTCGTTAACAACAAACTATGTGGTAATATTTTGCTTTCGACCCCTTTTGTTGTAGGATAAAACTGGCTTTATGCAAAAGTTAGCTCCACCGGCCAAATATGCATGTAGAGATAGATGATTATTATTTTACTCCCTCTCTTGATGATTTGCCAGCATATTCAATATGCTGACCTACACGGCTGCAACGTATCATGTTGCAGAGTACTTTTCCGACCAGGAGTGAGGCTACGGTTCTACGCTCAGCGACATGCCCTTGGAGTCGGATGGACTCGTCTACCTGATGCTTCCGCTTAGTCTTCGTTAGATAATCTCATGAGTTGGCCTTCAGCCACTTTATTGTACTCCTTTATTGTAATAAAGTACTCTTTATGAGATTTCGATTAATAAAGCTGTGTGATTGCACTCTTGAATATATACATTATGTACTGTGTGTGTACCAGCATGATCTTGGGATGGTACAGAAACACCAGAGGCTTGACTCATTGAGTCGGGTCGCTACATGGTCACCACGGCATCCCGTGTCTTCATGGTCCCAATGGCCAGTCCAACATGTGTAGCACGTAAGACATACCTGCAGCAAGGGAACTCTGTTGTTTGGAAACTAGCAGAGTTGGTTTGAACTAGTTTTGATTGCTGTAAACATTTCAGCAGGATACTAGGGGCTGATACAAATGGTTTTCACAGGCAGAGAGGGGAGGTGAAACCATGTCCTAGAGCATGTGGTATGAAAGGACTACATACCTGCAGAAATTCAGCTCAAGAAAAGAAGTGTAGCTAGCACTTGATGTACAAAGCTACTTTTCAGCGAGAAATGAACTTGAGGAGGTGCTGCTCATTTCTCCACATGAGCATTCCATATCTTGGTTCTAAATGAAGCCTTAGCATATAATAGATGCTCTGGAAAGAGTTGGGGGTGATAGATTAAGCAGAAGAATGGAAGGAAGGGTAAAACAGTGCTGCCAAGGGTAAAAATGAGAGAAACTTACAACGGGACCTTCTCCAATAATTGACCAATGGCCATGGGAAAGGTATTGGAGGTGAAATGTAACTATGTGAGGCTGTGGTAGAAAGTTGACCTCAAGGGTAAAAGTGGAAGGGGCAAAAGAAGCCAAATTAGTGAGTGCACACAAGGTGTTTGATATGTGGTTAGGCTACCATATGGATTCCAATGGCTATGAAACTTAACAGGGTCGAACAATAGATGAAAATAGGCTTGCACACCAAATTTGGGATTTGCTGGAGGAGTTTTCCAATGTAGACTTGAAAAACCCTAGAAATGGGCAGAAATGGGTTTTTGCTTAGAACCCTATTCAAATGAATTCCCACAAATCCAATATTTGGTGTAGGGGCATTATTTGAGCATTAAGGCATGCACAAAATGTTTTAGGTCAATTGGACAAACTTTACAATGTAAAGTTTGTCAAAGTCAGAAATCAACAGAGAGAGTTTTGAGGATCTTAGGACAAGTTCCTCTATTCTCCTTGGTGTACCACTTGGTGTGGATGCCTTATTGGAGTATTAGAACATGTCCACCAAATTTGAGCACAATTAGAGACACTTCACAATGTAGAGTTACTCAAATTTGATTCTGGACAGATAGGGTTTTAGTGTGATTAGGGAGCCAAATAAACTTGGATTGAAATGAAACTTGGCAAGATCATCAAGAATACCATAGATGACATGCTAGAATTTTACTGTAATTTATTGAGAATATTTCTTATAGAAATATTCCAAAAGCTTGAAATAGGCAAGAATGGTTTTGGAGGGGTTTGCCCAATATTTCGAACATGACCATGTGTTGGAACTCATAAATATGGAATAAATATATCCACTGAGTTTCCCTAAATTTTATTAAATATTTTGAAAGCAATAAAAATAACTTTCCTTCATAGGAGACCATTTCCGGCCTCATAGAAAGGTTTAAAATAAAATAATAAAATAATTTTAAAATAATAAAATGATGGTTTTTGGAAGACATTTTGATAATAGGTTTTAATTAAAATAATTGGTGCAAAAGAAACTCCCTAATTTGAGGACTTGTAGTACAAACCTCATCTTAGGGGTTTGAAAGTTTAATTCAAAGAAAAGCTTTTTGGTGAAAATATTATTTGGTAAAAATAGATATTTGTCCTAAACACATGGCATGATCATTAGGCAGGAGGTCATGGAGTGAGGAGGTGATTAGGAGGATGGCAAGAATTAATGGGGATCAATCACATGCAATTAAACAAACAGGCAAACAATAGTCACTCCAAGCATCACAAGCATTCACACACAAAAAATTTAATTGGTCCTCAATTTTGAAATAAGTTATTTAGTCAGGGAAGCCAAAAACAGGGTGTGACAGACCTTACCCTCTTAATAAAATCTCGTCCCCGAGATTTCTGGGCTAGGGGTTGGTGAGATACAGAATCTTGAGTTGGAGGTAGTCTTCATGTCCCCATGTTGTTGTCGTGGTCTTGAGGTGCTTGATGGTACAACTTCGAATGTTCACAAGTCCTCGACTGATCGTGAGCGGAATCTGGCAATAAGTTATGCTTGACCGAGGTCAAGGGCTCGGAGGCTCAGGTCCCAAACATGTCCTTCCATCTTGGGAGTTGCGAGGGTTTCTGGATAAGCTGGCTACCCAAGAGTATAGACCAGTCATCCATTCCCAAGGTCTGCGACTCGGCAAGCGGAAATCACCTTTAGCAGGTTTCCACCACGACTCACTAGTACTCTCGTCCTTGATTTGGACCAAGGAGAGGTTGTCTGATTCTTTCGCTTGTCCAAGGGCTTCGTCATCTTGAATCGTCGAGGCTTCTTGACGTTGTTGATGTGGTCGGTGCATGGTCGGTGGTTGACTTTTGTGGCTTCATCGTCGTTGTCGTGGCTTCCTTGTCACGGCGGTTCTTTGTCTTGACTTGCGTAGGATAGTCTTCCGTTGTCTTGGGATTGCTTCAAGAAGTCCATCTTCTCGAGATATTACTGTACCTTCGAGAGGCATAACAATCAGCGTTCCTGGGCTCGACCAAACACGACTAAGGTGTTCTTCCTCTTACTGGGTGAGTAGGTATGTCATCAGTGAGGATGACATCATACTTTCCCCAAACACGACATAAGCACTGTGCTCAAGGGTCAGGCGAGGAAACGGGGAATTGCTATGGGCGGGTACTGTCCACATTTCAACGACTTAGAGTCGTATTCTATGGTCGTAATCCGTCCATCTTGTGGCTAAGCGAAGCTTTAGGGTCTCAAGGAACTTAGGATGTGGGCGAACAGTTATCATCTTATCTCTAAGCACATTCCTTAGATGCCAGTAGTTCGACCGCTAACTTGAGACAACATCACCTCATCTCATCACCGGGTTGAGGGAAGAACTAAACCCAAACACTACAAGTATGGCGTAGCCCTGAACTGTACATGCATTACTATGCAAGGACCTTGGGGAGACATACAGCTACCACGATTGAATCTGAGGCACAACAAATCCAATTGTCCACCTAAGTCATCCAATGGACAGGGTACTACACTACTATATTAAGGAAACACGTAGTAGACCAATCCAATATTTTGTTTCCTTCCTATGAATCCGTTCAAGTAATCCATCAATCCGACCAACCATGACTAGACTCACCAGGTTCTACATAATCTCTTAGAGTCCTCATAATTCACAAATTACTGCAAGCATTATGTCCTAGTATATCCACCAACTTCAATAAACATGGCCATCTAATCTCCAAGGCCAACTACATAGGTTGTAAATCTATTTACAACTCCAAGTATACACACTCTATATCCACCGAGAAACATGGTATCATGATCGAGATTAACGAGCTAAATCCAATTTACTCTGAACCATGTGGTCTTTGTCATCCTCAATACTCTATTTAGATTACCTATTTAAATCCAAGACTCAAATCCAATAAGAAGTCTACTTGATACTCCAAGTCATTATGGTAATCATCTCCATACCATGCCAACTACTAGCTAAAGTCATGTATACCACCAAGAATAATGTTCGCGATCATAATCATCCTACTAAATCCAATCTTACTCCAGATTATGAAGATTATGCTAATACCAACTTGTTCCACCAAGTTTACCTACCTTTATAAGGGTCTCACGATCCACCAAAATAATCTAGCTATATCCTCAAGACACATATCATCATCACCAGGACAGTCTTTAGTCTATACTATATATCCGAGAAAGATCCTATTATGGCATCAAGGTTACAGTGCTAGCTTGAGATGGAAGGATACTTGTTCACGGTGATCACTTGTTCCATTAAGAACCTGGTGCTTAGCGGGGTTTATCGGGGACCTACACGAGTTCTGGCTAGTCCGTGTACTAGACACGTGACCCGAAAATTTGAGCTGGAAAGGCTTGTGGAGGTTAGTCTGGTCTAGTGTGGTTTTCCAATCTTGAGGGGAAAACACACTCCTAAGGGTTGCGTGTGGTCAAGCGTAGCACAGTCAGTGTCTTCAACGTCAGCCGTCCTTCGAAGCGGATCCTTGGCGCATCTGCCTTGCCGTCTTCAGTTGTCGAGAGGGGTGTGTGAGAGAGAGAGAGAGCACCAAGGGGAATGTCTAAGGGTCTGAGTGAAATCAAACAAGCGTTGAAAAATCAACTCAAACAAGTGCTAAAATTATTTTGAACATCAAAATAAGACAAGTGATACAGATTTAGTATCCTTTCTTGCATTTTCATAACTCGTAAAATGCCGAGTAGGCATGAATTCTCCCAATTTGCGTAACCGCATGCTTGTTGCCTAAGCAAAAGTGCGACTTATATCAAAGCACAAACAACAAAAGCAAACAACACATAACATGGTCCATCCGAACCATTCCACGGACTCGACTTCGCATAGGGGATTCACGACTCATCCTATCCTACGTTCAGGGACTCGACAGTCGTGCTTGCTTCTTGCTCCGGAGAGGAGTCCGCTATGTCTTCTGGACCTTCTCATGGTGTTGTCACGCCTCTGGTTGTTGCTTGCCGAAGCGATTCACTTGAGTTTGCAAGGAACTCTTGTTGTCTTCTTGTCTAGGAAGTTGCTGATGAAGGTGGTTCTTCATAGCTGTCACTGACAGGGTCTTCTGTTGTCTTCATGATCTTGTCAGTGTCTTCTTGTCTTCCGAGGCTTCGAGAGTCTCAAGTGGACATCTTCATGCACCGATATTCGCATGACATGATAGAGTTCTGATCTGTCAATCATACTAATTGCGATATCGACACCTAGAGCGGGGGATGAAGAGAACCGTTTTCCTGCTCACGAAGGTGAGGCGGACCAAATGGCAAGGTTCTCATCCACCGGTGGTGGTCGACACAATTCCTTATAACTGACAGGGTCGCTCTATTAGTGATGCAGATCAAGGTTTGCATATATTATGTCCAGATTATCGTAGGCGGAAGTGGCATCACTCTGGGGCAGTGCCGAGGTTTTCACCATCTTCTAAGCCTCGATGTCCTTGTTACTCATGGAGGTACTTCTGTTGGTGTCATCTGGTCGCGGAGTGGTCTTCTCTGTCCTTCAGCACAGGTGTTTGCCTGGAAAGGTTACTTCCTTCCGGGCTGCCCACGAGGATTTCAATTTATCCCGTGGTCAGAAGGGCATAAGGTTCTAGCGACCATTAGCAAGTTTTGAAAAAGTAGACGAGGAGTGTCAAGAAAATAAGAGTGGAAGGCTAGAGCATAACCTTCAATTTCTTTGAAGATTTAGGTGAGTTGAGAAAATATATAAGTTTTGTAAGTATTTTGAAGGATCTGGAAAGCAGCTTTATCCTAACTAACGTCCATGCTAACTAAGGGCTTCCTATAGTCACGATGGCTCTGATACCAGCTCTGTGGGGACCCCGACTGGTAAGTCGAGATCGCCGTGCCCAGTGATCCCAAGGATCAATGCTCACTGAACACAGATACTGAATAATAGAGTCTTACATCCATACATACCGTTTGATACAATTAATGACCACTTCGGTCGAGTCTTACATATATAGGGCCTCAAAGGCCTACACTTGAAACTGAACCAATAGCGGAATTATTGGTTGAAAGCGTGAGCCCATTCCATCAGCCTTAACCTACAGGCATTCTAACTGGGAAGCATCCTAGCTCGCAAGAACGTCACCGAGTTAGTCTTCACCATATCCTGTCTTTCACACCTGGTCAATGAAATAACCAGTGGCAAGCCATTGAGTACTTTGAATGTACTCGCAAACAGCCCATGACACGAACAATGAAAGTGAAGGATAACAATATCATGCATCTTTAGTGTAACTCATCTGGGTGGAATGATCATGATTATGCATCAAGTTTAAAGAATTACTTTTGAAGAACAGGTTACAGATATCGACATATCTGACAAGGATTGAACACACCGGGTTCACCCTATATGCCAAGTCACCTAACTTGGTCATATCAATTCCTCAAGTAACTCCGGTTATTAACACCATTCACCGAACTCACACACACACACACACTTGGTTTATGCGGAAACGCTGGACGTAGTTTAAGCAGCACCACCCAACTGTCCTTGACCGTGGACACGGCTATTCGAATAGTTTACACTCTGCAGAGGTAGTACGCTGGACCCACGAGATCCGGGAAACTTCCGTGTCATCCACGACTCGCGGTATATCACATATACCCGAGGTAAGTACCCGATCATCATCTTTCCCCTGACGATACTAGACAAAGAGGTCCACTGGATTGGTACCCAGCCCGCATGTTGTATGTCTTATGAGCACCGACTCTGGAGAGTATCAACCATGCAGGGACCAACGGTGTGCCTGGAACTCATAATAATGGCATAGTCGTCCTACCTGGCACGACCCCATCACGAGAGTGACGACAATCACTCCCGCCACTAGTAATGTGGCTCTTTGCTAGCACCGACCAGAGTAATCAACAAAGCCCCGTCCCATAAAGGGGTATCGTGGTCGTACTGGTAAGGTTGGGACGGTCGACACATCGGAAATCTAATCCCATTTCCGAAACCATACTCACACAAAAACACCGGTGCATCACTTCACCAAAAGTGATCACCAACTCATCATCACCCTCGGGCAATAGTGGCACCTGACGGGGTTTTCATAAACTTTTATTTGAACTCATCATTATGCTCATGATAATATGCTCTATCTTTACTTGTCAACATGGTATAAGCGTGACCCTCAAGGGGTAGGGTCAAGCTCAGTGCAATGATCCTATAACTTTACTAGTCAACATGACACTAGCATGATCCTCATGGATGGTAGGGTCAAGCTCATCATTATTGTGCTCTGAGGAGCCATATGAATAACATCACTATCATGCAAGTGCTTTGAAGAAGCCTTCGGTACCATCACACCAATGATGAACCGGCACTGTGATCTCATGCAATGAAAAAGTACTTGCTATTCTAGCATGCATCAATATATGTGCTCAAGTCATGGTCAAAGGGCTGCTTGCCTTGCTCATGTAAGTCCTCAGGGTCTTCGGGGTCTTCCGCTCCGTCCCTGAATACTCCGTCTACCGTCAACTATCGTCGGAAACAGCCATAGTAAGCCACACATCAAGCAGAATAAAACTGTTCGAAAAATAGAAGTTCTATTTTTCTTGGACCTCTCTGGTTATAAGAAAAATACCTGAAGTTTGATATAGGATATTTGGATCATCAAGGATTTTTGAATGGGTGGAAGGAAGGAATAGGTGACCATTGAATAAGCCAACAGAAATCATTCTGTTAAAAATGAGTGGAGGCACCCAGTTAACAGAGAATGATTTTAGAAATATTTAGGAAGTGGTTTCACTGGATTTGGAGATGGTATGAATATTCTAGAGATTTTACAATGAGGAATAAATAGCAATAGGAGCTATTTATTTATTGCAACAGAAGTAAGTCACACAAAAATGTTGACCAGGGTTCTAAAAATAGAGAAGGATTTTAGAAGGCTCTGGGAGTTTGAATCACTCCATTTGGAGTTGATTTGAATCTGCTAGGAATTTTCAAAGGTGGGATATTTTATATCCAGATTGGGATTTTAAATAAAACACCACATAAAGTTGGGAGGGAAAAATATGCAAAGCACTTATTTGGATAGGCCTCATTTTTAGGATCCTGCAGAAATTTGAATCAATGGAATTGGAGTCAGAATGAATTTGTAGTGAAATTTTGAAGTTATACCAAAATAGGAAAAAGAGAAAAAGACTCAGCTTCGGGGGGGCTATCTGGCGCACCGGGCGTCAGTTAGGCCTTCGGGCCGGCCCAGTTGCGCAGTCTCCCAGGAACCCTGGTGACGCCGAAGGCGCACTTCCTGGAGTACGTCTCCTGCAAAGGGACACGGGAACCAGGGAGGGCGCGGCCATTTGAAGCTGGGGGCCCGGGCGGCGTGTGGCTGACGCGGGGGCCCCGCCTGTCGGGTCCTTCTTCCTCCTCCCACTCGATCTGAAAATAGGAAGGGGAGGCAGGGCCGACCGATGCAGGCCCGGCTCCGGCGGCGCTCCGGCCATCCCCAGCCGAGGTGAGCGCACCTGCGGACTCGGGGAGCCGCGCCGACCCCATTTCCCTGCACAACGCTCGCAGGGGCTTCGGGAAGAGCTGCCCAAGGCCGCGGCAGGGGGGCTGCGATGGAGGCCGTGCGGAGAGTTGCCCTGGCCACCTGGAGGGGAAGAGGGAAGACGAGGACTGGTGTCGCAGGCTAGGAGATCCTCCTGGAGGTGCTAAGGAGAAGGAGGGAGCTCGGGGAGGCTCTGATTCGAGCATGGCCGAAACGGCCATGGCGGCCATGGAAGAAGAGGTGGAGAGAAAGGCTCGGGAGAGAAGAAGGGGAGTCTCCTGAGCTTCACGGGATAAGGGGAGAGCCGAGTGTGAGCCATAGAGGCTCAGGGAGAGAAGGGTAAGCGGGAAGAGAGAGAGAGGGAAACCTCAGGAGCTTCCTGGAGCTCTCGGTGCATGGTCGCCACGCATGCCTGAGGGGTCTTGGAGGCTAGCTGATGTTGGGGGATGGTTGGAACGGTCAAGGGGAGACTCTGAGACACTCTGGGGCACACTGGCTCAGCTTGGTGTGGTCTGGAGGAAGGGGACAAGGCGCAGAGCGCCCATACTGCAGGCCAGAGTGGTGGTCACCACGGCATCCCGTGTCTTCATGGTCCCAATGGCCAGTCCAACATGTCTAGCACGTAAGACATACCTGCAGCAAGGGAACTCTGTTGTTTGGAAACTAGCAGAGTTGGTTTGAACTAGTTTTGACTGCTGTAAACATTTCAGTAGGAAACTAGGGGCTGATACAAATGGTTTTCAGAGGCAGAGAGGGGAGGTGAAACCATGTCCTAGAGCATGTGGTACGAAAGGACTACATACCTACAGAAATTCAGCTCAAGAAAAGAAGTGTAGCTAGCACTTGCTGTACAAAGCTACTTTTCAGCCAGAAATGAACTTGAGGAGGTGCTGCTCATTTCTCCACATGAGCATTCCATATCTTGGTTCTAAATGAAGCCTTGGCATATATTAGATGCTCTGGAAAGAGTCGGGGGTGATAGATTAAGCAGAAGAATGGAAGGAAGGGTAAAACAGTGCTGCCAAGGGTAAAAATGAGAGAAACTTACAAAGGGACCTTCTCCAATAATTGACCAATGGCCATGGGAAAGTTATTGGAGGTGAAATATAACTATGTGAGGCTGTGGTAGAAAGTTGAGCTCAAGGGTAAAAGTGGAAGGGGAAAAAGAAGCCAAATTAGTGAGTGCACACAAGGTGTTTGATATGTGGTTAGGCTACCAGATGGATTCCAATGGCTATGAAACTTAACAGGTCAAACAATAGATGAAAATAGGCTTGCACACCAAATTTGGGATTTGCTGGAGGAGTTTTCCAATGTAGACTTGAAAAACCCTAGAAATGGGCAGAAATGGGTTTCTGCTTAGAAAACTATTCAAATGAATTCCCACAAATCCAATATTTGGTGTAGGGGCATTATTTGAGCATTAAGGCATGCACAAAAAGTTTTAGGTCAATTGGACAAACTTTATAATGTAAAGTTTGTCAAAGTCAGAAATCAACAGAGAGGGTTTTCAGGATCTTAGGACAAGTTCCTCTATTCTCCTTGGTGTACCACTTGGTGTGGATGCCTTATTGGAGTATTAGAACATGTCCACCAAATTTGAGCACAATTAGAGACACTTCACAATGTAGAGTTACTCAAATTTGATTCTGGACAGATAGGGTTTTAGGGTGATTAGGGGAGCCAAATAAACTTGGATTGAAATGAAACTTGGCAAGATCATCAAGAATATCATAGATGACATGCTAGAATTTTACTGGAATTTATTGAGAATATTTTTTATATAAATATTCCCAAAGCTTGAAATAGGCAGGAATGGTTTTGGAGGGGTTTGTCCAATATTTCGAACATGACCATGTGTTGGAACTCATAAATATGGAATAAATATATCCACTGAGTTTCCCTAAATTTTCTTAAATATTTTGAAAGCAATAAAAATAACTTTCCTTCATAGGAGACCATTTCTGGCCTCATAGAAAGGCTTTAAAATAAAATAATAAAATAACTTTTAAAATAATAAAATGATGGTTTTTGGAAGACATTTTGATAATAGGTTTTAATTAAAATAATTGGTGCAAAAGAAACTCCCTAATTTGAGGACTTGTAGTACAAACCTCATCTTAGGGGTTTGAAAGTTTAATTCAAAGAAAAGCTTTTTGGTGAAAATATTATTTGGTAAAAATAGATATTTGTCCTAAACACATGACATGATCATTAGGCAGGAGGTCATGGAGTGAGGAGGTGATTAGGAGGATGGCAAGAATTAATGGGGATCAATCACATGCAATTAAACAAATAGGCAAACAATAGTCACTCCAAGCATCACAAGCATTCACAAAAAAAAAATTTGGTCCTCAATTTTGAAATAAGTTATTTAGTCAGGGAAGCCAAAAACAGGGTGTGACATGCTCACGAAGACCTAGGGAAATTTTGAGGAAGCCCATCATTGGAATATACAAGCCAAGTTATATAATGAAGATTCCCACTAGCATATGGTAGTGACAAAGCAAGAAGCTCTCAATCATGAAGAACATGGTGCTATCATGAAGCACAAGTGTGGAAAAGATAGTAGCATTGTCCCTTCTCTTTTTTTTCATTTGGGCTCTTAGGCCTCTTTTTTTCTATTTTTTTTTATTCTTGGGCTCTTTGGCCTCTTCTCTTCTTTTTTATTTCCTCACATGGGACAATGCTCTAATAATGATGATCATCACACTTTTATTTACTCGCAGCTCAAAATGATGATGATGACTCCATAGGAAATGCCTCCGGCAGTGTACCGGGATGTGCAACGATCTAGCAAGGCATATGACGTTGAAACATCTCGCTAGCTATCGTATGATCATGCAATGGCAATATGAGAGTGACGGCACAAGTCATGAGACGGAACGGTGGGAGTTGCATGGCAATATATCTTGGAATGGCTATGAAAATGCCATAGTAGGTAGGTATGGTGGATGTTTTGAGGAAGGAATTTGGTGGGTTTGTGCACCGGCGAGAATTGCGTGGCACTAGAGAGGCTAGCAATGGTGGGAGGTGAAAGTGCATCTATACCATGGACTCACATTAGTCATGAAGAACTCACATACTTGTTGCGAAAGTTTTTATTAGTAATCGAAACAAAGTTCTAAGCGCATACTCCGAGGGGAAGGGTTGGTAGGTGTTAACCATCGCGCGATCCCGACCTCAACACAAAGGATGAAAATCAATAGATCAATTATGCTCCGACTTCCTAACATAGCGGTTCACCATACGTGCATGCTACGGGAATCACTAACTTCAACACAAGTATTTCTAGATTCACAACACCCTACTAACATAGCTCTTAATATTACCGAATCCACGTCTCAAAACTAATTGAGAGGAATCAAAACTTCTCTTTCTATTCAATGCACATGAAGATGGAGGTTTTTGCATCATCTTTGGGTATCTATCACCTTTGGGACTACTTTCATAGCATAAGCCAACTACCAAATCACGCACCGCCATGCTCTAAAGATATAAGTGAAGCACAAGAGCAAAAGTATCTAGCTCAAAAGATATAAGTGAAGAACTATGAGCATTCTAGCAAAATCAGATGAGTGCATGTCTCTCTCTCTCAAAAAGGTGGGCAGCAAGGATGATTGTGACACAACAAAGGAAAAGACTCCTAAGATACAAGACGCTCCAAGCAAAACACATATCATGTGGTGAATAAAAGTATAGCTCCAAGTAATGTTACCGATGGATTGAGGACGAAAGAGGGGATGCCTTCCCGGGGCATCCCCAAGCTTAGGCTTTTTGGTGTCCTTGAATTTGGCTTGGGATGCCTTGGGCATCCCCAAGCTTGAGCTCTTTCCACTCCTTATCTCATCGTCCATGAGAACATCACCCAAAACTTGAAAACTTCACAACAGAAAACTTAAACAAAAACTCGTGAGAACATTAGCACAAGAAAACAAACTACCACTTCTTTTGGTACTGTAGAAAACTTGAATTCTATATATATTGATGTTGGGCTACTGTATTCTCACTTTTCCATGGCTAGTACCCCCCGATACTAACCATAGTTTCATCAAAACAAGCAACCAACTCAACAAAAATAGAATCTGTCAAAAACAGACCAGTCTGCAGCAATCTATATACTTCGTATACTTCTCGTACCTCACCAAATCTGAAAATTTACGAAGGCCTGGGAAAAAAGCATATCTACCAGCAGCAAAAATAATCAACTCAAAAGCTCTTTCTGAATAAAAATGAAAAATCATCTCGTGAGCGAAAAGTTTCTGTCTTTTTCCAGCAGGATCAAACAACCATTACCGAGACTAGTCATAAAGGTTTTGCTTGGCTCAAACACAAAAAACACAATCACAACAGAATTATGAAAGTGTGGACGCAACAAATAGAAAGAAGAAGATAAATTCATTGGGTTGCCTCCCAACAAGTGCTATTGTTTAATGCCCTTAGCTAGGCATAAAAGCGATAGAATCACGTATCGTCGTCTTTGGTGCTCAAACCATAAGTGGCCCTCATCATGGATTCATAAGGCAATCTTAGTTTCTTTCTAGGAAAGTGTTCCATGCCCTTCCTTAAAGGAAATTGAAATCTAATATTCCCTCCCTTCATATCGACGATAGCACCGATAGTCCTTAGGAAAGGTCTACCAAGAATAATAGGGCATGTAGGATTGCAATCAATGTCAAGCACAATGAAATCCACGGGTACATAGTTCCTATTTGCAATAATAAGAACATCATTGATCCTTCCCATGGGTTTCTTGACAGTAGAATCAGCAAGATGCAAATTAAGAGAACACTCTTCAATCTCATTAAAACCCAGAACATCACATAAAGACTTTGGAATCGTAGAAACACTAGCACCCAAATCACACAAAGCATTGCATTCATAGTTTTTGATTTTGATTTTGATGGTAGGTTCCTACTCATCATGAAGCTTTCTAGGGATAGAGACTTCCAATTCAAGTTTCTCTTCAAGAGATTTTATCATAGCTTCGACGATATGATCAGTAAAGGCCTTGTTTTGGCTATAAGCGTGTGGAGAGTTTAACATGGATTGCATCAAAGAAATGCATTCAATCAAGGAGGAACTATCATAATTGAATTCCTTGAAATTCACGGTAGTAATTTCATTACTACTCAAAGTTTTAACATCTTCTACTCCACTTTCAATGCTTTTAGCATCAAGATAGATGGACTCTAAATCATTGGGGCACTTTTCGACCAAAGTGGATTCATATCCAGCCCCATAATCATTAGGTTTGACACAAGAAAACAAAGATTCAATGGGAGTCACACCAAGCACTTTAAGATCTTCGTGATTCTCATCACGAGAACACGCGTTTTTAAGCCATTCATGTCTAGCACGAATTTGGGCGGTTCTTTCTTGGCTCTCAATCATGGAAACACGCATAGCTTTCAAAGTTTCATCCATGTTGATCTTGGGAGGAGCACATCTAACTTTAAAAGCATCAACATGACTAGACATTCTATCAACGCTCTTAGCCAAATCGTCAATTTTGAGTAGTTTTTCCTCAATGTATGCATTGAAAATCTTTTGAGAGTTGATGAACTCTTTGATATTACTCTCTAGATCAGAGGGTAATCTATTGTAATTTCCATGAGTATTGTTGTAGAAGTTGCCAAAGTTATTAGATGAGTTACTAGGAAAAGGCCTAGGAACATAGTTCCCTCTAAAAGCATTATTGTTGCCAAAGTTATTCCTACCAACAAAATTAACGTCCAAGCTAGTGTTGCTACTCTCAATCCAAGAAGACAAGGGCATATCATTAGGATCCACAGGAGCACTTCTACTAGCAACCAAATTCATTAACTCGTCCATCTTAGCACTTAGCGAGTTAATTTCTTCTATAGCGTGTACCTTCTTACTAGTAGGTGACCTTTCAGTGTGCCACTGAGAGTAGTTCGTCATGATATTGTATAGGAGCTTTGTGGCCTCCCCTAACGTGATTTCCATGAATGTTCCACCTGAGGCGGAGTCCAAGATATTTCTAGAAGCGAAATTCAAGCTAGCGTAAAAGATTTGACTAATCATCCAAAGACTCAAGCCATGAGTGAGACAATTTCTAATCATTAATTTCATTCTCTCCCAAGATTGTGCAACATGTTCGTGATCAAGTTGCTTGAAATTCATGATATAACTATGGAGAGAGATAATCTTAGCCGGCGGAAAATACTTGGATATATAAGCACCTTTGCACTTATCCCAAGAATCGATACTATTTTTGGGCAAAGAAGAAAACCAAATTTTTGCGCGATCTCGCAACGAGAAAGGAAAAAGTTTCAATTTAATCACGTCATTATCCACATCTCTATTCTTTTTCATATCAAAAAGCTCAATGAAGGTATTGAGATGGGATGCGGCATCTTCACTAGGAAGGCCAGAGAATTGCTCTTTCATAACAAGATTCAGCAAAGCGGCATTAAGTTCGTATGACTCCGCACTAGTGGTGGGAGCAATCGGAGTACTAATAAAATCATTATTATTAGTATTCGAGAAGTCACAAAGTTTGGTGTTTTCATTCATGGTGACTTCAGCAAGCAAGCGAGCACACAAGCAAACAAAGAGCAGGCGAGAAAAAGGGCGAACGAAAAGGCAAACGAAAAAGGCAAATTGTGAACTGGGGAAGAGGAAAACGAGAGGCAACTGGCAAACAAAGTAAATGCAAGAGATGAGTTTGCAACACTTACTTGGATGAGTTCTTGACTTGATCCTCCCCGGCAACGGCGCCACAAATCCTTCTGCTACTTCTCAAACAACAATGCTAGAAATTGACACGTTGACGGAGACTTGCTTGCGTTGGCTTTTCCCTTGAAGAGGAAAGGGTGATGCAGCACAGGAGCAGTAAGTATTTCCCTCAGTTTGAGAACCAGGGTATCAATCCAGTAGGAGAATCTCGTCAAGTCCAGAGTAACTGCACAAACACAAAAGAGCTTGCACCCAACGCTATAAAGGGGTTGTCAATCCCTTCAAGATTGTTTGCAAAGTGAGATCTGAAGGCGGAAAGTGCAACGAAGTAAAAAGTGTAAGGCTGAAAATATGGTGTGGAGTAGACCCTGGGGGCCATAGTGTTCACTAGAGGCTTCTCTCAAAATAGCAAGTACTACGGTGGGTGAACAAATTACTGTCGAGCAATTGATAGAACCACGCAAAGTCATGACGATATCTAAGGCAATGATCATACATATAGGCATCACGTCCGAGACATGTAGACCGATACTTTCTGCATCTACTACTATTACTGCACACATCGACCGCTGTCCAGCATGCAACTAGTGTATTGAGTTCATGACGAACAGAGTAACGCCTTAAGCAAGATGACATGATGTAGAGGGATAATCTCAAACCAATGATGAAAACCCCATCTTTTTACCCTTGATGGCAACAACACGATGCGTGCCTCGCTACCCCTTCTGTCACTGGGTGAGGTCACCGCACGGTATGAACCCAAAACCAAGCACTACTCCCGCATCATCGGAGAGGTCATGGTGTTGATGAAGAAGCCCTCCGTATCCGAACTCCCCCCTCCGACAGGGCACCAGAACGTGCCCCAGATGGGATCTTGCGGAGACAGAAGGTTGCGGCGGCGGAAAAGTACTTTCGATGATCTCCTGATTTTTTGTGGAATTGTTAGGGATATATAGGCGCAAACCCTAGGGCAAAGGAGGTCCAGGGGGCCCACAAGCCTGTGGGCCGCGGGGTGAGGTCTTGTGGGGCCGCTGGGGCCGCCCTACCTTGGCTCTCAAGTCTCCTGATCTTCTTCCGTTACGGAAAAAAATCTTTTTGGGGATTTTATTCCATTTGGACTCCGTTTCAAAATATCCTCTGAAAGGGGTCAAAAACATGGAAAAAACAGGAACTGGCACTTGGCACTGAGTTAATAAGTTAGTCCCAAAAAATATATAAAAGGGATACAAAACATCCAAAGTTTGACAAGATAATAGCATGAAACCGTCAAAATTATAGATACGTTGGAGACGTATTAGCGTCCTCCTTTGCCCATGTGCTCCTCTTCCCCTTGTAACCACGGCTTCCGAGGTGGTGGGCAGGCGTGTTCTTGGCTTGGAGCCCCTTCATTTTCTCCGACTTGTGCTGGGCTTCATCTCTTTGAATTTTTCAAAGTCCTCTTCCGTTATTGACGGATTGTCCACATGAATCTTGAACCACGGTTCATTCTTCAGAATGGATTTTTTCACCCGTACTTTCCTGGCGGCGAAGGCATTGGTGAACGTCACCATTGTCTTGTTGTTTATCTTTGTCATGTTTTCGTCCTTCCACGAATGTTCTACCTCTTCATCCTGGCCGGGGAACAGGAACCTTTTGTGCAACTTCGTTAGGAGAGTTTGCTCCATATGTGGTATCTTCTTCAACTTTTTGTCTTTGATGTTGGCGGTTTCCCTGAGGATGCATCCTAGTTGATTGTCGTAGCACTTGCACGCTTTCTCCGGCTCTGTTGGCTCTAATTTCGTGGGGTGCATCACCATGACCACGATTTGTCCGGTGCTGAGCTCATTTGGTTTTCTTGCCCTCTTCGTCTTCGGTTCTTCACCGACTAAGTCAGCATCCTCGCCGAACTTGGGGGCGGTGTCGGTGTCGGTGCCGGTGCCACTGTCGGTGGCGGTGCCAACGTCGGTGTCGGGGTTGGTCTCACTGCCACCCTGCGTCCCTGGGTTGCATTGGTCCAAGTATTTGAAATATGCATCTGCTTCCTAAAAATGGTCATCTCCGGCGCGACCAGAATCCCCGGCTTCGTCGTGGCTAGACATATTAATTTCCTATGAATATTTAATTATAATAGTTTAATTCTAGTCCGAATAACATGAATAATAAAAGGGACCTATTATAATAGTTCATGTCATTTATAAACAGAATTAACTGAAATAATTCAAAAACAAAATTAACCTAAATAATTTGAAAAACAGAATTAACCTAAAAAATAGAATTCCCTCTCCTTCCTCCTCTTCTTCCTCTCCTTCCTCTTCTACTTCTCCTCTTTTTCTTATACTTCTCCTCTTCTTCTATCTTTTCTCTACTTCTCCTCTTCATTCCCATTTAGAGCAATTTCAGGGCACTCCATATGTCCTAGTTTCTAGCACTAGTCATGCCGAAATTCATGAAAAATTTCGGCATGACCTTTGGTAAAAAGTGGACATATGGAGCGCCTAAAATTTGCCGGAACGGAAATGAATCAACATTTAGGCAAAACATAGGCCGCTCGGATATAGCAACAATGAACAAGTACAACTGAAAACCATATAGGAAAATCATATCACTGGCTAAACACAAACAATATATGATGAATTAACACAAACTTATCAGAAAAAAACAGATATAACCTAGCAAACTAGCTAACCTATTTCTTCTTCTCCTTC
Organism: Hordeum vulgare subsp. vulgare; assembly: GCF_904849725.1. Classification (NCBI taxonomy): domain Eukaryota; kingdom Viridiplantae; phylum Streptophyta; class Magnoliopsida; order Poales; family Poaceae; genus Hordeum; species Hordeum vulgare. Next base: position 521,166,908 of record NC_058520.1, read on the forward strand.
TCTAATTTATTCTTTTTCTCATCTATTTCTTCTTCTCCTTCTTTTCTTCTTCCTTTTCTTCTCTTCTTCTTGTTCTTTTTCTTTTATTCTCATCTTCTTCTTCTCCTCTTTTTCTTCTACTTCTCCTCTTCTTCTTCTTTTCTTCTCTTCTTCTTCTTCTTCTTCTTCTTATTATTATTATTATTATTATTATTATTATTATTATTATTATTATTATTATTTTCTTCTCCTCTTCTTCTTATCCTATATTTCTACTTCTCCTCCTCTTCTTCTTCCTTTTCTTCTCTGCTTCTTCTTCTTCTTCTTCTTCTTCTTCTTCTACTACTACTACTACTTCTTCTTATTGTCTTCTCCTCTTCTACTTCTCCTCTTCTTCTATTTTTCCTCTTCTTCACGTCTTCTCCTCTTTTTGTTCATCTTTCTTCTTCTTCTTCTTTCTAAATATTACTAACCCTAATAACCTAGCACTAACTTATTTTCTTCTTCTTCTTTCTAACCCTAATAACCTAGCACTAATAGCCTAGCACTAACTTACTAACCATAATAACCTAGCACTAACTTACTAACCCTAATAACCTAACACTAACTTATTTTCTTCTTCCTCTTTCTTCTTATTTTCTTCATCTTACTAACCCACTGGCAGGCCCTCCCCCTACCTCCCACTCAAAAGAGAGGAGGGACACAGGCCGGCCGAGCCCGTGTTGGTGGATGTTTCGGTGGAGAGGGCTCCGGGGGGAGGTGGGTAGGGTTCCGGTGGCGAGGGATCCGGTGGGGAGGTAGGGAGGGCTCCGGTGGGGAGGTGGGGAGGGCTCCGATGGGGAGGGCTCCCAGGGAGGTGGGGAGGGTTCCGGTGGGGAGGTGGGGAGGGCTCCGGTGGGCAGGGAGCGGGGGGCTTACCGGGGTGGGGAGGGCTTCGGTGGGCGGGGAGCGAGAGGGCTCTGGCGGGGAGCGGGGGGCTTACCGGGGTGGAGAGGGCTCCAGGGGAGGGCTCCGACGGGCATGGAGGGCTCCGGTAGTGGCGGCGATAGGGGGAGTGGAGCACGCATGGGAGAGGGGGAGAGGGAAGGAGTGCAGGGACACTCGGAGTTAGGGGATTTTGGGTCGGTTTGAAATAAAGTTAGCAGTAGCGCTGGATTGGTTCTAGCGCTACCGCTAAGTTAGTCGTAGCGCTGGGTGACCTAGGTTATGTAGCAGTAGTGCTGGTTTGGTTCCAGCGCTACTGCTAAGTTATTAGTAGCGCTGGTGCCAAATGAGTGCCACTGCTAACTTTATTTTCTTTATTGCTTTCCTTTATTAATTTCTTTTAGTTATTTTCTTTATTATTTTATTTTTATTATCTTTCTTTCCTTTTTATTATTTTACTTTCCTTTCCTTTTTATTTTTCTTTTGTATTTCTTTTTCACTTTTTGTTTTTCTTCCTCCGGCCGTTAGGTAGGGTGTGTGTGAGTGATAGGTAGAAGAAAGAGAGAAGAAGGGTAAGAATGGTGGAGAAGTAATATGGAGGAGGAAAGGATGGAAAAGGGGGAGGAAGGGGAGAGGGTGTGCGTGTGGGTGTAAACGAAGCTGCCCCCGTTTAGCAGTAGTACTGGTTCCAAGGACGCGCTACTGCTATTGCACTTAGCAGTAGCGCGTTTTACAGTCTAGTGCTAGTACTAAAGATATTGTCGGTGGCATCGTTGGGCCCCATTTAGCAGTAGTGCTGCTTCCAAGGAAGCTCTACTTCTATGGAACATAGTAGTAGCGCTTTTTAAAGTCCAGGGCTACTACTACAGATACTGTGGGTGGCCTCATTGGGCCCCGTTTAGCAGTAGCGCTGGAACTCCAGGCAACAATACTACTGCGGTACTTAGCAGTAGCACATTTAATTTCCAGCGCTACTGCTAAGGAGCAGCAACGTGTGCTATTTTCCAGCGCTACTACGAGGCTCCTACCTATAAGGTTTTTCCTACTAGTGCAAGACAGTAACACTCACTTGAAGTTGTAAGGCCATAGTATTTCTGTTTTGGTGTTTCGTTCCTTTAAGAACCTTAAAATGTTCCTCTCTGAGTCTTCGGGGAAGTCTTCTATGAATTTTTCGCTAAGGGTATATGGTCAGTGAATGCAATGGCATAGATTCGCACTATTTTTCATTCGAGAATCCTCATTCTGCATAAATAGCGTACAAAAGAATATAGTGAGGATAATTACAGGCAATGAATGAGCTGAGCTAGAGACTTAAATTACCGAAAGAAATCACTTGCAAACAATAGCAAGTGACGATAGATTTGTCGAGTACATCTTGATTGTATAGCTGAAACAATTCCTCAAACTCAATGAATATATCATTTTTGTAGAAGTAATGATCTCCCTTGACTTTCACCATGAGGTGCAATCGCGCGTTGGCAACTTCTTCTATGTAGCACTCATGCAATCTTCCAATTTGTGTTGGTAGTTGTGGGGCCTCCTCAAGCTTGACCAAAGATTGCACAACGACATATAGACGTGCTACTTCAGCCACGGGGATATCCTGGATACCTCCGAGTTGATTAAAATTTAGACTGATGTCTATAGCAGCATCGCTCATCACCTTGAGCGGGGGGTCGGTTGCATTTCCTGTTTTCCATGTTGGGGAACTGTTTTCCCGCTTTTTACTATGTGTAAGTCTCGACTCCTACATTTGTTATTTATGTAATTTCCTAATAGAGCGGTCATAGTCTGATGGCCTATTCGCCACATGTGTCGAGGGTCGCCGAAGAAATTCCACAAAGCGGTCTATGATTTTCTCAGGTATTTACTCCTTTGCTGGCGGAAGCCCTGACCTCATCCAGTTCACCACCAGTCGTATCATAAGCTAACTTCTTTTTGGCAGCACGCTCGCCTTTAGCTTTCTTCTTTGTAGCTTTCTTCTGAACAGGATTAGTCGTCGATGGACCAGTGGTCTTCCGCTTTTGGCCTTGTTGGGACATAGGGGGAGGTCGGATGACACGGTAGAGATCAACGTGGACTCGCGTTGGGATCCATGTTCTCGATATGGGGTGGAGTCGGCTGACGCGGCGAAGATAGAGGTGTATTGCTACTCGGAGGAGTCGGTGGCCTTGGCGCCGAGTTTAGAAACACGATGTATTCCTTTCTCCATAAAATGAAACAGTTTGCGACCTCTCCCAGTCTCTCCTACCCTTCACCTCCAGGAAGGTCAAGCTCTAGTGACTCATATCCTGGCAGAACTTCATCCACCCCGACTTTAGCATAGCCAGCTGGAATCAGATTGCAATGGATGGTTGCTCGAGGTGCATTCGGTAAAGGAAAGCCAACCGCCACCTGCATGGATATGTTCTTCATTTTCTGGTGTTGCTCACAACTTGTCCTCTCTTTGATATCATCCACGGGGTAGAAAGCTAGTGCATCATCAGAGAGGACCCCGTGCAACCCACACTACTCTTCCGCATAGATGGGACGACAGTATCATCCAATGCTGGGTCTGCTTGCTCCTGCTGCGGAGATGCTGCCCTTTGTTGGTTAATTGTGTCTACTTGCTCCTGTTGTCGTCTTACTATGTGGTATAACTCCTCGTTATTTATTTCTACCATGTTAATATGGTCTCCAACCTAATTCTTTTTTCATATGACAGCTTCTATAAGTGTCGTTTCACTCTGAAAACCCCTGAACCCATGGAACAACACATTTGCCTCATGTTCGTCCTCCGTGTTAATGATTCCCAAGGCGCGTGTAAGCTCGCCGTTCTCTCTCTCGGGCTGGAACACCCCATTTCGAGCATCTTCTACTACCTTAATTATAGTGTCTAAGGCTGTTGTAAGATTTGGCTTTTAAATAATCTACCCTCTTGCTGGGTCCAACGTTCCCCCATGCGCATAAAACTAAGTCTTGGACTTGTGGGGCAAATTTATTGTAGTTTGAGTGACCCCTTGTGCAAACATCTTAGACTCATCTGATTCCCACTTAAGAAGGGCTCTCTTGTAACCACATGCCCCCAGAACATGGTGATACTCCTTTTTATCGGCATTTTTCTTGTTTTTTCTTGACCTTTCCAAAGCTTCATTTGATTCCTTATACTCCACAAATTCGTCCAGTGATCTTTTCTCTTCTCTAGTGCTCCGATGAATTGTGGAGTCTTCTTTTTGTCCCTTACGTAGTCTCTATATAATCTTTTCTTCTAGGTCTACAATTGTCTAGCCATCTTCTTAAGAGCCCATTTCTTGACTTTCAGTCGTTGGCTATATCTGAGACCTTGTTGTACGTTGAAATGTGACATGACCGTATCCCAAAGCAAATCTTTCGATCTTTGGTCGACGTAATTAACTCCTCGATCTACCTTTGGCTGATTCCATTCTCAAATGGTGATCGAGATTTGGTCCCTAATAATAACTCCGCATTGATTTATAAATTTACGGACATTCTCATGAGGAGCAATCGGTTCACCATCTTCTATGACTTCATCGATGTTTAACTTTATGTCATCTCCAAACTTTTTGGCCCGGCCCGGTACCCTTCTAGAAGATTGGCTCAAACCATAGGGCTAAAATAAGAAAGATTAAATAATATATACACACAAATCATTAATGTAACTAATGATCACCAGGCTTAATATATATATATATACCTCGCCAGACATTGTTAATTGTCTAACATTTTTTTCGCCCTCATTTTCTTCGTCTCTTGGTTCTTGTTCAAGTCCCTTACTAGATTCATTCACAAATTTTGAGCCATCTTGTCGTTCATTCTCTTGGTTTGGGCAGGATCATATTATGTCAAACATGCCATCTTCATGGTATGTGCCTCTATCATCCATGGCTTAAGTAATCCAAAAGAAAGTTAAAACAATTTAGTACTTTAAATTATAATGCATTCAATAAGCAAAAGGTGAATTATAGTATAGTGAACCGTCGGCGTGGTTCGCTCTGAGGGGTTAGGGACGATGGTGAGGAGGATTATATTTTACTTATACATCTCGAATAATTTAGTTAATGCAACAATACATCATATCACTAATACATCTCGAATAATTCACTTAATACAACAATATATAATATCACTAATACATCTCGAATAACCCAGTTAATGCAACAATAATATCACATAATAACAATAATACATCTCTCCTAATCAAATTGATAACCCAACAATGAGTTGTCGCTGTACTGCGTGGGTGGTGAGCACCCAAAGAGACGGTACCATCACATGATCATAACTCGCGTGAGATCCCTGAAGAAACTGCTAGGTATTGGAGAACCTGACGTCCAACGCAACCATGTAGCGACGGACGTGCTTGTCTTCCTCCCTAACCCGGCGACGTACCACCTCCTCGGGGTCCAGCTCCCTCTCCACCAATAGTGGCTCAGGAGACCGCCACCAAAGAAGATTCGGGTCAACTATGAAACCCTGATTACTCACCAACCTGTGCGCCCAAGAAGGTAGCACCTCCTAGTGCCAAACCGCTAGAGCCCAGCCCCGGACATGGCGCATCTCAAATGGGTCGACGACGAGGATGCGGGTCGGGCATCATCATCGAGAACAAATTCCTATGAAAACAAATTCCTTTGCGAGAATTTTCATTTTATTATGCTACTCATATTTAATAGACTATGCGAGAACAAATTCCTATGAAAACAAATTCGTATGTCGGGCATCGTCCGAACATGGCGCGTTGCGGTGGTTGTCCGGGACTCCTCACCGGCGATCATCAGGGACTCCTCCGCTGATCGTCGGGGACTCCTCACCGGCGGTCATAGGGGACTCCTCAAGGGCGATAGTTAGGGACTCCTCACCGACGATCATCGGGACCCCTCACCTATGAAGACTTAATATTCATACACATTGTACGTTTTTATTTTTTCTCACACAACATGTCTATATTTTTAAAAACCTATCAAATACACTATTCACATTTTTATAATATATGTTTTGATACCATTTTTTATTCATACACATTGTACATTTTTCTATACATCTAAATCCTATAGTAGTTCCACACTACATTACCACAACATCTTAATCCTACTAAAATACTATGAAATTGAACTATATGGAAGGATCAGATGATCCAATACCTTGATGTTAGCGGTGTGGCGAAGGCGGCGACGGGCGCGTGCTCGGGCGGCGACACGTGAAGGAGAGCGGTGGAGCAGATGTCGAGGGCGCGGTCGGGCGTTGCATGAAGGAGCGCTAGGGCGGGCTCAGGTGGCGGCGGCGCACGGAGGAGAGTGGAGAGAGGGAGTGGACGTCGAGGGCACGGTCGGGTGGCGCGTGGAGGAACACTGATGCGGGCTCACGGGCGGCGCGCGAAGGAGAGCCTAACGTGAGCGGCCGACGGGAGCGGACGTTGAGGGCCTGGTCGGGCAGCCTGATGGCTTCGCGAGGGCTTGCGGCGACGATCTTCTGTGTTTCGATGGAAATGGAGAGGAGTTAGAAGCAACACCTAAATACCGCGGGACCTTTAGTCTCGGTTGGTATCACCAACCGGGACTAAAACCCTTTAGTCCTAGCTCCAGCCACCAACGGTATGAAAGGTTCTTTTTCTTTTTTATTTCTTTTCTTATTTGTTTTTTAAACAAAACAATTTGTTTTTTAGATTTTGAATAACTTTTAGAATATTTAGAATTTTTGAGTGAATTTTTTGCTTTAGGTCACAAAAATTAAAAATCTTTTGTTAATACGAGTAGTTTTCAAATTTGAATCGTTAATTTTAATTCTTTGAAATTTGTGTGGATCACTCTTTTGTGAATATCTTTACTTTAAAAATAGAATTTTGAATGATTCATTTTCCTCCTATTTAATATTAGTGTATGTTATTAGTATGTTTAATTTGGGAATTAGTAGGATAGTTAAGTAGATGTTTTATTAGTATGTTTCAAAATATTTGAAAAATCCCTCCAAAACCCTTTTTGTTCATTTCAAGTATTTGAAACTTTTCTATAAGAAGTACTCTCAAATAATTCCACGAAAATTCTTTCAAGTCATACACGACATATATGGTTACCTTGCCAAGTTTCATCTCAATCCAAATTGATTTGATTCCCAAAATATTCCAAAACCATCTTTGTTCAGGTCCAAACTTGGACAAGTTGACATTGCCAAGTTTCTCCAATTATTCTCAAACATCGTGGACATGTTCTAATACCCTAATAATGCATACACACCAAGTGGTGAATCAAGGAGAACAGATCCACTTGTCCAAATTCCTTCAAACCTATTTCTCTTGATTTCTAAAATTGAGAAATTTTGCATTGTCAAGTTTCCTCAATTGGTCGCAAACTTTTTGGGTATGCTCTAATCCTGAAATAATTTCACCATGCCAAGTGGTGTATTAGGGGGAATAGATTTGCATAACCAAATCTAGGAAAATCTATTTCAGCCCATTTCTAGGGTTTATAAAGTTTACATTGGCAACTTTATCATATAATCCCAAAATGGGTGATCAACCTTATTTACATCTACCCTTTGCTCTCTTTAATATCAAGACAAGAAGAACCCTTTTACTTTCCCAAAACAGCATCAAACACCTTCTCGTGATTTGGTAAAAACACTATTTTAACCCTTTTTACTATTCCCCTTGATCTAAAATTTTACCAGAGCTCATCCTAGTATCCTTGCATCTCTAGTAATCTTTGCTTAGTCGTAGCTCAATTATTGGTGGGTGGAACCCCTCCCTTACCATCCCTTGACAACAAGAGCATCTTTGTCCCTCTCCTTGGTGGCCCTTAATCCATTGTAAATGCATAAAAATTTGAAAAATAAACCAAATGCATGACAATATAGTATAATTTTGACTGGAAGTTGCATAATTAAATTTGCGCTTATTAATTAAATGTTTCAAACGACAAAATGCCCTAGATCTAACAAAGATTCCAATGTCAGAAAGGTGTAGCAAAGTGAAACTTTTTGCTTGCTAGTGTGAGGGTAACTCGTAGGAAGACCCAAAACACATGTATACTCTAACTCTTACAAAGACTCCCTCTGATTTGTCCGAAGTGAGACTTTCCGGCTATAACGTGATAACGGTGAAGCCATTCACATCCCAGAGTGGGATCTTGGGGTATAAGACTTTTTCTCTGCAGTTGTCCCTTGCTTATGATTGCGCTGTAATCACATGATGCTTGGGTCAGTGTTCACTTTGAAGGGAGGAATTTCATCAAACTTATTATAATCTTCTGAAATGTCTCTCTTGTCCTCCACTCCCTCGATGTTTCATTTCCCTCAAAGAACTATGTGGCTCTATGGCTCATCATATGATGTATTTGCTTCCATATCTTTTATTTTTATCGGTTTGGTAGACATGTACTTCACATAGAAAACCTGAACCACATCATTAGCTAGGACGAATGGTTCTGTACTGTGGGTCTAACTTTACTTTGCCTCATGTCACATTAACTCATTTTCACCGAAACAAAGGGACCTTAAAAGAACTTCCATAGTCAAGTTCCCATATCTCCTCTATGTAACCATAATATGTGTCTTTTTCCCATGTTTCATGTTGCATCAAAGCAGACACCACTATTTTGGTTGGTGCTCTTCTTTATTTTGGGCGATCATGTAAAATGTATTCCCATTTATCTCGTACCCTTGGTAAGTCAATATAGTCAAAGATGGTGACTCGGCCAACATGTACATCTCATCTTCAACAATGTCATTATTCATGAGATGTGTTTGTAACCTACCGCCGAAATTCTCCATGTGTGTAAGTTTAATCCAGGTGCCAAACTGCTCCAGGTTCTTGGAGCGTACAATATGCATATGTTCCTCGATATACATAGCCACAAATGTGGAATTTTTTAGAACTGTGTAGTTTTCTTGAGTGAAAGAATGCTCGTCCATACATATTACTTCTTTCTTTCCTAGCGTGCCTTTTCCACTCAGTCTCCCCTCATGTCGTGATCCAGGAACACCAGTCGGCTTAAGGTCAGGAAAAACATCAGCAAAAAACTCAATAACCTCCTCTATTCCATAGCCCTTGGAGATGCTTCCTTCTGGCCTAGCATGGTTATGAACATATTTATTTAAGACTCCCATGAACCTCTCAAAGGGAAACATATTGTGTAGAAATATAGGACCCATAATGGTAATCTCTTCGACTATGGGAACTAGGATGTGCGTCATAATATTGAAAAAGGATGGTGGGAACACCAACTTGGAATTGACCAGACAATGGACCAAATCATTATGTAGTCTTGGTAGGATTTCTGGTTCAGTTACCTTCTAAGAAATTGCATTGATAAATGCACATAGCTTCACAATGGATAGTCGAACAATTATCGGTAGAAGCCCCCTCAATGTAACCGGAAGTAATTGTGTCATAATCACGTGGCAGTCCTGAGACTCTAGGTTTTGTAATTTTTTCTATGCCATATTTATTATTCCCTTTATATTCGACGAGAAGCCAGACAGGACCTTCATACTGCTCACACATTCAAAAAATATTTCCTTCTCTTCTTTGGTAAGAGCGTAGCTGGCACGACCTTGATACTGCTTTGGATGCATGTCGTGTTTTTCATTCATATGTTGTTGGTCCTCCCGTGCTTCTGGTGTATCTTTTGTCTTCCCATACACGCCCAAGAAGCCCGGCAGGTTCACGCAAAGATTCTTCGTCATGTGCATCACATTGATTGCATTGCGGACCTCTAGGACTTTGCAGTAGGGTAAGTCCCAAAATATAGATTTCTTCTTCCACATGGGTGCGTGTCGATTAGTGTCATTCGAAAAAGATTGTCCGCCGGGACCCTTTCTGAAGATTACTTTTAAATGCTTTACCATATGAAAAATATGATGACAAGTACGGTGGTGAGGCTTGTTCCGATGATGTGCCTCACCTTTGAAATGTTTGCCTTTCTTTCTTAAGAGATGCTTGATCGGGAGAAATCGACGATGTCCCGAGTACACATTCTTCTTACATTTATCCAAATATATACTATAAATCTCATCTAAACAGTGCACGCATGCATTGTATCCCTTTCTTGTCTATCCTGAAAGGTTACTAAGAGCAGGCCAATCATTGATGGTTACAAACAACAATGCTCGTAGGTCAAATTCCTCCTGTTTGTGCTCATCCCACACACGTACACCTTTTGTATCCCACAACTTTAAAAGTTCTCCAACTAATGGCCTTAGGTACACATCAATGTCGTTGTCGGGTTTCTTAGGGCTTTCGATGAGCACTGGCATCATAATGAACTTTTGCTTCATGCAAAACCAAGGAGGAAGGTTATATATACATAGGGTCACATGCCAGGTGCTATGACTAGAACTCTGCTCCCCAAAAGAATCCATGCCATCTATACTTAGAGCAAACCATAAGTTCCTTGCATCAACTGCAAAGCCCATGAACTCCCTCTCGATATTTCTCCACTACAACCCATTAGCGGGTACTCTCAACATCGTGTCTTCCTTAGGGTCTTCTTTGTGCCTTCGCAACAACTTGGCATGCTCTTTGTTTTGGAACAAACATTTCAACAGCGGTATTATATGTGCATACCACATCACCTTGGTAGGAACCCTCTTCCTGGGGCGCTCGCCCTCAACATCACCAGGGTTATCGCGGGTGATCTTATATCGCAATGCACCACATACGGGCATGCATTCAAATTCTCGTACTCCTCATCACACTATAAGATGCAGTCATTAGGGCATGCATGTATCTTCCGCACCTCTAATCCTAGAGGGCAGACAACCTTATTTTATTCGTACGTACTCGCAAGCAATTTGTTATCCTTTGGAAGCATCTTCTTTATCATTTTAGCAACTTTTCAAATCCCTTGTCGGATACCCCATTCACTGCTTCCATTGCAACAATTCTAGTGAGGTACCCAGCTTTTTCTTGTCATCTTCGCAATTTGGGTACAACAAACTTTTGTGATCCTATAACATGTGCTCTAATTTCAACCTCTCCTTTTCACTTTCGCAGTTTCTTTGTGCATCAACTATGGCCCCACCAAGATCATAAACGGGCTCATCTATTGCCTCTTGATCTTCGGCTTCCCCCGTTGTACTATCACCGTATTCAAGGAACATATGATAGTTGTCATCGTCATCTTATTCTTCATTGTCTTCCATCATAACCCCTCTTTCTCCGCGCTTGGTCAAACAATTATAGCCGAACATGAAACGGGACTCGAGGAGGTGGATGTGAAGAATTTTTTCAGTTAGAGTAATCCCTATCATTCTTACAGAAATCACATGGACAACACATAAAACCATTCCGCTTGTTTTCCTCAGCCACACGTATAAAATTATGCAGGCAATTAATGAACTCGGGAGAGCGTTGGTCATCGTACATCCATTGCCGGCTCATCTTCATTACACAACAACAAAGTGACCAAATTAATACAAGTTCATCACATCAAAACCAAAGTAGAGTAGTGACCAAATGTTATTACTATAAAAATATATACATAAAGTTCATACATATATACTTCTCATAAAAAAACATATAACTATCCAAAGCATTTAAATGCAACAACAAATGCATCAAAATTGCAACTAAGGTAATAATTGGTCCGACAGCATAATGATAACAAGCCTCTTTATTAATGGCATATTTTCTTATATTTCTAATCTTCAAGCGCATTGCATCCATCTTGATCTTGTGATCATCCACGACATTGGCAACATACAACTCCAATTTCATCTTCTCTTCTTAAATTATTTTCAATAATTGTTTCAAATAATTGTTTTGTTTTTCAACTAAACTTAACTTCTCGACAAGAGGGTCGGTTGCAATATACTTTTCATGTACTTCCTAGGTAAATTACCTATATCAACTTGCTGGGCATAATTGTCATAAACACGAAATGAAACAAATAGTTATAGAAAATAATATACCAAATCTGAATAATAAACCGAACAAGGGGCAATGTGGATGGATATCAAAACCATGGAACTATATATATAACAAAAAAATCATACAAGTAATAAAACTATACAAGTACCTATCTAAATCATACAATTTAGATTTTATTTTACAAAAAGGATAAGAACAAAAGGCTCACCAAGGTAGTGCCGACGACGAGACGACGCGGGCAATCAACAGCGGTGAGGACGGGGACGGGAAGGCACTAAGTAAACCACACCTCCACATATGCAAACTAAGATTAATTTGATCTCAAATTGCATATAAATAAAATAAAACTCTCACATAATTAATCCCAAACTAAAACCCATAAATCACTATACTTAAAGAGCATGAAACAAGCTAAACTAGCAATGAGAGATGAAATGATGATGTTGCTAAGCTTTTAGAAGACTTGGATAGATGGGGTGCCTTCAATCATCAAAAAATCTTGGAAAAATGGAGGATGAACTCGAGCTTGGGGAAGGAAACACAGAGGAGAGAAAGCTTGGACTCGGGCAGGAAGAAGAAGAGCTTTATATAAGGAAGACCCTAGTCCCGGTTTGTATCACAAACCGGGACTAAAGGTCTATATTTAATCCTGGTTGGTGATACTAACTTGGACTACAGAGGCTCGCCGGGGCCCGAGCCTGCCGCAACCCCTTTAGTCCCGGTTGGTATCACCAACTGGGACTAAAGTTGGTAGTGCCCCCATCCGTTCCTAGCCATTCGAACCGGGATTAATGCACACATTAGTCACGGGCCCAAACCCAACCGGGACAAAAGGTTCGGACGAAAGGTCTGTTTTCCCCTAGTGTAGGGGGCACAAGCCAACAGCCCCCTGACCGCGCCCTGATGGCTTGTGGGGCCCACATGGCTCCTTCGACCCTAATTCCAGTCCTATAAAATCACATCTTCAGAGAAAAAATAAGAGAAAAGTTTTCATCGCGCTTCACGAGACAAAGCAGCCACCACCTCCTGATCTTCCTTTGGAGGGCTGATCTGGAGTCCGTTTGGAGCTCCAGAGAGGGGGATTGATCATCGTCGTCATCGCCAACCCTTATTCATCAACATCGCTATGAAGATCACCACCGGCAGTGAGTAATTCATTTATAACCTTGTTGGATAGTGGTGGGATTGGATGAGATTGATCATGTAATTGAGTTAAGTTTAATAGGGCTTGATCCCTAGTGTCCACTATGTTCTGAGATGGATGTTGCTATGACTTTGCTATGCTTAATGCTTATCACTAGGTCCTGAGTGACATGATTTCAGATCTGAACCAATTATGTTTTCATGAATATGAGAGTGATTTAGATCCTATCTTGCAAGTTTTAGTTACCTATTACGTGTCTTGATTTGCATACCCCGAGGTGACAATAATTATGATTCTTTCTGGTGATTGTCGTAGTTTGAGGAGTTCATGTACTCACCATGTGTTAATGCTTTGTTCTGATTCTCTACTAAAAGGAGACCTTAATATCCCTTAGTGTCCAATAGGACCCCACTGCCTCCGGGAGGGTAGGATAAAAGATTTCATGGAAATTCTTATTGCAAGCACGTATGACTATATACGGAATACATCCCTACATCATATTGATGAATTGGAGCTAGTTCTGTGTCGCCCTAGTGTGTAACTTTTACATGATCAATGTCATCTAAATCACTATCCATCACTGATCTACAAGCCTACGCTTTGCATATACTGAATCTTGCGAAGTTACTATGGTTGTTTCTACTGTCACACATGCTACTCAATTGATACTCATTACTACCATTCCTATTGTTACCAAAATTGCTCCTATCACTGCTACTGTGACTACTATCATTTGTTGTGCTACTAAATCCTTGTTGCAGAGAGATATCTCAGGTGCGGTTGAATTGACAACTCAACTGTTACACCTAATAAATATTCTTTGGCTCCCCTTGTGTCAAATCAATAAATTAGAGAGAAAAACTATCCATGAAGACTGTCGTGATTCCCTATACTTGTGGGTTATCAAGACCTTTTTTAGCACCGTTGCCGGAGAGCATAGCTTTATTTATTGTGTTGACTTGAGGATATCCAATCACCACTATGAATAACTAGTCATCTACCCGTGCATCTGCACGGCCTAGATCTTATAGGGGTACATAGTAATTATTAAAATTATATTTTTTGTAAAATGCAATTCTTGAAGTTTTCAATATCGTACAATGGGATAGATGCTAAGTTATCAAGTACTAACATCATGTAATAATCACATGCATTATAATCATAATTATAGGTTCTCATTTATGTTCCACAAACTGCCATCATTATTGTAAATAAAGCTTTCGTGTCATAATAGCAAAAATTCCTCTTTCTGAATTTTATGCCACCTAATATATCTAATATTTGTTAAACCAATATTTGTTCCACTAATTAATTAGAAGATGTGTGTATTTAGTAATAATTCTAGTGATTACTATTTAGGTGGATATATGTTCCACTCGATGTTGCATTCCTTTTATTTAAGGTTGTATTATTTTGTCGTGGTCGGTATATATATGTACCCAAAGTATAATGCTACTCTTAGCATAGTGCACGAGGCAGTGCTCCTACTTAACTATGAATAACAACTATTCTTATTTAAGAATATTTCAATCTATAATCGTCTTAGATAGTTGTATCTCGTAATAATTGATAAAATATTTTAGTCTTAAATATTCAATTTTTCATGGATGCGGTTGTGAAATAACCCTATTTGAAATTATAAAGTGTCTGTCTTGTCAACGCCTACCACCAAATTCAATGATATCCATTCAATTGATATTTATTAATAGGTTTATATGAAAGTTTTCTTATGCATGCTAATGTATCATATTCTTCTTGTGTTACAATTAAACGATTTGACATATAAAAATATTAGATATCGATAGTGATGGTGTATCAGAGAGCCATTAGGGAAAGATTTTTGTATGTCCATGCCTAGTTTATTTTATGGGGAGGGGAAAAGCTTCTGGTCACCCGGTGGAACACTCTATGTGCATCTACCGCCTCTCTGGCCGTCGGATTTTTTTAATCGGATGATTTTAGAGCATCCTCTTTTTACAGCCTAAGTTTGCAACTGACCCATTGTTGCAATCTTCTTTCGCGCAACTAGTAGTTTGTTTCAAGATTCCGTCAGGGCAGATCTTCTTTTTACATCCTAAGTTTGCCACTGACCTATTGTTGCAATCTTCTTTCCCGTAACTAGTAGTTTGTTGCAAGATTCCGGTGGGGCACGCACGCCACCGGACGTGACAGCATCAGGACGAGCAAGCTTTCCTCCGTTGCCAACCCTTCGTGCTCTCCACCTTCTCTTCCTCATCCGTCTTCGCCTCATCGACTTGGCCCTTTCTCCTCCTCCGTCTCCTCTGTTGCAAAAAAAAGTACAACGCAATATCTGTTACAAATATTTCTGCAACAAGATTTATGTTACAAAGGGTTCCACAACAAGACTTTTGTTGCATAAATAGAAAAGCACGCGTGAATGCTATATATGCCAGATCCGGCAGTCTGTGAGGCAACGGATCTTTTTAAAAGATCTATTAAAGGTGTTTTCGCAACACGGTCTTCATTACAAAAAATATTCTATATCAAAGTCTGTTAAAAAAATCTACATGTGTTTCCGCAATACGATCTTTGTTGCAGAAAATATTCTAGAATAAATTATGTTGAAAAAAAATTATACATGTGTTTCGCAACACTATCTTTGTTGCGGAAAACATTATATAACAAACTTTGTTGCAAAAAAATTACATGGGTATTTCCGCAACACGATCTTTGTTGCAGAAAATATTCTACAGCCATCTGCAGCTATGTCAGAACCGAAACAAAACGGTTGTTTCCGCAACTGGTTTGTTGTTTCAGGACTTAATGTATCCAGAGAGGCGACCAAGCCGCGTGCCAATAGTTAGTGCGGACGGTTGCACGCGTACAGATCCAACGGTTATCGTGGTGGTGGATATTTACTAAACATCTACCGGTGGATGCGTAGCGCTCCCCTTATTTTATCATGGCTATAGGTCTTTTTTTTACAATGAGATTAATTATTATTTTTTAATCTATCACATGTACGTGTGTTTTTTTTCTTTGTATAACCAGACTGGCTACTGCTCTTTGTTTTCATCAGAATTGGTACTCCATCCGTTCCAAAATATAAGACCTTTTAGAGATTTCACTAGAAGACTACATTTTTGATTTTGACTCGTCATATTGATGGCGTGCACTTAAGATTACACTCACGCAACATCTGGATGGGACGTTCGATACTTATAATCTTTGATGAGAAATACTACAAAGGAGAAAAGGAGACATTGAGTGGATAGTCATTATAACGAAGATTTTTGTGCAGATGCTGAATTGTCCACACGTGCACATTATTAACATGCGTTTATACAAACACTGAATATTCAAAGATATAAGATGCAAGATTTACGATTGATTACCTTCAGTTGATATATGGTCATGTTTATTCGCCTGATCGGGATGCCTTTATACTCAAGCATGCCCAGTGCTAACAATGCAGCTCCAGCGCCCTCCTATTTTTCATTTGTGTCGTTCATTTACCTCGTGCAGGTAGAATCCTCCTCTAATATACACCTCAAGGCTAATTTGGCCGCTGCCTTATTGAGTAAATTGAAGGGAGGAAGAAAAAGCTGTTGTGTTGGTGTAGAGAGAGAACACTCGCCAAAATTGAGTTTCTTAACATGCGAAACGTGATTATGAAAATGTGCTTGTGGTGTGGTGTGGATGATGATTCATTCAGGTCGTCGGTACATTCAACTAGATTATATATTGCTATCATTGGTATAACCATTTGCCTGTTGCTCGGCCCACCCAAATATCTGAATTATATTTGCAAGTTGCAACACATTCAGCTGGATTATATTGTCATTAATTGGTGGTCCAAATGGTCAAGATGCTTCCGAGTTCTGAATCGTATTACTCCTGCAGTATAATGCAGATCATATAGCTCACAATCCATGAAATCTGCAGGCCATGTCCGTACTTTATGTTTCTGCAAAACATGTTTTGTGGTCGCACGAACACCAACCTGGCTACTTGGTTCTTTCTTGCTGATTTTTTGTTCATAGCAAAGGGCTCTGCCATTTTATGGGCAGCTGAAAAGATTATTTTTTTCACAAAAAGAAGAAAAGTTTATTTTTAACGTAGGTAGATGAAAAGTTTTTTATGTGCCGAGGGGTTAGACTGTCGGTTTGAGTCACTTTGATCCAAGGAAACATCATTATTGTTGCATGCATTGCAGCGGCAGATGAAAATGTTTTGTTCACACTGTTGCAGTGCAGTGGGGCGGTCTCCTCGGTGAAGGTAATCGAGTAGTAAAGGCAGGCAGGCGGACGCAAACATTTAGATGGAGATGTGAACAGGCCGCTGTTTCCGTTTGACCGAATGTGAAACGAATGCATTTAACTTCCCAAGTGCACCTAGATGCGGTACTAATTGATGAATAGCTTAGTTGGACAGAACATTAGGTATACAGTGTGAGGTCGCGATTTCGAGTTTGCAAACCGGCAATTATTTTTTCCGGCCCCTGGACTGCGTGTTAGTTTGGATTAAATATAGGAGGTTTTATGTAAAAAACCGATTCATTTTTGAACTTAAATCCAGACTGCGGGTTGATTTCATGAAACGACAGAGGGTTTTACGTAAAACTGTCATGACGGACGACAGAAGCATTAGCTACTTTATTATTAGGAAAAGATCTTTTTATGAGATGCTTTTCTTGTTTCTAACGTATGAGTTGAACGTGTCACAGGTAATTTTTTATAAAACGACATCATCTGTGTTACACAAGTTTTCTTTTTATCCTGATCGTAAATTTTACAATCTAACGGCTAGATTTATTCTGATGATGTGGATTAATGAGACATCATTAAAAGTGCCTCCAATTAGTAAATAAGAGATCTAAAAGATAATCGAACTAAGCTATACTTGTTGGGGATGTTATCCCGTTATAAGACCCGCCCTACGAGGCCGGGTCAGAATAATGGCAGCTCTATCTCCATGGTCAAGATGGGCCGTTATCTGAGAAGCGGAAGGTGCGAGACGTACGCTATGAAGAGGCGGTTGGCCCAAGACTCGAAGAAGGAGACTTACGGCCCACATAAGGAAAGAGTCACCTAAAGTTTCCTTGCATAAGAGACAAGGCGAATTAGAGGTAGACCGGCTCACGAATTGTAATGAGAGTTGGACTCTTGTAAACCTAGAGCCTCGACCTGTATATAAAGGCGAGTCTCTAGGGTTGATAGGGTTAAGTTAACATCAATCGAGAGCTAGGTCAGGCGAATCCGCACCCTTGTAATCGATTCCCACAACAATACACACACAACAGGGCATACGCTTTTACCTCAATCCGAGGGGCCGAACCTGGGTAAACTCGTCTCCCGTTTCCCAATCAACCCCTTTGAGTCGCCACATGGTTGTGATGGCTTCACCACTAAGTCCTTTCATGAGGACATCTGCCATGACAAAACCATGACAGTTGGTGCCCACCGTGCGGCTAGCGCACGATGGAGTTGAGTTCTCGAAGGGAGCCCTTCCAGGGTTCGAGAGCTATGCGGTCGGCCTCATGACTAAGATCCACCGTGGGAAGTCCCACATTGCCAATTCAAGCTGGGGTCCCGAGGCTGGTTCAATCGAATCCGGATACCGGGTCCCCTTTGGCAAGATCCACGTATTCATCGGCAAGATCGGAGCACCGGTTCCCGAGCCGGACATCTACATCGACATCGTCGAGCCGGCTCGGCTCGCCCAACCCGCCACGCGTCCGTTCAGACAGCGTCGCGTCTTTGTTGGCTTCACACAAGGAACCGCCCTCCCGGAGGAGCCGAAAGCTGGCGGTGACACCCCTGTCAACTCTGATGGCGAGTCATCGATTGGAGATACTGATTCAATATGCCCTCTGTATGAGGGAAGGCTGGGTGGTTTTCCTGAGGCGGCGATCTCCGAAGGACCATAGCACCCCCCCCCCTCAAGTCGCCATGTAATGGCAGGAGCCACGGCGGCTCAGGACCAGCGAACGCCAATGGTGCAAGTGGGTCAGGCAAGACCCCAACTCAGGCCATGTCAGATCCGATGACTAAGATGTCAAAACTCATGGTGGTAGTCGTGACTCCTGACAACCAGGCGGAGGTTAACGCCAAGTTGGCTAAACTTCGTGAAGATATGGCCCAGATACAGTGCCAGATCGATGCACAGAAGACCCAGATGACGGATGAACAAGCCCAAATTGACGAAGAAGAGGAGCGTCTGAAATTGGAGGTATGGTGGCTTGAGCGCCAGCGAGTCGCATGAGAAGCCGTTTATGAGAGGCGGCGCCAGAGTCGCATCCCACCCAACCTTAATCCAACTCGCCTGTTCAGTAGCCCGCAAACGCGTGGCATGGATCGTAACCCGCTAGGCTAGGGCGATCCACGTGGGGAGATTGTCCAGCAGTCGATGCAACCCTCGATGAACCCGCAGGCGACTCAGCACTCCCAGACACCTCAGGGTCACTTCTCCAATCCGGTGGATAACGTGCGGGCTGCGACCCGCCACTTGGAGTCTCTCCCCATTCGTGGGAATACCGCCCTAAAGGTGGAGGCATGAAACGCCATAGAGATGTTAAAAATTGCGGTAGTCCAGCAGGCTTAGTTCTCGTATAGTCGCGATCGGTTGCACTCCACGCCACAGGCGAGCCACACGAAGAGTCGCCCAGATGACCCCCCGGCGGTTTCCAGCGACGCTCGTCGACACCAACCTCAGATCGGTCTGCCAGAGCCGCCTGCATCCAACGCTCAGGCACTTGTCAACGCTGCCCGAGCCGCACGGCAGGCCAAGGCGGAGGCAACGGCGGCCCTGGCGGGTCAAGGAGTTCCGGCTTATGCTCAACCATCTCCGGGATATGGTGGACAAGGAAGGAATTTCGGGGTCCCTTGCCTATCTTTCGCTGTGCGCAATGAGCGCATGCCCAAAGAATTCAAAGGTCCCCGTAAGGTGCCCAACTATACTCCTGATCTTGAACCGGGGGCATGGGTTGAGACTTATGAGCTGGCTATCGACATGCTCGATGCGAGTGATGCGATCTGCGCCAAATACATCACCATGATGTTGGAAGGGTCGGCTCATACGTGGTTGAAGAACCTGCCACCCAAGTCCATCAGCACTTGGATGGAGCTCAAGGAGCGCTTCATCAAGAACTTTTGAGGAACTTGCAAGTGCCCGATGACCATATCGTAGATCTTCAACACTATGTTCAGCTTGCTGATGAATCCGCCCACCATTGGACCCGGCGGGTCGCAGAAATCATCCATTCCTCAGATGACATTACGACAACTGAGGTCGTGCTGATCTTGGAAAATAATTGTCATTTCCAGCCCCTCGTGTTGAAACTTGGCCGCCTCCAGCGAAAGCTGAAAGATATGGGCGAGTTGATGGACACCCTCACCAGGTATGCAAAGTCAGACGGAATGAAGGATGTCAGCTCTGATGACGAGAAGGTCAGTGAAGCTAAAAGAGGAGAGGCAAGGGCCACTTCCAACATTCTAGGCGCAATAATAACCAAGGAGGTCAAGGAAAAAGGAGGCAACGGGATGGCGTCTCCGACTTTGTTGCTAACACCAATGCCGGGCCACAAAATCAACGGCAGAACATGAATCAGGGCGGTTTTCGAGACCGAGGCTTTACCGGGAGGAAGCCGTGCAATTATGAGGAGATGCTCAAGGGACCTTGCCCCAAGCACAGTACCCTAGGTGCCCCATCTACTCATTCTTGGGAAAATTGTTTTGTGATGTAGGAGTTTCGCCTTCAGCCATCTCGAGGTCACCAAGGAAGCGGTGAAGGCGCCCAGCAGGATCAGTTTGGCCCGGGCAAGTCACGTGGCTCTTCGTTCGATGATTTTCCTAACCCCGGGGCTCAGGGGCGAGGCGACTCGCATCGTAATGGTGGACAGTCATCAGGATCAGGTGGACAACACTATAATGACCGGGGCGAGTTCCAGTAGCCGAACAACTAGGGCGGGTTTCAGAGCAACCTTAAGCAGTTGAATGGTGGACAATACCATGTTTTCACTACGAGAACTTGCAAGAGAGACAAGAAGGAAAGGCAGAGGACTATCAGTATGGCTGAGCCGGCGGTTCCCAGGTACTTAAATTGGTCAGAGCAGCCTGTAACGTGGAGTAGGGCCGATAACCCGCCCCAAATTGATAAACCTGGTGACTTGGCGTTACTCGTGGCACCTCAGGTTGGTGGATACATGCTTTCTAAGGTCCTCATGGATGGAGGTATCAGTATCAATATTCTATACTATGACACCTTCCGGCGGATGAATTTCGGTGAAAAGTACTTAATTCCCTCAACCACGGTCTTCCACGACATTGTTCCGGGCAAGTCGGTGTACCCTGTTGGGCGGATAGTGAAATTACACAAGCGAGTCATTGACGTTTGAGGTAGTCAAGATCAAGAGCCCATATCATGCTTTGTTTGGGCGGCCGGCTTATGCCCGTTTCATGGCCCGTCCTTGCTATTGTACCTCAAGCTTAAAATGTCGGGTCTCAAGGGCACCATTACAGTTGATGGAAACCGAAATATAGCCCAGGAGTGCGAAGAAGGAGACGCTGCATATGTTGAGTCGGCGTGCGCTGCCGAAGAGCTAAAGTTCCATAAGGCCAATGTGGATCCAGATGACATGAGCCCATTGAAGAAACCGACGGTTGATTCTGAGCAGCCCCGTAAGTTCAAGCTGATAGATGATACCAAGCAGGTGGATTTTGTCCCTGGCGACGCTTCAAAGCAGTTCACTATTGGGACCGTCTTGGATCCCAAATAGGAAAGCGCGCTCATCGAATTCATCTATGAGAATCAGGACATCTTCGCATGGAAACCTTCTGACATGCTAGGTGTGCCGAGAGAATTTGTTGAGCACCATCTCAATGTAGATCCCAAGATGAAGCCGGTTCATCAATACCTTCGTCGTTTTAATGAGGAGAGGCGCGAGGTGATTGGGGAAGAAGTCGCCCGACTTTTAGCCGCCGGCTTCATTGTCGAAGTCTTTCACCCTGAATGGTTGGCTAATGCGGTCTTGGTTCTCAAGAAGAACGGTACTTTCCACATGAGCATTGACTACATGGACCTTAACAAAGCTAGTCCCAAGGATCCCTTTGTTGTACCCCGTATTCATCAAATCATTGACTCTACGGCGGGTTGTGAGCGGCTATGCTTGCTATGTCTCAACGCCTTTTGGGCTCAAGAGTGCAGGGGCGACTTATCAGCGTTGTATCCAGAACTGTCTGCATAGTCAGATTAGACGCAACGTCCATGCTTATGTTGATGACATCGTGGTAAAATCGAAGAAGAAGGAAACACTTCTAGGTGATCTAAAGGAGACGTTCGACAACCTCCGGGTCTATCAGATGAATCTTAACCCAACAAAGTGCGTGTTTGGGGTTCCTGCAGGAAAGTTGCTGGGGTTTTTAGTATCTGAGCGTGGCATAGAAGCTAACCCGGACAAGATCAAGGTGATTACCTTGCATGGGAAGCCGACCAACATTAATCAAGTCCAGCGTATGGCGGGTTGCATCGCGGCACTGAGCCGTTTCATAAGTCGCCTTGGTGAGAAGGCTATCCCGCTCTATCAGTTGCTAAAGAAGACATATCACTTAGTCTCGAACGATGCGGCCCATGAAGCATTTGAGGCCCCCAAAAAACAACTTGCTGAGTCGCCCGTGCTGGCAGCCCCGGCTGACAAAGAGCCGATGCTCTTGTATATTGCCGCTAATTCTAAAGCGGTGAGCGTGGAGGTGGTTGTTGAGCGCAAGGAAGAAGGTATGGAATACCTTGTCTAGCGGCCAGTGTATTTCATTAGTGAGGTATTAACCCTGTCCAAGCAGTGGTATCCACATTGACAGAAGCTGGTGTCTGGGATTTTCATGGGAAGCCAGAAGTTGAAGCACTAGTTTTTGGAGCACCCAATCACTATGGTCAGTTATGCGCCCATCGGGGATATTATACAGAACCGAGAGGCCACCGGGCGGATTCCTAAGTGGGCGATAGAGCTTGGTCCTCATCATGTGAAGTATATGCCTCGTACTGCCATCAGGTCTCAAGCGCTGGTAGATTTCATCAATGATTGGACCGAGCTGCAGATTCTAGAAGACATGCATGATAATGCCTATTGGATGATTCATTTTGATGGTTCTAGACAATTGGAAGGTTCAGGGCCTGAGGTGGTGTTGTCATCCCCAAGAGGAGACAAGTTTTGTTATGTTCTATGACTCATGTTTCCTTGCACAAACAATGCAGCTGAGTATGAAGCTTTACTCTATGGGCTCAGGATAGCTAAAGAGATGAACCTGAGTCCAGTCAGGTGCTTGGGCGACTCAGTTTTAGTGGCCTAGCAAGTGTGAGGAACTTGGGACTCGAAGGACCCGTTGATGGTGGCTTACAAACGTGCAGTAACCGAGGTGGTGGGTTATTTCCATGGCTATCAGATTGACCATACTGATCGCCAACAGAACAAGGCGGCTGATGCTCTTTCCCAGCTCGGATCACAACATAAGCGTGTCCCTCCTAATGTATTCTTGGATGTCGTACATAATCCTTCTGTGAAGTTACTCTCTGAAAAAGACATAGCGGTTCCTAACCCGGAGTCACAATTCGTGGCGGCTCTGAGAGCAGTTCCTGACTGGACGATACCCTACATGGCTTATTTGGCTCGAGGCGAGTTGCCATCTGATGAAGTTTTTGCTAGGTAGATAGTACGGCGATGCAAGTCCATGGTTATACATAAAGGCGAGTTGCACAAACAAAGCACTTGTGGGATTTTTCAGCGTTGTGTTTCGCCACAAAGTGGGGTGAGATATTCACAATGAGATACATGCGGGCGACTCTGGACATCACGCCGGGTCACGATGCTTGGTGTCAAAGGCCTTTCACCATGGTTTCTACTGGTTGACGGCTCATGCTGATGCAGAGGACATAGTGTGTCGATGTGATGGATGCTAGAAGTTCGGACGTCAGGCGCTTGTGCCAGCTCAGGAATTGCGCATGATCCCCATTACATAGCCTTTTGAAGTTTGGGGGTTAACATGGTCGGCCCGTTTAAAATGTCTTCTGATAAAAAGACACATCTGCTGGTGGCGGTTGATAAATTTACTAAGTGGGTCGAGGCAGAGCCGGTTAGCAACTATGAAGAAGAAACGCAGTTAAATTCCTCAAGAAGGTGATCTTCCATTTTGGTTACCCTCATAGCATCATCACTGATAATGGTACTAATCTGTCTAAGGGGGCAATGAAGGATTTCTGTCAGCGAGAGCATATTCGGCTTGACGTGTCCGCAGTAGCTCATCCACAATCTAATGGTCAAGCTAAGCGGGCTAACCAGGAGATCTTACATGGGATCAAGCCCCGACTCATGGTCCCTCTGCAGTGCAATCCGGGTTGTTGGGTTGAAGAACTCCCCTCTATACTTTGGAGTATCAGAACAACACCTCACAGGTCTACTGGTTACACTCCTTTCTTCCGTGTCTATGGGGCAGAAGTGGTTCTACCAAGCGATATGAAGCATGTTTCTCCCAGAGTCGCCGCATATGTTGAAGCTGATAATGAGCAAGCACGTCGGGATTCTTTGCATGCTCTTGAGGAGGAGCATGATTTGGTTGCAACATGATCGGAGATTTACCAACAAGATCTACATCGTTACCATAGTCGACGTGTCAAAAGACGGGTCTTTCACGAGGGCGACTTGGTGCTTCGATTGATTCAAGATCATACGGGTATGCACAAGCTTTCACCCCCTTGGGAAGGGCCTTTCGTCGTCAGCAGGAACCTCCACAACGGCTTGTATTATGTGATTAATTTACATCCTGAAAAGCCAGCCAGAGAGGAAGAAACGACCCGCCCGTGGAACATTGCTCACCTGCGGTCCTATTATACTTAGAGCCATTGGCTCCTTATCTATGTACATACTTAGATCATTGTGTACTCTTTACATTACATCAATAAAGCCGATGCCCATGAAATTCGGTGTCTCTGCCGTTTCAGCCCATATCTGAGCATGAGTCTTTATTGATTAAAAAAAGCCGCCCAAGAGGATGAGTCGCTATCGGGGAGGCCATTCAAACATGGACGCTAGTGGTATCAAAGAGAGTAGGTCGCCTTGATGTGACCACTCAAACATGGGTACCAGTAAAGCCAAAGAGGATCAAGTGCCATGATGCACGGTTCAAACATAAGCGCATATGTATGATCATGAACGATAAAAACCGGCTTACTTGGGGCTACTAGTTCTCAAGTCATTTAGCAGTAATAGCATTTTCTGCTGCTATC
This sequence comes from Hordeum vulgare subsp. vulgare, assembly GCF_904849725.1. Lineage (NCBI taxonomy): Eukaryota > Viridiplantae > Streptophyta > Magnoliopsida > Poales > Poaceae > Hordeum > Hordeum vulgare. Next base: position 521,192,053 of record NC_058520.1, read on the forward strand.
CTATGCCCGTTTTTCCTTGATCATAGGTCATTTGGGGGCTTCTGACTCATTGAGTCCCGCCTTACTACCCTCTTGGCTAGGGAAAAATTAACGCATTACTAAATGGTTATACTGGACTCTCTGTTTTGCGACTCGCCCATAAGGCCCGTGTACTCTTGACGAGTCAATCCAAATATTGGACCCTGAACTTCCAAGGTAAAAACATTTAGGTACTTGCGAGAGCCAGTATATGGAAAATAGACAAACCATGGGTTCACTGAACCTGCTTCACTGAAGCTTGACTAAACCTCTTAGGGTATGATTAGAGCCTTGCAAGCCCATCTACCCGTCGTGACTCACAGAGCCGGCTTATTTTCCACCTTATATAGTGATTATGCTTTCAAGCAGAGATTCAACAGCAATGATTAATTCATTCAAGATGGGTGATGATCAAGGAGCACAATACTTCTTCAAATCGCCAATAGTCAAACCAAGGCGACTTATATTGCAAGGTAATGCTAGAAAAATTTGACATTAAGGTGCAAATACAAAAGCAGTTTTAAGCATGTTCCAAAGCAAGATTACATGGCTCGTCAAGGCCAGAAATTTTGTATGATAAGCCGGCGGCAAGATTTCTCCGGGTTCAATCTCCTCTGCGGGCTGAAGCTTCAAAGGGACGCCATGCCTAAGCCGCCTCCGGCTCACCCTATGCTGAGGTTTTGGGCTCTTGGATCTGGAAGTTGTCCACATCCCAGGCGCAATTGATTAAGGCGCGAAATTCAGCTTCTTCCGTCAAGATGGTTGAGGGTCAGCGTCAAATGCAAAAGAGGCTTACGGTGTTGAGGTGTTAAGTTCAAAGACGCGAAACTGGGAATCGCCACACGCTTCCCATCATCATCATAAGCCGCCTGATATTTCAGTAGATCAAGGCTTTCACCAAGGCGGTTTGCCACAGGGCGAACATCCTTCACGCATTACGCATAGTCCTCCTGTGTGAATTCTTAGCAGTCATCCTTGTATTCAGGGAAGCCACTAGCTATTTCATCCGGCTTAAGTTCAGGAGCATAAGCTATTGCCCGGCTCATTGTTGCCATCACGCCCTTTCGCGCGGATGATTTCCTTATTTCGGCTATGTGCTGAGGAATGGTTGAGAGCCGGTGGAGCATATCCTTGATATACTTCACTGGGTCTTTGTCCCCCAGACAGCCTTGAAAGTCACCAAGCCGCCAGCGTAAAGTTGCTCCATCAGAGTGTATTGCCTTTAGCTTCAAAACCAAATCTTCTTGAAGATTGGTGGCTCGATGGCCTGTAAAGAAACAAATGAAGCATAAGCCGCCGAGCACTTTGTGTCCTTTACAAAAATGATAACAGACTTCATATTAAAGACTTACCAAAGATAGCGGTGGTCATACGGGAGATATGTCCACACAAACCTGTCAATTCTGTTGTGGCTTGTTTCAGTTGACCCTCGGCCTTCTGAGCTCGTTTCACAAGGGCGGCTTTTTTGGCTTCAGTGGACTCCTTAAAACTCACATACTCAGCCTTGACCTGTTCAAGGTCTGTCAATGTAACTCAAAGTTTTTCCTCTGCTGCGGCCTTGGCATCTTGTTGGCGTCCTAGACTTTTTCTCATCCCGCTTAGGGATGCATCATTCAAAATGATAATTTCCTACAAAATCAAACCGGAAGAATCAGTAACCTTACCACTACTTGGTTACATTGAAAGGCAGACAGTCAAGTCTCAAGCATATTGCAAGCAATACAATCGACACTTGGGGGCTAATGTATTTGCTTTTCTAATGGAAAGGGGAGTTTCAGTTTATTAAGAAAGACCCGACTCATCTTCAAGAAGATGAACCGACCCTTGGGGGCTACAGGTTGAAGCTTTTCACATTATTAAGCAAGACCCGACTCATCTTCAAGAAGATGACCCAGCCCTTGGGGGCTAGAGGTTGAAGCTTTTCAAAGATTATTAAATAAGACCCGGCTCATCTTCAAGAAGATGACCCGACACTTGGGGGCTACAGGTTGAAGCTTTTCACATTATTAAGCAAGACCGGACTCATCTTCAAAAAGATGACTCGGACCTTGGGGTTTACAGGTCGAAGCTTTTCACATCATTAAGCAAGACCCGGCTCATCTTCAAGAGGATGAGACGGCCCTTGGGGGCTACAGGTTGATGCTTTTCAAATATTATTACACAAGTCCCGCCTCATCTTCAAGAAGATGACCCGGCCCTTGGGGGCTACAGGAGAATATATAAGGAAGTTCATTCCATAAATACCTCTTATCTCTTCTTCATCATGTTCACTGAGCCAGCTTCAAAGTCCGGCTCACAGCAAGGCAGTTCAAATATCCTGCGTAAAGTTCCTCAAAGTTTAACTTCTCGATATTGGGGAGATCAAGTTCAGATTTTCCTTTCGTCATCTTGGTGGAGACGTCCCCGGCATTATGCTTTGCCAACACATTGCGAACATGGGTCGTATGACCTGTCCCAATATTAACAACATCATCGTCTTCGGGTGTGGCATCTTTGGATGACTTCACGGGACTTGGCGAGTTGAGTTTCTCTTTAGGATTCGGCTCCACGACTACATCGTCAGTTCTTGGGCGAGTGACTTGGACCTCAGGGATATTTTCCAGAGTGGCGACTTCTGGAGGATCAACATAAGCTCCAATATTTTCATGTGGAATATCACGGACATGGGCATCTATTTCGTCCACTCCAGGCTTGTCAGTGTTTAGAGTTGACCCGCCAGTTTTCCGTTTCATACAAAAATTAGTATCATACATTGTGATACGGACAAGGGGTGGTAATTTGGAGGATGTTGAGTCGCCAGATGAAGGAGGAGACACCTATTATAGTCACAAAGTTTGGTGAATACAAGCCAGGTTGTCAATAGAACATGGCAAGAAACGAGAAGGTATCTCAGTACGGTGTTTGCGGTCGGATGATTTTTCAGGGAAACCCGCCATAAGATCAATTGAAGAGCTACGGGTGTGGCGTTTTGGAGTATATAAAGCCTTCTTCAAAAGGAAGTTAGGATCCAAGTTAGCATCTGGGTGATTCATCGGGACTTTCCTACAAACCCGCCCGTGAGGTGTTTCCAAGGAAATATTTGTGTCAGAAGATATGGAAATTACCTCAGCCTCTTCAGCTTCACTTTCCACGTCATCTCCTTGGAAATTAAGCAAATGGTTAGAACCAATATATGATTCAACAAGCGGATGGTCCAGGTATTTACCTCACACACATCTTCAATGTGTGGTGACTCGCCCATGATGGATGACTCGCCCGCACCTGATTTGCCTTTCTTCTTCTTGGCGAGGGTCTTCACCCTTTTTATGGGTGGCTTTACAATCCTACATTTCCAGAAGGGCGTATTTTTCTGTAAAAAGGGGAAGTTAGTTCTACCAAAGAGAAAAATAAGGTATCAAATAAAACATATAAGAGGTAAATTTATCTAAGTCAGGAGCTGGATTGGCGACGCATAATGGTTTGAGACCAATTTTGGAACAAGCCTCTTTGGGTTCACCACATAACTTCTCCATGAGACTATTGATTTCTTCAGAGTCAAGCATGACATTCGTGAAACGCTAAGCATTGTTCAAATTGTCGTCATAATGACACATAAGACCCTCACGCCGGCTCAGGGGCATGATGCGCCATTCAACCCAGCATCGGATCAGGTCGATTCCAGTCAAACCATTGGCGTTCAGCAGGGGCCAAACTGATTTGTGGGCGGGTTTTTCCTCTTGAGTCAGAGACCCCGGGAGTTGAAAGTCCATTGGAAGACGATGTTCTCGGTAACCTGGTAAGGGATTTTTGTGATCTGGAGCAGTGTTTTTGCAGTAGAACCAGGTTTTCCCCCAGCCTTTGGGATGGCTGGGTAAGGTGGCAGTAGGGAAGCCAGTTTCATGCCGCCTCTAGATAGTGACTCCGCCAAGTTCTAAGCAAGGGCCATCGGCCCATTCCGTTTGGGAGTTTAAATAGAAAAATTCCCTAAACAAGGAAACAGTGGGTTCTATTCCTAAGTATGCTTCACAAAAACTCTGGAACTGGCACAGGTTACTGATTGAATTAGGACCTAAATCTTGGGGTGAAGATTGAAAAAGCTGAAGACGTCTTGGAAGAATTTTGATCGAGGAGGAGAGAAGCCTCGCTCTAGATGGTCTGCAAAGACTACTACTTCCCATTCGACGGGTTGAGGTCGCACTTCTTTGGCAGGAGCTCTCCATTCAATCACTTCTTCGGGGGACAAGGTTCCCATTGACCCAAATTGTTGCAAGGTGTCTTCGTCAATATCAGAAGGTAACCATTCACATTTTGATGGCTTTGAAATAATGTTCAGAGCCGGAAAGAGGCCAGCTTCATGGATACAAATGGCGGGTTATTCTAATGACTACCAGGAAAGGAGATCATAATATTTTAAGTTGCCTAAGAATGAGGGGGCGCATGATGATGGCGAGTCACGAAAAAGACTAAGCCGACTTAATAATAAGCCACTACTCGGTCATGAAGAGACTACAAAGATTGAATTCTACTAAGTGTTGGAAGAACAGTTTTCCGTCAAGACTACGAAGCAGGATGGATCTATGAGCAATGCAAAAAAGAAAAAATAATGGCTAAAATAAACACCAAAGCACGGAGGTGGCAACAACTAAATGGCGACAAGGTTCTTGCAAAGATATCAATAAAGCATATGCAAGATCCATTTCGCATTCGTTCCACTATCTATGTAGGGGGATTGTTGTGCTAACGGGAATATACGAACTCTCGTTGCTAATGGTGATACGACAAACACTAGAGAACTTCGGGAAGTTACAATGCATGACCTGAGTAGATCTGTTACAGGAGGATAAGGGCGCACCTGATAGCGTTGACCGAAGAGGAAGAAGGCCGTGGCTCGACACAGGAGATGAGCGGAGACGAAATCCGCGCTTCGGAGAGTTCATCGGAATAGCTGCGGTTGCGGCGCGTCGTGAACTGGAGGGCTCGAGGAGGAAGAAGACGAGCTAGGGTAGCAGTGAAAAAAGATTCCCCTGTCGGTATTTAAAGACCGGAGGGGGGAAACCGAAACGGTAGGCGCGGGAATCTAGTAGGCGCCGCAAATCTTGGAATTGATGGTGCCTCGATTTTTGGGCTGGATAGATGTCAGGGGGGATAACCCCGGCGTAGGCTCATCAAGCCCGTTCCTTCATTTCCGGCCCAATGGACATGAAGGTATGGAGATTCCCGAGGCCCAAGTCTTCTGACCGTCTAGGCATCACCTGCTGGCTGGAAGACGAGGCGGCCACCTTCCTGGCCGGCTAGGAAGCACCTGCCGGCTAGAATGCAGGCGGCCTCCCCTTCAGAGCCGGCCTGGTCCCGCCAGCCGGACTGAGGAGGAGACGGCCACCCTCAAGCCGGCTGACCAAGCAGGCTAGACGGCTGAGGATCACAAGTCACATCAGATCGTAGGTCAGGAAGAGACCTCACGATTAAAGGTAGCTACGCATCAGCAAAGGTACAGGATCAGGGCGCCCGCTAGGTACGAGCGTCAGTGGCCATCACCTAGCATAGTGTCGAACCGTCACACTCCCACTCCATTACTGCACTCGGCGTGCGGACCAGTGAAGGCGGTCGTACTGCCTGCCCATGAAGAATCTCGCGGGGCGATGGTTGACGTACAACGCGTGCTTAGCGTCAACCTTACGCGGGAGACCCATTGGCCAGCCGACGGGTCCCACAGGCAATCGAGACCATCCAACCGGCGGGCCCCTCATCGACAAGACAAGACCCTTGTGGGCCCCTGGCCAGCCGGCGAAGCAGCCAGTCGGGTCCCACGCCTGTACCCTTTATCCCTATTGTAGGCCGGCGGGTTCGTCTATAAAAACCCCGGTCGCCCCCCATGCAGGGGGGCCGATGATTCACCAGTCATTCTACACTACACACAAACCAACCCACAGAGAGAGAGGTAGAGACAAGCCGGCTGCTCCCCTCTTCCTCCTCCCAACACAGCTCCAGGAGCGACATTGTACTCTGTTCCCATACATCCAACACACCAGCAGGATTAGGGGTATTATCTCTATGGAGAGCCCTGAACCTGGGTACATCGTGCGTCCCATGCGTGTACCAACCGCGTTCCCAGCACTCACCTTTGTCCCTTCGGTTCTCACCGACTTTAGCCTACCTATGGCATATGTTGTGAGTATTCACCGACATTTGGCGCCCACCGTGGAGCCGATCGCGGCATCGGCTGGCTTCACGCGCTGGGCGGGGCCCCGCACCTACACCACCGGATGCCTCGCGTCTGGATCAGACTGCATGCCCGTGGAGCTCGCTTTCGACGAGGCAACGCCCATGATGATCGACGTCCCCGTCCGCCATGCTGATTCGGACAAAGATTCTGATGACGAGGCGCTCCCTAGCGTCGTCGTCGCTGCCGTGGAGAACCTCAGCGTCCTCTTCAGCGACCTTCGCCTCAACGACGGCCCGCGCTACTTCGGCGAGGACTACGACGTTGAGGCGCTCTGCGCCAGCTTCAGCAGGCTCTCTATCGCTGAGATGCCTGTCGACGATGTTTACCCCAGTAACGTCCTCATCTTCGACGGCCCTCCGCCGTCGGTAGGGTTCTTCACCCCATACCACGTTGCTGTCGTCTCGAACACCGTGGAGGTGATGGTTATCATCGCTCGCACCAGCACGGCTCCCGGCAAGGCCTCCGCAGGCACCGGCGAGCCCGCTGCGGCCGCCGCTGATACTCTTCGGGACGCCATTGCTGGCCTGAAGACATCGGTCACCGCTTCCGCCGACCCTGCAGACGCTCGGGCCTCGCTGGAGGAGGCTCGCAAGCATATCTTGGAGGACGGCATCGCCGTGGTCTCGGCGAAACGTCGGTTGGAGGCTATGCATCGCGAGTATAACTCCGCGTACGGTCTCACTCCGATTTCCGAGGCCCCTAGTCGGCTCGGATCGGTCCACATTCGCAGCCGGTTCGTCACTGAAGTTCTAGGCGGTGATGTGCCCACCTCCGAGACTCCTGCGGCCAACATGCGAGCGGCGCAGGCAGCCATGGAGGAGATGGCAAGCCTGGAAGGCGAATAGTGCGCCTTCTAGGAGAAGCGTGTCAAGGATCTCCTTGACGCCGCCAACCAGCAACATGCTCGGATTGACCCTGATCAGGCTCAATCGGAGTCCCCGGGACCGAACTCGAGGGCTCGCCGCAACCCGAGCGGCCAACACCATGCCGAAGGATCTTCCTCGCATCGCCCTTCCGGTTGGAGGGGCAAGGGAAGCCAAGACCGGCGCTCGCAGCGCCAGAGCGAGCACACTTCGGGCTTGCGTCGCGGAGGCAACGAGGGCGATTCGGAGTGCAGGGATCTTACCCCGCGAAGAACTCACGCCTCTGGCTCCCGAGGCGCCTCCCCTCTCGCCACCGGGACTCGTGCCCCTGCCACCCAGGATGAGTGGGACGCTCGACGGCTTATCATCGCCCTGGCTCATTCGGCCCTCCTAGAGGAAGACGGACCCATCGGTCCGACATGCTTTGGCCCCCGGATCCGAGGGGAGCCGTTCACCCGAGGTTTCACCTTGCCTCGGGATACGCCAAAATACAACGGCACGGCCAAGCCAGAAGACTGGCTGATCGACTACACCATGGTGAAGGCATCGCCAGGGGCAACAAGCGCGTAGCGGTTCGCTACGTGCCACTCATGCTGGCCGGCTCGCCCGGACTTGGCTTAACAGCCTCCCGGCCGGCAGCGTCAACTCCTGGGTGGACTTCGAGGAGGCGTTCGTCCGCAACTTCACTGGCACATACAAGCGCCCGGGCCGGTCCCGCGAGCTGGCCATGTGCGTCCAGAAGGCCGACGAACCCCTTCGCGACTACGTAACCCGGTGGACTGAGCTCCGCAACTCTCGCGAGGGGGTGCATGAGGTACAAGCCATCCAGTACTTCATCGACAGATGCCAAGACAACACCCTCTTCAAGCACAAGCTCATGTGCGCCGAGCCCACCTCGTTGGCGGTGCTCATGGCCAAGGCGGACAAGTACGCCACGGCCGACTCCGCAATGCGCATCAAGGTGACCACCTTGGACAAGGTTGTGCCTGCGCCGGCTACTCCCAAGCCGGCCGGGGACAACCGAGGCGGCCAGAACAACTACAAGCGCAAGGCGGATCAGGTGGATCCCCGCTCCAACAACAAGCTGGTGGCCAATGTGGAGGGCGAGGCGTCGGCTTCTCAAGCCGGCCCTCCACGAAAGCGCCGCAATCAGGGCAACCCCAACTGGCTGCCCAAGCAGTCTGTCGAGCAGCTGCTCGACGCCCCCTGCAAGATACATTCTGGGGCGAAGCCGTCTACCCATACCCTTCGACAGTGCAGCGTAGCACGCCGGCTGTCGCAAGGGGAGGGCCTGCCGGCTCCTCCGGGTGCGCAGGCGGCGCCCCGTGCACCGGCTCCCAATCGCGCTCCGCTTCCGCCACCACCGCCTCACGATGACGGTCCTCACCCTGACGACTATCCTCATCAAGACGGAGCGTTTGTCGTCTTCACCAGCGAAGGCGACGACAAGCACAGCCTGCGCCAAAGGTGGCGCGAGGTAAACGCCACTGTCCCCCCGGTTCCCCAGTACATGCATTGGTCTGACAAACCAATTACATGGAGCCGGGTGGACCACCCTGCGGTGATGCCCAACCCAGGGTCATACGCACTCGTCCTTGACCCCACCTTCGCGTCCAAGAGGCTCACCTGTAGATTCTCCCGGGTGTTGGTCGATGGCGGCAGCAGCATCAACATCCTCTACCTCGACACTCTCCACAAGCTCGGGCTCAAGGAGACGGACGTCCTGCCCACCAGCACCGTTTTCCATGGCATCATGCCTGGGCAGTCATGCTCGCCGATCGGCAAGATCCAGCTGGACGTCCTCTTCGGCGACAAGTCTCACTTCCGCCGAGAGTCCATATGGTTCGAGGTAGTGGACCTCAGTAGCCCGTATCACGCGCTGCTAGGAAGACCGGCTCTGGCCAAGTTCATGGCTGTTCCGCACTACGCCTACCTGAAGATGAAGATGCCGGGTCCCAAGGGCATCATCACTGTTGTTGGCGACTACAAGAAGTCGCTCGAGTGTGCCCAAGATAGCAGCCACCTCACCGACGCCTTGGTGATTGCTGAGGAGAAGCGGCAGATCGACCGGCTCGTGGCCCAGGCTACCGAGCAGCCGACGATTCCTTCTCCTCCATCCCAATCGGCCGGCGAGGGCTCTTTCAAGCCGGCTAAAGAGACCAAGCAGGTCCCACTCGACCATGCCAACCCAAAGCAGTGCATCACCATCGGGGCTGGCCTCAGCCCCAAATAGGAAGGCGAGCTCGTCGGATTCCTCCTTGAGAATCGGGACATCTTTGCATGGTCCCCCAAAGACATGCCGGGTGTCCCGAGGAAGTACGCCGAGCACAAACTTCACGTGCGACCGGATGCAAAGCTCGTGAAACAACCTTTGCGCCGCTTCGCCGAGGGGAAGCGGCGCACAATCGGAGAAGAGATCACCCGGCTCCTTGTAGCCGGCTTCATCATGGAGGTTTTCCACCCGGACTAGCTAGCGAACCCAGTCCTAGTGCTGAAGAAGAACAACACATGGCGAATGTGTATCGACTACACTAGCCTGAATAAGGCCTGTTCGAAAGACCCTTTCGCGTTGCCTAGGATAGATCAAGTGATCGACTCCACTGCAGGCTACGAACTGATGTCGTTTCTGGATGCTTATTCAGGCTACCATCAAATCAAGCTGGATCCAGCTGATCGCCTGAAGACCTCCTTCATCACGCCCTTCGGGGCCTACTGCTACACCACCATGACGTTTGGTCTGAAGAACGCAGGTGCGACATTCCAACGCTGCATGCAGCAGTGCCTACTGCCACAGATTGGCAGAAACATCCACGTCTATGTGGATGACATCATCGTCAAGACGAAGCAGCACTTCAGCCTCCTCGACGACCTGCGGGAGACATTCGCCAATCTACGCGAACACAAGATCTGGCTCAACCCGGAGAAGTGCGTCTTCGGGGTCCCAGGCGGCAAACTCTTGGGGTTCTTCGTATCCGCCCGCGACATCGAAGCGAACCCTGAGAAGATCAGCACGATCGAGCGAATCGTACGGCCGGCTCGGATCCTCGACGTCCAGAAGTTCGCCAGCTGCTTGGCGTCCCTCAGCCAGTTCGTCAGCCGGCTTGGCGAGGAGGCTCTTCCACTCTACCAGCTCATAAAGGAGACGATGAAGTTTGAGTGAAACGACCAGGTGGACGAAGCCTTCCGTGACCTCAAGCGGGTAATCTCGAGCCTGCCAATCTTGGCAGCCCCATCTGAAAGGGAACCCATACTCATATACATCGCGGCGACCACTCGCGTGGTCAGCGTAGTGTTAGTAGTTCAACGCAAAGAGGAAGGCAAGGCCCTGCCAGTGCAGCGCCCTGTCTACTACCTTAGCGAGGTCTTGTCCGCCTCTAAGCAAAACTAACCTCATTATCAGAAAATGTGTTATGGTGTTTACCTTGCTGCAAAGAAATTGAAACAATACTTCCAAGAGCATGCCATCACTGTGGTGAGCACTGCTCCTCTCTCAGAGATCATGGGCAATCGTGATGCCATGGGCAGAATTTCCAAATGGTCCATCGCCATGGCGGACCATGATATTCGGTACGAGCCTCGCACCGCCATCAAATCACAGGTGGTGGCCGACTTCTTAGTCGACTGGGCCGAGACCCAGTTCGAGCCACCGCCTCTAGACTCCACGCATTGGCGGATGCACTTCGACACCTCGAAGATGCAGACAGGACTGGGAGCCGGCATCATCTTGACGTCTCCGAAAGGGGACCAGCTCAAGTACGCTCTCCAGATCCATTTCGCCGCCTCCAACAACGTCGCTGAGTACGAAGCACTGGCTCATGGCCTCCGGCTTGCCAAGGAGATCGGTATCCGGCGGCTAATATGCTTCGGTGATTCAGACTTAGTGGTGCAGGAGGTCTCTGGCGAATGGGACACCAGGGACGCCAACATGGCGAGCTACCACTTCCTCATCTAGCAGCTCAGTGGCCCCTTTGAGGGTTGTGAGTTCCACCATGTTCCCAGGGCGGAATATGAGGCGGCCGATACGCTGGCGAAGATCGGCTCCACGAGGCAGGCCATCCCAGCCGGCGTCTCCCTCGAGCAACTCCACAAGCCGTCTATCAAGCCGTCTCCCGAGTCGGCATCAATCTTCGTACCAGCCGACTCGACGATACCAACGCCGCCGGCTGTGGACCCCACACCGGCCGCACTGGCGGCACCGGCTCCAAATGTGGCACCGACTGAGTCTACGGTGCAAGCGCCGTCGGCTCCACCAACTACGCTGACTTCGGATCATATTCCGGCTCCATTGGTCCAACCGACTCCAATAGCGGCACCAGCTGCAACGACAACCCCGGCTCTATCCGGGCTCGAATCCTCCTAGTGGGTGGACGTCATGGAGATAGACGGTGAGCCGGCTGCAGTAATAGCACCGGAGACGCCATCAAACTCGGGGGCTGCAGAAGCCTCCAACAGTCAAGACGAAGCAGAGGCGAACCTTGTGTCGGCTCCATCATGGGCTCAGGCCATTCTGGCCTTCCTTCTTCACGGCGAACTTCCTCAGAACGAGGCGGAGGTGAGGCGGACCCAGCGCAGGTCCGTCGCCTATGCCATCATCAATCGCGAATTGGTACGACGCAGCACAACCGGCGTGTTCCAACGCTGCGTCGAATCAGAAAAAGGGCAAGAGATCCTCAGAGACATCCACCAGAGTGTGGTCATCATGCCGCCTCCAGAACCCTGGTGGCCAAAGCATTCCGCCATGGATTCTACTGGCCCACGGCCCTCGAGGAGGCTGTGGATCTGGTGGACAAATGTGAAGGCTGCCAACGCTTCAGTGCACAAAGCCATATGCCGCCTTCGGCGCTGAAAACCATTCCCTTATCATGGCCATTCGCCTTCTGGGGACTGGACATGGTTGGGCCCTTCAAGACGGCTCGCGGAGGGATGACACATCTTCTGGTAGCCGTCGACAAGTTCACCAAGTGGATCGAAGCCAGGCCTATCAAGAAGCTTGATGGCCCCACTGCTGTCAGGTTTATCACAGACATCTTTGTCCGGTATGGCGTTCCCCACAGCATCATCACCGACAATGGCACCAACTTCGCCAAGGGCGCCATGGCGCTCTACTGTTCCAAGGTAGGCATCCGGCTTGACCTGGCCTCAGTGGCACACCCTCAGTCAAACGGCCAAGCGGAGAGGGCCAACGGCCTGATCCTAGCCGGCATCAAGCCAAGGCTGGTGGCACCACTGGTCAGGTCAGTCGGCTGCTGGATTGAAGAACTACCGGCTGTGCTATGGAGCCTCCGCACCACGCCCAACCGGTCGACCGGCTTCACCCCATTCTTTCTGGTATATGGCTCTGAGGCTATTATCCCCACATATGTCGAATTCGACTCGCCTCGGGTCACCCTATACACAGAAACGGAGGCGAAGGAGGCCAGAGAAGACGATGTGGATCTCCTCGAAGAAGCAAGGGACTTGGCTTTGAGCCGGACGGCCATCTACCAACAGAAGCTGAGATACTACCACAACAAAAAAGATCAGGCCTCTCTCTTTCAGGGAGGGAGACTTGGTCCTCAGAAGAATCCAGCGCACTGCCGACCAGGACAAGCTCTCACCCCCCTAGGAGGGACCCTTCATCATCAGTAGGGCGCTGCACAACAACGCTTACTACCTGATTGACACCCAGAAGCCAAGGAAGCGCAAGAGGGACGACTCCGGCCAAGAAACGGAGCACCCATGGAACGCGGCGTTGCTTCGCCCGTTCTATTGCTAGAAGGCAGAAGACAAGCAAAGGAAAGAGCATGCACATGTATCTTCCTCCCTCTTCAGGGAACAACGAAGGCAATAAGAAGAACATGCTCCATGTTTATTTTTGTCAAGAGTTTTCAATCAGTGTACGGGCTACACAGCGTAGCACCTCTTGCCAGCTTAATCAAGCTCGGAGGCTACGCAGCGCGGCCCCTTGCTAGCTTAAACAAGCTCGGGGGCTCTCCAGCCACCTAAACGGTCCACCCTTATAACGGACACATAGTGTACCGGCTGACTCCTGGTCCGTCGCTCGAGCCTGCGGGCTGGCTCCGGTCGCTCGGTTCGCGATATGACGCCAGGTCAGGTCGAATACATGCAAAGTCCGGCTATACTTGGGACGACCGGCTCGGGCTGGCTCGATCGTATATATGATCTCATTCAAGACTCAAGACAGCCTTTGACTGCTGGGAACAACAAATACGATAAAAAGAGCATGCTCAATGCTTCTTCCTGCTAAAGACATTTCACTCAGTGTACGAGCTACACCGCGTACCACCTCTTGCTGGCTTAATCAAGCTCGGAGGCTACGCAGCGCAGCCCCTTTCTAGCTTTAAACAAGCTCGGGGGCTCGCCAGCCGATCGGACGATCAATCCTTGTAGACGGGCACATAGTGTACCGGCTGACTCCTGGTCCTTCGCTCGAACCTGCGGGCTGGCTTCGGTCGTTTGGTTCACAATATGACGCCAGGTCAGGTCGAATACATGCACAGTCCGGCTATACTAGCGACGACTAGCTCGAGTTGGCTCATTCAAGCCGGCCTCTCATTGGCTTATGTCTTGTTCTTTATGTCTTGATGGCTTCGGATAAGAGAAGTCAACCAGGAATCAAAAGACGGGATCATAAGACAACACGCTTGGTGACGAATATAATGCTGAATATATACATTCATAAAAAGCATTGGCCCACGGCCCACGTTCGTTACATCCCTCCGGGGGTAGAACCAAAAACAGAGGGACACCAGTTACGGGACAGCGGCCTCAGTGGTCGTCTCGGCTGCTGCTCCTGATGTGGTAGCATCGCCACCTCCGGCTCCTCCCGAGGTGGTTGCGCCATCTCCCCCGCTGCGGCCCTGGCTCCACTGATCCCGGAGTCAGCATACACCCCACCGCAGGAGGCGGCTGCAGATTCCACAGCCCAGGATGCCTCGTCGGAGCTGCCGTCGGCGTCGTAAGGTTGAAGGCCATGCAGATCTTCAACGATCACGCCGCCGTCTTCACCCCGCTCCAAGACGAAGTCTTCCCAGGCTGTGTACTCAGCGACGGCGCTGGCTCTCACCCGGAGCTCCTCCTCCATGCCTTGCAGCTCTGCCTCGGAGCCGTCGCGCTGGGCAGCCAGCTTGCCCAAGTTCAGGTTACGATACCATGACTTGGCCAAGCGCAGGGCCATATAAGACCCAGACCGCGCTGCGGAGGCACGCCAGGCGTCCAGGCGCTCTCCACCCGCTGCGAGCCAGCGGGCAAGCCGACTCATGGTCGTCGGCTCCACGCCCTCCGGCCACAGGGCCGCCACCATCGACGAACCTGCAAACTGGAGCTGAGTCACAGACTCGCCCAGGATGTGCAGGCGGGCCCGAAGGCCCACTCCGATCTCCTCTACGCTCCAGCGGGAGGTAGTATCTACCTCTTGCCCGGCCACGCGGCGCTCCTCACGGCACACCTCAACGACGGTGTCGGCTGCGACCTGGGTCTCGGGGAAGAAATCTGGGGTAAAGGCAACCAGGACGTAAGAATACAACAAGAGGAGGAGACGGCAAAAAGTCCAAACCCAAAACAAGGAAGAGAGACCCACGCTGGAAGGCGCCGTCGATCTCATGAGAGACCTCGAGGACCTCACGCTCCCGCACCTCACTCGCATGAGTAAGGCGGGCGATTTCCTCCTGGAGGGTCGCGGCGGACTCCAGCGCCTTAGCCAACTGCGCTTGCTTCTGGATAAGGGCTTCATCCTTCTCCCTCAAGGCGACGTCCTTGAGGTCCACCTCCTCGAGGTGAAGCGACGCGAGGCGGTCCACGTCGGCAGAGTAGGAGGCCTCCTTCTCCTGCAGCGTGGCCTGCAGCCGCTCCAACTCGGCCCGGCCAGCCGCCTCGAGCTCCTTCTTCTCCGTCTGAAGAAGGTCCAGCTGCTCTTGGAGCCGGCCGCCGGTGTCGCGCAGGGCATCATGCTCCGCGGCAGCCTCGCCTAGTCAGGCTTCAAGCTCGGCAATCAGGCTATCAGCCCCCAGGTGCTGGTCCCGAAGATCGTTGTACGCCTGTACCTGAGCATCGTAAAGCGCCTGCCAAAGGGGAGAGAAAGGGAACAAGAGTAAGATTCGACCTGGTTAAATGCCTAACTAGCCCGATTCTCGGGGTCTACACCCACTGGGTGCGCTTGCATGCCCCATTGAAGAAAACTGTGCAGGGAAATAAGGCCTCCAAGAGATTTGGACCGGTTGGCAATTAACCCGCTAGATTCTCGGGGCCTACACCCAGTGGGTGCGCTGTCGCGCCCCCACCGACGTCAAGAGAAGAGAAAAAAGTGCAAAGAAAAACCAAAAAAGGCAAGGCCTACCTGGGTGCGGGCTTCCAAGCGCTCCATGTCGCCGCACACCATGCGGGACGCCTGCTCCACCTTCGACCGGCCGCTGGAAAACAGTGTCACCAGCTCTGGTACGCCGGAAAGAACGGTGCCGGCGGGCATTCGCAGGCGGGCCAAGTTTGCCGCCCGCCATGTCTTCATGGGCCGGCTCCCAGCCCGACCCGTGGCCCTTGGCGCAACAGGGCCGTGCTGGGGGACGACGATGGCGCCGGCTCCTGGTGCCGGCTCGGGCGATGTCCCAACCGGCGCTACCTCCCCTGCGGGAGGCGGATGAGCCGCGGCCGGCGCATCCATGGTCGCCCCTAGGGCATCAGGGGCCGCGTCCGGCGCCGTTAGATCTAGCACTGGCGCGTCAGGAGCCGCTTCGGCCCTGGGAGAAACCGGGATCATCTCCAGGTGCAGCCGCTCCGGGGCTGCCGGCTCAGATGGCTGGGCCCCTTCGGTCCTTGGAGCCGGCCTGGGGGCTGCCTCGCTAGCTGGCTCCTCCACACAGGCATGTGCGGAGGGGTCCTGTCTAGCCTTCGCACGCATCTTCGCCGGCCTCTCGAACCGGCTGGGGCGAGGCTGACCCACGGTGGCCTTCCCCGCAGCCGTGTCCCACCGGCGCTTGGAGTCTATCTCGAGCTCCCTCTCGGCAGCATCAGCTGTTGCCCAGCTGACCCGCTCGGCTGCGGAGGCGGTGTCTTCATCCGCATCCTCCGCCTCCCTGTCAAGCCAAGCTTCTCAGGAACAAAGCTCATCTCAAGGTGGGGAAGGGCGCTGTCTGCTCGCTGCCCGGCTGGAGGACCCGGTGCCGGTCGCTTAGAGGCCGGCCGGGAAGCTGTGGCACCCTTGCCCTTCTTCCCGGCCGCCTCGTCAGCAGCGGTCGCTCCGCCACCTTGATGCCGGCCCCGCGTCAGCAGTGAGCTAGTGACCTCCTCCACCTCATTGGAGTCTTCCCCAAAGGCTGCATCAGAACAGAATGAGGCTTCCTCATCGTCGTCCGTCCAGTCTGCTACGGCGTGCCGCGGGTACTCATCAGACGGCTCGGTCCCTTCCGACTCCAGGGGATCTTCCGAGTCGGCGGACGAGTCTGAGCGGGGCTCCATCGCACCCTCGTCCTCCATCTCGGAGGCGTCGGATACCTCCACGTCAGGAGCAGGCTGACGGAGGGACCCCTGCAGGGTCTTGAACATCTACAAAAAAGGAATTCAACCAGGCTCAGCAGTGCCACCGGCTCCAAGATAAAATGATAGAGAAGAACGGAGAAAGGTTACCATCGGATGCGGGTAAGCCCGGTTGAACGGGGGCATCCCCCATGTCCATTCCCCGCCCTCATCCATGCGGGCGGTGGAGATCAGGGTCACCCTTCGCGCTACAACGCCCGGGGTGAACCTCTTAGCGGACAGCCAGCATGGATCAAGCCAGCCGCTCATCTGGCAAACCAGATGTGGCCGCCTCTGCAGAGGCAGAATCCAGCGGACCACCATGGTGGCGAGAAGGTCGCAGCCGAGGAGGCCGCTCTTCCCCAAGATGTTGAGGTGGGCGCAGATAAGCGCCACCTCAGGATGCGGCTTGGGAGTCTTCGCATCCCAGTTCCGTCGCGTCGGAGGAGCGATGGCGAACGGGGGCATGTTGAGGGTGTCCTGGGTCGGGTCGGCGTTCTTCACGTAGAAGAAACCCTTCTGCCAATGCTTGATGGAGTCTTGCAGAGGCATCTGGGAGAAGCCGGACTTCAGGCAGTGATGCACCAACGCGGGCCCGCACGACGTCATGGGGCGCGGCCCCTTGAGCTTCTCCACCTCAGATTTCTCCATGGCGATGGAATGTTGCTTGAAAAAGAACAGGCTGCGCCACAGATCGACGCGAGGCTCGATCCCCACGAAGCCCTCGCACAACACCACAAAGGTGGCCAGCTGCATTATGGCATTCGGCGCGAGGTGGTGTGGCTGCAGGCCCAAGAACTGGAGCCATTCGGCGAAGAAGGAGCTAGCTGGGAGCCCGAAGCCCCGGTAGAAGTGCTCGACGAAGACCATAAGCTCTCCCGCGGCGGGTGCGGGAGCGGTCTCGGAGCTGGGAAGGCGCACCGACACTTGGGAGGCCAGGGGCAGCAGTCGATGGTGACGAAGCACGCGCATCGATGTGCTCCTCGTTGACGTCGCTACCCAGCCAGGCCCCCTGCGAGGACGCCTGCTGCGCTGACGACTTCTTCGAGGAAGATCCGCCAGCCATGGCTGCGGGTGGCGAGAGCTCAAAGCGGTCGAGATGGTCTCGACGGCGAAGATGAAGAAGACAGAGGGCACGAGCTTTTCTTCTCAGGACGCAAGGAGGAAGAGAGCACGGAGCAGGGAGAGAAGAGGGGGCGAATGGCCTCCTCGAAACCCTCGCATCCCATTTAAACCCCCACGAAGCATCGTGGGTAGGGGATCCGGTGCGCGCCGGGCCCCATTAATTCCGTGTATTACGGGCGGTAACGCCCCCCTAAGCCCAACCATCGTGGAGTAAATCCACAAAGGATCTCCCGTGCAGAGGCCGAGGGGGCGTCGTGGCGGGACCCAGGGCCCAGGCCCGGTCCCATCAAGCAGTAATCGCCATCATTACGCCAGGCGGGGCCTAGCACGTGGCGTTCTCCGGGCCAGTTACGAGTGGACCGAGGCATCGCTTCGAAGCTACCCGATTCCGAAGCCGGCGCCCTTCGCCGCGAACAACAGCCAAAATATCAAGACAAGTCAACAAGTCGGTGAGGCCGCCCGCCCGCAGGCGGCAGACATCGCCAGCTTCGGGGACTACTGTCGGGGGATAACCCCGGGGTAGGCTCATCAAGCTTGTTCCTTCATTTCCAGCCCAATGGACATGAAGGTATGGAGATTCCCGAGGCCCAAGTCTTCTAACCGGCTAGGCATCACCTGCCGGCTGGAAGACGAGGCGGCCACCTTCCTCGCCGGCCAGGCAGCCCCTGCCGGCTAGAATGCAGGCGGCCTCCCCTTCAGAGTCGGCCTGGTACCGCCAGCCGGACTAAGGAGGAGGCGGCCACCCGCAAGTCGGCTGACCAAGCAGGCTAGCCGGCTGAGGATCACAAGTCACATCAGATCGTAGGTCAGGAAGAGACCTCACGATTAAAGGTTGCTACACATCAGCAAAGGTACAGGATCAGGGCGCCCATCAGGTACGAGCGTCGGCGGCCACTCCTCTGACCTACCCTAGCTCTGATCCATCACCTAGCATAGTGTCCGACCGTCACACTCCCACTCCATTACTGCACTCGGCGTGGGGAACAGTGGAGGCAGTGGTACTGCCTGCCCATGAAGAATCTCGCGGGGCGACGCTTGACGTACAACGCGTGCTCAGTCTCAACCTTACGCGGGAGCCCCATTGGCCAGCCGGCGGGTCCCATAGGCAATCGAGACCATCCAGCCGGCGGGCCCCTCATCAACAAGACAAGACCCTTGTGGGCCCCTGGCCAGCCGGCGAAGCAGCCAGCCGGGTCCCACTCCTGTATCCTTTATCCATATTGTAGGCCGGCGGGTTCGTCTATAAAACCCCCCGGTCGCCCCCATGCAGGGGGGCGATGATTCACCAGTCATTCTACACTACACACTCACCAACCCACAGAGAGAGAGGTAGAGACGAGCCGGCTGCTCCCCTCTTCCTCCTCCCAACACAACCGCAGGAGCGACATTGTACTCTGTTCCCATACGTCAAACACACCAGCAGGATTAGGGGTATTATCTCTACGGAGAGCCCTGAACCTGGGTACATCGTGTGTCCCATGCGTGTACCAACCTCGTTCCCAGCGCCCACCTTTGTCCCTTCGGTTCTCACCGACTTTAGCCTACCTATGCCATATGTTGTGAGTATTCACCTACAATAGATAAGATCAAAAGAGCCGTTGGGTGACGTCATAAAGATTCCTGGACTTCCGGAGTAATTGATGTCATTAATCCTCATGGCAGAAAATCAGGGGAAGTGTGCAAGACAACTATTTTTCCGTTGGGGATAGGGTGAGGCTTTAATTGAACCGCCAAGCATACAATAAATGAGTATTGACCTAAACAAGTTCAAGTCAATCTGGGGCCTAATGTTGGGGATGTTATCCCGTTATAAGACCCTCCCTATGAGACCAAGTCAGAATAATGGTGGCTCTATCTCCATGGTCAAGATGGGCTGTTATCTGAGAAGCGGAAGGCGCCACACGTACGCTATGAAGAGGCGGTTAGCCCAAGACTCGAAGAAGGCAACTTACGGCCCACATAAGGAAAGAGTCACCTGAAGTTTCCTTGCGTAATAGACAAGGCAAGTTAGAGGTAGACTGGCTCACGAATTGTAATGAGAGTTGGACTCTTGTAAACCTAGAGCCTCGACCTATATATAAAGGCGAGTCTCTAGGTTGATAGGGTTAAGTTAACATCAATCGAGAGCTAGGTCAGGCAAATCCTCACCCTTGTAATCGTTTCCCACAAAAATACACACACAACATGACGTAGGCTTTTACCTCAATTTGAGGGGCCAACCTGGGTAAACTCGTCTCCCGTTTCCCAATCAACCCCTTTGAGTCGCCACATGGTTGCGATGGCTTCACCACTAAGTCCTTTGACGAGGACATCTGCCGTGACAAAACCACGACAATACCCTCTCGCACGAGAGGAGGTAAGGAAGTGCCATCTAGCTCTGCTTTTGATTCACCTATTGTTTTGAATAAGCTTGTTACACCACCACATGTTGATCGTCCTGATATGTCACATGAACTTGATGATGCTACATGTGAAATTTATCATCATACTATTGCTACACGTGTTGAAACGGAAGATGTGCAGTGAATTACTTGATGCTCATATTGCTAGAGTAAGTAAACTTGAAAATGCTGAAACTGATGAAGATCTTGAATTACGTGTTACACCTCGTCCTCCTAATAGATATGAATTACCTTACGTACCTGAAGGTTATGTTATGGATAGTGAGGTAACTAGAGACTTTCTTGCTTGCAATGATAGAGATGATTTGAAAAGGTTAATATGCAAACTAAAAGAAAAATTTATGATGGAGAAACTGAAACATGATCCTAAATTTGCTACTTCTCCTATATTTGCCATTGATAAGGACTATGAATTTGCTACGGACCCTGAATTAATTCCTATAGTAGAGTGTGATCCTTTTCATGTTTATTATAGTGAAACTCTGGTCGAACACCTTATGAAATTGGATGATATTGCTACTTTGTTCACCAATGATGAAAAGATACAGTACTATTATATCCTTAAGCTTTTTTCCTTTCTCGCTTAAAGTGAGGCCAAGGAATGGTTTTTTCTCTTGCTCCTGGTTGTATGTGTAGTCCCCACGATATACTTTATTACTTCTGTGAGAAATATTTTCTTGCTCATAAGAAACAAGCTGCTTTATTGGAAAAAATTAACTTTGTACAAATTGAAGAAGATAATCTCCATCAAGCTTGGGGGAGGCTTCTCCAGCTACTTAGAGCTTTGCCTAATTGTCCTTTTAACAAGAATGAAATTCTTGATATCTTTTATAATGGACTAACCGATGCTTCTAGGGACTTCCTAGATAGTTGTGATCGTTGTGTTTTCACGGAAAGAATAGTTGCACAAGCAGAAGAGTAACTAAATAATATATTGCAAAATTTTGATGATTGGACACTCCTTGAACCACCACGAGAACCTATTCAAAAGAAGAGAGGTATTCTATTCCTTAGCCCTGAAGATATGCAAGAAGCAAAAAGATCTGTGAAAGAGAAAGGTATTAAAATTGAGGATGTCAAGAAATTACCAATGATTGAGGAAATACATGGACTTGATACCCCGACACAGGTAGTAGAGGTAAACTCTCTCCGTTCCTTCACTAAAAATGATATACCTTAAGTTAAGACTCCTGATAAATGCATGGATTAATTTGGAAATTAGGTTGTTAAACAAGAACACTTCAATGACTATGTTAAGAATCAATTAAATAATAGTGCCATGAATATAGATAGGTTAAGTGAATTGATGTTTAGAATTGCTAATGATGTGAAAGGTCTAGGCAAGCACGCTTCTATTGTTCACACCCAACTAGATCAAGTAGCTAATTCACAAAATGATTTGCTTGCTGAAATGAATAATATTCATGATCATGCTATTAGTGTAATGACTAGAGGAGGTAGAATGACTCGGGAACATATTTATCCTGAAGTTCACACTAAAAGAATAGAACATGATTCTCAAAAAATTAATGATGATACTCCTAGTACCACTAAGAATAAAAAGAAAAATGATAGGACTTTGCATGCCCCTAGTAAATCTGATATTGAGAAACCTACTGAAAATCGTAATGATGTTTCTATTTATGATGCGGAGACACAATCTTGTAGTGAACATGAACATAATGATAATGATAATAGTCATGTTTATGTAGAAGATCCACGAGGTAGAAATAAGGAACCTGGAAATGATGTTGAGATAGAACCTGCTCAGGGTCTTCATAACCTACCTTCTAAAACTAAATGTTATTATAAGAGAGACTTTGTGGCTATCAAACATGGAACGGAAAGAGAGTCGTGGGTTCAAAAAACCATGCCATTCCCTCAAAAGCCTTCTAACAGTAGGGATGATGGAGAGTTTGAACACTTTGTTGAAATGATTAGACCTCTCTTTTTGCGCACTCGCTTGGCTGATATATTGAAAATGCCTCTCTATGCTAAGTACATGAAGGATATTATTACTAATAAAATAAAGACACCCGAAACTGAAATTGCTACTATGCCTGCTAATTACTCTTTTGATGGTGGACTAACTAAGAAGTTGGGAGACCCGGTATACCCACAATACCTTGATGTATTAAAAGAAATTATGTTAAAACTGTTTTTATGTGATTTAGGAGCTCGTGTTAGTGTTATGCCTTTATCCCTTCACAAAATACTTGAATTAGATAATTTTACGCCCACTGAGATATATTTGGAAATGGCTAATAAGTCATCCGCTTTACCTATTGGAATTTGCGAGGATGTCCCCGTTGTGGTTGCAAATGTTACTATCATAACAAACTTTATTATTCTTGATATGCCCAAGGACTACAATATGTCGATCATCCTTGCTAGACATTTTCTAAATACTGCAGGGGCTGTTATTGACTGAAGCAAAAGCAAGGTCAGTTTTCATGTCAATGGCAAGCAACATACGGTGCGTTTTTCAAAAAAGCATACTCTGGTTAACAATAATAATGAAAAACTTTGATGATAAACTTGCCAGGCTACTTCTTCTCCAATGTACTTACATCTCTCCTGGTTAAAACGACAGAGGTATTGTCGTAATAGTTTCATCTTTGTATCCACATTAGGGTGGTGCTCAACGAATTCCCTTGGTACTCCAGGCATGTTAGAAGGTTTCCATGCAAAGATGTCCCGATTCTCACTGATGAACTCGATGCACGAGCTTTCCTATTTGGGATCCAATCTGGTCCCAATAGTGAACTGCTTGGAAGAGTCTCCTGGGGTGAAGTCAATCTGCTTGGTATCTTCAGCCGGCTTGAATTTGGGCAACGTTTGAGACTTAGTAGTTGGCTTTTTGAGGGGGCTCATATCAACCGGGTCAACGTTGGTTGTATAGAACTTCAATTCTTCAGCTGCATAGGCTGACTCAGCATAAGCCGCATCCCCTTCCTCACACTCCTGAGCTATCTTTTTGCTGCCTCCCATAGTTATAGTGCCATTGGGACCTGGCATCTTAAGGTTGAGGTAAACATAGCAGGGTCGAGCCACAAAATGAGCATAAGCCGGTCGACCAAAAAGGGCATGATAAGGACTCTTGATCTTGACCACCTCAAACATCAAAGACTCAGATCTGAAGTTAAATTCGTCGCCAAAAGCGATGTCCAGCTTAATCTAACCGATTGGGTGTGCCATGTCCTAAGGAACGATACCATGAAAGACCGTGGTTGGGGGAGTACGTATTTCTCACCAACAATACATTTATGTTCACACATTTCATATAAATTGTTGGTGTTTATCCTCTTTCATTGTATATCCATGTTAGCTTTATTTTTCCGCTTTCTTCTATGTTTGAAAAACTTTGGAAAATCCAAAAATATTTCTCGCTTCTTTTTGGTTTTTCTTTTTCATTCAGTTACCAGTTGCATTAAAAGAAAACCCGGAAAGATTTCCTTTTGCTTGTCGGGAGCTTTGGTGTGTAAATAGTTTTTCTCGTTCTTGTTTTCCATTAATTTATTTTGCTTGTTTATGGAAAACAAAAACTGCAAAAATATTTTAGTGTGTTTCTCCAAATATATTTTCCTTTTTTGAGTGTTGAAAGGGAAGACCACGATGAAAATGATGAGTGGATCTCATATTCATTGTTGTTGATGTAACGAAGAGTCAATATTACCATGTCTTCCCCCTTGTTCAAAAATGTCGTGCATATTCCAGCTTAGCCCACGACACCACTGCACTTTTGTTATTATCACATCATTCGGTCGTGCAAGTGAAAGTCAATAATTATGATATTTGATGAAGTGATCGTGGCAAAGGAAACATGTATGAACTCTTCTTGTTTTTCATTTTTGTAAATATGTTGGCTCGTTCGATCCTGATTTAGTACATCATGAGTGAACATGTTTATGATAATAATTAGAGATCATAGCTTTTCAAGCCATGCTTAAATAGCTAGGGGTTGATAATTATTTACCTTGTGTGTCAACATGAATTAAAACGATTATGATGTGATATGGTAGTATGGTATTTCCCTCTAAGTAATTCGCGTGGTCCGAATTGGCCCTTGTGTAAACAAATAGTTGATTCAAAGCCAATGCAACCTTCATGATATTTAAATTCAGAATGTTTATATCCTTCTCGTGCTTTGTCCAAAGTTGATTATTTTCAATGCATGTTCACGCCATTGTTCCTCTCTAGTTGGTCCCTTCTCAATCTTTGCTAGCCTTCATGTGTACTAAGATGGAATGCTTCTTGTGCATCCAATATCCTTAAAACCAAGTCATTCCACATGAGTCCAGCATGCCTACCTATATGAGGTATTACCCTGTCATTCCAAGTAAATTTGCATGTGTCACCTCTAAATATTCAAACAAACATATATTTTGTGCACTCGTACCACCCATGGAGCGACGGGGCAATCGTATCTGCCATGCTAGGTAAGTTATTCTCACGACGGGTGTTTATTTGCTGTCATTGCAATAGAGAGGTTGGTAACAAGGTTGCCTAGTCCTGCTTAATGAAAACTAAATTAAAACAAAACCCCTTGGGAAAGTTGATATGTTGGAGGGCACCCGTGAACTCGGCTAGCCATGTTTGTGTATGGATGGTGGATGGGAGTAAAACTTTACAATTCTGTTTGGGAACCACCAATGTTGAGTTTAGCTTGGAAGATACTGAAAACCTTTGTCGCCACGTTGACAGTAAAGAACGCCACTCAAAAGCATATTTTCAATCATTATTTAAAAACTTGAGCTCTATCACCTCTGCAAATCAATGCGTCCCTCTACGAAGGGCCTATCTATTTACTTTTATGTTGAGTCATCGCCCTCTTACATACAACACCAGACTGGAGAGCGCTATTGTCATTTTAATGCATTGAGTCTAGCCAATGTTGGATATGAGTATGACTAGGATCTTTTCTATTCTGAATTATAATAATTATTCACTATTTGAATCTCAGAGGCGTTGTGCATTTATGTTTTGCGGTCTCAGAAAGGGCTAGCGAGATACCATGTCACCATATTATATCGTGATAGTTTTTACAAATTGTTGGGATGTGAGATATCTTATTATTGCTTACTAGTTGGTTATGTATTGGCATGACTGGATATGATGCTTAAATTATTATCATGGATGTGTTCATTTATGGTTTGTGCTGAAAACCTGAACACTAGCTAAGCATATGTATAATGACGAGAACAAAAGAGTTTGTAAAAAATTTCTTTATCACTTTCAGTTTATCAACTAAATTGCTACAAGACAAGCAATAAGTTTAGCCTGGGGGAGTTGATACGTCTCCAACGTATCTACTTTTCCAGACACTTCTGCTCTGGTTTTGGCCTCTGACTTGCATGCTTTGAGTGAAACTAACCCGGAGTGATGCTGTTTTCAGCAGAACTACCTTGGTGTTATTTTTTTGAAGAAATAAAAGTTCTCGGAATCGAACAGAACTTTTTGTGAGTTATTTATCGCATTTATAAGGATTTATGGAGCGGAGACCTATCGGATAAACGCTTCCATGGGCCACAAGCCAACAGGGCGCTCCCCCCGGCCACGCCATGATGGCTTGTGGGGCCCATGTGGTTCCTCCGACCCTAATTCCAGTCCTATAAAATCACATCTTTGAAGAACAAATAAAAGAGAAGTTTTCATCGCATTTCAAGAGACGGAGCCGCCGCCACCTCATGTTCTTCCTCCAGAGGGTTAATCTAGAGTCCGTTTGGGGCTATGGAGAGGGGGATTCATCACCGTCGTCATCACCAACCCTTCGTATTCAACATCGCCATGAAGCTCACGACTAGGAGTGAGTAATTCCTTTGTAGACTTGCTGGACAGCGGTGGGATTGGATGAGATTGATCATGTAATCGAGATAAGCTTGATCGGGCTTGATCCCTAGTGTCCACTATGTTCTCAGATTGATGTTTCTATGAATTTGCTATGCTTGATGCTTGTCACTAGGGCCCAAGTGTCGTGATTTCAGATCTAAACCTATTATGTTTTCATGAATATGAGTGTGGTTTGTATCCTATCTTGCAAGTTGTAGTTACGTATTATGTGTCTTGATCCGCATACCCCAAGTAGATACTAATTGGGATTATTTCCAGTGATTGTCATAGTTTGAGGAGTTCATGTATTCACCATGTGTTAATGCTTTGTTCCGGTTCTCTATTAAAAGGTCTTAATATCCCTTAGTTTCCAATAGGACACCTCTGCCACGGGAGGGTACGACAAAATATGTCATGCAAGTTCTTATCACAAGCACGTATGACTATATACGGAATTTGATGAATTGGAGCTAGTTTAGTGTCACCCTAGTGTGTAACTGTTACATGATCGATGTCAACTAAATCATTATCCATCACTGATCCACGTTTCTACACTTTACATATACTGAATCTTGCTAAGTTACTACTGTTGCTGCCACTGTCACACGTGCTACTCAATTGCTACTGATTACTACCATTACTACTATTACCAAAATTGCTGATATCACTACTATTGTTACAACTATCATTCATTGTGCTACTAAATCCTTTCTGCAGAGAAATATCCCATGTGTGGTTGTGTTGGGGAAAGTTGCATGGGAAACAAAAAAATTCCTACGCTTACCAAGATTAATCTAGGAGATGCACATCTACGAGAGGAGAGCTTGTATCTACATAATGTTGTAGCTCGCTTAGTGGAAGCGTTAAAGAACGAGGCTGATGTAGTGGAATGTCTTCACGATCCAATGAAGATCCATCCCGCGAACTCCCGATCAAGCGCCGAACGGACGACACCTTCACGTTCAGCACACGTACAGCTTGATGACGTCTCTACCTCCTTGATCCTGCAAGCAAAGTCGGAGAGGTAGATGATTTTCCCGGCATCATGACAACGTGGCGGCGGTGGTGGTGGAGCTGTCCCGGCAGGGCCTCGGCAAGCGCTACCGCGACGAACTAGAGGAAAACTGATCTCGAGGGAGAGGGAGAGGTTGTTCCGTGCCTTTTTTTGTTGCAACCCTCCCTCCCCTCTCATATATATAGGAGGAGAGGGGGCGGTCAGTCTAGGGTTCCCCCCTAGGGGGGCGACAGCCGTAGAGGGTGCCTTGCCACCCAAGGCAAGAGTGGTCGATCCCCTTGTGGGCTTAGCCCTCCACCTCCTCTCGCATGCGCCTAGGTGGGAGGGGCGGCCAGCCCATCAGGGGTTGGTGCGCCCCTTCTCACAGCCCATGGGGCCCTCCGGAGCAGGTGGACCCCCAGAACACTTCCGACACTCCCATCACAAAACCGGTATGTTCCGGAACTTTTCTGGACCTCCAATACCAACTTCCCATATATCAATCTTTATCTCCGGACCATTCTGGAGCGCCTCGTGATGTCCGGGATCTCATCTAGGACTCCTAACAACTTTCAGTTACCATCATACATATCATATTTATACCAAATCATCGTTGAACCTTATGTGTGCAGACCCTGTGGGTTCGAGAACTATGCAAACATGACCAAGACACTCTTCGGTAAATAACCAATAGCGGACCTGGATGCCCATATTGGCTCCTACATATTCAACGAAGATCTTTACGGGTCGAACCACGATGTCAAGGATTCAATCAATCCCGTATGCAGTTCCCTTTGTCCATCGGTATGTTATTTTCTAAAGATTCAATCGTCAGTATCACCATACCTAGTTCAATCTCGTTACCAGCAAATCTCTTTACTCGTTCTGTAATACAAGGTCCCATGACTAACTCTTTAGTCACATTGCTTGCAAGCTGATTGCGATGTTGTATTACTGAGTTGGACCTGAGATACCCCTCTGTCACACGGAGTAACAAATCCCAGTATTGATCCATGCCAACTCAACAGACACCCTTGGAGATACCAGTAGAGCATCTTTATAGTCACCCAGTTACGTTGTGACGTTTGATACACACAAGCTACTCCTCCGGTGTCAATGAGTTGCATGATCTCATGGTCATAGGAACATATACTTGACATGGATCAAAAAATAGCAATAAAATGACACAATCATATGCTACGTTCATAGTTTGGGTCCACTAGTAGAAAACAGGGCTTTGGTCCAGTCGATGAAAGGGATTTAATCCCGGTTCTGTTATGAACCGGGACCAATGGGAGCATCAGTCCCGGTTCGTGAGGGCAGGGCGGCGGTCGGGCCAGGTTCCCGGTTCATCTGACCCCTTTGGTCCTGGTTCCAGACACGAACCGGGACCATTGGTCCTCGCTCCTGGGGCAGGATAGTTAGTCCCGTTTGGTGGCTGGAACTCGGACGGAAGGTCAGTCTTCTGTCCCGGTTCTGGCCACCAACCGGGACCAAAGAGATGCCTATATATACCCTCGTCCCTCCACCCTCTCCTCTGTTTTGTGGCCTTGTGAGAGGTGTGCATGTCTTGCTCTTGCCACTGTTCTATGCATTCACATGAGGTGTTCGCTGAAATGCCCGAGCCACACTTAAGATTTTCCTCTCCAAGCTCAACCTCCAAGCCCATTTTCCTCAAGATTTGTCTAAGTTTGGCGGTGCACCAACTACACAGGTGTTCTAAAAGGTTAGCTACTTCATCCTTTCATCTCTCACTACTAGTTTACCTCATTTCAAATGCTCTAAAATAGAGTGGTTTGTGGGTTTTAGTGCAGGAGTGTATGTTGGAGTTCTTTTGATTTAGATGCACAATTTGAGCTCAAATTAACTTCTTAGAGTCTGCACATGTGTAGGGTGCCGTCTCATCCCCGTCCTCACCATCATCGATCGCCCGCGCCGATCTCGTCGCCGGCATCACTGTTGTGAGCCTCTTGTTCTTATCTTCTTTTTAAAAGAAAAAAATCTTACTTGTATGATTTAGATATATACTTGTATAAATTTCTTACTTTTATTATTGTTTGTTATTATATAGTGCGATAGTTTTGGTATCCGCCCACGTCGGCCCTCGTCCGACCTATGATTCGGACGTGGTATATTTTCTTTTATTACTATTTGTTTCATTTAGTGTTTATGACAATTATGCCGACCAACGTGACATGGATGTTTTTATCTAGGAGGTATGTGAACTGGAAATTCCAACCGACCCTCTTGTCGAGAGGTTAAATTTAGTTGAAAAAGAAAACAATTACTTGAAGAAAAAATTGAAAATAATTGAGAAGAAGAATATGTAATTGGAGTTGCATGTTGCCGATTTCATCGAAGATCACAAGATCAAGATGGATGCAATGCGGTTGAAGATGGATGCATGATACGTTCATTTTGCACCATGTTTTCATGTTGATATTTATCGCTTCGTTGGCTGTTATTTCACTTCACGGTACTATTCTTATGCCTTTTCTCTCTTATTTTGCAAGGTTTACATGAAGAGGGAGAATGCCAGCAACTGGAATTCTGGCCTGAAAGTGGAGCAAAGTTGAGATACCTATTCTGCGCAACTCCAAACGCCGTGAAAATCAATGGGGATTTTTTTCCCAATTTATAAAAAATACTGGGCCGAAGAAGTGCCAGAGGGGCACCAGGGGGTGCCCACAAGCCTGTACGGCGCGACCACCCCCCAGGCCGCGCCATGGGGCTTATGGGCATCCCACTGGACCAATGGCCCCCCTCTTTTGCTATATGGAGGGTTTCGTCCAGGAAAAAATCATAGGGGAGCTTTTTCGTGGTTTCGCCGCCGCCACGAGGCGGAACTTGAGCAGAACCAATCTAGAGCTCCGGTAGGACGATCCTGCCGGGGAAACTTCCGCCCCAGAGGGGGAAATCGTCGCCATCGTGATCACCAACACTCCTCTCATCGGAGGGGACTCGTCACCATCAACATCTTCATCAACACCATCTCATCTCCAAACCCTAGTTCATCACTTGTAACCAATATCCGTCTCGCGACTCCGATTGGTACTTGTAAGGTTGCTAGTAGTGTTGATTACTCTTTGTAGTTGATGCTAGTTGGATTACTTGGTGGAACAGTTTATGTTCAGATCCTAGATGCTACTCATTACCTCTCTGTTCATGAATATGATTATGCTTTGTGAGTAGTTACTTTTGTTCCTGAGGACATGGGATAAGTCATGCTAATCGTAGTCATGTGAATTTGGTATTCGTTTGGTTATGTTGTATGTTGTTTTTCCTCTAGTGGTGTTATGTGAACGTCGACTACATAACACTTCACTATTATTTGGGCCTAGAGGAAGGCATTGGGAAGTAGTAAGTAGATGATGGGTTTCTAGAGTGACAGAAGCTTAAACCCTAGTTTATGCGTTGCTTCGTAAGGGGATGATTTGGATCCACTAGTTTAATGCTATGGTTAGACTTTGTCTTAATTCTTCTTTCGTAGTTGCGGATGCTTGCGGGAGGGGTTAATCATAAGTGGGATGCTTGTCCAAGTAAGGGAAGTACCCAAGCGCCGGTCCACCCACATATCAAACTGTCAAAGTAATGAACGCGAATCATATGAACATGATGAAACTAGCATGACAGAAATTCTCGTGTGTCCTCGGGAGCGTTTTTCCTCCTATAAGACTTTGCCCAGGCTTGTCCCTTGCTACAAAAGGGATTGGGCCACTTTGCTGCATTGTTGCTACTTTTGTTACTTGTTGCTTGCTACCACTTCAGTGCTTGCAGATATTTCCTTGCTGAAAACCACTTGTCAGATCCTTCTGCTCCTCGTTGGGTTCGACACTCTTACTTATCAAAAGGACTACGATTGATCCCCTATACTTGTGGGTCATCAGAGCAATGCGCTGGGAAGATTAGGAATATCAGAAAATATGCCATTGATAAAGAGGCTTGGTATCATTATGCTGTTGGGTCAATTGTTACCTTATTTGCAATTTTGTTAACATTTGTTGTTGTATTTAAATGTTTTACATAGTTGTGTGTTGTTTTATGAGAACTATATATGAACTTTATGTATTTATTTTTTTAGTTATAACATTTGATCACTACTATACTTTGGTTTTAATGTGATGATGAACTTGTAGCAATTTGGTCATTTCTCTATTCATGATGTTTTGCAATGGTTTTTTATATACTTAATTTCATAATACAGATGAACCGCCAATGGATGTACGGTGACCGACACACTTTGGAGTACATTACGGGCCTGCGTAATTTTCTCGGTGTGGCCGAGGCAACCAAGCAGAATAGTTTTATGTACTGTCCATGTGTTAACTATGAGAATATGAAGGATTACTTTTCTGCGAAAACCCTTCACGTCCACCTGGTTGAGAAGGGTTACGGTGATAATTCAACTGGGGAAACTGAAGATAAAGAGGCACCAAATGATGTGCCCGATGATGATCTTCGCCGGGTCATTGTCGATGCACACAGATAATGCAAAAGTGAAAGGGAGAAGTTGAAGTACGAGCACATGTTAGAGGATCACAAAAAAGGGTTGTACCCAAATTGCAAAGATGACAACACAAATCTCGGTACCACACTCGAATTGCTGCAATGGAAGGAAGATAATGGTTTATCTGACAATGGATTTGGGAAGCTACTGAAAATAATGAAGACGAAGATTCCAAAGGATAACGAATTGCCTCATGTTACGACGAAGCAAAGAAGGTTTTCTGCCCTCTAGGATTGGAGGTGCAAAAGATACATTCATGCCCTTATGACTGCATCCTCTATCGCTGTGAGTACGAGGATTTGAACGCATGCCAGGTATGCAATGCATTGTGGTATAAGATCCAACGAGATTACCCTGGTGATGTTGAGGGTGAGCTCCCTAGGAAGATGGTTCCTGCAAAGGTGATGTGGTATGCTCCTTTAATACCATGGTTGAAACGTTTGTTCAAAAACAAAGAGCATTCCAAGTTGATGCGATGGCACAAGGAAGACCGTAATAAAGACGGGAAATTGAGAGCACCTGCTGATGGGTCAGAGTGGAGAAAACTCGAGAGAGGGTGGGGGACTTTGCAGGTGACGCAAGGGACATATGGTTTGGTTTAAGTGCAAATGGCATTAATCCTTCTGGGGAGCAGAGCAGCAATCATAGCACCTGGCCCGTGACTCTATATATCTATAACCTTCCTCCTTGGTTGTGCATGAAGCGGAAGTTCATTATGATGCTAGTGCTCATCCAAGGCCCTAAGCAACCTGGCAACGGCATTGATGTGTACCTAAGGCCATTTGTTGAAGAACTTTTACAACTGTGGAATGAAAAATGTGTACGTGTCTGGGATGAGCACAAACAGCAGGAATTTGGCCTACATGTGTTGTTGTTTGTAACCATCAATGATTGGCCTTCTCACAGTAACCTTTTAGGACAAACAAACAAGGGATACCATGCATGGATGCACTATTTAGATGACATCGAAAGTATATATTTGGACAAATTCAGGAAGAATGTGTACCTGGGACATCGTCGATTTCTTCCGACCAACCATCAATGTCGAAAGAAAGGCAAGCATTTCAAAGGTTAGGCAGATCACCGAAAGAAGCCCGCCCTCCGTATTGGTGATCACATACTTGATATGGTCAATGATTTACAAGTAGTCTTTGGAAAGGGTCCCGGCGGACAACCTATTCCGAATGACGCTGAGGGACGCGCACCGATGTGGAAGAAGAAATCTATATTTTGGGACCTACCCTATTGGAAAGACCTAGAGTCCACTCTGCAATCGACATGATGCACGTAACGAAGAATGTTTGCGCGAACCTACTAGGCTTCTTGGGCGTGTATGGAAGACAAAAGATACACCCGAGGCGCGGGAGGACCAACAACGTGTGCACGAAAAAGACGTCATGCATTCAAAGTAGTATTAAGGTCCTGCCAGCTATGCTCTTACCAAAGAAGAGAAGACAATCTTCTTTGAATACCTGCTCAGTATGAAGGTTCCGTCTGGCTTCTTGTCCAATATAAAGGGAATAATAAATATGGCAAAAAAAATTCGAGAACCTAAATTCTCATGACTGCCATGTGATTATGACGCAATTGCTTCCGGTTGCATTGAGTGGGCTTCTACCGGAAAATGTAGATTAGCAATTATGAAGCTATGTGCATTCCTCAATGCAATCTCTCCAAAGGTAATCGATCTAGAAATCATACCAAGGTTAAAGAGTGATTTGGTGCAATGTCTTGTTAGGTTCGAGCTTGTGTTCCCACCATCCTTCTTCAATATCATGACGCACGTCCTAGTTCATTGTGGCACGCCGGCTCAGAGGAAACCGGAACACCCCGTATTCCAGCCCAAGGACAAGTCTTCTGGAATACGGAACCGTTGGCACAAAACAAATCAGCTCTTTATTACTATGGAAAAGATTACAAGGATACATGGATTACATCACCTTGGCGACACTACACCTGCCTGCGGTAAATCCTACACTAGCAGCGGAACAACGACCGATGTGCTGAACTCCACTCAGCAGGGACTCTGGCTGGAACGCGTATCCTAGCTCGCAACTCGGAATCCTCGACAATCAAGCAATCATGGCATGACCTGCAAACTCGCATGACAAGCCAGGTGAGTACATTGAATGTACTCGCAAGCTCACAACAAACATCAGCATCAAGGCAAGACAACATCATCGCAATAAAGATTAGGTAAAGATTTGTTATTACTAAACATGTAGTTGAAAACTAACTATACCAGGCCACTCTCATCGTACTCGGGTAATACCAACTCTTGTGGTCTTACTAAGAACCTTAAACGAATATCCTCAAGAGTTGTCATCGGCATGATGCCCAACTGTTACCATACTCAGATGAGTTCTTCCATCATTACTATCATAATTACGATTGACTACCTACTGAGGTCTGGTCGGGTTGTCCAATACCGTGGACGCGGCTATTCGAATAGGTTTGACACTCTACAGAGGTTGCACATTTTACCCACATCATGGAGCACTGACCTCGTGATACCATTCGGGTGCACCAGCATTGCTCCAATAAAACTTGTCTGACCCGTGACTCTCTCATCGTACCACCGGCAATCATCCTCCCCTCGAGTCCTGCCCTGGGTGGCCCCGTGTTCTCATGACACCGGCCACCGTCTTGGCCAAACAAAACTGTCCCAAATGGGGACGGGCCCAAAACAACTCAACTGGGCTCACAGGGTTATCACCGCCTATCGGGCCAAGGTAGCACGCGTGCATAACCCTCCCTCCTTGGAGGTACCGGTGAAAGAGCACGCAATCAGAACAAGTCAAGGCCGCCCCATATCGGCAAATGTGGTTGCACTGATGAGCCCGGACAAGTGACTCTGATCAACCAACTAGGTATCTTATCCCGAATAATATGTCTGCATAGCTGACACTTCGATGTCACGGTAATCCGATAATTAATAAGATCAAGCCACTACTGTTGATCCCTATCTATAAACTTTCGGATGAAATCCACAGTCATCATAGACAGTAATCTCAAAAGTATAGTGTAAACTAGAGGGTAAAAATATTAGTTACTAACAGTCTTCTACTCAACACGGTAGTCATCTATTCAGCCGTTGCATACTCAGATTCCAGACTACAAACAAATATATTTATTATTAAAATAGTTAATTAAACTATGATATTGCAATGCAATGAAGAAAATGAGAGTTGTGGCTTGCCTGGGATGAGGGAATCACCGGGAAGAAGGGCGAGAAGCTCGCAGAAGGAATTGCCGGAAACAGTTCTCTCTCGGAGCAAGAGTTGTTTACGACAAGGGCAACATGGTCATTTCCACTGTGTGATCACATGGTGGAAATGATACCATCTTGTCAGGCTCGACGAGACGAAGATGCGGGCTTCGGAATCACTGGAATCGGAGTCCCGAGCAAAAAAGATATGAGGGTTTTGGAGTCAGGGACAATTCTGCAATAAAAATATTCACAACCGGGTCCCTGGTAGCTAAGTTGGTCGCACACTCAGGGAGAATACGCTTTCCCTTGAGGAAAACATAAACACTCCCGAGGCGTTTCCACTTAACCGACGTGGCAAGGCGGGGCCCGCCTCTGGGTCACTCACGTGTGGGGCCCGCGTTGACCTTTCCCTCCTGTCTCTCTGCCCCTCGCCACTCCTTCTTCTTCCTCCCGACGAAAGGAGCAGGGGAGGCCGGGCAGGGCGCGACCGGCGAGGGCCATGGCGGCTCCGGCCGTCTTTGGCCAAGGAAAGAATGAAGGCGGCTGCGGGGGACCACGCCGCACCCGTTCGAACCCTAGATGGGCGTCGGAGGGGTTCAAAGCAGTGGCACCGCGCGGGGCAGAGAGCGGTGGCGATCGGATCTTGGGCACGCCACCACAGGGCCTCCGGCGATGAGGCGAGGGAATGGGGAGGGTCACCGATGCTTGAGGGTTCCTCTAGGCACCGAAGACGGAGAGGAGAAGCTCGACACCAGGCGAATTTGAGAGGGCCTCGACGGTGGCCATGGCGGCAATGCATGGTGAGGAAAGCTCCGGGACCTCAGGGGAGGGGGCTGGGGTGTTGCTGGGGTCAAGGGGAGGAGGATGGAGAGGTCGAGGCATGCCGGGACTGCTTAAATAGCCGCGACAACAGAAGCGGATGAGGATGGCCACCATGGCGAGCTTAGCCGCGCACTGGAGCTCCAGGGTGACATGGTTGGCCATTAGCGGTGACTAGAGGCTTCGAGCTGGGGATGAGACGGCTTAGGCATGCTCGAGAGAGCTCGGGGAAGAAGACGACAGTGATGGACACTGGCAGAACAGGGTGGGGCTTGTTGCGGCGCGACAAGGCAGAATCCGGAGGGGGAGAGGGCTCCAGGAGGAAGGGGACGACAAAGTGGAGCTGCTGGACACGACTAGAGCTCGAGGGAGAGAAGGAATCGAGAAAACCAAGGGCCCCAATGCACAGAGCGCGCGTTTGGCATACCAGAGGCGTGGTCACCACATGCACTGGCACTGAGAGGACAAGAGAGGCTGGCACACCATGTCTAAGAGATAGTCTATCCAAAGAGGGGTCCAACAGAGCTGATAGATCACCAAAAGGAGTTAAGTGTTGATGGGAGGCTTTACTGGAAGTTTCCTGCAACAGGCTTGGTCCTATTATCATGATCAACAGAGAGGAGATAAGAGAAATGAATCATGCCTGGGA
The DNA here is from genome assembly GCF_904849725.1 of Hordeum vulgare subsp. vulgare. NCBI lineage: Eukaryota > Viridiplantae > Streptophyta > Magnoliopsida > Poales > Poaceae > Hordeum > Hordeum vulgare. The sequence goes on from NC_058520.1 coordinate 521,228,179, forward strand.
GGTTTAGGGTAGGAAGGACTACAATACTGTGAAATTTGAGGAGCACGGGACCAATATTTGGTAGGGTTGCTTTGGAACTAGCTAATTTGATCCAGAATACACATTTTGATGTGGCACTCACATACTGGCTTGGATGGAGCTGAAACTTGGAGGATATTAATATTTTAGGGTTATGAAGATGCTTTATAAATTTCATGCCATCTTGATAAGCCAAAGTGGCACTTCCTTCACACAGCATCCCATTGGACAGAAACTTAGGAGAATTACTGGGAATAATTGGCTAGATAAAATGAGCTCAAAATTGGTTTAGCAAGGTTTTATAGGTAGGAGAATGTCCTGGTAAAATTTCAGAATTTATGGAGCAACATAAAGCATAGTTGCTTCACAATCCAAAATAATAACCACAAACAAATATTTGATTCTATGGTCACAAGGTTAAAGGAGTCATGCTCAAATTTGGCGGAGAGGCATTATTTGAGCATATTGAGATGATGGCAAAGTTTAAACTCATTTGAACACTCATAGCTAGCACTTGCTTCACAAAGCTTCCTCTGGTTCAGAAACTTTGGAAATTTGTTAAGAAATATTTACTAGCTAAATTGAGTTGAATTTTGCCATGAGGCAATGCTATGGATAGGAAAGAGTGCCCACAAATTTTGAGAGCAATCAAGCAAATATAAAGGGTACTTGCTTCACAACTTGACAGATAGGGCAGAATCGGAAAAGGAATTTTCGGGGAATATTTTTGAGCATGGCAAGGAAAGATTTTGTCATATCTGAGGACGATATGACCCAAGCGATTTATGAGAATTATTTGGTAATTTGTGGAGAGATAGAAATGGGGGTTGCTTCATAAATCAAGGCAATCAGGATTATTCCTTTAATAGAAAAAGGAATATTAAATGAATATTAGTTCATGCAACGTTGTATCATTCTATTCATTCTGTTTTCGTCATCTTTAAATGAATAGTAGGTCATGCAACGTTGTATCATTATTGCTGCAATCTAACTACAGATTCGAATATTCCGATCTGAGCATATCTCGTTGGGCTGAGAGGATTGACTTCATATAGGGTCCTTGCAACTTGAATAGACTCCATGGGTGTGTTCCCATGGTGATTGATATCGAACCAGACTGTCTTGAATATATGCACTATGTTGATCTTGCAACCATTATCATACCTGTATGGCCAATCTTGCTCTTTCATTATAGTTCTCTTTGCGTGGATCCTTAGCTGAAAGAGCTTGGTCTCATGTATTCTTTATTCCTTCAGATGACCATGGGTGCTGCCAGGTACCATATTTCGGCAAGCATATTACCTAACAAGTTGTAGCTGTAAGGTGACGATCGTCTGAACTATTGAATACAACCGGTAAATAAACCAGTAGCCACCAGAATGGTCTTTACAACTTAGATCTGGGACATTACCGGAATAACTCAACCCCGACTCAAGACGGCTGAAAAGGAGCTCAGAGCATGAGATTGTGTCGATAAGAAGAAAGTAGTAGTTCCCTAAGACGGTCAAGAAACAGCTCAAAGCATAGTGCCACTGCTATAAAATAAATTCAACAACTGTCCGAGACGGTCGAAAAAACAGCTCAAAACACGGGCCAGTTGCTGACAATCGAAATAAAAGTCGGCATCCACCCCGGACGGCCGAAAACAGCTCAGAACACAGGCATGGTGTCGTCATCACAGAAAGACAAGCAAGGGTTCATCCGTGTTCCATACAACTTATCCATAGGTTGTTGGTCATCTTACTGAGGTGTACAACGGGCGTCCTTCTTCTTTATATAGCTCATGCAATAGTCGGATTCTCATCGGGCTGACGTCATTGTATGATTAACTCCTGTGACTTTGGTAACATGTCCACCATATATATTGGGTCTATGTGGCGGAGTGCTTGATTCCTGAAGTAGGCTCGTGTCTTGACTGACTATTGTGCCTTCTGACCAACTGTTGCGGATTTGATCCTTGAGATGCATGGTCATATGTTGCCAACTGTCAGTGGAATAACTTGTACCAGTGAGAATGTGATGCCTTTCCAACAAAGGTTTACTTAGCTTGTGTTGTAAGTCATCCAGGGTATCGTGTCTAGGAAGACTGGGTAGCTTGTGCTCGATGCTTCGATCGGGATAGCTTCTTGAAGAAGATTGGGTGCCATATCTCAAGTGCTTTCCTTCCTTGAAGACTTGCTGGGTAAGACTCGGTACCTTATGCCAGAAGCTTTCTATGAAGTCTTACTAGAGAAGCATGGGTGTCTTGAACAAAGCTCCGTGTTTCACATTGAGGAAGTCACCTGAATCTTGTGCCATAAGCTTTTCGGGTAGCTTGCGGGGAAATACTGGGTTGCTTATACCTGAAGCGTCCTTTTCCCATATGCAAGCTAAATGCATGTATATATCCTTAACGTTCTTACTGTTGGTTACTTGCAGTATGCAATAGGGCATTCGGCTATCCTTCATGCTGAACACTAAGTTCATAAAACATTCTGAGTTCCTTTCATAGTATAGCAGGTTTCAAATTGTGGTCATAACAGACTCAACCACGTATATGAATTATACCTTTGGCTTGAACGGTACGCATCTCTTCCTTTTTGTTGATTCCATGATTGCTGCTGAAAAAGTTGCACGGATGTATACTCGATGCTGATAATTTATCTGGTCGGATAGCATTTATATTCGGTCTCGATATTCCTCATATAATGCAGTCTGCTGAAAATTCCATCTTGCTGAACTGAGCTTCAAAATAACCGTCTCTTCACAAATTCCTTTGAGTCCAATGTTGGTGAGAAACTTCCATAAGGGGAAAATAAGTTAACACCAAGGGCCCAAAGAAATAAGCAAACGACAAACACACTGATACGTCCATTTTGCAGCATGCTTTTATGTTGATATTTATCGCTTTATGGGTTGTTATTACACTTCACGGTACAATACTTATGCCTTTTCTCTCTTATTTTTCAAGGTCTACATGAAGAGGGAGAATGCCGGCAGCTGGAATTCTGGACTGAAAAAGGAGCAAGATTGAGATACCTATTCTACGCAACCCTAAAAGCCGTGAAAATCAACGAGGAATTATTTTGGAATTTATAAAAAAATACTAGGCCGAAGAAGTACCAGAGGGGAGCCACGAGGAGGCCACAAGCCTTTTAGGCACGGCCTACCCCCTTGGCCGCGCCTAGGGGGCTTGTGGGCTCCCTGTTGGCCCTCTGGCTCCCCTCTATTTCTATAAGGAGGGTTTCGTTCCAGAAAAAATCATGACGAGGCTTTCGGGAGGAATCGCCGCCGCCACGAGGCGGAACTTGAGCAGAACCAATCTAGAGCTCCGACAGGGTCGTCCTGCCGGGGAAACTTCCCTCCCGGAGGGGGAAATCATCGCCATCATCATCACCTACACTCCTCTCATCGAAGGGGAATAATAACCATCAACATCTTCATCAGCACCATCTCATCTCCAAACCCTAGTTCATCTCTTGTAACCAATCTCCGTCTCGCGACTCCGATTGGTACTTGTAAGGGTTCTAGAAGTGTTAATTACTCTTTGTAGTTGATGCTAGTTGCATTACTTGGTGGAAGATTATATGTTCAGATACTTGATGCTATTCAATACCTCTCTGGTCATGAACATAATTATGCTTTGTGAGTAGTCACTTTTGTTCCTGAGGACATGGGATAAGTCATGCTATAAGTAGTTATGTGAATTTGGTATTCGTTCGATATTTTGATGCGTTGAATGTTGTTTCTCCTCTAGTAGTGTTATGTGAACGTCGACTACATAACACTTCACCATTATTTGGGCCTAGAGGAAGGCATTCAGAAGTAGTAAGTACATGATGGGTTGCTAGAGTGACAGAAGCTTAAACCCTAGTTTATGCGTTGCTTCGTAAGGGGCTGATTTGGATCCATTAGTTTAATGCTATGGTTAGACTTTGTCTTAATTCTTCTTTCGTAGTTGCAGATGCTTGCGAAAGGGGTTAATCATAAGTGGGATGTTTGTCCAAGTAAGGGCAGCATCCAAGCACCGGTCCACCCACATATCACACTATCAAAGTAGCAAACGCGAATCATATGAACATGATGAAAGCTGGCTTGACAGAAATCCCCATGTGTCCTCGGGAGCGCTTTACCTCCTATAAGAGTTTGTCCAGGCTTGTCCCTTGCTACAAAAGGGATTGGGCCACTTTCCTGCACCATTGTTACTATTGTTACTTGCTACTTGCTACGAATCATCTTATCACACAACTATCTGTTACCGATAATTTCAGTGCTTGCAGAGATTACCTTGCTGAAAACCACTTGTCAGATCCTTCTGCTCCTCGTTGGGTTCGACACTCTTACTTATCGAAATGACTACGATAGATCCCCTATACTTGTGGGTCATCAAGATTCTTTTCTGGCGCCGTTGCCGGGGAGTGAAGCGCCTTTGGTAAGTGGAATTTGGTAAGGAAACATTTATATAGTGTGCTGAAATTTATTGTCACTTGTTACTATGGAAACTAACACTACAGGAATTAGCTTTTTTGCCGTCTGCCATCACAGATGGCAAAGACAATACCACAGATGGCAAAGAATCTCACGGCCGGCAAAATTTCTGCGTTGGCCTACGACGGCATCGTAGCTTCTTTGTCGTCTGTCTCCCCAAAGCGGACGGCAAAGAGCTTTGTCGTCAGCTTTTCATAGGAGCAGTCGGCAAAGTGATCGAGACGGCAGCCGACAGGCGTTGCCTCCGTTAGGGGCTATCGGAGGCTTGGCCGTCTGCCTCACCCTCTTCTTTGTCGTCTTCCTCCCCCCTCTTCTTTGCCGTCTGCCTCCTCCTCCTCCCCCCTCCACTCTTTGCCGTCTGCCTACCCCTCCCCCCTCCTCTATGCCCTCTTCTTTGTCGTCTGCCCCCCTGGAAGCAGACGACAAAGATAATATATGGCAGCTGCTACTACCCAGGTTGCACAGCTGGGCACCACGTGGCACCTTTGCCGTCGACGAGCTGACGACAAAGGCCTTTGCCATCAGCTGGCAGACGGCAAAGAGCCTATATTGTCACATTTTTGTTTATTTTTTCTATTTCACAGCACATATACATATAATTCATAGCACATATATGATAAATAGGTAACAACACATATATGATATACATATAAAGCTCATCAATGCCATTTGTTCATCAACGTACATCCCATATATCAAAAGAACCAACACATACAAAGTTTCATCCATATATACATACATATAGTTGCACATATATTGTTCATCCATATATACATATACATATAGTTCCACATTGTTCATCAACTCAAATAAAAACGGAAACTAAAGAACTCCAATGCTAGCTTCCATGCATGTAGTACATCCAATCTGCAAAATGGGAATAAGAAAGTCAGAAGAAGAAGAAGAAGAACATATATATGACGAATAAGCTAAACTGAAGAAGAAAGAGAAGAAGGAAGAAGAGAACAAGGAGAAGAAAAACAAGAAGGAGGAGGAGGAGGAGGAGGAGGAGGAGGAGGAGGGGAAGGGGAAGGAGAAGGAGAAGGAGGAGTAGAAGAAGAAGAAATAAGAGAAGGAGAAGGAGAAGAAGGAGGAGAAGAAGAAGGAGAAGAAGGAGGGCTCCTTCTCCTTCTTCTCCTCCTTCTCCTTCTTCTTCTCTTCTCCTCCTCCTCCTTCTTCTTCTTCTCCTTCTCCTTCTCCTTCTCTTCTTCTCTTCTTCTTCTTCTTCTTCCTTCTTTTCATTTCTCCTCTTCTCCTCTTCTTGGAGCTAAATTAGCTAACTATGTCTTTTTGGAGCTAAATGGGCTAATTATGTTATTATAGAGGAAAAAAAGCTAAGTATATAATATTAATGAGCTAACCAAGGTTCTTATGCCATTTTGAGCTTATAATGTCTTTTAGGAGCTAAATTGGCTAATTATATCATTGTTGGGGAAATTAAGGCAAGGAGAATATGAAATAGGAGAAGAAAGAGGAGGAGGAGGAGAAGAAGAATAAGTAAAGAAGAAGGAGGAGAAGGAGGAGGAGGACTAGAAGGTCCTTGGCCTTCTCCTCCTCCTCCTCCTCCTTCTTCTCTCCTTCTTCTTCTTCTTTCTTTTCATTTTTCCTATTTCTTCTCCTCTTGTCTTCTTCTTGGAGCTAAATTAGCTAACTATGTATTTTTGGAGCTAAATGGGCTAATTATCCCATTTTAGAGGAAAACAAGCTAAGTATATAATATTAATGAGCTAACCAAGGTTCTTATGCCATTTTGAGGTTATTATGGCATTTTGGAGCTAAATGGGCTAATTATGTCATTGTTGGGGAAATTAAGGCAAGGAGAATGTCAAATAGGAGAATAAATAGGAGGAGGAGAAGAAGAAGAAGAAATAAACAAGAAGGATGAGAAGGAGGAGGAGGAGGAGAAGGAGAAGGACTAGAAGGTCCTTGGCCTTCTCCTCCTCCTCCTCCTCCTTCTCCTTCTTCTCTTCTTCTTCTTCTTTCTTTCTTTTCAGTTTTCCTAGTTCTTCTCCTCTTCTTGGAGCTAAATTAGCTAACTATGTCTTTTTGGAGCTAAATGGGCTAATTATCTCATTTTAGAGGAAAACAAGCTAAGTATATAATATTAATGAGGTAACCAAGGTTCTTATGCCATTTTGAGCTTATTATGGCATTTTGGAGCTAAATGGGCTAATTATGTCATTGTTGGGGAAATTGAGGCAAGGAGAATATGAAAGAAGAGAAGAAAGAGGAGGAGGAGGAGAAGAAGAAGAGATAAAGAAGAAGGAGGATAAGGAGGAGGAGGAGGAGGAGAAGGACTAGAAGGTCCTTGGCCTTCTCCTCCTCCTCCTTCTCCTTCTTCTCCTCCTCCTTCTTCTCCTTCTCCTTCTCTTCTCTTTCTCTTCTTCTTTTTGTTCTTCCTTTTCATTTCTCCTCTTCTCCTCTTCTTGGAGCTAAATTATCTAACTATGTCTTTTTGGATCTAAATGGGCTAATTATCACATTCTCGAGGAAAACAAGCTAAGTATATAACATTAATGAGCTAACCAAGGTTCTTATGCCATTTTGAGGTTATTATGGCATTTCGGAGCTAAATGGGCTAATTATGTCATTGTTGGGGAAATTAAGGCAAGGAGAATATGAAATAGGAGAAGAAAGAGGAGGAGGAGAATAAGAAGAAGAAATAAAGAAGAAGGAGGAGAAGCAGGAGCAGGAGGAGAAGGACTAGAAGGTCCTTGGCCTTCTCCTCCTTCTCCTCCTCCTCCTCCTCCTTCTCCTTCTTCTCTTCTTCTTCTTCTTCTTTCTTTTCATTTTTCCAATTCCTTCTCCTCTTCTCCTCTTCTTGGAGCTAAATTAGCTAACTATGTCTTTTTGGAGCTAAATGGGCTAATTATCTCATTTTAGAGGAAAACAAGCTAAGTATATAATATTAATGAGCTAACCAAGGTTCTTATGCCATTTTGACCTTATTATGGCATTTTGGAGCTAAATGGGCTAATTATGTCATTGTTGGGGGAAATTAAGGCAAGGAGAATATGAAAGAGGAGAAGAAAGAGGATGAGGAGGAGAAGAAGAAGAAATAAAGAAGGAGGAGAAGGAGAAGGAGGAGGAGGAGGAGAAGGACTAGAAGGTCCTTGGCCTTCTCCTCCTTCTCCTCCTCCTCCTCCTCATCCTCCTTCTTGTCCTTCTCCTCCTTCTCCTCCTCCTCCTCCTCCTTCTTGGCCTTCTCCTCCTTCTCCTCCTCCTCCTCCTCCTTCTCCTTCTTCTCCTCCTCCTTCTTCTCCTTCTCCTTCTCTTCTCTTTCTCTTCTTCTTTTTGTTCTTCCTTTTCATTTCTCCTCTTCTTGGAGCTAAATTAGCTAACTATGTGTTTTTGGAGCCAAATGGGCTAATTATCCCATTTTAGAGGAAAACAAGCTAAGTATATGATATTAATGAGCTAACCAAGGTTCTTATGCCATTTTGAGGTTATTATGGCATCTTGGAGCTAAATGGGCTAATTATGTCATTGTTGGGGAAATTAAGGCAAGGAGAATATGAAATAGGAGAAGAAAGAGGAGGAGGAGAAGAAGAAGAAGAAATAAAGAAGAAGGAGGAGAAGGAGGAGCGGGAGGAGAAGGACTAGAAGGTCCTTGGCCTTCTCCTCCTTCTCCTCCTCCTCCTCCTTCTCCTCCTCCTTCTCCTTCTTCTCTTCTTCTTCTTATTCTTTCTTTTCATTTTTCCTATTTCTTCTCCTCTTCTCCTCTTCTTGGAGCTAAATTAGCTAACTATATCTTTTTGGAGCTAAATGGGATAATTATGTCATTGTTGGGGAAATTAAGGCAAGGAGAATATGAAAGAGGAGAAGAGAAACTTACCGTAGTGGTCATCAAGGAGGAGAAATACCTGGAGAAGGGTCGTGCGATGCCGCTCGGGAGTTATTCTGTAGAATAGATATTTTGCAATGTCTCAGTTAGCATGATGACACTCAATTATTAATACTAGTTTATAATGAAACTCACCATGCCAATCGAAGAGAAGACGGGCATCGGCGGAGGGACTTGACCGCTCTTCTCGCAAAAACCCTGAAGAGTGGGTCGTATTAGTTAGTAATGAAACAGACATTACACACATGATTTGGCTAATGTAAAAAAAACTTACCACAAAAAGCTCGTACACGGCCCGTTGACCCGCCTCATTCCGGGACCTCTCCTCCTCAATCAATCGTGCCGTGGTCTGGTCCCTCTCATCAAGAGCAAACTGACTTGCCAATCTCTCTTTCTCAAGAGCAGCCTCAAGAGCAGCCTGGCTTGCCAATGTCTCTTTCTCAAGAGCATCTTGGTTTGCCAATCTCTCTTTCTGAAGAGCAGCCTGAAACACCATTCCTCGTTACCACAGTAATGATCTACGGTGACACACATAATGAAATGGATGAAAGTGTTCTTAGTCCGTACAACTAACCTCGATGGCAAGATCGATTGGCCGTGGACGACGCATTATCTCAGGACAGCTGCTTGACTGGTGCGCCTTGATCTCTGGGAGAGTGAGTGGACAACGTATTATCCCATCTCCAATGGCTATCGAGCCATGGGGCCTCCCGCCACCAGATATCATGACCAGCTCTGGATCCAAAGGTTCCTGGCTAGGGTTAAAGTCATCCCCTTTCGTAGCCTTCCCTGCGTCCCTGTATGCCACGAGCTTCTCGTGGGATGATCTGTTAGTGAAGTTATTGGGATCATCCAGGTCAGACTCAGAGAATGCCTTCGCCTTCTTGTACGAGGTAGTATGGGCCATGCCATAAAGGTCGTACAAGTGTGGCATCTCCATCTTATTGTGATGCGCCTAAAAGAGAGGAACAAAATATTAGCATGAAGAATGAATTGCATGATTCATGAAGCAAATCACATACCCAGTTTTGTCCGAACTGAAGTAAGTTGGCGCTGCCTTGATGGTGTGGCACACCAACCATTTGGCTACGCCGATCCTTCGCATTCTCGTGGACGGCTCGCCAGCTGCCTGTGCACCACTCATTAACCAACGCCTCCCAACAATCCATCTTATCCGCACACCATCTCGGGGGCACCTGTAAGTTATTAGAAAGAATTTTGAGCGCTACGCCTATGAATGAAATCAAGAAAACTACGTAGAAGGACTTAAGAATAGGTAATTACCTTCATGTATTGCTCCTTCTTCAGAAACTTTCTGCGGCAATCCTTCTTCTGCTTCTTAATACCACGCGTGGTGTAGTAATCTCGAATAGCCTACGGTCGAGCCTCGTGGCGTAAGTTCTATAGTAACCGCCTACACTCGGCCTCGAGAACCCTGGCCGCCTCCTCCTCATATCCATCCTCACACCTATAGAAGGTCTGCAATCAAACGTGAAAACACCGATTAGTACAATAATTAGCTATATTGTTAATTTTAGATTCTGTAAAAGGATAATTTACCCAAAAGCTCTTGATCACCATCTCGGCCCTCGTGTGGCACAAGACACCATCTATAATCTCCTCCGGCGGGGCCTGCGCAGCCTAGTAGTGCTCCCAGGAAAATCCTAGTGTAGGAACCTGACCCTCACCAGGCAACGTGACAAACCCTGAGAAATTTGTCCGGCAAAGCACACCAAGGACGGAGTTCGGCCTGCGGACTCCAAGAGGGTGTACCCATCCCCTGCAGTATGATAAGGTCAACGCATTAGATATTTGAGCAAACTTGAAGGCAAAAGCTAAAAAAAGAGTAAATGTACTTACCTATCTCCTTCAGGTTTAATCACCGGCCTCTGCTCGTGGGTAGCCGGCACGACCGGGAGACGTGTACTACCACGCTTGTAAACGGTGGCCCCGTCCACCTGCACATCGCCCTCACTATCCATTAGCTCATCCCCGCCATCCCCGCCCCCTGAGCCACCCGGACCCTCGGTCCAATCCGGCAACTCGGTCCAATCCGTTCAGGTCTCCCATCCGGG